>NC_044993.1:34655854-35293354 GCF_008728515.1 Papio anubis
TTCTGGCTCCAGCCTTGCTTCTGGTGGTTCACGGCAGAGGCTCTTCATCCTTCCTCTGGAAGATTACTGACACCAGTAAAGATGTGTGGACTGTCAAGGTAGAAGGAAGGAACCTGAAAACTCAGGAAGAGGCAAGTGAGAGGAGCTAGAGCCATTGGCTGAAGACCTCAGTTCAAGCTCCTTCAAGGAAGGTCTTTGAACAAACTGAGCCTCAGTTGCCTCATCTGTAAAATGGAGTTTCTGTCACCCACTGATCTCTACTTCTGACTTTCAGGGTCAGTTGTGTTCATATATGTGTGAGAGGCCCGTGGAGTGGTCAAGAGTGTTCATGCTGGATCAACACTACCACTTTCTAGCTGAGCACCTGCCTCAGTTGCTGGTCAGCAGTGAGACAGAACTTTCCTGACAGAGCTGCTGTGCAAATTCAGAGAGCTTCCATGCTCAAAGTGCCCAGTGCCATTCCTGGCACCCAAGTGCAGCCTCTACTCTCAGGGACTACACTGTGTGGGAGAGAGACAAGGAACACGTATAGAAAGTGACTCCATGGATAGAGTGTCCACGTGTCTCCTGAATATGCCCACTGTCCTGGCATAATTACCAATAGCACACGTTTCACACTCAAAAGTCTTCTAGCTTAGAAAATAAATTTTATAGTCACTTTCACTGTGAAGAAAGTGAAAGAGCATTTAGTGAGAGAGGGACCTGATCAGACATCGTTAGATGGGTCAGAAAGGCCACTTAGAGGATACGATGTGTTCATTAAGACCTGAATGAAGGGAAAGAGTCAGCCATGCATCAGTGTGCTGAATGAGCTTTCCAGTAGAGGGAGAGCAGAGGCCCTGTGGCAGCCCTGAGCTTTGGGTGTTAGAGGAACAAGAAGGCTAACATTGTAGTTGGAGCAAACTGAACAGAGACAGTAGTGCAAAAAGAGGGCCCAGGAATAGCCGGGGCCACATCATAGACTTCTTCTGAACATTTTAGTCCTATGACCTCATATAGTCTCTCTCTCTGTCTCTTTTTTTTCCTTTTTTTTTTTTGAGATGGAGTCTTGCGCTGTCACCCAGGTTGGAGTGCAATAGCGTGATCTCAGCTCACTGTAACCTCCACCTACTGAGTTCAAGCAATTCTCCTGCCTCACCCTCCTGAGTAGCTGGGACTACAGGCACCTGCCACTATGTCCAGATAATTTTTGTATTTTTAGTAGAAACGGGAGTTTCACCATGTTAGTCAGGCTGGTCTCAAACTCCTGACCTCAGGTGATTCACCTGACTCAGCCTCCCAAGGTGTTGGGACTACAGACATGAGCCACCGTGCCCGGCCTACATTCTCTTTTGTCTTAAACTGGTTTGAGTCAAGTTTTCTTTACTTGCACATGGCAAATGAAAGAATTCCTTATAATATACAATATCAACAGTGGTAGTCTCATATAGTATTAGAGAGCTTTTACTTTTAAAATTTTACTTCTCTGAATTTTATGCAATGAACTTGGATTACTTTTGCAATTAAAAAAACAGGTTATATAAAAGATATGTTATGTCTCCCCCACACACAGTGGCCAAACCAATTTTTCCCTTCTGACAGCCAATAAAGGCCCAGTGAAAAAAAAGGAGAGGAAGAGAAAACCAGCAACCTGTGAAGTTTGTGTAATTGCCAAGAGGGGGGTTAAGAGTTCACCAAGGGAAGAGGAAAATAAGCACTGTGTGGATGAGCTTCTCCCTGGTGCAGATGGAAAATTCAGGGAGACACAGGTTGACTTAGTACTTTATATTAGTTGTTGGTCCTTCTTTAAGTTGAATACCTCCTTCACAGTCTCTGCTCCCAGAAGGGCACAGTTATGGCTGATGACCCTCTGCATCTGCAGCTCCTGATGTGCAGTAAGTATCACTGATATTTGGCAACTGGCCTATTGGGCACAGAGCATGGCCTCTATTATCCTCAAGAAGGCCCAATCCAACCAAGGCAGGCCATAGAGAAGAGTAAGAGGACATCCATGGAGGGCCTGAGAAGAACCTACAAGTCATGGAGGAGACCACGGGACCAGACAAATAGATCCTCTCTCAGTCTGTTAGAACAGAAGAGACCTCCACTCAGTGCAGAGATCACAGACACCTGGCATGCAGGATGCTTTGCTCTTTCACCTATGCACATGGCAGAGATTCACGGCAAACCCTCTTTATTAGGGTTCTCCAGAGAAACACAACTAATGTATATATTTATATACAATATATACTATATATATTTATATACTATATATGTTAACTAGTATATTTATATACATTATATATAAATATGTATAATACATATTTTTATATAACATATAACATGTAAATATATAATACACATTTATATATTATATAAATATACAATACATATTTATATACACTATATAATTGTATACATTATATAAATATATAATACATATTTATATACATTATATATAATATGTATTTTATTATATATGTGTATATATAGAGAGAGAGGCAGAGAGAGAAATTATGAGAATTGGCTCATGCAATTAATGAGACCAAGGAAAGCCAGTGGTGTAATTCAGTGCAAGTCTGAAGGCCCAAGAACCAGGAGCACTGATGTCCATGAATGTCCCGGCTCAAACAGAATTTGCCCCTTTTCCACCATTTTGTTCTAATCAATCAAGCTCTCAATGGATTAGGTGATGTCCACCCACAGTGGTGAGAGCAGATCTTCTTTACCCAGTCTACTGATTCAAATGCTAATCTCTTCTGGAAACACCTTCAGACACACCCAGAAATAATGTTTTACCAGCTCTCTGGGCATCCTTTAGCCCAGTCAAGTTGACACATGAAATTAACCATCATGCTCTCCTCTGAACTGAGACATGGTTTCAGAATACTTCCTCATGCAAGGCTCCATGCAGTGCCTACTAATTGAGCTAAATTCGGACAAAACCTCTTTGCCTTCACTGATCATATACAAACTTCTCATTTGACAAATGGGAGTCTAAGACGAGAAAGAACATATCGCAAAGTCATTCAATTCGTGAATGGTAGATGCAAGACTCCGGTCCCTGGATCCCAGCTCTGGGCACCTCCCATCACCACGCAATGGCTCTGGAGGGGCTACTTCCTTGCAAAATGTTCTTTGCCCTCATACTTCTGCACTCTCCATCCAACCAAGCCCTAAAGACTGTAGTGTTTATTTTAGCGAACGCACAAATCTGGTCTCTAAAGGATGAACATTAATAAAATATGCGCTCTAACTCTATGTAACAAGGAAAATATAGAATACATTTTCTATTCCCATTGATCCTCAGGCCACTGGCAATCCACCAACAATTGATTTAGCCATTTGATTAGTTTGGGGGAAAAACATTATATTTTAATGGGGTATATATAATTCTAAGTTACTGCTTTGAAGTTGAACCAAATATTAAAATTACCTCTTTTATGGATGCTGCACAGCTATGAAGCTTTATAATTGCAGCCTGGGCTTTTGTAGGTGTTTTGAACTGGAGAGGCAATTTCTGCAAAGCTTACTGCATGGTCCTGGTGGCCACCAGGCTAGCCAGCTCCTTTGACAAGAAAAGAGATGCAGATGACAATGCTAATAATTACACCTTGTGTTTGACCCACACTTCACAGCTGCAAAGCTCAACAGTAATTCTTCTGAGCTGCTTCCCTTTAAAACAGCTCCCAAATCCATCTCCTCTACTACCTCCCAAGTCCAGGATCATCAGCACTTTACTGGACTTCTGCAGTAGTTTTTGTTGTTGTTGTTGTTGTTGTTGTTTTTAAAACAGGTTTCCTTCTCTTTTTCTTATTTATTTATTTATTATTTATTTATTTATTTATTTATTTTAGAGATGGAGCCTTGCTCTGTCGCCCAGGCTAGAGTGCAGTGGGCGATCTAGGCTCACTGCAACCTCTGCTTCCTGGGTTCAAGCAATTCTCCTGCCTCATCCTCCCGAGTAGCTGGGACTACAGGCACACACCACCATGCCCGGCTAATTTTTGTTTTGTATTTTAGTAGAGACGGGGTTTCACCGTGTTGCCCAGGCTGGTCTTGAACTCCTAAGCTCTGGTAATCTACCTGCCTCGGCCTCCCAAAGTGTTAGGATTATAGGCGTGAGCCACCGCACCCAGCCAACAGGTATCCTTCTCGACCCACTGCCATCCATTTACCTGTTGCTTAAAATCCTTCTGTGGCCTGCTATTACCTAGAACAAGGCTAGCAAATTACAGCCTGGGGGTTAATCTGGCCTGCTTCCTCATCTCATAAATAAAGTCTGATTGGAACACAGCCTCATCCATGGACAGTACACTGTCCATGGCTACTTTTGCACTAAACAACAGCGTTGGGTAGCGGAGTTGTTAAGGACTTTACGGCCTGGACCGTTTAAAACAGTTACTATATAGCCTCTTACAGAAGAAGACTGCTGGCCTTTGAACTAGAAAATTAAGTTTAAATGCCTTCCCTAGGCCCACCAGGTCTTCTGTGTTCTGGCCCCAACTATTCCTGGGTCTTTCCTTTTGAACCACTCTCTCCTCTACTCAATTTGCTTCTCCACAAGCAATAGCGACTGACTTAGGCAACAAAGAAATTGATGGAAAAGCTATAGTGGAAAACTCACTGGGTTGATAGGAAGGCTGGAGCAATGACTTAGAAAATGGGGTCTAGGGTGCTGAAATCGAACAGTCCTGTAGGCACTGCCCTTGAATTGTTTTCCACTAGAGATTCTATGTCCTGAGACAGAGAGAGTCCAGTTGACTGTGCCACCTTCTTGCTTCTTAGTAGGGGAATACAAATGGCCTTGATTTACAGACTCACCCAAAAGAGGAGAGAGAATATTCCAAAAGAACTAATGCAGAAACCAGGAGAAGGGGGAAATGGATGTTAGGAGGTCAAAACCAGAACATAGCTGGAGTTGCAGCCTTCAAGCTCTTCTGCCGTGGCAGCCAGTAGGAGCCTCCTCTAAGCTTAATTAAGGGTCAGCTTAGGCTGCTGATTGTGCTGTTTTCTGATGGTGAAAGCTGAATGTCTGGCCACACCTACTGTATTAGTTTCCTGTGGCTGCTATAAGAAGTCACCACGAACTGGGTGGCTTAAAACAACAGATACTTATCCTCTCACAGTCCTGGAGGCCAGAAGTCCAAAATTAAGTGTTAGCAGGGCCACATTCCCTTTGGAGGCTCTTGGGGGTAGTCCGTTCTTTGCCTCTTCCATCTTCTGGTCACAGTTGACATTCTTTGCCTTGTGGCTTTATCATCTACCTGACAGCATTGCCTTCTCTTGGGTCTGCCTCAAATCTCACTCTGTCCTTCTTTTATAAGGACATTTGGCACTGGATTAGGGCCAACCAGATAGTCCAGAAGGATCTCTTTATCTCTATATCCTTAGCTTAACTACATCTGTAAAGACACTTTTCCAAGTAAGGCCACACTTATAGGTTCCAGGCATTTTGACATATCTTTCTGGAGCCTCTGTTCAGCCCACTTCCCCTGCACTGGAATTTATTTTTATTTTTATTTTTAAGATGAAGTCTCGCTCTGTTGCCAGGCTGTGATCTTGGCTCACTGCAACTTTCACCTCCTGGGTTCAAGCGATTCTCGTGCCTCAGCCTCCTGAGTAGCTGGGATTACAGGCATGCATCACCACACCCAGCTGATTTTTATATTTTTAGTAGAGATAGGATTTCACCATTTTTGCCAGGATGGTCTCCATCTCCTGATCTTGTGATCTGCCTGCCTCTGCCTCCCAAAGTGCTGGGATTACAGGTGTGAGCCACCGTCCCTGGCCCCCTGCACTGGATTTTATTCTTCCCCATGATCTGTCTACTTCTCCCATGATATCAGGGGTAGAAGACACTCTTCTCTTTTTCTAAATTCTTTTTTATGAATTTTGTATCTAGGGCAGACATGTTTTGTTAGAGTTTTTAAATGTCCAGAGCTTCCACGTGCTGAACATTTTTACATGCAAGATTATTTAAATCCCTGCAACACTCTACAAGGAAGGGAATGGTTCCCTAGTCCCCTGATTCCCTGTGGGTCTGGAAGGCCCATGACTCAGACAGGCTGAGACGCGGTAGAGCTGGATTCCCACCCTGGCCTCCCTGCTCTGCACACACTCCAGTTCAGTTTCTATTGGACTTATTCCTTGCAATTTCTTTTTGTCCATTTCACTAAGAAACTTGAGGGAAATCTCCTAAACACTAAATAGGAGAACGATATGAGTGACATTCCTTGATGTCACAGCTAATGTTGTCCCTCCCTGCCCCCAAAATGCCCTGCATTTGCAGGCCGAGCTGGAGCACTTGGAGTATCTCCTTTCTGGTGGAAAGCTCAGGGGCACCATTTGTGGGCTGCCTGCCCCTTCGACGGGTCATCCCATGATCCTCTAAGAGGCTCTAGGGACAAAATACATTTTCTAGTCACCCTTCAGAGTTCATCTGGAAAAGTGAAAGCCTGGGACTCTTGATTGAGGAATGGTCTCCTCCCAGTGTCAAGGGGCTGACCACCAACCCTTTGGTGCAGAAGAACTGAATTGCAGGCCTCCATTTCCTCCTGCAGTGTTGCATCCAGCATCCAGGATTAAAACTCTATCTGTGCATGGATTTATGGCCTGGGTTGTGCATTTATTCCATAAGCAGAGATATTACACCAGTCACTACACTCTGAGGATTTGGGGTACTGTGGGCACCTGAACCCCAATGATGATGGAAGTGGCAAAGCTTGAGTAGCACAAAGCCAGAGACCTTCCTAGAATTGGAAATTGTTTAACTTCGAACCAGCCACTTCCCTTAGAACTTGGAGCTCTATTAGCAAACATCTAGTTAAATCTTTTCATACTCTAGATGAGGAAACTGAGACCCACAGAAGGGTAAAGACCTGCCCGAAGCCCCATACAACTCATATCTCCTAGCTCCCCTCCTGGGTGCTTTTTCTGACACCCTAAGTGGGCTGCATTGAGCAAAGGACCAGCCAGATGAGTGAGCATTTATGCAGACAGCTGGGGAAAGGTGCCCACCAGTTAGTCCGGAAAAGTGACAAGCACGTGAAAAATTACAAAGAAAAATCTAGACATTCCACCAAGAAAATTACACTTCCTCACCACCTCAACATGTTCCCCATAAAGGATCTCCACAAAATATCCAAGAACACATGCCACGTCGGCATTCCTTCATCAGCTACATTTAAATGTTTTCACCTGGAGAAAAATTTTGTTTTTCCACCTGATAAGTCAGAAGGATCAACTTAATGACTCAAAGGGAATGCCTCCTTAGAAGAGAGACAGTTGTGTTTGCAGAGAAGCATACATATATTCATTCATTCATTTTCTCGTTCATTCATTTAACAAGGATTTTGTGAGTTGTATAATGTGCTAAGCCCTAAGGATGCAACAGCAAACAACGATGACCTAATCTTGTCCTTAAGGATGATAATGACGATGGTGGTGGTGGTGATGGAGGTGGCAATGATGGTAATGACACTGAACTTCTATTAAGGCTATACCAGGCCCTATGCCATGCTCCTTCATTGATATCTCATTGTATCTTTGCAACAAGGCTGTGAGGCTGGAGCTCTTATTAACCCCCTTTTACAGATGATGAAGGCACCAAGATGTTAAGGGACTCTCCAAAGATGCTCAATTAGAAAAGGATGGAGCCAGGTTTTGACTCAGGCAGCCTGGTCTGATGAGGAACACAGATGTTAAACTATTTGTCTCTTTTATATATATATATATATATATATATATATGTATGTATGTATATATATAACCAAACTATGAAGACTTCCATGAAAGGTAAGCACAACTATTTTCAGAGAGTATAAAGTAAGGACCCCTTTGTGTAGGGGTTTTGGGGGAAAACTGGAGTGTGAGTAGGTACTAGTTCAACAAAAAGGATGGGGAGGAGGTAGTTTGGGTTGTTGATTTTTAATGAACACTGAAATGCTTTATTTAAAGTGGAATCCCACATAACACTCCTGATAATGACATAAGACAAGAACTGAGCCTGCACAGAGGAGGCTGGGGGCCTGCCACTGGCCCCTCCAGACTTTTCCTGTCCTGACCCTCCTCTCTGGAGCCACTCAGGAACCCCATATCCCACAGAAGACAGTGTGAGACCCACCAACCAAGAGGCTGAGATTTCAGCAGGACTGGTCTGTATCTGAGGACCAGTGAACACTGGCTCCCTGGACAGAGGTGTGTGGAGTGAGTATACCCTGCTGGCTTGAGATTGGTGTGGGGCTGTAGCCAGCACTGTGTGTGTAGGTTTCTCACAGTGGGAAGCAGTGAGAACATGAGGAGGTGTATGGAAAACAAGACACACCGTTTAGTGTGGGAGACAAATCACAGTTGCTCTGAACCAGTGTCCTAATCTGGCCCCACTACTTGAGCTTCCCCAGAGGGATCCCAACACACCTGGCCGGACTGTGCCCCTGGCTGTCAGTACACATCCTTTGCTTTCTCCTGCCTTTAAGCCCTTGCCTTGACCATTCCCTCCACCTGGATTCACTTTTTTTTTTTTTTTTTCTCAATGCTGTTCCCACTCATCTCCATCGTTCCCTAATAGATACTTCAACCAAGACCCAGCCTGCCTGCCTGGCTCTGCCCTGAGCTCCTCTGGGATGAAGAGTCCATGCAGATTACCTGAGACACACAGTGGGGTGCGGGCACACAGGTGGAAGGAGCCCAGAGGATGAAGGCCCAGGTTTGTTGACATGCCTCTGTCCAATGCTGCTCTGTGACCCTGGGCAAGTCCTCTAACATCTCAGAACCATGGTGTTCCCGTCTATGAAAAGAGGAATAATAAGATCTAGGTGATTCCTGAATGCACATTTAATCTCTGCTTGTGAATAGTGGGTCCTGCCGGGAAGGGAACTCTTCTGAAATGTCCATGCTTGTAGGTGCGTACTGGGTATGCCCCACTGTGGCCAAAATTTCCTTCTTTGGGAAATCTGCTGCTTCCCCAGCCAGCTTTTTAAAATCAGACCCCTCTGCCCCTGACCCCAGGATGGCCAGGCCAAAGACTGGCTTGAAGAGACACACAGGGCCCGTCAGATTCCTGCACTTGGAAATGACTATGAAGAAGGAAGGGAGAAACCTGTGGACATCAAGTCGAGAAGTGATAAGGGAGGTGCAGACCAGTGTCACCAGGGGTGGCTGGGGGACAGTGTGATGCTTGGAGGGCACTGGCTGGGGAGGGAGGAAATTGGAGCCAGAGACACATGGAAATGCTTTGAGAGAAAGGCCGTGCACCCTCTGCAGGTAGGTGAGGGGAAGAGACTAAAGCCCAGCTCCAAGCCTGGTCCCTGGGTCTTCCCACAACAATGGAGTCCTCTCAGCTTCCTAAGGAAAGCGCCTGAGTTTGGCAGGGCAGTGTGAAGGAACAAATGACGTCCCATCACTCACCCACTGTATCACCAAGAAGGGCCCCAGGGATCTGTGAGGGGCCTGTTTAGGCAATAGCGGAGGATGACGCTAACTATGTGCCAGAATCCCTTTCGTGTGTGTCCATTTTTAAAACAGGTATCCCCAATCTGCCCATTTCACAGACGAGGAAACCTGAGGCACAGAGCGATCAGATGTCTTGCCTAATGAGTGAGTGGCCCAGAATTTGCACCCAAGTAGTCTTCTGCAAGGGCTCTGAACTCACCACTGTTCTATACTGTCAGCTGGCATGGTTATCAGAGGTAGTTCATCAGAAAAAGCAATGGAAAATAGATACAAAATCCTGTTCATAGGCGACTCAAAAATAGTAAACAACCCAACAAGAAATGGACAGGAACTTCATAGAGAAGAGCACAAAATGTTTTTGGGCATAAAAGGCTTAAGTGAGACACATCCAATGCTCCCACACAGAGAGATTTAGCACTACACAGGTGTCCCTCCTGCCCAGAGTGACTTGGAAATTTAGGACACTCTGGCTGGGTGCAGTGGCTCATGTCTGTAATTCCAGTACTTTGGGAGGTCTAGGCAGGTGGATCACTGGATCACAAGGTCAGGAGTTTGAGACCAGCCTGGCCAATGTGGTGAAACCCTGTCTCTACTAAAAATACAAAAATTAACCAGGCATGGTGGCACATGCCTGTAGTCCCAGCTACTCGGCAGGCTGAGGCAGGATAGTTGCTTGAACTGGGAAGGCAGAGGTTGCAGTGAACCAAGATCACACCACTGCACTCCAGCCTGGGTGACAGAGTGAGACTCCGTCTCAGGAAAAAAAAAAAAAGAAAAAGAAAAAAGAAAAGAAATTTAGGACACTCTAAGTCCTCTAAGTCACAAAGGTATTACTTAAGGAATTTGATAACACCATTCTAAGATACACCAGAAGGTTTAATTGAACAGAAGAACCAGGAATTTTTTGAGAAAAGGTGCATAACTAGCGGGAACTTGCCTAGCACTATAGTTTGGAGCACATTACGAAGCTATGGTAATTAGAACAGTGTGACACTGGCTTTGGGATAACCATTAGAAATGTGTCAGTAATCACTTGAGAAGAGCTCAGAAAACCAGAGAGGGGAAAAAAGATAGATACATGCAAAGATAAAATATGAATATATATATACAAAAGAAAAATATGGAGAAAGTTGCAATTAAAATAAATTACAAACATGCAATTTAATATTTGCTATATGATAAAGGAAGTGTTTCATATAAATGAGAAAAAACATACCATTTAAGCCCAAATTAACTCCAAATGGATTCAATATTTTCATGTAAAAAAATGAAACTATTATTTTCTCTCAAAAATGTATAACCTGAATTTAATCAAAGGGAAACATCAGACAATCCTGGCCTCGATCAAACAATCAAATGGCTGGCCTGGAATCTTCTAGCTGTCAGCAGCAAAACAGGCAGAGAGGGGAGGATGAGCTCACAGAATTGATAAAAGGGGCCCAGGGCGTATGGGCACAGCAGCTACAGTATCCATTACAGGGTGGGGGATGAGAGTTGGGGAAGCATGTGTGTGGGGGATGTTCCCTGAGAAGCTCTTGCTGCAATGTCTCATGAGGGAAAATAAGACCCTGAAATAAGGGCTCCAGGAGCAGCCTGTACCACCACCAAGAGGTCTCACCCTTTGCCTCTGGTTTTCTGGGCTTTTCTCAAATGACTACTGTGCACCCATTATCGGAACACTTTGCAAGCTCAGAGAAACATATGTGAAGAGTCCTAATGGTGTCAAAAAAGAAGATATTAAGTGTAATGTTATGCAAAAATATTGCGTAGTGTTTACTATGTGCCAGGTGCTATTCCAAGACTTTTTAGATTTATTCCTCCCATCTACCCTATAAGATAGTATATCAGACTTTTCTCATACTGCTATAAAGAACTGCCTGAGACTGAGTAATTTATAAACGAAAGAGGTTTAATTGACTCACAGTTCAGCATGGCTGGGGACGCCTCAGGAAACCTACAATCATGGCGGAAGGCGAAGGGGAAGCAAGACACCTTCTTCACAAGGTGACAGGAAGAAGTGCCAAGCAAAGAATGAAGAGGCCCTTATAAAACCATCAGATCTCATGAGAACTCACTCACTATCACAAGAACAACATGGGGGAAACCGCTCCCATGATTCAATTACCTCTACCCGGTCTCTCCCTTGACACATGGGGATTATGGAGCTTATAGGGATTACAATTCAAGATGACATTTGGGCAGGGGCACAAAGTCTAACCATATCAAGTACGTACTATTATTATACACTTAAATATTTGAAGAAAGTGACGCAGGAAACAAAAGTTCAAGTGATCTGACCAGAGTCATGTGGCTGTGTATGCTAAGGCTGGAATTTGAATATAGACTGCTGGATCTCATCATGCTCCACTGTCTCTGTATAAAATCAATAGTGTGCCCAGGAACAAGATTGAAGGGAAGCTCAGGCATTGCCCAAACTTCCCAAAAGGTGGGAGTATGGATATCTGTTTCCCAGATGTATTTGCTCTTTTGACTGAACTTCTAGAATATTCTATGGTAAGCCAGAATTATTTTTTTCAAGTGTACAATGCATTATTAACTACATTCACCATGCTGTACGTGAAGTCTCCGGTACTTATTCATCCTATAATTCAAGGTTTGTACCCTTCGACCAATATTCCTCCATCTCTCCCACCCTAGCCCCTGGTATTCACCATTCTATTCTCTGTTACTATGAATTCAACTTTTTTTTAGTAAAGATTCTACATATAAGTGACATTGTGTGGTATTTGTCTTTTTGTGACTGGCTTATTTCACTTTGTAATGGTCTCAAATTTTATCCATGTTGTCATCGATGCTAGGATTTTCTTAGTTTTAAAAATGGAATAGTATCTGTGTGTATATAGTGTGTGTGTGTGTATATTTATATAGAGTGTGTGTATATATTGTGTGTATATATAGTGTCAAAAATGTGTGTGTATATATATAGTGTGTATATATAGAGTGGGTATATATGTGCATATGCATGATATATGATACATATATCATATTTTCTCTACCCATTCATCTGTCAACAAACAAATTGTTTCCATATCTTGGCTATTGTGAGTAGTGCTGCACTGAACATGGCAGTGCAAACATCTCTTCAAGATAGCATTCCTTTTACATTAGGAAAATGCCAACACTGAATTGAAAAAATTCTGCCTACCCTTCCAGTTCTTTCTGTGGGAACCAGTTCTTGTCCACTCCAAGCCAGTGCTGATCCCAGTTGTGTCTGAAATCTCACATGACTTGGGTTCTCCCTGTATTGCTAAGGACTTTGGTTGGCTAGGAGGTTGGAGTGTCCGATTATCTCTAGGACATGGTGAGCTGCTCAAGATGGTCCGTACCTTACACTTTGGGGGACATGCAGGTACTCACATTTCAAGTCTTTCTTGCCCACTTCATCCTTTGCTGAGCTCTAGATCCTGGGCTCCAGGGTCTTCTTCTGACCTCAGAGGCCCTCAAGAAGCCTAGTAACTCAGATGGCCACACAGATGTGCAAGCCCATGGACTCAGAGACTCATCGGGGACCTCCAGTATGCATCCTCACCCACCAGTGTCCAGGGAATCTTACTAATCCAGCCAATCAGACTTTTTTTTTTTTTTTTTTTTTAAATGGCCACAACTCCTGCTCCAGCAGGGGACCGGGGCCTGGACATCTTTAGGGCTCCAGCCTCAGGGAGCTCACAGGCTTCCAGAGAGACAAGGCTGAACCAAGTTGAGGGGTGGCAACATGCCTGAGCAACAGGAGCAGGAGTCAGCCATCAGGTATCAGCCTGACCCTGAAAGACTGCACCTGCCAGGGGGTGGTGACCTGGGAACAAGCATACCCGATGGGTTAGTTTCCTAGGGCTGTTTATTGCAAACTACAAACTGGGTGGCTTGAAGCACAGAAATATATTGTCTCTCCGTTCTGGAAACCAGAATTATGAAATCTGGTGGTGGTGTGGCCATGCCCCCTCTGAAGGCTCTTGGGAAGAATCCTTTCTCTCTTCCAGCTCCTAGTAGCTCCTGCCATTCCTTGGCTTGTGGCAGCATTATTCCTGTCTCTGTCTCGATCTTTCTTGGCCATCTTCCCTGTGTCTCTGTGTGTCTTCTCATTTTCTGTCCCTTAAAAGGACATCATTTCTAGATTCACCCTAATCAAGCAAGATCTTGTCTCGAGATTCTTACCTTAATTAAAACTTTGAAGGCCATTATTCCAAATAAAGTTGCATTCTGAGGTTCTGGGTGAACATAGGTTTTCGGGGGACTTTCTTCAGCCCACTACACCTGGAAAAGTGCACCGATCCCTGCAGCAAGCTCTCAGGTGCGTGCTGGAGTTGTTATGGTTCTCATTATTTGCACCTGGAGGGCAGGAAGCAGCCAGATATTTGAGAGGGGACAAGGGTATAAGAACACCTTTCCACCTGTAAGCACAGAAAGAAGCTTCTCGAAGGGCCTAGAAGTACCCTCACCCTAATCAGAGGCCACATGGGGGAGATCTGAAGGGAAGAACCACTTGCCCCTCCAGCTGCGGATACTAATGGGTGTCCTGTGTGTCAGTGAACACACGTGTTAGGCTGCAGCCTATAAAGAAACCTGCATTCTTTGCCTTTGCCAGGTACTTTTCTGTTGACTGCTGTCACCTGTATAATTACCAGGGCCCTTCTGGACCAGGTTTTCCCAACTCCTAAATATAAAGGATCTAAATAGATGCTTTCTGGAAGAAATGGTTTCATTAGAAGGTCAAATACATTCAGCATACGCTGAGTTAGCCACCAGGAGCCTTTATTTCTGCAAGATTTATCAAAGCCTTTAACACAATGAAGGGCATCGTGAATCTCCATGATGCAGATGCAGTATGCTGCCTTTTTCAAACTTCACTGGCCATGGAACCCTTATTCCACAGCATAACAGTAAGAAGAGCTAACATATATTGAGCATTTACTATGATCCAGGCACCGGCTGAGGTCTTGATACATATTAAATTTTTTAATTCTCAAGACAACTCTCTGAAGTTAGAGGCAATTGTTATTGCCATTTGATAGATGAGGAAACTGAGTTTAACTCATCTAAATCTATATATACTGTGGTAGACTGAAGAACAGCTCCCTCCCCAAATGTCCATGTCCTAATCCCTAAGCCTGTGATTATGTTACCCCAAGTGGCACAAGGGGCTTTACAGGTATGATTAAGTTAAGGATCTTAAAATGGGGAGAGTGAGCCCAACATCATCAGAAGGTCCTTTTAAAAAAGAGGCAGGAGAGAGTTAGAGGAGATGTGATGACAAGAAGATGCCAGAGTGATGTGAGGAAGGAGCCAGGAGCCAAGGAATCCAAGTGGTCTCTAGAAGCTGGAAAAGGCAAGGAAACAGACCCTCCCCTCAAGCCTCTTGAAGGAATGCAGACCTCCCCACACCTTGATTTTAAACTTAGCTCTAGAACTGTAAGATGATACATTTGTGTTGTTTTAAGCTATTACATGTATTGCAACTTGTTACAGCAGCAATGGGGAACTAATACATATGCCTACTCAGAAAGGGGTAGAGTTAGCATGTAGTCTTATGCTGTCTGGTTCCAGAGCCTAAACTCAACCATGATACTATACAGTGCTGCCTGTAGCAGTGTCTCCTGGAATAGGGTTCCACCAACAACTGTATGCGATCCTCTATCCTAGGAACTCAGAAGGAATCAGGGGAGCATCCAAGATATGAGTAGTGGGCCCTGAGCTAGATGTCAACAAGGGCAAGTGAGCATGGGTGGAGCAGAGAGACCATTCTGGGTACAGGAGACTGAGACTGTGCCTAAAGTCCCAGGGGCAGCATACAGGATAGCATAGGTGGGTAAGATGGGGGCTGCATGTGGTAGGGTGGGGAATCAGGTCAAATCCAGCTCAGGCTGAGCCTGCTGGGACCTGGAGCCCCAGGTATGTGAGGAGCAGGATAGTTGGCAGGGCCTAGCCTCAGGGAAGATGCTGAGGAGGGGCAGGTTCCTAATCCTTCTGGTCCCACCATTCAGTGCTTATTTTCCTTTTCTTTTCTTCTTTCTCTCCTTCCTTCCTTCTTTTCCTTTTTTCCTTCCGTCCTTCTTCTTCCTTCCTTCTTTCCTTCCTTCCTTCTTCTTGCTTCTTTCTTTCCTTCCTTCTTTTTTGTATTTTTTGTAGAGACAGAGTTTCCCCATGTTGCCCAGGCTGATCTCCAACTCCTGGGCTCGAGTGATCCACCCACCTTGGCCTCCCACAGTGCTGGGATTGCAGGCGTGAGCCACCCCACGCGGCCTCATCCAAATAGGACTCACTGGAGTTTGGCTGTGGTGTCCCTGCCCTAAGTCTTGAGATAATCAGTTTCCTGGGCTCCCATTCCAGACTGAATGTCATTCATTCATTCGTCCATTCATTTACCCCTTTATTCATCACATATTTATTGAACCCTTACTATTAGATGCTGGGCTAGGTATAGCTGAGATGGCAATGACCAATGTCCCAGGCTGCAGGGAGTTCACGGCAGCCAGAGTGGCATACAAGTCAGAGCTGGACGGGGCATGGTGGACCTTCTGGTCTAGGGGATTCAAACGGGTGTTCCACAGGCCTCACACAGCCAACAGACACATTTTTGTTTGAGCTGCACATTTATTACTGCTTTTCTTATTTATTTATCAACTTGTACAGATGGGAAGATTTACTGTAAACACCTAGATTTTTAGTTTCCCTTGAAAAACAATCAGTTCTGGCAAATCAGGCTCATATTTCCATACAGCCAGGATCAGAACTGAATAGCTATTCCCTCAGGTTCACAATCACCCCTTCCCTGGTCTCTGTGTCCCCCTAACCCAGAGGACAAGTGTCAGGAGCCACTTATCATGATTGTGTCACTGTCTGTCTGATAGAAGTGGGAAGAAGACAGTGGAATATGACTCATTCTCTTGTTTCCCTCAAAAGAGAGAAAACAAAAAAGCTAAAACAAGTGAGTCATGCATTTTAATAAAATTTGAATGCTTGACCCATTTCATTTGTTTATATTGTCTGTGGTAGCAATCGGGGTATGCTGGGTTATGCTAAACAAACCACCCCCAATTCTCAGTGGCTTAAAAAGCAAAGATTTGGCCAGGCACTGTGGCTCACACCTATAATCCCAGCATTTGGGGAAGTTAAGGCAGGGGAATCATTTGAGGCCAGGAAGGGGTGAACTGCAGCTGTGGCAACATAGCAAGACCACATCTCTACCAAAAATTTAAAAATTAGACGGGTGTGGTGGCAAGTCCCTGTAGTCCCACCTACTCACGAGGCTAAGGAGGGAGAATCACCTGGGCCCAGGAGTTTGAGGCTGCACTGAGCTATACTGTGCCACTGCACTTCAGCCTGGGCAACAGAGCAAGACTCCGTCTCAAAAAAAAAAAAAAAAAAAGGTTTATTTCTCACTCATTCTACAAGTCCACTGTAGTCCATTGAAGCTTGGCCAGGAGCCAGTTTTGAGTCTCCTCACTCTAGCACCCAGACTATTGGAGCAGCCAGTATCTTAAATATGGTGGAGGGAAAAGGAGCTCTGAGGGTTTCCCACCAGCAATTAATTGCCCCAGCTCAGAAGTGGCACAGGTCACTTCTGCTGACAACTCAGATGGCCAGAACCAGTAGCAGGCCCCGCCCAATGACAGGGCCCAGGAAGTGCAATCCTACTATGTGTCCAGGAGGGGGCGAGCTGCAGCCATTTGGCGAAGAGCATCCATGACTTCCGCAGTTGTCTGTTGGGCATCCTCGTTTCAGCTTGTACGCCCTGCTCTAGTTTTATCCACTCATTTAATAGATGGAAAGATTGAGGACTGGAGGGGGAAGAGACTCAACCATAATCCTCCAGGCCCTATGCTAAACATTTCCCATGTGTTGTAAATTTTGCACTGGATATGTAGCTGGATCCTGACGATCATCACATCTGGGTGGGAAGCCTGGCTCTGCACTTGCCAGGTTGTAGCCGCGGGCATGCTACAGAGCTTCCCCAAGCTCATGGTAGATGGAATAACACTGGGACCCTCCTCGGAAGGTTAGTTTGAGGGCTAAATAAGATGATGCATTCAAAGTCCTCAGCACTGTGGTAAGACTTCAGTGCATGTCAGCTACTCCAAAACCCAGAACATTCTGCAGATGAAACTACTGAGGTTCAGAGAAGTTATGTAATGTGCTGAAGTTTACACAGCAAAATCGGGTTTCAAGCCCAGGTCTTCTGACTCCCAGGCAAGATCACAACTCTATACTTAGCTTCCTTTCCTTCCTTGGAAACTCCCATCTTCACAGACAATTCCCAGCATCCATGGCCTTTATGATCTCTCCAATACCAATGATGGCCTGGCAGGAGTCCCGGAAAACACTGCATGGTACTCTGGTGAGTTCAGTAGTCAGATGAATATCTACCCACCTGCTATTGACATCTGGTGCAGAGGGGAGAGCTCCATGCTGGGACTCAGAACCCACCAGTGTTTCTTGTATGGGCTTGCTCTGCACACATCATTTTGCCCTGGGCCATGTTCTCCTTTCCTGCATAATGGCGAAGTTAAAAATTCTCCAGGGGCCTTCCCGGCTATAAGACACTCTCAATGATTGTACTTCCTTCCTTCCTTGAAGCACCATGAGAACCTACTTAGATAACAGATGTGGAGGTGCCTTGAAAATTCAAGAACTCACTATTGCACAGTGGCTAAGACCACAGGCTTTGGAAGCCTACAATCCAAGGGTTTAAATATCAGCCCAGCTCTTCCTTATTGAACTTGGGCATAATGGACTGAATGTTTGTGTCTATGTGATGGTATTTGGAGGTGGGCCTTCAGAAGGTAATTAGGTCATGAGAATTGTGCCCTTATGAATGGGACCCCCCAAAGAGCTCTTTCACCCTCTTTCTGCCACATGAGAATATGGTGAGTATCCAACCTGGAAGGGGGCTCTCACCCGAACTTGACCATGCTGGCACTCTGACCTCGGACTTCCAGTCTCCAAAACAGTGATAAACACATTTCTGTTGTTGAAGCCACCCAGTCTATGGAACTTTGTTACAGCAGTTTGAAATAAGAGACCGGGAGATGTTTTTAAGCTCCCTTGTTTCCCCACATGTCAAAAGAGTATGAAAAATGTACCTAACTCACACTGTTGTGAATATTAAGCCAGTTATTGTAGGGAAAGTGCTTAAAGCTATGCCTGGCGCCCAGAAGTACTCAATAAATATTAGCTGTGTGCCAGGAGCCACTGTTATTATCAAAGCCTCTGTTCTTGAAGGGCTTCTAAACTCATGGGAGACAAGAAGTGCCTCTAAAGTACAGTCTGGGGACAATAGGATTGTGTGGTATTCAACATGAATTCAGAGAGTGCAGTGTGGCCTAGCAGAGCTGTAGGAAATCAGAGAAAGGTGGCCTGGAAGAGCCAGGGAAAGCTTCTTGAGGGAGGGTGCAGATGGGGACAATTTGTCTGGGGAAGATTGGGGTGTCCATGGGAGGGCATTTTCATGAGAAACCCTGTTTAAGGAGATGGAATGTATCATGCATCGTTTCACTTGAGTATGCAGACCTTTAATGATGTCTCCTCTTATGCCTCAGGATCCAAGATGAATAGGCAATTCAGTGTGATAACTAAGACCCAGGGCAGTGAGTCAGGCATGCTTGTCATTCTTGAGCTTTGTGATCGTGGCCAAGTTATTGAACCTCTCTGAGCTTTACCTTTTCGTTCTGTAAAACAGGGATGATAATGGCACCTCATCATGGGGCTGTTGTGAGGATGAAATGGTCTAAAGCCTAAAAAGGAAGTCAGTCTCTGGTAAAAGACAGTCATTGTTGCTCTCCTTATTGGGAAGAACATGGGGAAGTTGTGGGGAACATGCTATGTGAGAGAAATACAGCTTCTGACGGGGACTTACACATAACCCAAAGACTGATCTATGCTGTATCCAGATTCCTCAAACTATGGGATGGTCCTAAACATGAATAAAAAGTATCCCAGAGCAGTGCTGTTCAAAGTGTGACCCATGCTCTCACCACAGCCTACAAATTCTTTGTAGGAGGTCTGTGAAGAGACAACTACAAAGGTTGACGGTAAATGTTTAGAGATGCTTCTAGCAATTTTACATTGCTACGATGTCTGAATGCTTGCTCAGAGAACTTGCATCATTGAACAGCGTATACACCAGTTCAGTCGTTGTTGAACTTGCTTCATAAATGGCAGGTGGTCAAGCTACATAACCAGCCCTATGTAGTAGGACCATGTCAATCTATGATGGATTATAAATATTTTTAAATGGTCCTTTGCAACAGATAATTCAAGAAACACTGACTTACAAGCAGGCAGAGATATTTAATCTTGAGTGAGTAGATATGTCAGTCAGTATCCACCAGGAAAACAAAAAGTGCTCTAGGTGATTCAAACATAGGGAATTTAACAGAGGGAAATGATTACACAGGTAATGAAAGATTTGGGAAGCCAAGCCAGGGATGATGACACGACCCAGAGATTTGCCACAAAGGAAAACTTCTACCACTGCTAGGGCTGGAGGGAAAACAGGGGGATGTGCTGCAATCAAAAGTCAAGATTCAGAGTTGTCTACAGGGAGCTACATCCACGGCTAGGGCTGTCTGGCCCTGGAAGACATGGAAGAGACCTTGTCACTGCCAGGGATGCCTCTAGAGATGAAGAAAGAGAAAGAGAAATGCCTAGACTTTCCTCCTCCTCCCATCCTCCAGTCTCCTGCAAGTGCCTTCCATTGGCTGAATCTCCCCAAAAGCCAGTTGGCAAGGGAGCTTGGGGATAGAAAGCAGGGGAAGGACAGTGAATAGATCTGAGAGCAATTAAGTCAAAGACTGCAGGGGCAAGACATAGGGGCAAGACAGCAGGAAACAAGTCAGATGGAGCTGCCTCCAATCTACTTCTGATCATGGTGAGGGTGGTGGTAGACTAGGATGTTTCTGTTCATCCTTCTCACTGTCTCTCTGGGATATAAATAAGGCTGCCAGAGCGTATCTGCAGCAAGGAACACCTAGCAAGACGACGCCCACTTAGAGACTAGGAGAATCTAGGAGAATTTGGAAGGATCAGCAAGAAGATGGAGTTTCTGTACCTTTAGCCTCAAGGGCAGGATCAATAAACAAGATCAGGGTTTGTTTCTCTGTGATTTTCCTGCCAACCTCTCTCTTGCGGAACAACTTCCAAGTGGAAAACAAAAATCCATAAAGTCTGTGGTGCCCTTTGTTTTTTAAATGAAGCTGTTAGATCTCAAAGATGTGTGCCTTGTGGAGATTTAGGAGAATTTCTTAGGAAATGGAGGAAGAACTCCATGGGAAAGTTAAAGCAAACATCAACAACAACTGCCCCCACCCCCACCCCCCAACCCCCCTCCCACGCCAGAAGGTTGAGAGAATAGAACACGTGTAAAAAGAACCTGCTAGGCTGGGTTGCAGGGAAAAAATTGATATTAATGAAACATCATGAGTGAATTAAGACAGCCAAAGAGCTCTCAGATGTCTGCAGGGACTGCTCCTCTTGCTGGCTTTTGGAAAAAGTTGACTGTAAAACTTCCTCATAAACAAAAGTATTTTAAGAATTTCAACTCGGAGACATTCCTGGCTAGCAGGGCTCATGCAGTTGGGAATACCTTTGATTAATTCCGGCTGGTAATTAGGTTGGAGCGTGTTTGCACCAAGCACTCCCAAGAGCTGCATAAGGGTGAGGGAAAGGCTTCAGAAACATCCTAATCCACCACCACCCAGGCTAGAGCCCTCGCCTCCTGCCTTCTTGCCGGAAGGGGTGCCTGAGCTGGATGGCAACTTCTGGTTTTAGGCATGAGAACAGTACGCTCTCAGACCAGTCATGGAGTCATCTCCAAGACTAACTTTTACCAAAACCACCCTCTATGTGACTGTAGAAGACACCAACTGGGTGTCTCGCCAGCACTTGGTTCCTTTCTCTAAGAACACCGGATTCCTTCCTATAGAAGGGCGCTAGCAGCCTTGTTTGTATCACGAGGTCCTAGCCACGGACACAGCCGGTTGGATGGGGGTGGTCACCTGACTAAAGCTAAGCCAATCAGATTATCTCCCCTGCACCCCAACACTTGGAATTGGCCTTTTGCAAAAAGCTAGTCAGTTTCTATTTGCTGCATGAACTGTGGTAGTGTAGACTCAGGAAATGCTGGCTGGCTGCTTTTCACAGAGAAAGCAGTTTACAGAGGAAAAAAGATGAAGATGTGGAGAAAAGGAGCAATTCAAGGCTATGGGGCCCTGATTCCAGTCTCCAACAAGGTCCAGTTTCATGGTGCCTTTATCGTGGCTTTGAGAGATGCGTGCAATAAATAATCCCCCTTTTATTTCTTGTGCAAATTTGAAGGGTTTCTGCTCTTTGCCTCCCAGACACCAACAATATGAGAAAATAGTAGTAGTCATGTCATGGTCTACGATGGCCCTAGTGCCTGATTGTGAGACTGGTCAGCAATACCTTCTTAGCATCCACTTCAGTTTAGGACACATGTCTTTAATGCCTCTTAATTCTTCCTGCTATGGTTTGAGTGTTTGTGTCCTCTTCTAAATTCATGTTGAAATGTAATCCCCAATGCAACAGTATTAAGAGACGGGGCCTTTACAAGGTAATTTCACCATGAGGGTCCTGCCCTCGTGGATAAGGTACCAGTGCCTTATTAAACAAAGAAGAGTAGTTAGACCCTTTTTCATTCCCGCCATGTGAGGACACAGCGTTTGTCCTCTCCAGAGGATACAACATTCAAGGCACCATCTCGAAAGCCTTCACCAGACGCCAAACCAGGCCCTCACCAGACACCGAACCTGCTGGCACCTTGATCTTGGACTTCCAACCATACATAACTGTCAGCAATAAATTTATGCCATCTACAAATCACACAGTCTAAGGTATTTTGTATAGCTGCAGGAAGAGACTAAAACACTCCCATTTGGGGATGCCAATATAGAGATAAATGGGTGAATATGCTATATGATTTGATGACTCTCCAAAGGCTGTCATGACCAAAAGCAGTCCCTGCCTGCTCCCTTATGTTCTCATTAAACTCATTCCACTGTAGGAATCCTGTAGGTCAACACAGGATGCTCCATGCCGGAGGAGACAGTCCCATTGTACAGATGACGTGACTGAAGCTCAGAGCTTAAGCAACTACTCCTTGCAGCATCTAGCAGCATTCTGGGAACCTAGCTTATACTTGATAATACCAACTCAGCATCAGCACCAAGCTGAGACCTGTGATCTGGTTCAGACTCATTAGCTGTCATCATACCATCAACAAGGCTGTGGCCTATCTGAGGAATCCCACAGGTATCAGAGGGAAATGACTCTCAGTCGTTCCCAACACTAGATGCATCTTAGAATTATATGGGGAGTTTAAAAAAAAATAGGCTGATATCTGAACCACACTCCAGACCAATTGAATCAGTCTCTGGGTTTAGGACTTGGACGTTATTCTTTTTAAAAAAGTTCCCAAGATGATTCTAAAATGCAATCAGGACTGAAAATTACTAAGCTGTGTGAATTATTTTTGGAGAAAAGTAGAGATTAATTGAGCTGAGGAGTGCCAGATTTTCATTGTTGAGCATTAAGAATGGACCCCCTGAGTGCCTTCCTGGGATGGGTCAGAGAAAGAGGGAAGAATAGGGTAGACAGGGACAGAATTAAATTCAGATGTTTTCTGTCACCATTGAGGTCAAACCAGCTTGCACTGTCTGAAATCCACCCGTCATTGCACTTCATTAATTTGAACTCAAGGTGAGAATTTATAAATATTCTCAAAGTATGAGTAAATGGCTTTGTTTAACAAGGGAAATATATAAATATGACTGTCAGTGACCTCCTTTGGCCTTCTTAAGGGAATAAGCCCTACAAACACACACACATATGCACACACGCACACACACACACGGACACGTGCCAATGGCGGGCATGTTAATGATACATCAGATTTTAGTCATTAAAGTAGATCTGTGGGGACCTCTATTTGCCAAACACTGTTCCTGGCATATGGTTAGAGGCTCAATAAATATTTGTTGAATTAATGAATAAATGAACATATTGTCACTGTAGAAATCACCACATGTTCTTTGGATTATAGAAGTTTTAAAAAGAAATGTTGTATTTTGAGGTCCAAACAAAAATGAGCAGACCTGCCTCCATCCAGTACATGGGGGACTGTAGCCCAGAAATTCCAGATTTTGGCTGGAAAGTTTCCACTGGTTTTGCTTTCAAGATATTCAAGCTCTAAACTCTCCTTTCTGTATACTCCAAGGCTGGCTCCAGCCTGGTTAAAGTTTGGCCAGTAACAAATAGGGTAAGGCTGCATGTCTGCTCCTTGTATATGCCCTATAACAGGGAGGCAACTGCCCCTCCACTTGGTTTTTCTTCCAGGCATTGCCCTTTCAGGGGACACATTGACATCCCAGGGATCCTCAGACTTGCCAATCAAAACACTGATAAAGGCAGAGGAATGTGAACTCATAAACCCCATGATTTAGGGGTATTCCCTGAAGCAACCAGGGCTTACAGGTATATCTCAAGTTTCCTGAATTTTTACATTTAAAAATTTCAGATTTTTATTCCGCTATTATAGTCTACTTGCCAAAAAAGTTCTTGTTTTCTTTAATATTAAATTTTCTGGTTTAAAATAATATTTTTCATAAGGTTTCACCTAATCCCTACCTTATCTCCAATTACTTTCCCAGATGTACATGCCCAGTTTGAAAAGCACATGATAAGCCAAGCTGGGAAGAAGCTTAAAGGAAAGTGACCCGAACAAGGAGGGAGCTGTGACCTGAGTCCAGGAAAAGTGGTTAGAGGAACTGGGGGTGATTGTTGCTAAGAGGAAGGGGTCCAGGGGCAGGCACTGAGCTGTTTTCATATGTCTGAAGGCAAATCTATAAGACATATATCAAACTAAGTTCTACCACTTAACCAATAGTGTGTTGCCCGTTGATAAACATAAAACTCTTGGATGTCCTGGGGATTCTGGTACCTGTCCTCTGAAAGGGCACAAGTGTCTCTGATCTCTGGGTAGCCCATCAGCCAAGATGTCATCAAGCTGTTTTTTGTATCATGGAAAATAGTATTTATTTTTCTCAGCTTTAAATATTATAACTTGAATTGTGCATTTCCAAACCATTTACATCCTTTACCCCTTCTCTCACCTGGAGATTCTGTTGCATCCACCCAACCTACTTCCTTATCTTCTTGCTGAGTTTCACTATCTTAAGTATGTAGCTCCACAAAGCAGAATTTGTCCACTGAGGATGAGTTTTAGAGAGGTAGGTTCTATCACAGAAAAGAAGACTTTCTGAACATGACAGCCATCTAGCCATGTGATGGATTAACATGGGAGACAGTGAACCCTTGATGATTACAGATATGTAAGGAGAGGCCAGGGGATGACTTGTCACCAGAGCTTTGGGTTGGACTCTGTGATTTCCAGTTCTGATTTTGTGTTTCAGGAACTGGGACACACCACATGGGAAGCCACACAACAGTCACACCTTTGTAGGTGAGATGTTTCCAGTACTTTAAAGACTGTTCTCCATACTTTGAAAAGATCCTGGGACCAAAAATGGAAGCAGATATTCTACTCAGGAAATTATTCTGGAAAACACCTGTAGAAGGTGGGAAAGTAAGACAGGGAGAAGAGAGCCAATAAAAATGGATAGATGAGCAAGTTACTACTATAGGCAGCTAGAGTTAAATCATGCTGTGACCATGTGAGAGTCAGCACAGAACACATTTTGAGTCATTGCTCCAGAGGGGCAAGGGAGCTGCGGTATTTGTACACCCAGTCCTGTCAGTTGTCTGTTGAGATTGCACAACAGGGAGAGAGGCATTGGCTGGAGAAAGTGCTAGGAAAGAAAGGCTGATACTGGCAGCAGAAAACAGTGCACTGAAATAAGTTTTGCTGGAGATTCCAGGGGTAGACAGTAATAGCTTGTGTTATAACTTTGTAAGATGTTTGACTTTGTTACCCCTGCTTTAAACCGTTCTGTCTAGCCTTAATAAAAAGGGTAATCTTCTGCCATTCCAGTCCTCATCTGACGCAATGCCTTCGCAGTGTTATGTTGACATGCTGTGTTATGTTATGCGGTTGTTGTGAGCTTAGCAGGGAGGCAAACACTGTCCCATAATAGAAAGTCACTTGCCTTGCAGAGCCTTGGAGACCAGGCCTCCCAAATTCCCAAATGAGTCTGATGTTCTTGATTGGGCAGACAGAACCAAGCATCCTCTTTCCTCCTCTCCCCGCAAGCCAGCCTTGCTCATTCTTTCTGGAACATTTAAATTCCTCAAGTCCTCTGCTCTCTTGTTCATTCTAAGATTAGACAGCCAACTGGTTTCGATGGCAAGTCTTGGGGGGATTAATTGAAGGGGCGGGATTAACAGCCCTCCCATAAGTCAAACCTCCAGATCTGAGTCATCACAAATGATGCCTTTTTAAGTGCTTCCATCTTTGCTGGCATCGCTTTCTGACCAGAGGAAGAACAGCAGACGGGAGACAATGGGCCCCAATCTGCCCTCACAGCCACAACACTTCCTGGAACCAAAGGGCTGGTAATATGTACAAATGAGAGGGGCAAGTTCTTGGGCAGACCCTTCCCAAAGGGGAGTTAATCTTCACTGAAGACGTGCTTTATTCTGAGAATCTGTCTGTTAAACCCTGTGCAGGCAGCTGTTATTTCCAGATTAGAGGGCCTGTTGACAGCCTCTCTGTCAAAAGAGCTTTGGTTTAGGGATTTCAAACTTTGAGAACCATGCCTTCCTCCCAGTATCTGCTGGATTCATTTTGTCAGAGGTGCCAACCAAGAACATTTTGTTTTTTGTTTTTTTTCTTTCATATCTTTGGACACCAAGGCCTGGGACGGACTACAGCCTCTTCTGGATCAACTGAACTTTTCCTGGTCTTTTCTTTGTGTATGCCCCTTTCTCAGATGCTATAAGCTGAGACTTGGGTATATCTTATGCCCCCAAGGGTTCCTGCCTCCTGGAGTGTGTAGTTACACTGACCAGAGGTGGGTGGTGGGAACCGGGCACATTCACAAAGACATAAAGCCAAATATGAGAGCCTTGAAATGTGCTGCTAGGGGTTCAAAATCCCTTTGCTTGCCAGCTCTGTGTCCTTGGCCAAGCTGCTTAACTTCTCTCTGTCCCTGCTTCCTAGTCTATAAAATGGAAATGAGGATAGCACCTACCTCATGGAGTCATGGAAAAGATAAAATGAGATTACCCATGTGAAGCACCTTGCCTGGCACACAGTAAGAGCTTGATAAATGAGGACTGCTTTCATCATCATCATCTGCATCAGCATCATCATCATCATCATCATCATCGTCGTCATCATCATCATCCGAACTTCAAGAAATACCAATACTGGGCTTTTGTAAGAGGATTAGGCCTCATTCATTGAGAAGAGTAAGAGGTAGCTTCTTAAATAATGAAAATTTGGAGATGTGCCTGGAGGAATGGGAAGAATTTGGGCAAGAAGTGAAGTCGTCGGGGAGGTGGCTAGTCAGAGAAGAAGAGAGAGGCGGTCATTCCAGGTGAGGTGGGGATAATGCCCAGGTGTGTGTAGGAACTAGCAAATAACACATTTGGTTGGAGTGGGCATAAGAGACAGAGAGAAGGGGAAATGAGATACAGGAGGTAGGCTAAGCTGGGCCTAAATGCCAGGTTTGGGAGGGGTGAGCACCAGGCATGGTTTAACTAGAAGCTGATTTGATCAGAGCAAGGAGTGTGCATGCTCAGGCACAATTTTAGGAAAGGCCAAGTTCCTAAGATAAGGAAATTCTCCTTGGGTCTTAACAAAATGGCCAACATGACCATATGCTTAGATGTTCCATTTGTCAAATTACATCCTTTGGTTTGACAGCAAAGCTGAGGCCTTGAGTTAGGTTCCTGAAGAGTGAGGGGTAGGACATTTTATTGGACAGTATTGAATTTGTTGAGACCCCTGCAACTCCCCTGGAAGGGGATATGGATATGGGGTCAATTTACCCTCTGACCTGAAGCCACAAAGTTGATAACCAGCTGCCATAGTCTATGGGGGAGATGAACCGCTTTGTGGTGCTGTTCAATAAATCTGCTATTAGCAGGGAAAGTGCTTACATGCACTTAAAAAAAATTAAACAACAAAATAACAGCAGTTGATTGACAAGGCATCAATAAAGCTGTGTGGGTGCACTGTTGACCTCCTCCCCCCCAACGCAATACACACACCTGCCAATCTGTGTTTATTAGAAATCAGTTTCTATAAATAGCTTGTGGCAGAGAAAACAGTGAGCTACTTCTCAAATTCGTGATGGTGAAATTCTAACTGTTTAATACTTGGCTCTTGGTTCAATTTAGTTGATTGTTCACTGCAGCTGAATTGTAGAGAATCAGTGGTAAGGGGTTGTTTTCTTTTTTTTTTTTTTTTTTTTTTTTTTTTTTGAGACGGAGTCTTGCTCTGCCGCCCAGGCTGGAGTGCAGTGGCCGGATCTCAGCTCACTGCAAGCTCCGCCTCCTGAGTTTACGCCATTCTCCTGCCTCAGCCTCCCAAGTAGCTGGGACTATAGGCGCCCGCCACGTTGCCCGGCTATTTTTTTTTTTTTTGTATTTTTAGTAGAGACGGGGTTTCACCGTGTTAGCCAGGATGGTCTCGATCTCCTGACCTCGTGATCCGCCCGTCTCGGCCTCCCAAAGTGCTGGAATTACAGGCTTGAGCCACCGCGCCCAGCCAGGGGTTGTTTTCAAGAGATGGTTAGCAATATTTTGACTTCCACTTTTGAGACAGAACTGCTAGTTCCCACCCCAGATCCATTATTCCTTTTTGCTGACCAACTGAACTCCGGTTTGTTCTCCGGGTAGCAATATGCTGCACTAAAAAAAAAGCTTTCTTATTCTTCTTTAAAGCTATGATTAGCCACACAGTTCTGGTTAACACGACTTGGGGTTTCTGGGAAAGTTTTTGTTGTTCTGACATATATGCTACCCTTGTCTCCTTCTCTCCTGTTTTCTTCCTGCCTGGAATGTGGATGTAACTCTAGAGGTACAGCAGCCACATTGTGACCATGAAGTTACAAGCTTGAGGCTTAAGACCACTATGCTAAGCATAGTGGAGCAGAAAGATGGATATGACTGAAGTCCCTAATGTTGTTGAGTCAGTTGCAGCCCCAGGCTTTCTATTCTTAAACTTTTTCTTGTGTGATAAAAATAAACCTTCTTCTGTTTAAGGCACTGCAGAATAATTGTTTATTAATTGCAGCTGACCACATCCCTAAGTGATGCAATCTTCTTCCAGAATCTCATCTCAAATGTATGCTGCAAGTATGTGAAGCTCATATATTCAGCATTGGATGAGATTCAGTGTTGGTAAAGTAGAGTCATACAGTAATTAAGAATACAGTGTGGTGGCTCTTGAATCAGGTAGACCTGGGTTTAGATCCAGGAGAAAGCTGCCACTTATGAGCTCTAGGACCTTGGTCAGGTTTATTCACAGGTCTGAGCCTCACCTACCTCATGGGTAAAGTGTAGCCATATTACTTACTCCATCGGTTGTTATAAGTATGATGGTGAATGTAAAAAGCATAATCCTATGTCTCTTTTAAGGTCTTTTCTCCATTTATTCCATCTAGGTGTCAAACTTCATCTCCACCACTCACTAAACATGTCAAGCACTCTTACCTCTGAGCCTTTGTCCATTGCCCCCACCTAGAATCCCCTTCCCTGGGTTCCCACCCAGCAGAGCCCTATCCAGCTCTAAAGACCCTCCTCCATAAAGTCCCCATCATCATATCTAGCTAGAGGGAGCTCTGTCTAATCTCTCCGGGTCATTTCCATGAAAGGCAGTATTGCTAAGTGGTTACAAACAGGGGGTTCAGACTGAGACAAATCGAACAACTCTTCCATGTCTTAGATGTGTGATGCAGAGTCTCCCAGAGGCTTGCCCCACTTCAAGGAGGAAGAAGCCATGCTAGGTTGGGAAATGGTAAGGAATACAGAAGGGACTCTGAGATGTAGTTCCCAGAAGAAAAGATCTCCAGTGCCACCCCAGAGAGTCATGTATGGATGGGAGTAAGAAGCTGTAGAAGCCACCCTGGCTATCTTACTCCATTTTGTGCTGCTATAACAGAATTCCAGAGGCTGGATAGTTTATAATAAAGAGAAATGTATTAACTCATGGTTCTGGAGGCTGGGAAGTCTAAGATCAAGGAGCCAGCATCTTGCAAGGGCCTTCTTGTTGCATCATCCTATGGTGGAAGGGCAAAGAGAAGGAGAGAGACAGAGAAATAGAAATAGAGAGAAAGAGGGGTTGTACTTGTCCTTTCATAGGGAACCCACTCCCGCAATAACCTACCTACTTCTGTGATAACAGATACATCCATTTAAGAGAGTACAGCCCTCATGACCTAATCAGCTCTAAAAGGTCTCACCTCCCAGCACCACCACATTGAGTATCACGTATCCAGCACATGAACTTTGGGGGACACATTCAAACCATAGTAATTTCTTTGTGTCTTTTCTGAACTGTGACCTCTGAATACCTGCTCACGTCATTGTGGACAGAAAAGTAAGTGTTGGTTTGAAAGCTGCTCTGAAAGGTTCCCAGGGCTGAGTCTTTCATGCTTGCTGTCTTCTGTGGCTGCTCAGGCTTGAGTCTGTCTGCCTGTCCTCTCTCTCCGACCAAACTCTCCTCATTGCAGGGGCAATCTAATAGAGAGAATTGATTAGATATTGAGGAAAGAATTGGGAAGCCAAACAGGATGGCAAGGCAGCCTAGGGCTGGAGTGGTAATAGGAGGGGGTGGTGTCACCAAAGCCCAGAATCTGGGGTCACTATAATGGAGCTGCCCAGTTGGGAGCTGGAGCAACTGAGAAGACACAGCACTGCCAAAGGCTCAGCAAGGGGAGAAAATGCACCAAGGCTTGTCCCGCCTCCGGCCTGTCAATCTCCTTCCAGTGTCTCCTATTGGTCCAACAGACCAGGAAGCCCTTGACAAAGGAGCCTGGGAAATGTATTTCCCTGTAGAGCAGGAACTGTATTAGAGAGCAAATAGGTCCAAGTTGCAGGTCATAGGGTCAGGAACAGCTCCGTAGATGTTCACTACATAGTCTCAGAGACTTTAGACCTACAAAGCAGCTCAGAGCACACGAAGACCATCCCTCCACTTTACACATAAGTAAACTGAAGCAGAGAGAGAGACTTACTCAAGTCTTCACAGCCAATCTGGTGCCAGAATCTTGATCTCTAGACATCCAGGACCCAGAGCACTTTTTTCCTGAATACTTCCAGTGGCTCTTTCTATGAGCTGCAGAGCCCCAAGTGCCAGAGGCTTTACAGTCCATGCTTCCTGCCTCTTCTGCCAACTTTCAAGCTGCTTAATTAAAAATCAGCTCCCTGTGTCTTGACATCAGCTCAGCCTGGATTTCAAATGACGAAGCCCTCCACCTAGCAGACAGTAAGAAGCCCTTGCTAAAGAAAGAATGAGCCACTACCTAAGCCAGATGGGCATAGGCATAGCTGAAGAAGGTCCAAGAAGAGGGCAGATACATGTTCAAAGCTCAAAACAGAGAGCACTGTGCTGGGGGTCCACAGGCCCGGGATCTGGTTGGTCATAAGTACACACCTTCCCATGATCCAAAGAGGAACGTGCTTTTGGTGCAGCTTGTGCTGTGCATGCACTTCCTGGGCATTATTCTCAGCTCACTGCACCTTCATTTCACAACCTTTACTGGGCACCACCAAGCCCCAGGCCTGTGCTGGGCTCTTGACAATGACAATCTCATATTTTCTCTCATCATCTCTCCAGATGGGTATTGTCAACCTAATTTCACACGAGAAGAAACTGAGCCAGAGTTTATCTATTTCTCACCATCTTTCACTCAGTCGTGAGGGTCTCCTATCTACCAGGCACTGTGCTAAGTCTTCTCTAAGTCATTATGTTATTTAATCCTCAAATTGGCATTATGATCTACAATGACTCTTTCAGATGAGGGAGCTGAGGCTTGAAGAACATACTGATTTTATTCATTATTTCTGTGAATTCTGAAGTAGGCCAAACTGGTTTTCCTACCATGGGGGAGGGGAGGAGTGGCCAGAGTACAGGACAGGCCTGTAGTCACCCTGGAAGACTCTCCCAAATGTCCTTTCCCTCTGGGCAAGGGATTTGGCCCTTCTGTCACCAACAGGCCTGCAGGTGGCAGGTTAGTAGGACAAGCCTTTGTGAATGTTTCCAGACCCGTGCGCTTTGGCCTAACTCTCAGCTTTGCAGTCTTGGTTTATGTCAGCCTCAGATTTGCTTTCTAAGAGAGGCAGGGCTAGGATCCTTTTCCCCATTTGACTGATGAAGATGGAGGCAAGTCCTGTAGCCTGTGCAGTCTGAAACTGTAGACTAGGAGTGTAGTGGATCCTTTGGTGCCCTGGATAGAATCCCTCTATTAGGTTGGGGCATGCAGCCCTCAGTGGCTATAAGTATTGGCTGCTAGTGGCTCACAGGTTTTACTTTCTCCAGGCAACTGTCCTGAGAAGATTGTGAACCCTTTTTCCTGGGGGGTTAAACTCCCCAATCCCTGAGAATGACCTGTAGCCAATGATCAACTGACATGAGGAGATGAAAGCCTAGACACCTGGCCTCTGAGTGGAAGTCCCTCTGAGTTGTGATTCATGCTCTAGGGCCCACCGGGCATTGAGGCTGAAGCTAGACATCAGCTAAGACCAACTTCTGGGTTAGCCCCTTCCCTTACTCTAGACCACTTCTCTTACTCTCTTTCTCTGGAAAAATAAAAAAAAAGAATCACCCATATCCCTGTTCTGGGTTCTGCTTCTAAGGATGACCGAAGGTATCTGAGTAAAACCTTGGAAATCATCTAGTCCAAGTCCTCATTTTTATGGAGTCCTGCCCTGATCCCAAGCCAGAATGGGTTGCCTTTCTCATTGAAGCTTATACTGCATTTTCTTGTAATTGTTTGCTTATCTGTCAGTCCCTTCTGATTGACTAAAATATAATCAAGGACAGGTCTGAGTTGTAGTCAACTTTGTGTCTTCCTCTTCAGTATTTACCTGTGGTAAATACCAACTGATAAGAACAACAATAATAGCAACAGCAATAATGTTAAATATTGCTGACACTTACCAATAATTTACTATATGCTAAGCACAGTTCTAGTGATTTGACATATATTAATTTATTTATACCTTGCCCTAATCCTCTTGAATAGGAAATATTATTATCCCACTTTGCAGATGAGGAAACTGAAGTCTGAGAAGAGCTATGAAGGGGAAGAATCAGGACTGGAATGTTGCACTCCTGACTCCTCCCTGGGGCTCTCTCTCTCTATGCTCAGAGAGGATGCACAGCCCCACTATGAAGGCAGGCAAGAATTTGTTCAAAAGTTGCCCAAACAGTGTTTCTCATACTACCCTCTGAGTACAAGAAAGTAGCAGTATGCTTGACAAAAGTAAACCAGGACAAAACTAAACATACTGGTCTCCTAGCATGAATCATACAAAAATGGGGAAGAAAGATTGATTATTGAATGTCGGATCTCTGCTCCAGGTAATATTTCATCAGTTTAGGAAATGAAGGCATACCAGGAACCTGTCTGAGAGTTGGGTGGGGAGTGCAGAAGGAAGGAATCTCTCTTCTGTACTTTAGCCATCACTGCCCTTGAAGGTATTTTTACCTCCCCTGGAGACACATCAACTCCTCAGATACAACATCTCTTTGCTTTTTCCACTTAGGATCTGAACCATAGAGGGAATCTCAGGATCTCGAGGCTATAAGAGACTCTAGGGGTCACCTAACTCATCCCCAATTCAGGAATAATAATAGTAAGAAAATGTGTTAGCATGTAATGGGCACTTGCTATGGAGCAGGCATGCACTAAGTGTTTATGTATTTGTCTCAACCATGCTAGGAGGTAGGTCCTGCAGATAGCTCCAATTTGCCGAAGAAGAAATGAGGTAGAGAGAGAGTTGAAGTAATTTGCTTTAAATCATGCAGAAAGTAAGTATATTTGTTAGGATAGCATTAGCTCTGTAACAAGTAATCCTCAAAATGTTAATGCTTAAAGCAGTAGAAATTCTTAACAGTTTAGAACCTCTAAACGCCCTACCATTCCGATGCAAGTGCATCTGGTCACTGGGTACTGTCCTCTACATGGTGCTTTAGGGACCCTGACTCCTTCTGTCTTGCAGCTCTGCTACTCTCTAGGGCCTTTCCTCTGTCAACCATACCTACTGGTAAAAGAGAGAGCATGGGGCAGGCACATCTAGTCCTTAGAATCTTGGTCCAGATTCATGTATCATTTCCTTTCTCATCACTGGTGAGAAACAATGACGGAGTCAAATCTCAATGCAGGGGAAAGGCAACCACTTCTCAGAGACAACTCTGCACTGCAGAATGAAAGCAATGAATGAAGGCAGGACGAGGGAGAAGGGGGAGTGGACATTACAACTTCATCTGTCCTCTTTAACCAAAAATGTAAAAGCTTTCCCAAAACTCTCCCAGAAACTTCCATTTAGGTCTCTTTGGCCAGAGCAGGGTCACAGTTCTGTCCCTAGCTGCAAGGGAAACAGAGAAGACCAATAATAGGATTGGTAGGATTAGCTGATATCTATGATGTTCTATCACCTGGAAGTGGGTGTGTTGCCTTCTAGAATTAAAAAAAGGATGCACTTATCAAGGAAGAATAGGGGTACATGCATATGGAGTAACCAGCTGCTTGGGTCTATCACACATTCATTTATTCAAAGTCTATTCCGCAAATGTCCACTGAGCACCTTCTCTGTGTCAAGCACAGCACCAGGGGCTGGAAGAGGTGTTCTTTCTATCATCCAAGGCCATTCACACTTCCACTCAATACTGCACTGAAATTGTCCTCACCAAAGCTACCAGGAAGCTCAAGAGAGATTACCCCAGAGACGTCTTCCAGGGCTCTTCCTAGACCTTGTGCCTGCATTAGATGCTTTTAACATGTCAGGGTCATCTCTCTTCTTTGGGGTGGCCCAGAACAAATCCAGGGCCCCAGGATCAGATGTAGACATCGCATGATCAGATGTGAAGGTGTTCTTCCCCATCAATTCCATCAGCAGAGAGGACTCTGAAGAGCTGGCAGCCTGACCCACAAGCCGCTCCTTTGACTGGCTCCCTGGAGGGATGCAGGGAGGGGCCTTTCCCATCATTTCTGATGATTGAACCAAATTCATGTTCAGAATGTATAGAAAGGTATTTGGGCCAAATTTCCATGTTAACTGTTTAGATCAAAAATGCTCAATGTCAGTTAAATTTGGTTGGATTGTAAGACAACACAGTCAAGATCAAGAACATGTGGCCTGATTTGATTTAACCCAGAGAAGAAATGCCTTTTTCTTTCTGCTGAGCTATAACATTATACATATAAAGATACATACACGCTTGCTCTCTGCCAGAAATGTCAACTGCTTTTGATCTCTCCCTTTAGATATTAAAGTTTCCCCTCCTCGCCCCTCAGCCTGGTGGGCCCCGTAAGGGCTTTCAAACCAATAAACAAGCCTGGAGCTGCTGAGATGGTAGAAGCTGTTTGCCTTTCTGAGCCAGAGCACCGTGGCCCAAAGGTCGTGTTTAATCAGCCTCAAGGTTTTGGTTAACATTGACTTAGAGTTTAAAATAGCATTTCAATAACCTCGGACCCTTCCTACTCCCCCTCATCAGCCATGAGAAGAAGGAGACAGAGGCCCTTGGGTTTGGGGTTTTGCGTGTTTGTTGTTAAGGTTCTGAAGCAAATGAGCTGTGCTTGGCTGGTGGCCATGGTGGAGAGCTCGCCTCCTGGCTTCAGGGAGGGACCTGGCCTGAATGCCAGTACCAGGTCCTGAGGGCCCCCTGTTAATAGGACTTAACGTAGCAGAATGGCAGCTGCAGATTGTGTTTCTTTCTTCTCCTCTTCTCAGACTCTAAAGATACATCATGCTCTTTAGAAGACAGCCGGCAGCCAGCCTTGTAAGAATTCTCCGTTTTGCCCACCATAGTGAGTAGGAGAGGACAGCAGAGGCATTGTAGTCTTACAAGCTGTTTGTAAACTCACCCAAGACTAAAGATGGTAGAAAGCACTCACTGCCATTCCTACTCTCAGAGAGGTCCTTCATGCCACACAAAGTCCCCTGAGATGGCTGTTTGGCTGCTTCTGGTCTCTCTTTTCTCCTTCCTTTTGTCCAAATTCCAAATTTCTCACTGGACATTCCTCAAATATCCTTGGCCAACCCAGTTTCTGCCCCTTTACCTTTCTTTCTTTCCTTCTCATAGTTCTCAGAATAACCATAGAATATGCCAGGAGTGCAATATCCTGAGATAGGTAGGAACTGCTTGGGGCAGCTGATGTGGTTTGGCTCTATGTCCCCACCCAAATCTTATCTTGAATTGTAATCTCCATACTCCTCACGTGTGTCAAGCGAGAGACCTGGTGGGAGGTGATTGGATGATGGGGACAGTTTCCTCCATGCTGTTCTCGTGATAGTGAGTGAGTTCTCACAAGATCTGATGGTTTTATAAGTGTTTGGCAGTTCCTCCTTTACACACTCTCTCTCACCTGCCACCATATAAGACGTGCCTGCTTCCCCTTCCACCATGATTGTAAGTTTCCTGAGGCCTTCCCATCCAGGCAGAACTGTGAGTCACTTAAACATCTTTCCCTTAAAAATCACCCAGTCTCAGGGAGTATCTTTAAAGCAGTATGAAAATGGACTAATTTAACTGCACAGGCCCTGTTTCTTTTCCTCCTAGAGAATATAATATCCTGCATTGGGAAGGAACTGTGCAGGACAGCCCAACCTTTGTTCCTCTTGTCCCTGGAAACAGAATGTCTTTCAAAACTTTTCCCAGGGAGTCATGTTGTCCTGAAGTATATAACCCAGAGCAGGTTGCCTTCAGGGTCCTACCTTTCATCCTTCATCCTCCAACCACCACACTTTCTTGAGCCTTGGAGGATCTGCTTACAATGGATTATAAGCTTCCTTTGTCCTTGAGGTCTATCTGTAAGCAATAAATCCACTTCATATAACTTGTGTGACTATGTTCTGTCCCACTGGACTAAGGCAATTGGTAAAGCTTAACCAGAATGCAGTGGGTAGAAGCATTCAGACTCCTATTCCTGGTGGTTGGCATGGCGATGGTCTTGCTGTCCTCCATGCAGTGAGAGTCTTCCCTTTGGAATGGTAATTAGCGAACCTACTTCAAAAACCTCCTCCCACAGGATCCTGGTCCTTCCCTGGTGGCGTTATTCCTGGGCCATCCTTAGAGCCTGGTGGTAGACAGGCTCTATATAAGACAAATTTAGCTCTTCTGAACAATCTTTCTAGTAAAGCATTCTTTCAATGTATTACTATGCTAAAAAAAAAAAATACCCTGCTCATCTGGCTACCCAGTGGGTCTGGGGCTAATCATGCCATCTCATGTCATCAACAGAGAAAGACATTCCGTTTCCAGGGGCAAGAGGATCAAAGACTGGGCTGTCCTGCGTATTTCCTTCCCAATGCAAAATATTATATTCTCTAGGAGGAAATACGGTCAAATAGTTCAGCCAGTCTGTATTAATCAGCATAAGGTAGGTTATGCTGCAATAACAAACTAACCATGTCTCAATCCAACAGGAGTTCATTTGTCACCCATAAAAAATCCTGTGCAAGTGAAGCAGCTCTTCAGGCCATCTGGTCTCCATGCAGTGACTCAGTGATCCAGGCAGCTTCCCTTATCTCAACACATGGCCTCCATGACCAGTGAAGAGACAACTGGAAGGTTAAATCAGTATTTAAATCCTTTGGCTCAGGAGTACCTCTCACCACTTCTGCTCACAGCCCACTGGCCAGAGCAAATCGAATAGCCATACTTACTGCAAGACATCTGGAAAATTTGAGGAAACATATGGATATTAGCTGAGCTGGAAATTCCTTTGCCCCACACCCCTCTCTCTCCATATCTCAGAATCATAGTTTCTAGAACACATGGGCTCTTAACAGGGTATGGAGAAGTCACTTCTGAACCTATTGTTAGAGATGGACTGGGATATGCCGGAACCCTGAAGTAGAGATGGAAGGGACACCACTAGAATAGTAATAATAGTTAATATTTGTTAAGTACTTCCTATATATCAAGCATGTGCTTAACCTTTTCATGCATTGCCTTATTTATTCCTCTCAATGACCCTGAGCCTCAGAGAAGTTAAGTGACTTGCCCCAATCTCTTAGCCAATACTGGGCAGAATCCCCTCTTCACACTGCGGAGGACTAGGCGACCCTGGGCTGTGCATGTGTCAACTCGAAGGGGTCACTGTGCCTCCAGAGAGGAGCTTTCAGCTCCTGCCATAGCTGATGGTTGCTGGCATCAGCAGTTCTCAGAAAGCACATCACCTGGAGATGCTGCCCCTCAGGGGACCTAGTGTCCCTCCAGCCATGCTTTCTCAGTTGGCCAGGCATCCCTAGGGTTAGATTCTCATTGAATAGCTGCTCCAGTCCTGCCTGAATGCCTAGATTTGGCTGAGAATGTCTTCAGTTCCTGCAGACCTCAGGTGGGCAATCCTGGTATCCAGGAAAGAGAGGCAGGTGAATCCCAAGGCTTGTCTTCAAGCACAGCACCATGACCATCCCCAGGGAGAGAAAGAAGAGCCACCTCCTCGGGGCTCTCTCCTTGCCACAACCTCCCTACAGCTCTATGGGAGCTGTTTTTCTCCTCCATTAGGCCTGACAAGGAGAAGCCTGTGAGAATCTGATCTATAGCTAAATATTATAATAAAAGATTGGGGATATTTCATTGTTACATCCTAATCCAGGCCCCAAGAATTGGGTACACATATGCCAGAAAAGCTGGTTGGGTGGGGCAAAAATGTCTTCACTCATTTGGCCACTTATTGGATAGCTAATGGCTGTGCAGGTTCTGCATCCAGCCCAGAAAGAAAAATGACACAAGGTTTCCTGTGTCTACCCTCCAGCAGGAGGTAGACAAATCATCCCAAGAGAAGGGGAAATGACTATAGTAGAAGGAGATACACAATATGATGAAATCCCAGGGGTGACATTCACTTCCCACAGGTAGGGAAGGCTTCAGTGAGGAGGTGATGAGGATTCTGAAGGGTTTCACCTCATTTGGCCCCAGGGGTGGGAGCAGGCAGAGAGAACAGCATGTGCAAAACTCAGGACTGTTGAAATGCGTGTTGTGTCCCAACAATGCTAATCTATCCAGCATGACTATGAAATTGGGCATAGGCTGTGCAGAGGAGATGAAAGTGGCTGGAGAGAGATTTCCACTTTGAGATGATGGGCTCTGGGGGAAATTCACACGAATGGTGGCATTTGACTTGAGCCCTCCTGAAAGTTGAGTGCATGTGGAGATGGAGAGATTGATGTTTATCCTGGGCAGAGGCTCAAGGCCAAGAAGGGCAGGGCCTGTGTGAGGAGGGAGGGGGGCCCCAGGCAGAGGGTAGACTTTTCATTTGCTGCGTAGCAAATTGCTACAAACACAGCAGATTGAAATAGCACCCATTTATTAGCTCACAAGTCTGTAGGTCAAAGTCTGACGCAACATGACCTTATTGTCTGCCCAAGGTCTCACGGGTTGAAATCAAGGTGTTGGCTGGACCACAGCTCTCACCTGGGGCTCAGGGTACTCTTCCAAGCTCTCTGGTTATTGACAAAATTCATTGCCTTGTGGCTGTGGGATTAAGGTCCCCAGTTTCCTGTCTTCAGCCCCGAGAGGTTGCCCTTTCCATCAGCAGTGCACAGCCTGGGTGTTTACCTTCTCCGTGGCCTAAGTCTATCTGACTTTCCCTTGTCCATTCAGTGGAAGAAAACTCTCTGCCTTAAAGGGTTCCCATGATCAAGTTAGAGTTGCCCAGACAATCTCTGTATCTGAAGGTCAACTGATTTGGGACTTTAATTTTACCTGCAAAAATCCCTTCACCCCAATACCTAGATTCATGTTTGATTAACCACGGGTCAGGAATCTGGGGGGTGGGGGCAGCTTAGAATTATACCTACTATTCCGGGCAGCTGGAGTAGAAAAGCAGAAAATTTGAAATAGAGCAGCAGGGAGAGGAAGCAGGCCCAGGCCGAGGAGTCTTCTAAGGCAGGCAAAGGTTGACATTCATCTGAGGCTTGGACTCAGAGCAGTGGTGTTCCCTGCGGGCCTGGCTTAGGGTGGACTGCATGGAAGGGCCATGGCTTAGGGTAGAAGCTGCTGAACCTGATTGGCTATGCCTAGACTGGGCTCCCAATGGACTTCTGAGTCTAGTGTGGGAGGGAAGAGGTGGGGCAAATACCTGCAGGGAAGAGACTCTGGGCCCCACCAGGTACCACAGCTCAACCAGTCTTCAGTCCCTGCTAGGCTTTCTAATGCCACAGCTGCCCAGAGAAGCAGAAAGCCTCCATCCAAGGTTCTGCTGGTCCAGCCACTTCCCTTCTAAACCCCAATGTCCTCACTGCCTAGGCTGAAGCACCAGGGTAGATGCAGCTGGGAGACACTTCTATGTCCATTTCCAGGGCAGGCCTTTGGTCAAAGCAGATAGCCAAAACTTAGGAAGAGTCACGAGGCATGATTAGGGCCATCTCCATTTGTTTGCAGAGGTGGAAACCATGTCTCAATCCAACAGGAGTTCATTTGTCACCCACAGCTCCAGCAGCCATCTTGGAACATGAAGCAACCTTGAGAGTAGATCCACCTGCTGAAGACGGTGGAAATAAAATCCCATGCAAGTGAAGCAGTTCTTCAGGCCATCTGGTCTCCATGCAGTGACTCAGTGATCCAGGCAGTAAGTTCTGGGCAGGGTCAGAGCTGGTAAGGTCAGAGGGCGATTGAGATGTAGTCCTCTCTTTGTTCACTCAAGTTCCTGATATCCCTCCCATCTCAGGAGTCTTACGGCTTTCTTTGTGTCCTTCCTTCCACAAACTCTGGGGCTCAAGCTTTCCTATGCAGAAAAGAGACCCCAGTCTCGCTTCTGAATGAATCTCTGGGAACTTGATGTGCTGCTTTGACCAGGATTGGGGGTTAGGACTGGGACCATGCTTAACCCGCAGGAATGAATTGCAAAAGTCAGGGTATCAGTGAAGGCCGAGAAGGAGGGAGGGAACTCTCACAGGAGGAGAGCAGGGCCCTTCCTGGTGCTCCGAAATCACAGCTCACATCTCTTAGGCCCCCTCTGCCCTCCACCTAAATGGAGGCACTAATTTGTTCCCCTTGTTTCTTAACCCATTTTCTTTCTCCACCACCCCACCCCCCACCCTCAACCAAACTCTCAGTTCTGAAATGTTTTCTTGAAATACTTCAGTGACTACGTATGTGATGAGTACAGAAGCCTCTGGCTGTGAGCGCCCTGAATTGCCATATTGTCTGAAGTCATACCTTGGGCTGCCCAAAGCAACTGAGTTGGAGAGATTCACTAGACACAGCCTGGAAAAGGAAGCGGTACCCCTGGCCCCCTCCCACTGAGCAAGCCTCATCAGAGTCTGCGCAGGCGTGAGCTTCAGTGCCCAGGTGGAGGGGAGCTGGTGACATTCCCCCTGAGCACGTGGAAACAGATGCCTTAGAAAGCCTGTGGATTACTTGCTTGGCACGCACTGCCTGCTAATTAAGTTTCACTATTTACTTCTGGAAAGAGAAGAGGCTGTCTGGGCTCTGGAGAGGGCCTGACCCCTCCCCTCTCTCCTTCTCATCCTCTATCCCGAATCAGGCCCCAAAACCCTTCTGGCTCCATGCAAAGGTTAGGCACCTCTTTGGGGTCTGGAGGAGAGGAGAAGTTACATAAGACCATGCTTACCCCCAGGCCATCTCTGTGGGTAAAGAATAAGGCTGGGGGTAGCGGGTAAGAAAATGAGGCAGTTCAGCTTAAGCCAATTAGCTCTTTCTAGTTACATGACCTTGATCTTTCTGAGGGCCATTTTCTTCATTTGTAAAGTGGGGGAGATGTTCACATTTACTTGTGAGGATGGTTGGCGGAATTGGAAGAGTGTGTGTGGGGAGTGGGGGAAGAAGTTAGATCCCCACCCAGTGTGCATCCTGCCCTTCTCCTTTACCTACAGACTAACGATTCTTTATTTGAGCAGTAAAGCGCTTAGATAAAAGAATACATTTCTGGCCATCCTCGCAGCTAAGGATGACCCATGAGATGTGAATGGAAGCTATTGGTGGTGATGGTGGAGTTTCCAGGCATGTTACAGAAGGCTGCCTCAAATGAGAGGCAAGTCTACTGTCTCTTCCTCCTCCTTTGCTCCTCCTTCTTGCCTGGAGTGCACACATGATGGCTGGAGCTCCAGCAGCCATCTTGGAACATGAAGCAACCTGGAGAGTCTTCACCTGCTGAAGATGGTGGAAATAAAAGATGGAGCTGTCACACTGGCCCTGGGCTATCTAATCTTGGGCTTATTCTGAGGGATAGAGAAGTAATCTCTCATTTTTATTTAAGCCATTGGTTCTCAAACTTTAGCATGCATTAAAATCACCAGGTGCACCTGCGAAAACGCAGATTCTTGGGCCCTATCTTCAGATATTCTCGTCCAGTCGACCTGGAGTGCAGCCTGAGAATTTCATGTCTAACATTTTCCCAGGTAATGCTGCTGCAGATCTGGGTGTCACACTTGGAGAACCAATGGTTCAAGCCACCATGGATCAGAATTCGATTTTATGAAGCAGAACCCAATCCTACCACCGATAGCAGGGTGAGCACTTTGCACTGAATAAATGGGATTCATATTTTCGTACAGGGAACAAGTGATTGTGAGACTGCCTGGTCACCCCACTGAGACCCAGATGTGGGAGTAAATCAGAAGCTCAAGGGGCTGGAAGGGAGCAGAGGGAGTGATGGTTAATCTGCTCATCCCCTACTAAAGGGCAGCCTTGATTGACCTCAAGAGCCCCAAAGGAGGCTTGGTGGTCCCAAAACCCTTGTGTGGGGAGAGGCTGAGTACCCACCTTGCTCAGGCCTATTTTATAGCATCTCCTGTTCTTCCAAGTGTCCTAGAAACTTAACAAGTATTCCAAGAAAGTTGTTTTTTTGTTTTTTTTTTTTTAAAGCGGGGATCTCACGTGAAATGTTTCCTGAGCCAAGCCCTCTGCATGTATTATCTCATTTAATCCTCATGACCCATCTCAAAGGTGAGGAAGCTGAGACTGACAATGGCTAAGTAACTTGCCCATAGTCACAAAATACTAGGAAGTGATGGAGCCCAGACTCAACCATAAATCTGCCTGACTGTAAATGCCACATTCCAAACGATGATTTAAGGATGGTGTCACTCTTGCTCCACCCCTGGGCTGGGCTAAATTGTATTCTCAGATACCTGAAAGCCAGAGGACTGTGGGGAAGCTTTAGAAGAGGGTAGGGTGGGCAGACAGTTGGACCCACCCAAGCTCTGGGGCCACCCTCCTACCCCTGTGTCCATGGATCCCCAGTAAGAGCTGAACACCAAGTCCTGTAGAGGCTGAGGGAGGTGGCCCCCTGCTCCTGGCAGGTGACCTGTGGTGACAGATTGGAAGCCATACTTCTCTCGAGGGGAGGGGGTCAGTGGCCCAGCACTTCTAGCTGTTCCAATAAAATATGAATTTCGGCAACTCCAGGCGATTGCTCTCTCCTCTGAGTGATGACCTTGCAATCGGCTCTCAAGCTAGCTTGATTTATCCACTCCAACCTGAGCAGTCCAAAAGGATGAATGAGCCCCAGGCCCTGCAGAGGACAGCAGGGTCCCCAGGAGCAGTGAGGCCGTGGGAGTGGGGGCCGTTTGTCACCAGCGAGCCCTGCTTAACTGTGGGAAGATGAAGCAAGGAGGTACTGGATTGCACTGTGTAAATTACGGTCTTTTGTAGTGCCGCCTGGGGCCCAGTCTGGAGGGTGGGTGCTCCTATTTGGAGAGAGCTGCAGGACACAGACTGGCTGCTGTGCCCCACAAACACTCCGTGAAAGGGACAGGCTAATGTAAGGGCCTCAGCGTGGACCCTGCAGGCAGGGACTGGAGAGCTATGTGGTATTGCAGCTGCAGTGCAGTCTGCTGTGCTCTGCAGTCAGGGTGTCCTTGGTTCAAATCCTAGTTGTGCCATTGGCTGGCCACAGAGCAGTGGCCATGTCACATAACCTCTCTCTTCTGGCTGTCATGGTTAAGAGCACTGACTGTGAATTTGAATCTGGGCTCTGCCCACTACCAGCGGTGCAGCTTTGGGCAAGTCACTTTATCTGTCCCTGTGCCTCAACTTCTTCATCTGTAAAATGAGGCTAAATAATAGGACTTAGCTAATAGGGCTGTATCAGTTTCCCAGGCCTGCCCTAACAAATTGCCACAAGCCAGGTGGCGTAAAGCGACAGAAGTGTATTCTCTCAGAGTTCTGGAGACCCAAAGTTTGAAATCAAGGTGTCAGCAGGGCTGTATTCCCTCTGGAGTCTCCGGGAGAATCCTGCATTGTCTCTTTCTGCTTCTGGTGGCTTCAGGAGCTCCCTGGCTTGTGGCTGCACCCCTGCCCTCTCTGCCTGTGTGTCCTATTGCCTTCTACCTGTGTCTGTTTTCCTCTCTGTTTTTCATGAGGACCCTTGTCATTGGATTTAGGGCCCACCCGGGTAATCCAGGGGGATCTTATCTCAAGATCTTTAACTTAATTACATTTAAGACCCTTTTTCCAAATAGAGTCACATTTGCAAGGTTCAGGGGTTAGGACTTAAACATATCTTCTTTTTTGCAGGGGTGGGGAGGCACCACTCAATCACTACAGGGCTGCTATGAGAGTTAATGAATTAATATTTGTAAAGTTCTTAGAAGAGGGTCTAGCACACAGTAAGTGCCAACAAGTATCTGATATATTTATATATATACATATGTATGTGTGTATATATATAAAATATATGTGATATTATAAATTAAGATATATGCAATATTACAAATTAAGCTATCATATTAATGCATACGTTTATATGTACATTAACATAGTATAATTTATCTACATGTATATGTGTACAGAAAATAATGGCATACATCTTGCAGCAAGTCAGACTAAGACCACCTTTGCAAAAATTATAACAGTAAGAAAATTATGACAGTGAAAAAGATCTGATCTAACCAACCCCCATCTTGCCTTTGACCTCCAGACTGGCCTTCATCACTCCTGGGCTTGGGCCAAGCCAACTGTGGGAGAAATTTAGTTTATAGTTTAAATGATAATAACCCTTTCCCCAAACTAAATCACCTTTGTAAAACTAATGAGAGAATGCCAGATTAGGAAGATGAGCAGAGTCTGAGTTCTGCTAAGATATAGACACAAATGATTACTGGCTATTATTCCAGAGGTCGCAAGATTTGCACTTCTCCAATTACTCCTGCAGATAAAATCACTATTATAGAACTTAAGATTGGCCTTTTGAAATACCTTTTCATGTCTTTGCATTTCTGATGACCTATGGCTCCACCAGGACCCTCCAATCAGTCCTGTGGCCCCCACCCAGAAGTGGACTCAACAAACACAAGAGAATTAATGAATTAATCTGTAAAGGACCATTTTCCACACCTCTATGATCGCATCCCCTCAACCAATCAGCCACACCCATTCCCTTGCCTGCCAAACCACCCTTGAAAAACCCTAGCTTCTGAATTTTCAGGGAGACTGATCTGAGTAATAATAAAACCCTGGTCTCTCATTCAGCCAGCTCTGCGTGAATTAAACTCTCTCTACTGCAGTTCCCCTATCTTGATAAATCAGCTCTATCTAACCCATTGGGTGATTACAAGACGATTGTAAAGATTAGAGAGGATGATGGGTGTGAAGTGGCTGTCACTGTTTCAGGGTAGAGTAGATACTCAACAAATGGTAGCTTTTGTAATTATGACATTGTACCAGGCCCAGGGATGGAGTAGAGCAATCATTCAAGTATTTATAGATATTTATTGATTATCTATCATGTGTCAGGTGCTGTGTTAGGCACTGGGGAGACAGAAAGAGATACAATACAATAATCCTCTGCCCTCATGGAACTTATATTGTGGTGGGGAAAACAGATAAACAAATATATATAATGTAATATCGGCAAGAGATAAGGAAGGGCAAACACTAGCTATCAATAATGACTGTAACTGTAATGCAAAATCAAATTGCATCTTGGTAGAGAGTGGACCCCTTAGGAAGACAGGCATGAGAACTGATCATCCCCATCAACCATCTCAGGGTCTGCAAGTGGGAAGAGAGGAGCTGGGGCTGATAGGCAAGTCTCAGAAGCCTTCAGGGTGCAGAGGCATGTCTTGAAATATGGGGAGGGAGTACCCACTGTGGTGTTGTACTATAATAAGAAATATATTCAGTCTTTCCTCATGGTTTCTGAAAGAAGGAGCTCTAAGACCCTTGAAGTCTCTGGAGTGTTGAGTGTCTTTTTGTATGTTAATGAGATGATTGGTGGCTAGAAGCCCCTACATAGCTTCAGGATGGGGACTGGATGGCAGAGGAACCAACCATATGATTAGAGGACTGGAACTTTCAGTCCCAACCCCTTACCTCTTGGGAGAGGAGAGAAGCTGGAGATGGAGGTCAACCACCAATATCCAATGATTTAATCAATCATGTCTACATAATGAAGTCTCCATAAAAGTCTAAACAATTGAACTTCTAGATTGGTGAGTGCTTTTCACAGGAGGGTGGCACACCCCAAATTTCCAGGGACCAAAGCTCCCATGCTTGGTACAGGAGCTATTAACCATGACACTAAAAGAGAGTAAGAAAAAGAGTGCTGAGAGGTGTGCCAACAAAGTTCTGTGTGCACCCATGGGGTGTGCAACTTGTACACCTATGTGCACCAGGTGAGAGACTGATTGCACTATGGGAAAGAAGACAGGTTTCACAGAGAAGACATTATATGAGAGTTGAGACTTGAGTACAGGTAGAATGATATTAAGTAAACATTGGGGAAAAGGAATTCCAGGTAGGAAAAACCAGCCATGCCTGGCTGTCCTTCCTCTTGGATCACTTGAATCACTCACTCTAGAGGCCACCAGCCACCATGCGGTGAAGACGCTCAGACAGCCCTGGAGAGAGGTCCATATGGTGAGGAACTGAGGCCTCCTGCCAACAGCCACCATCACCCAGCCATCCCTGTGAGTCAGCCATATTGGAAGAGGATCCCACTGCCCCAGTGAAGCTTTCAGACCATACCCTATGTACCCCTTCACTTGGTTATTCATTTGTATTTGTTAAAATAATGCCCACAGAGAAAGCAGGAAAGATCTACAATTGACATCCTAACATCACAATTAAAAGAACTAGAGAAGCAAGAGCAAACACATTCAAAAGCTAGCAGAAGGCAAGAAATAACTAAGATCAGAGCAGAACTGAAGGGGATAGAGACACAAAAAACCCTCCAAAAAAATCAGTGAATCCAGGAGCTGGTTTTTTGAAAAGATCAACAAAATTGATAGACTGCTAGCAAGACCAATAAAGAAGAAAAGAGAGAAGAATCAAATAGATGCAATAAAAAATGATAAAAGGGATATCACCACCGACCCCACAGAAATACAAACTACCATCAGAGAATACTATAAACACCTCTACACAAATAAACTGGAAAACCTAGAAGAAATGGATAATTTCCTGGACACTTACACTCTCCCAAGGCTAAACCAGGAAGAAGTTGAATCCCTGAATAGACCAATAGCAGGCTCTGAAATTGAGGCAATTTCAACCAACCAAATAAATTAATAGCCTACCAACCAAAAAAAGTCCAGGACCAGATGGATTCACAGCCAAATTCTACCAGAAGTACAAGGAGGAGTTGGTACCATTCCTTCTGAAACTATTCCAATCAATAGAAGAAGAAGGAACCCTTCCTAACTCATTTTACGAGGCCAACATCATCCTGATACCAAAGCCTGACAGAGATCCAACAAAAAAAGAGAATTTTAGACCAATATCCCTGATGAACATTGATGCAAAAATCCTCAATAAAATACTGGCAAACTGAATCCAGCAGCACATCCAAAAGCTTATCCACCATGATCAAGTGGGCTTCATCCCTGGGATGCAAGGCTGGTTCAACATACGCAAATCAATAAATGTAATCCAGCATATAAACAGAACCAAAGACAAAAACCACATAATTATCTCAATAGATGCAGAAAAGGCCTTTGACAAAATTCAACAGCCCTTCATGCTAAAAACTCTCAATAAATTCAGTATTGATGGAACGTATCTCCAAATAATAAGAGCTATTTGTGACAAACCCACAGCCAATATCATACGGAATGGGCAAAAACTGGAAGCATTCCCTTTGAAAACTAGCACAAGACAGGGGTGCCCTCTCTCACCACTCCTATTCAACATAGTGTTGGAAGTTCTGGCTAGGACAATCAGGCAAGAGAAAGAAATAAATGGTATTCAGTTAGGAAAAGAAGAAGTCAAATTGTCCCTATTTGCAGATGACATGATTGTATATTTAGAAAACCCCATTGTCTCAGCCCAAAATCTCCTTAAGCTGATAAGCAACTTCAGCAAAGTCTCAGGATACAAAATCAATGTGCAAAAATCACAAGCATTCTTATACACCAGTAACAGACAAACAGAGAGTCAAATCATGAATGAACTCCCATTCACAATAGCTTCAAAGAGAACAAAATACCTAGGAATCCAAATTACAAGGGATGTAAAGGACCTCTTCAAGGAGAACTACAAACCACTGCTCAGTGAAATAAAAGAGGACACAAACAAATGGAAGAACATACCATGCTCATGGATAGGAAGAATCAATATTGTGAAAATGGCTGTACTGCCCAAGGTAATTTATAGATTCAATGCCATCCCTATTAAGCTACCAATGACTTTCTTCACAGAATTGGAAAAAACTGCTTTAAAGTACACATGGAACCAAAAAAGACCCCACATTGCCAAGACAATTCTTAGTCAAAAGAACAAAGCTGGAAGCATCACACTACCTGACTTCAAACTATACTACAAGGCTACAGTAACCAAAGCAGCATGGTACTGGTACCAAAACAGAGATATAGACCAATGGAACAGAACAGAGCCCTCAGAAATCATACCATACATCTACAGCCATCTGATCTTTGACAAACCTGACAAAAACAAGAAATGGGGAACGATTCCCTATTTAATAAATGGTGCTGGGAAAATTGGCTAGCCATAAGTAGAAAGCTGAAACTGGATCCTTTCCTTACTCCTTATACAAAAATTAATTCAAGATGGATTAGAGACTTAAATGTTAGACCTAAAACCATAAAAACCCTAGAAGAAAACCTAGGTAATACCATTCAGGACATAGGCATGGGCAAGGACTTCATGTCTAAAACACCAAAAGCAATGGCAACAAAAGCCAAAATTGACAGATGGGATCTCATTAAACTAAAGAGCTTCTGCACAGCAAAAGAAACTACCATCAGAGTGAACAGGCAACCTACAGAATGGGAGAAAATTTTTACAATCTACTCATCTGACAAAGGGCTAATATCCAGAACCTATAAAGAACTCAAATAAATTTACAAGAAAAAAACAAACAACCTCATCAAAAAGTGGGCAAAGGATATGAACAGACACTTCGCAAAAGAAGACATTCATACAGTCAACAGACACATGAAAAAATGCTCATCATCACTCACCATCAGAGAAATGCAGATCAAAACCACAATGAGATACTATCTCACACCAGTTAAATGGCAATCATTAAAAAATCAGGAAACAACAGGTGCTGGAGAGAATGTGGAGAAATAGGAACACTTTTACACTGTTGGTGGGACTGTAAACTAGTTCAACTATTGTGGAAAACAGTGTGGCGATTTCTCAAGGATCTAAAACTAGAAATATCATTTGACCCAGCCATCCCATTACTGGGGATATACCCAAAGAATTATAAGTCATGTCTATAAAGACACATGAACACGTATGTTTATTGTGGCACTATTCACCATAGCAAAGACTTGGAATCAACCCAAATGTTCATCAGTGACAGACTGGACTAAGAAAATGTGGCACATATATGCCATGGAATACTATGCAGCCATAAAAAAGGAAGAGTTCGTGTCCTTTGTAGGGACATGGATACAGCTGGAAACCATCATTCTCAGCAAACTATCTCAAGAACAGAAAACCAAATACTGCATGCTCTCACTCATAGGTGGGAATTGAACAATGAGATCACTTGGACACAGGAAGGGGATCATCACACACCGGGTACTATTGTGGGGAGGGGGAATGGGAGGGATAGCATTAGGAGATATACCTAATGATGAGTTAATGAGTGCAGCACACCAACATGGCACATGTATACACATGTAACCTAGAACTTAAAGTATAATAAATAAATACATAAATACATAAATACATAAATAAATAAATAAAGTAAAAAAAAAATCCTTTAATAAAGCCAGTAAACATTAGTAAAGTGTTTCCCTAAGATCTGTGAGCCATTCTAAAAAATCGTCAAACCCAAGGAGGAGGTTGTGGGAATTTCAAGCTCAAGGAGGGTGTTGTGGGAACCCCCGATTTTTAGTCCAGGACACTGGGGACTTCCAACTAGCGTCTGAAGTGGGGGATAGTCTTGTAAGACTGAGCCCTTTACCGGTATGGTCTGATGCTAACTCCACATGCTAACTCCACGTAGTCAGTGACAGAATTGAGCTGAATTGCTGGACACTCAGTTGGTATCCGCAGAATATTATAGAATTCCTTGGTGTGGAAAACTCACATACTTAGTTCAGAAGTGTTGTGAATGTAGAGAGATGAGTTTTCCTTTTAACCAGCCAGAGGATAGTGGGGGAGAGGAAGGCATTTGGCAGATGGGACAGCAGGAGCAGAAGTGAGCTGGTGCAGGGAGCTTGGTGTGCAAGGCTGGGCCATGTGAACCGCTTGGCCAAGCTGGGGTGGAGGGAGTTGTGGGTATGGGTTGATCACACTCCAAAGGACCTCGGGGGACCTGCAAGGGTTCTCAGCTGCATCTTGTTGCCAGCAGGGTGCTAGGTTGTTGTGGCCTGACTAGGAACAGCATGAGGCTTTGCATTTTGCTTGAAATTGGAGTTCTGAGGAGACAGGGGCAAGTGAATGAGGGAGCTGGAGTGGGGAAGGCCTGGGATGAGAATGAAATCAACAATATACTATTACAGTAGGTAGTCAGGCAGACATAAGCAGGGCAGGAGAGGGACCCCACCAGGAATGCCAGGCCACCAGCATGGTCAGGCAGTTGTCAAAGTGTCTCTGAAATAATAATTGGTTGCAGCCAGTGCAGGGGAAGGCAGTCTCCCAAAAGATAAAAAAACACCTGAAGCTGGCGATCAGCAGTTCTGGATAAGATCTCAGGAGTTGGGTGAGTGGGCTCAAGTATAGGCAAGTAGGCTCAAGCGTGCACTCTAAAAGGCAAAATGGCGGAGTTTACCTGGTATATGACCTTGCTCCAAGAACATTTGACTGGTAAGGAAAAAACGCCTCAAATGAGGATGGACATAACTTCAGTAAACACACTGCACATGTGGCCCCTCCCAAGTGCTGGCAGCCCACTGCACCTGCGGACAGCCCATGCCAAAGGAAGAATCAGGGGGACAAGATGCAACCCCTGTAAGCGTGCAAATGTATAAAATCCCAAGTCAAAGGCTAAACCGTACACTTGAATCTCTTAAGTCACCTGCTTGGCCCTCTTTCAAGTATACTTTACTTCCTTTTGTTCCTGCTCTAAAACTGTTTAATAAACTTTCATGTCAACTCTAAAACTTACCACAGTCTCTCACTCTGCTGTTTGCCCTCAGATGAATTCTTTCCTCTGAGGAGGTGAGAATTGAGTTGCCACAGACCCATATGGATTCGCCACTGCTAACAATACCAAACATTTATATCACATTAACTGTGTGCCAGACACCATGCTTAAAATTGATCTGTGCTGTCGGACTTAATCCTCACGTCTGTAAAAAATGAAGCTCAGAGAGGTGAAGGAACCAACCCAAGGTCACACAACCAGTAAGTCATTCCCTGCCATGGCCTGCAAAGTGCTGCGTGATCTGACCCCAACCAAGTATTTTGGCCTCATCTCTTTCTTTTCGTCTCCTGCCCAGTTCTGACCACACTTCCCTGGAGGGTTCTGGAGCCAGCCCTCCTCACCCTTGCCTCAGGGCTTTTGCACCTGCTGCTCCCTCATCCTCTGCTTATCCCAGTACTGATGAATTCTTATCCTGCATGCCCCATGCTCCTGGGGAGCCCCTCCCAAACTGCCGTCTCTGAAGAGTCTATGGCAGATGTTTCCTGAGATCTGAGCCACATCCCTTCAGGCCACCTAGGATTGTGGCTGCAGCTGTGGGTGATGGACAGTTCTAGAGCAAACGGGCCTCATCTCATCTAAGTACTGCCTCGTTGCTCAACTTTTCTGTCTTCAGCCTTCTTCACAGCCTTGGCAGCTTGCCTAGTCTTGTGTGTGTTTTGCAGGGGTTTCTGGGAGGGTGCTTAGGGGAGTTAATACCCCACTGAACCGATGAGAAACAGATGGACTGGGTAGATAAATTCCACAGCCTTGTGTCCTTCGAGGAGACAATTTGAGGCATGCTGTAGCCAGTACCTTTGAGGACCCTCCAGGGGATTGTGTTTCAGGGGTTCACAGTGGTGACTCCTTCACTAACACATCTTTTATTTGCTTTTCCCCCTTCCTTGTCTCACTCTTCTTGTTCCTTCATTGCTTTCTGAGATCAACTCCTAGATTACCCACCTGCACCCAAAGCTGTGAATTCAGTCTGGAAATCAGACATGCACCTGCCCCAACCCTGTTATTTTCTATCAAAAAACATATCCCCCTATGTACATCACCTTTTGGTATTCACACCCTTACATAGCCTGACATTGTGTCAGGCTGGCCAACAGTGACCAAGAAAATCCAGTGGAGGCCACAGCATGTGACTTCTAAGGCTAAGTCATAGAAGACATTGTTCCTCCTCCTCCTCCTCCTCCTCCTTGTTCTCCTCTCCTTCTCCTCCTCCTCCTCCTCCTCCTCCTCCTTCCTCTTCCTCCTCTTTCTCTTCTCTTTTATTTTCTTCTCTTCTCCCTTCTTCTTCTTCTTCTTCTTCTTCTTCTTCTTCTTCTTCTTCTTCTTCTTCTTCTTCTTCTTCTTCTTCTTCTTCTTATTTCTTCTTCCTCTTCTTCTTCTTTTCTTTTTCATCCTCTTCTTCTTCCTCTTCTAGACAGGGTCTCACTCTGTTGTCCAGGCTGGAGTGCAGTGATGCAAACACAGCTCACGGAAGCCTCAACCTCTGGACTCAAGCAATCCTCTCATCTCAGCCTCCCAAGTAGCTGAAGCTACAGGCATGGCCACCAGACCCAGCCAATTTTTATTTTTATTTCTGTTGAGGTGGGGGTCACTCTATGTTGCCCAGGCTAGTCTCAAATGCCTGGGCTCAAGCAATTCTCCTGCCTCAGCCTCCCAAAGTTCTGAGATTATAGGTGTGAGTCACTGTACCTGGCTATCCTTCCTTTTGGATGACTTGAGTCATTTGTTCTAGAGGCAATGAGCCACCCTGCAGTGAGGACACTCAGAAAACCATAGAGAGAGGCCCATGTGATTAGAAACTGAGGCCTCCTGCCAACAGCTGGCATCACCCAGCCATCCTTGTGAGTCAACCATATTGGAGGAGGAACTTCCAGCCCCAGTCAAGGCTTCAGATGACCCAGCCCCAGCTGACAACTTGACTGCAACTTCACAAGGGACCTTGAGCCACAACCACCCAACTAAGCTGCTCCTGCATTCCTGATCCACAAAATGATGCAAAATATTAAATGCTCATGATTATTTTAAGCTGCTAAGTTTTGGGTTAATTTGTTATTCAGCAATACATAACTAATACATTTGTTGAATGGCATCAATTTTACAAATATTTTTTGTAGACCAGCCATGAGTCAGGTGCTACTATTACAATGTTGACCAAGGCAGACAGAGGCAAATACTAATATAATTACAGCTGTACTATGTGTTGTGAAAAAGAGGAATCTGGTGCTCTGGAGAGTGCAGAGAAAGGAACTGGCCTTGTCCAGCAGGTTACAGAAGGCTTTCCCAAGGGTGTTACAGTGACACTAAGAGCTGTAGAGTGAGTAGGGGTTGATCAGGTGATGAGGGGTGAGGGGAGCTGTAAGACCATTGTATGTATCACCCCTCGGCACTTTTGCTCAGGCTGGTTTTTCCTACCTGGAATTCCTGTTCCCCAACATCTACTTAATATCATTCTACCTGTACTCTAGTTTCAACTTATATACAGTCTTTTCTGGAAAAACTTTCCTATTTCCCATAGTGCAATTAGTTCCTCACCTGGTGCACATAGGTGTACCAGGTGTGCACCCCTATGGGTGCACATAGCATGTGACACACCTCTCAACACATTTTTCTCACTCTGTTTTAGTGTCATGGTTCATAGAATGGGCTCTAAAACCAGATTGCATAAATTCAATTCTCTGCTTAACAATTATTCACTATCTAACTTTCCTGGGTTTATCTATCAAATAACAAGAGTAACTACCTCATAAGGGTTTTGTGAGGATTAAATGGTTAACATATGTATCAGTAACATATGGGTATCACTACCATAATGTTACATAACCACCCCAAAACTCAGTGGCTGAAACAATAATGTCTTCTTGCTCGTGTATGTGATGGTTGGCTTGGAATTGGCTGATCTTGGCTGGGCTCTGCTGAGCTTGGCTCCAAGCTGCAGCATGCATGAGTTTGTTCCATGGTTCTGTCTTCCTCCTTGAAACATTAAGCTGTGCTCTTCTCATGAGGATAGCGGCAACATGAGGGAACAAGCCCAATTACACAAGCACTTTCAAGCCCTTGCTTGTGTCGCATCTGTGAGCAGCCCTTTAGCTAAAGCTAGTAACACGGCTGAGCTCAAAATCAAGGCAGGGGAGCACATTTCACCTGTGATGGAAACACAGCCAAGTCACATGACAAGAGACCTGGATACAGGAAGTGTAAAGAATTGGGACAAGCAATTCCATCTATCATAAGACATTTTGAACATGCCAGGCACATTGCAGGTGCTCAAATAATATGTGAGCTATTATATTATTTTCATATGTGTCTTAAGTGTCCATCCTACAACTACAACCCCCAGCTAGACTTTGAATTCTTTAGAGAGGAAAGGAGATTAACTGAAATGTACATGCCCTTTGTGCTGGACATTGTGCTGCTGCACTTTTTAACAACTGTCCAGTAAGGAGGATTCTAATTCAATCTATTTAATGAAGAAACTGAGGTTCAGAGAGGTTAAGTGACTTACTCAAGAACACACAGCTAATGAGTAATGCAGGTATCCATATGGTTGATTTTCTTACTTTATTTAGGTCTCTGTTCAAATGGCACCTCTCAAGGAGGCTTTCCCTGACAACTCTATTTAAAAGGGTACCCCATTTCTCTCTACATACTGTTATTCTGCTTTATATTTCATTTTTCTGCATACCATATACCAACACCTGACATATTACACATTTGATTACTGGATCCCCTAGTCTCCTCTGAGATCAGGGATCTTATCTGTCTTGTTCACTGCTATAACACTGGCACCCAGAGCAGTGTCTGGCCTGAAAGAGTTCAATACATTTATTGAATAAAGAATTGTGTCATGAGCTGCAGTCTATCTGATAACCCAACAAAATAGTAAGATAGACTTTTCATTTTATTGTTCATAAAACTGAGGTTCAGAGAGGTAAAGTGACTTGCCCAGGGCAACACAGTTAATGTTGGGTTTTGAAAGTGTGTCTCTGCATGATCCCAAAGATCTTGTCATTTCCCCTAGACCATGTTTTCTCACTGGAAACTCTCAACGTGGAATAGCCCTGAGGCTGATGCACTCAACTCAGTCCTTGACCCAGCCCAAAGCAGGTCCTTGGGACGTGGCTTGAGAACCCTCCTTCCCTCCCTTCCAGTGGTGACATAGTGCTCAGGAAAGGACAAGTCACTGGTATCAGACAGAGGGCTGGGTCTTGCCCATTGTTCCCTCTTGTTGAGCTGTGTGACCTTGGGCAATGCTCTTCCCCTCCCTGGCCTTAGTTCTAGGTTCCAAAGAGACACTCAGGAACCCCCACTGTAGTAAGGGAGGGTCTCAGTGTGCAGGGCTCAGAACGCCTACTCTGGCTCCTGGCCCTACCCAGGGTAGCTCAACATACCTGTTCCGTAGATTTGAGTTTCTAGTAAATTGTCCCTTGATACACACCTATTAGAATAGTGGGAAAAGGTAACAGTATCAATTGCCGGTGAAGATATAGAACAGCCAGAATTCTCATTCATTGCTGATGGGAATGCAACATGGTGCAATCACTTTGGAAAACAATTTGGTGGTTTCTTAGAAAGTTGAACATATACTTATAACATGACCCAGAACCCACTTGTATTTTCCAAAAAGATGTCATATATATGTTGTGTGTATTTATACAAAAGCCTATACTCAAATGTTCATAGAATCTTCATAATAGCCGAAAAGTAGAAATAAACTCCATATCCCTCCTGTGGGTAACGGCTAAACAAACTGTGGTTTATCCATACAATGAATTCCACGCAGCAACCAAGAGCAATGAGCTACTGACACGCAGAGCAACCGAATGGGTCTCCAGGGCATTGTGTTAAATGAAATGGCTGCATTATGTGTGATTCCATTTACAGAACGCTCTGAAAAAAGCAACACTCCAGGGACAGAAAACAGATCCATGGTTGCCAGGGGTGGGGGGAGGGGCTGACCACAAGGGACGTGGGGATTTTAGGGGGACGATGGGGCTCTTCTATATTTTGATTGTGGTAGTAGTTACACAACTGTATGTTTTTGTTAAAGCAGCAAAATTCTATGCTATAAGGGTGAATTTTGCTGAATGCAAATTATACCCTAATTTAATACTTTAAAAAAATCATCTGAAGAAAAGATTCTGTGGCTGCAAAACAAAAGCTGGAAAATCCCCAAACTGGAGCAGACTAGAGGTCTTTCCCAATACACCAGTGTGGGTTCCTGGGAAGACCCAGCTTCTGCCCTTGCCTGCTCTGAGCTGAGGCCAGGGGTTCGGTTTGTGGGTCTGATACCATGTGTCTGAGTATCTGCTGGGTGACCTGCCTGGGAAATGTTTGGTCCTCTCATGCCTGCTCCTGTGTGGCCTCCACTGAACAAACACTGACCCCTGCTGTCTTCATCTATTCCTTCTTCACTCCAGCTTGATCTCAGGACCAGAAAACCATGGTCCATCCCTAGGTCTGGGGAAGTCACAGGTGTAGCAGAGATGGGGAGCTGATCTGAGGCTAGGAAAAGACCTGGCAACCAGTGCTTCAGGGGATGGATGTGATGATGAACTGGGCTTTTTTCCTGGAGCCTCAAGCTACTGCCTGGCCCTGGGGCAGGGTAGGACAGATGTGTCAAGGGCCAGGCAGACACCAGGTGGATAGCCCAGAGGCTCCCAGGACATATTACTATCTCTTTGCCTTGTCTAGGTTTTACAGTCCTGGCCTTGGTGTCAGAAGGGGACACCAGGGCTTCCACAGATGGGGGCAGCTCTGGGGTGGGGGTAGGAGGCAGACAGATAGGACTTTGGTGAAGTCCTGCTCAGCCTCTCTGGACCTCAGTTGTTTTAGCTGTTAAGTAGGGATGCCAATCACTGCTCTTCTGTTTCATTTATTCATGTACTGAGCACCAGGTACTGTAGAGGTCTTTGGGAATAAGGGGATGATCGTCACTGCTTTGATTCCTGGCTCCACAGAGCCCGGAGATCCACAGTGATAGTGGTACCAACAAGCTGTGGCCAGGCCCAGGCCCAGTCTACTGGGAGAGCTTAGAATTGGTCTACTATTTACAACTGCCTGGGGACCACTCAGGAGAAATGAGGGGAAGAGAGACTGGCTAGAAGCAAATGATGGGATAGATCCTGGGCTCTCTTGGCAGCTTCTCCTTGACCCTCCCGTCCCGGAGCCCCCTTAAACCTGTCCTCAGATGCTTGTTCAGATGAGAGAACACCAATCTCTGGGGTGAACATGCCCAGGGTGAGGGAGGCCCAAGGGGCCAGGAACAACGTGCCTGGGCCCATGTGCTGATGTGCATGCACTCACATGTGTGGATATTTGCGTGTGTAGTGACATGTACATATGAGTGTGTGTGCATATGAGTAGTTATGGATACACATGGATATTTGTGTACATCTCTAAGGATAAGAACACACAGTCATGTGGATCTCTGCATATGTGTGCTGCCGCATGTGTGTGGGGGTGTGAGTGCAGTGCGCATCTGCATGCATGAGCAATGTGGCCAGTGTGTACCTCTTTGTTCTCATATGGGTACATGTGTCTGAAGCAGTGTACACTGATGTACATGAGCTTACATACATATTTCTGACTCTGCAGGTACACAATGTGGCTGTGTGTGTTGGTGAGTCTGAGTATGTGTGCGCATGCGTGTGTGTGTTTGTGTGTGCAGAGCTACCAGGATCCATGTCCCATCTCAAGTCCCAAGAACCCTTGTCTAAGAAAGTCTAAGAAAGGATCCTCAACTGCCCAAGGCTGAGGGTCCAGGCAAACACACAGCTGCCTTCCTCCTGGGGCAAAGCTGGAGCCTCCCCAGGTGTCAGCAGCTACCCCAGCAGGGCAGGGCCAGGCCAAGCACAGCCAGCCAAGCACCGACGCGCTCCCTTCATGTGGTGGCATGGACCTATTTCTGTCTTGTTTGGTTCATCCTGGCCGGGTGTTCCCATCCAATAATGCCCTGTTTCTCCACCCGGCTATTTCGGCTGAGGAATGTGCTGTTTGTGTCTCAAGCAGAAAACCAAAAACCTCCATTATGGTTAGCTGTCCTGCGGCTTCGAGCAGCCACTCATTTATTTAGGTTTCTCCTGGTCTATATTTGTCGATGGATGACAAGATGAACTCAGAAGGCAGGGGTTGGAGGGGACAAGGGCCTCTTTGGGGAGGCTGGGACATCATCTCAGGCCTCCGTTCTGCCCAGAGTAGTATTTGACTTCTCCTCCAGGAGGAATCGGCCTTTCTACTCTCCTCACCCCACCCTGGGCCCCAGCACCCCTAGGACATACTTCCCTTCAGACCATCAGTAGCTGGTTGTCCCGGCCAGGACTCTCCTCTCCCAGCTTGCCTTAACTCCACCGCAAATTCTCCCCATGCAGGATTTTTCTAGAGTCTGGCTCCACACAGCCAGAGCAGCGTTGGTACAGTTAGGATGCAGAATCCAGAACAAAGCTGTCTGGTTCAAATCTTGGCTCGGCCATCTGCTGGCTGGGTAGCCTCAAAGGAGTTACCTTCTTTGTGTAGCCATCCCCTCGTCTATGAAATAGAAGCAATAATTTCTTTCCAATTGTAAGGCACACATTTTCACACTCTGATGTTGGTCTTACAATCAGTGGCCTGACGTTAAGTGACCACATTTACTCTCCATCAGTGGTACAGCGAATAATGGGGTGGTATCTAATCAATGATCTCAAGGATTCTATGAAAGACACCAGCACAACAGTGACAGATGGCACTCTCAAATGAAGATCATTTGAGGAAGTTGTAACAAAGGCGCACACAGGTGTGGTCAGGGTGTAGGGAAATCGCAGATGATAGTAAAGGACCTGGGACTGGGAAGAAAGGCTGCTACGACTCCGGCCTCGAGAGTAGGTGGTGGGCGTGGTTACTAGAACCTTTTTTTTTTTTTTAAAGTTCTTTTCGGTCCTGCCCCTTCTGTAACTAGAACCTTGAAGGAGAGAGTTGAGAGAGAGAGGAGCTGCTTGAGAGCAATGACCTTCAGTGGAAAGATGGAAAGACACAGCCCATCCAAGGTAGGCTCCACCATCTATCAGCGGCATGGCCTTGGGCAAGTTATTTAACTTACCTGTACCTCAGTTTACTCATCTGCAAAGTGGGAATGATAATGATCCCTACCTCACAGGATTATTGGAGGCTTAAATAGTAAAGACACATCAAGTATTTAGGACACCTCAACAAACACTGCCTATCATCATCATCATCATCATCATAGTACTGATACCTAGAGTAGAATTCTCTGCCTGGTGTTCTAAGTCACCTTGGTTCTCATCCTAACTCCAAGACTAACTGTCCACCCTCCTGTCTGTTCTGTAAACTACTCAGTATCCCTTTAATAAACTGATTTTTTTTTTGCTTGAGTCAACCCAGCTTGATTACTGTTGCTTGCTACCAGGATGCCCTAACCTTGGGGTGTCACAGTAATGATAAAGAATCAGGTTACCTTCCCAGCAGACAGCAGCGATGATACATTTGTGGCTTGCTGCCGAATGCCAGCCCTGACTCCACGCTGTCCCACTCAGCCTCACAAGACTAGGTCACAGACAACAACCTACCACGGAGATTCTCTGATGGGAGTGGGAGTGGAGGGTCGACAGCCCTGTTTCTTCCAGCCTTCCCTCCTTAACCCTCCAGGACTTCAGTGCTAGTCCTGGATCTTCTAGAGAGCACTGATTTTCCAACCATTGCGTCCACAGCCCACATGGGCCAAACCAAAGTCATTAGGCCGTCAATCTCACCCTATCCCCCAGCCAGAAGGAAGGGATCACATTGAAAAGCCTCGCAGAAGCACTTGGGGAATCTTCCTGTACACCTCTGCTATAGAAATAAGGGCACGGATGATTCACAACCAGACTACGACACCTACATGTTTCAGAGTCTAGTAGTTATTGGAAAATGATAGGCCCCACACTCTGTTGGTGCAAATATGTATCTCTACATGCTGTGGGGTTAACCAACAACCCACCACAAGCTGAGCTGATGAAGAGGAACCAAACCAACAGCGATTCATAATTAAAATGTAAGAATAGCAGCAACCGAAAACCAAGACCAGCCCAAGGCAGCCCCAATGGTGCCCTGGTCTGAAAGGATCTTGCCTGAACATCTCGCCTCTGACGTCTCTGCCTGTGGGAACATGTGGCAGCACTTTGTGTGTTGCTAGGGGTTGCATGGCATCCTGACTTCTCAGCCAGATGCTGAATCGGGCCTTCAGAAAACTCTCCTAGCGTGCTGATTTTCATTTATAAATACCAAGTCTTAGTAGCCGTTGGTGACTCACTGGTTTTACCCATGAGTGGCTTTTTGTCTATAGAGTTGTGTGTTATTTGCTAAAGAAAGGCCCGTCCCTTGGAAAAATCACTGTTTCTAGAGCCTTGTGTTGTAGGGAGAATAGCCATAAAGTGGGAGTGAAAAGACTGGGGCTTGAAACATGGTAATATACAGTATGAGCTTCAAAGTCTCATGAAAGATTGTAATGGGATGCTGTATCAGCTCTAAGAGGCTGGTTTCACTTCCATGGACAGAGAACTAACTCTTCCCGGTACATACGAGCTTCTCATGCCACCACAGTGGGGATTTCATAGAAGGGGCTGTGGGGCCAGTTGATTCAACAGTGCAGTGATACTTTCAAGCACCCAATTCTCTCTCTGTCTTCTGGGCCTTCCTTGGCCTGCTTCCTCCTCAATGTGTTGGTCTGAGAAGCAAATGCACAGGGAAGTTTTTAGAAAACCGTCTTGGAGAGGAGATGGGAGAGAGCTAGAGAAGAGTGCAATGCGAGTCCAACATTCAGGGAGGGATAGAGGGAAGGGAGGTTGGATAAGGACAGCCTGGACTGCAGTGCAGTTCAACAGAAGGCTCAGCAAGGCTATCAGACAGTCCTCCAGCCAAAGTTGCCACCATTTGATGCATCCTGGGTCTCTCCGGACCCAGCCTGCCTCAGTATCCCTGCCACACTCATTCACTGATGGGAAGAGTGGCCTGAGTGCAAAGGTGGCCATGGATTTCTGGGCACAGCAGCTGCAATCTTGGTCGGTTCCCATCCCATGGTTAGAGGTCTGCAGGGGAGAATCTCTACTGAGCTTAGCGAGGCTGCTGGTACTCTCATTGGTGCCTTCCTCATGGCCTTGGTGGAGGGTGTGCCTGCTGAGCCCTGTCATGGAGCTAAATGCCCTGGTGGGTCTTCAGACCTGCCATAATATATCCACTTCAGCAAGCCCACTTCCCTCTGTTTCCCCTCCTCCCTTCTCATCTGCCAGGGCAACTGGGGCATTACCACTTTGCTGAGCATCAGACTTGCCTTTCCCTAGGCTTCTAAAAACCACTCTAGTAACATTTGCCCTATCCCCTGAAGTCCTTGCCAGGGTGTTACATTCCTATGCCCCAAGAAAGTGCCCTCAATTCAATGAATTCTCGTTGATCTAGTTTCATACTCCACCCTCCTTGAACAGGAACCCTTAAACCCAGTCTCAGGAGCACCACCAGGCTGCGACCTGTGCCATGACACACAGCTAATTTTTGCATCCCTTTAGGTGCCCATTCCCTTCCCTTCTATTCCAGGCTTAGTGTTGATGCTGGGGTTTGCCCCCAGTTATTGGCCTGGCAGCCGGGGTGAGGAGGTGGGAGCAGCTTCCCAGGGAAGCCCTTGTTCCAGTGTTGGGGAGAAGCTTCTGTAGCATGCCAGCTCTGATTAGGGAAGTACAGCAATTCCTGCAAGCCCCCCAGAGCCCAAGGGGGTTGTAGAATCCACGTTCTCAGAGGCATCTGTTCAGATGTCCCCATCCCATATTTCAGGACCTAGGTTTTCCCACGGGGGCCTTGGCCTTTGCGGAACAGAACCACCTTGCGTAACAGAACCAACATCTCTGCAATTGTACAGTTGTAACAACAGGGTCCTCCACCTTTCACTCAGCTGTCTGGCCTTTCTGGGTAGGTGATAAGGGTCTCCCTGTGATCAACCACCAAAGCACTTGGGTTCTTACTCCACGCTGTTAACTGCCTGTGAATCGTCCTCTTATTCTTCATCTGCAAGGCTGCAGGGGTGAAACTACTTAGCACTAACCAGCCAACTCCACATCCTCATAGGCACTCTTTGCCCCATGTTTCTCAAATGCCTGAACCGCGTGGAACACCATTTCCCTCCACCAGGATGTTTCCCCAGGTGTCCCTGGTGAATTCTTCAGCAATCGAGACACTGCTTTATGTCAGGCACTATCCATGTCCCACCTACCAACCCAGATGGCATCCTCTTCCGCCACTGGCTGGGTGAACCAGTCTCAAATCCTCATCTTTCCACTTGTGTTCTCAGACTACTCCTGGCACCACTGGAGATAGTCTCCAAAAAATGAATGCCAAGGGAACCAGGGTAGGGGTGGGGGAGAAAGGAGAGTTGGGTGGAAGTGTCCTAGACGGCTGTGCAGCCTTGGTGGGTTGGACAAGGCCATCATACAGTGCTCAGTGGAATGGGCCTGATGGAGTATCACTGCTACACACTGGCTGGGAGCAGTCAGTGGGAAGCATGACTTCGGCACAAATATGGCAAAGGATTTCAGAGCAGCCAGGGCTCTTGGTCATTAAGCTGTCTTTAGTTGGAGGTCTATGAGGCCCATTCTTATGGCCACCACACTGAGGCTGAGTCCCCTTGGCTTCTCAGAATGACAGTAGCCTTGATTGAAGTCCCTCATTTCCTTGCCCAAGTTTTCCAGGATACAGAGTAGATATTTTCCTCTTAGTACAAGGTGTTCCTTGACCTTGGTGGACCAAGTGAGGACATATGTCCACCTCTAGAGTGACACGAATCCCACAGAATGCCACATGCTAATCAGCTCAGATAAGCCAGAGTCCACTCCTGGAGCCGGCAACGGGATGGGTGGATTTCAGAACAAGACGTGAACTGTAGGGAGGAAAACAAGGGCAGTGAGATCTGGGAAGGCAACCAATGGTGTCTCCTACAGAAGGGAGCTTAGAAATGATAAAACTCCTTTTTCTCAGAGATGGGGGTGCAGAGGCCTAGAGTGAAGATGGAAATGGATGTAGCCAGGACTTCGTTGTGAATTCCGGGAGAGACAGAACTGGGACTCACATCAGACCCCTCCCAGAGTGAGTTACACACCCATCCAGTCCTGAGAGCCTTGCAGTGCCCAGGGCTGAGCCCAACCAGGGGATCTTGGCTTTGGCCCTCACTGCACTGGCCTGGCATGAGCCATCCCTTCTTACAGGTCTCAGCTTGGTTGGTCATTTTGGTTTTCTATGTCCCACCTGAGGTCTGGCCATTTCTCCCTAGAACACTGGATCATCACCCAGTAGTGAACTCACAGCCAACCCCAGTGAGATATTTTTAGAGCCATTAAATGCAGCAATAATTCCTCACCTTCTCTTAAGGCTCATTTCCTATTTCTCTATTAAAAGGAGTAAAGATTCATCCTGGAAGGCTGCCCAACGTGTTTTTTGGGGAAAGAGGTGGGATCAGACAGGCAGCGCTGGCCAAGGTCAGATGGAGTTTGCCTGTAATCCTGCATGAGGCTTCTCTGACGGGGCAGCCGCCTGGTCTCAGCCAGCTCAGCAGAAGCCATGCCTGAGACCCTTCCCCTGTGGCCCAGGCAGGGGTTGCTCAGCAAATGCGTGTCATAGGACCTACTTTCCTGGTGTGGCACAGCAGGTAGCATCGTCTCCATCTTATTCACACTCACGGAATTACCTCCAAATCACTTCCTATAGCCCTGCCAAAAATTCTTACTTTAAGCTTTTTGTCTTGTTGGTAAGCACAGGCTTAATTCTATCCTTGTACATAGGTTTTATCTCTGCAGCTACCCCCTTTAAAACAGAAATACTCAGCTGGGCATGGTGGTTCATGCCTGTAATCTCAACACTTTCGGATGCCAAGGTGGAAGGGATTCCTTGAGGCCAGGAGTTTGAGCCAGGCTGGGCAACATAGTGAGATCCTGTCTCCACCAAAAAATGAAATATCCCTACCCCCACCTTCCTCTACAAACCAAAAAAACAAAAAACAAACACACAAAAAAATTTGAAAAATTCCTAGGAAAGAAGATCCAATGACTGCCTCTTCACATATCAGTGTGCCTTAGCTAGGAATTCGTGTTGAATCTGAGCTGAGAGGCCTAGGTTTGCATCCCACATCTGCCATTTATGACCTGAAAAATTGATTTTTTTTTTTTTAGTTTTTATTTGAAACCAATTTTATACTTACAGAAAAGTTGCAAGAATGATGCAAAGCATGCACTCTTTACCCAGGTTCATTCCTTGTTAATATATTTTTTAAAAAATAAATTGTATTATGCATATAAGGCATGCAACATGATGTTGTAAGATACCTATATATAGAAAATGATAACTATAGTGAAGCAAATTAACCTGTCCATCTCCTAACATAGTTACCCACTTTTTTTGTGGCTGGCACAGCTACCATCTACCTATTTAGCAAAATCCTGAATACAACATACTATTAATTACACTACTCATCTCCTACATTAGATCTCTAGACTTCCTCATCCTACGTGTCTGCTACTTTATATCACTTTACCTACATCTTCTACTTCCTCTCCCCACCCTTCCCCTGGTAACCACTGTTCTATTCTCTATCTTGTATATTTAACTTTTTCTTAGATTCCATATATAAGTGAGATGGCAGTATACATCTTTTGGTGTCTGGCTTATTTTACTTAACGTAATGTCCTCCAGGTTCGTTCATGTTGTGGCAAATGTCAGGAACTCTTCTTCTCTCTTTTTTTTTTTTTTAGACAGAGTCACTCTTGCCCAGGCTGGAGTGCAGTGGTGCGATCTCAGCTCACTGCAACCTCCTCCTCCCAGATTCAAGGGATTCTTCTGCCTCAGCCTCCTGAGTTGGTGGGACTACAGGCGTGTGCCACTATGCCCAGCTAATTTTTGTATTTTTGGTAGAGATGGGGTTTCGCCATGTTAGCCAGGCCGGTCTCGAATTCCTGACCTCAGGTGATCCCTCAACCTTGGCCTCCCAAAGTGCTGGGATTACAGGTGTGAGTCACTGCACCTGGCCAGGACGTCCTCTCTTTTAAAGGCAGAATAATATAAGTATATAATTATATATAAATTATATATATATATGTAATCTGGCCCAGCTGGATTAATGGTTTTAAAAAATGTTTTGGAAGCTGTGAAATTGTATTAATTTTATATAATTATATATAAATTTATATTTATATGTTTATATTTATAAATATATATTTATATATAATAGTATTATATATATATCACACATATATAATAATGTATATACCACAGTTTCTATATCTATTCACCCATTGACAGATACCTAGGTAATTTAGCCTGTCTTGGCTATTGTGAACAATCCTGCAATGAACATGGGAGTGCAGATATCCTTACGAAGTGGTGACTTCATTTCCTTTGGATGTATACCGAATTGTACAGTAGCTTGTTTTTAATTTCTGTAGAAACTTCCATGCTGTTTTCCATAATGGCTATATACTTATCTACATTCCCACCAATAGCGTACAAGAGTACCCTGTTCTGTACACCCTTGCCGACACTGGTTACTGCCTGTCCTAAACACAAGATCCCAAAATCATAAGACTCCTAGAAGAAAACATAAGGGAAAGCTTCTTGATATTAGCCTTGGCAATAATTTCTTGTACATCACAGGGAAAGCTCAGGCTACAAAAGTAGATATAAAGAAATGGGACTACATCAAACCACAAAGCTTCAACACAGCAAGGGAAATAAGCAACAAAATGAAAAAGCAGCCCATTGGTTGGGGAAAAAAAAATATTTGCAAACCCTAGATCTGATAAGGGGTTATTATCCAAAACTCATAAGAAATACCTGCGACTCAATAGCGAGAAAAGATATAACCCAATTAAAAACTGGGCACAGGACCTAAATAGACATTTCTCCAAAGAAGAGATAAAAACTGCCAAGAGGTTTATTAAAAGATGCCCACAACATCACTAGTCATCAGGGAAATGCAAAGCAAAACCACTAGGAGATGTTTCCTGTTAGGAGAGTCCTTGTGAAAAACACGGACAATAATAAGCTGAGTGATTCTAAGCAAATCATTTGTCTTCTGTGAATCTGTTTTGTTACATATCCATTGGGAACACTAGTCGTTGTAGGACCTCCCTCCTGGGGCTGTTGTGAAGAGCAGATTAATAGTTTTATTTATTTATTTATTTATTTATTTTTGACACAGGGTCTTGCTCTGTTGCCCAGGCTGGAGTGTAGTGGTGTAATCACAGCTCACTGCAGCCTTGACCTCCCAGGCTCATGATCCTCCTACCTCAGCCTCTCAAGTAGCTAGGATTACAGGCATGCACCACCATGCCTGGCTAATTTTTGTATTTTTTGTAGAGACAGGGGTTTTGCCACGTAGTCCAGGCTAGTCTGGAACTCCTGGACTCAAACAATCCATCCTCCGCAGCCTCCCACAGTGCTGGGATTACAGGCATGAGCCACTGCGCTCGGCCAGACTAATGGTTTTAAAAAATGTTTTGGAAGGTGCGAAATTGTATTAATCGGGTTAGGTTGAGCTGAAACACTCTAGAAAATAGCCTAGTACATATAAAATAATTTTGAAAATATTCTAAAAAATAATAAAATCTGAAGTAATAATCTGGAAAATAAGCTAGAGACTATGAAATGAAATCATTTTTCATGAACTTTGCCAAATAGAATTTTTAAAAAGCATTACTAGGAAAATGAAATGAAGAACATCCAAGCTTGTCTGAATCCTGTTCAGTGAGAGGAGACCATTGCTCAGACCCTCGGATACCATGGCAATACCAAATTGCTGTGGGTTATTGCTAAGCGTAACTCACAGTTTCTGTACTTTCTCTTGTGGTGGGCCAGTGACAAAGGTCTGTGGCTCAGCACGGGTTCAGGAATACACTTGAGGGGCACTGCTCTAGATATAACCTCTTGGTGGGCAGATCCTGAGTTCCCCTAACAGGGGATAGATACCTGGAAATACCCAGGTCCGCAACCCTCCGTAAGGCAGATACCAGACCCTGGAGAATGCTGGCTAATAATGGAGCCTTCCAACCTTGGCCAGAAAACATGCAAAGGCAAATCTCTCCAAGCCATTAGTGAAATGCTTACCCCCCAAGTCAGAGACTTGCCCCTAGAGACATATATTTTGGGTTTCGTCTTCTTCCAGATTCCATGTGTCTCCCTCTGCCATTCCATTCTCACACACTACAGCCACTCACTCACGTTTATGGCTTTTGCCTACTCAAGTCTATATTAATTAAAAAGCAGGTTCGAGATAGGAGAGCCAAGTGTCTTATTTCATAAAGCAGATAATGTTCAAGATTTTAATTTACAAGGAGAGGGGAGAGCAGGGCCTGTCTGCTGCAGAAACAGCCACAGAAAGCACCTTTAGTTTCTGAATCTGATATCTCAAGACTCTCTGAGTTGCCATAAATTCTGATAAAATGTCTTCCCAGCGGCAAAAGATAATTTTTATAAGCTTTTGGAAGGGACTAATAAAGCAGTAATCTACCGTCTTCCATTATTTAAAGACCTGGCTCGAGGGATGTGATTTGTAAGGGTTTTTATATATAAATATATAGACATATATTAATTATATGTCTCAATCCATCAGCCTCTGTGGAAAAGAATTGTGGCAGAGCTTTGCTCTGCTCAGGACTGGCCTCTTGCCTTGGCTGGAGCTGGGAAGGTCTGTCTCTGAGACTTACCTCTGCAGATGTCCATGCCTCTAGAAGTGATCAAAGGTGTTAGTGCAAACACCGTTCATGTATCCCCTGGCCCTCTGCGATAACCTTAGGGTTACAATCCATGTCTGACAAACATCATGCCACTGTGACAAGGCCTGGTGGCGATGAGGGCGGCTTAGTCATCATCTGACAACAGACACATGTTGGGTATTTTCCCTTCTCCTCCTGGCCTGAATATTCTAGCTCTTGAGTTATCATGCAGATGCCAGTCTGAGCAGTCAATAATAACAAGCTTAAGCTCAGAGCCAGAGAAGTCAGTTCTTGCATCTTACTGCAAGAGCCTGGGTTCTCTGCCTGGCTGTAGGATTTGTGGAGCTTTCTCCGCAAGCGCATTGAAGGCCCACATAAAGCAATTGTAATGCTCCTGGGCAAGCATGTTGTCCAAATCCCAGCCCATGAGCTTCTCTATGTCAGTCCAGCCAAGAGGCAAGGAGCTCAAAGATGTTCCTCAAACAAGGGGTCCCAAGCCCCCTGGCCATAGACTAGTTCCAGTCCCTGGCCTGGTGGGAACAGAAACAGCAGGAGGTGAGCGCAGATAAGCGAGGGAAATTTCATCTGTACTTTCAGCCACTCCCCATTGCTCTCATTAACTCCTGAGCTCTGCCTCCTTTCAGATCAGGGTAGCATTAGAGTCTCATAGGAGCGCAAACCCTATTGTGAACTGCACATGCGAGAGACTTAGGTCTCATGCTTCCTGTGAGAATTTAATGCCAAATGTCACTGCCTCCCATCACCCCCAGATGGGACTGTCTAGTTGCAGGAAAACAAGCTCAGGGTTTCCACTGATTCTACATTATGGAGAGTTGTATAATTATTTCATTGTATGTTACAATGCAATAGTAAAAGAAACAAAGTGCACAATAAATGTAATGCACTTGATTTATCCCAAAGCCATCTCTCCTCCCGTCCTGGCCCATGGAGACACTGTCTTCCGTGAAACCGATTCCTGGTGCCAAAAAGGTTAAGGTCCACTGTGAGAGGTTGTCTCTGCATTTGCCACATTTTCCAGTGTCCTGAACCTGGCCTAGCAGACTCAACCCCAGGAAGAGACCAGTGCAAGTAATAGCGTTTCATCCATGAGCTCTTCTTCCTCCGGTCTCATGGTTCAGGAACCCAGTGTATAGGTGAAGAAACTGAAGCTTGGATTAGTGAATTCCAAGGTACACAGCTCCAAAGTTAGAGCCAGGATTCCAATCCAGGCCTGGCCGATCCCACAGCTTTCCATGGCTTCTACTTCTAGATATTGCCTTCTGGATAGAAAAAAAATAAAGAAAAGAAAAAAAAAAAAAAGGAGAGAGAAAGGATTGCATCACTTTAGTTAGCCACTTGGGTTAGTTGCAATTGTGTCAAGGGAGGGGCATGGGGAAAAGGCTTGTGTAGGAAAATCACCCACACAAGTAAACAGCAGGGGCAGAAGACCCCACTCACTGGAGGCTCTGCAAAGACCCTGTGAGAGACCTCAAGTAGCAGGTAGCCGGGGAGCCCAGGGCTGAAACCTGAAAAGTAAAATAGGAGAGACTATCTGGCTGCGAATTCCAAAGCAAGAAGGATCCTCAGCTCAGTAGGAGATGATCGGCCTCCAGAGACTGCCTGCTGGCTTTGTCCAAGCCCAGACTGGACCGAAAAAGAGTTCTGGTTCAGGGACAGGCAATCTGGCTGGACCTGGAGCCTGGACCACACCTGAGGGCCTGCCACTTTATCTCTGCAGCTGCTGCAGGAGAACACATTTTACAGCTTCAGGTCTCAGGTATAAAGAAAGACCTTGAGGGGCATTATGATCCGCTGAGGAGACAGGGGAGGGGAAGGAGGAATGACACAGTTGTGAACACCAGTGGGCTGGCTTCCCATGATACCCAAATTCCGCCCCAAGAAGCCCAGGCACTGGAGGCACAGGCAGCTGAAGTCATGAGCAGAGGCTTCCTCACAATCCCTGAATTTCCAGATTTCTTAAAAGTCATCAGTAACCTTCCCAACCTTAGCTTCCATCACTACCCCTACCCACTGGCTTTTAAGAAATGCACATTTTCCCAATTTCCTGAATTAAAATCCTGTTTACTGGAAATATCCACAGCAGCTCCTGTCCTCCTGGCTGAACATTGAGTGAGATGGTGGCAAAATCCAAATACCCTGAGGATCAGTTTCTGCCACTGAAAGGGATGGAAACTTCATTTAGTTTTGGAAGAAAAAGGGTACCCCCTTTGCACATCTGAGTACACAGACGGATCGTCATACCCGCTGCATGCTATCAGATAGCTGAGGTCCTCACGAGTTGCCCGCTTCTCATACGTGATCATGGGTCTCCATACTGACAAGGAACATTCACAACCACCGATCCCATCAGCAAGCCCTGAGAGGTGCTATGACCCCCAGAGGGCAGATTGGAAATGTGGGTCCCTGGGACATGAGCAACCGGAACCAAGTGCTTGGACCCTGTCTTAGTCAGCTTGAGCTGCCATCCTTAAATACCATGGGTGTGTGGGCGTAAACAACAAAAATGTATTTGTTCCTGGTTCTGGAGGTTGGAAGTTCTAGATCAGAGTCCAGCATGGCAGTTTCTGGGGGAGGAATCTCCTCCTGGCTTGTAGGTGGCCACCTTCTCACTGTGTCTCCACATGACCTTTCCTCAGCTTGTTCTTGAGAAGAGAGGCGGGAGTGGGGGCTCTCTCTCTGATGTCTCTTCTTCTAAGGATGCTAATCCTATAAGATCAGGGCCCACCCTTATGACCTCATTTAACCTTAACTACTTCTTCAGAGGCCCCATCTCCAAATACACAGCTCTAGCCCAGTGCTGGTTTTACCACACTCAGAAACTGGGTGCAGTAGGAAAGGTATCTGATAAGGATGAAAAGAAAGAGAGAAAGACAGAGGTGAAGGTTGTAATCTAATTTCAGGCCAAGTCAAAAATGCTGCTACTTTCCCAAGCCTCAAAGTAGAACCCCTCTGACTTTGCTGGTTTGCATAATATCTCCTAGAAATCAAAATTTGTCGCCAACATATAAAGATTGGAAGACTTCCCATAAAATCCTGGGCTCCTGGCTAGGGGCGGAGGCTCACACCTGTAATGCCAGCACTTTGGGAGGCTAAGGCAGGCGGATCACCTGAGGTCAGGAGTTCAAGACCAGCTTGGCCAACATGGTGAAACCCTGTCTCTACTAAAATAGAAAAATTAACCGGGCATGATGGTGGGTGCCTGTAATCCCAGCTACTTGGGAGACTGAGATAGGAGAATCGCTTCAACCCAGGAGATGGTGGTTGCCGTGAGCCGAGATCATGCCACTGCACTTCAGCCTGGGCAGCTGAGCGAGACTTCCTCTCAAACAAAACAAAACAAAACAAAAAGAACCCTGCGTCCGTGGCTTGTCTTGAAAACTCAGAAGGTCTTATTTCACTGGGGCTACAATGTCAACGTAGCAACCATTGACCTGAATTCTGGAGCGGCCCCTTCTGATGAGGCATCTGACTCATTCTCTAGCTCACCCCATCCTCACCACTGGCCCTGGACCTCCCCGGCTCCCTCTGGGCACACATTTGCCCCATGGGTGGGAGGAAGACAGGGCGCCACGGGACAGCCCAGCCTCCATGAGCTTCTTTGCAGAGGCTACAGCTCAGCATGGGTCCTCTTTGATTCCAGAGCTGCCCATCCAACATCCAGCTGCTCCTTTCTTCCATGACAATATTGCATAATTCACATGAAAGCGGATTAATATACAGTCAGGAAATTCAGACACTTGATACGACTTCTAAGAGCCTCTTTATTTGTATGAAAAAAGGGATCATCCCAAAATATTCTTTTCCCCTCCCCTTTGGGGTTTGAAGATCATCCCTCAAGACTCTGTCCCACCAATCATTTGGACAATGACCAGAGAATCTGTAGGCTGAGGGTGGGCGGCTTCCTGGGCACCCCATGCTGGCTGCAGGCTCCCCAAGTCCTCTATGTGAAGGCCCAGTTTTGGCGTTTATTTATTATTAAAAACTCCATCTCTAGCTCTGAATCCTTTGCTGTGTTTTGGCTCTCGCCTGAAGTCTCTCCCACAACCCAGCTCCTCTGATCATCTGTGTCAGAAAGTTTCCTCTCTTGACCCAGGGGAAAAGGAGCCTGTTACCCCACAGAGCTGCTCAGCCTGGAGAAAATGGAGCGGAGGAAGTGGTGATGGATTTTGCATCTGCCCACTGGGCTCCCTGGTGCTTGCCCTCTCTGGGTTTTTTATTGTTCTGTTGTCAAGTGGTAGTTTGCGAAGAACCTTGGAGAAAATTTATTGTGATTGTGAATGGGGGAAAATGTTTGAAAAATATAAAATTCTATATAGAAGTAATTAACAATGCTGAATTGGTCAGGGCCCTGAAGGAAACAGACGGCGCCACCAAACTGAGTAACGGGAATTGAGGTTAATAAAGGGGCTGTTTTCAAAGGCATGGACAGATTTGAGGGCCCTGAAAAAGCCAGGGGTGGCACCTAGGGGCTGGAATCCATGGAGGTAGAATCGAAGGAGCAGCTGTTACAGAATGCAGGATGTGGCTGTACAGAGAGGGCTGCCTTCAATGCAGGGTACAACCAGTGCATGGCGACCCAGGTATGGGGGAGCTGGAGGGTTAAATATTCCAACCTGCTTTTCCTTACACTCTCCATAAGCCCCTTGGAGTCTCGTATTGGCCAAACCCAACCAGAAGCTAGAGAGCGAGGGAGCCCTTGCTGCTGTCCATAGACTCCATTCTCTCAAGTCAGAAAGCAGGTGTAGAGGGTGGAGACTGGGTCTGAAGGGGGCAAATGGAACACAGCTGGAACCATCTGGAGCAAATGCCTGCCAGTCACTGTGTTTTCTGAAAGTGCACCAGACACCACGGCAATGCTTTGTATCATTGTCACCCCAACCCTTCTCATCAGCCCTACGAGGTAGGAATCTCTTATCCCCACTTTACAGATAAACAGGCTGTGGCTTAGGTATGCTAATTGATATGCCCAGGATCACTCAGCCACTAGGTAGTAGAGGTGGGGAGTGAACTCAGAATCCCAGACTCCTTGAGCACGTTGCCGCATGGCCTCTCAAGGAGAGAGAAATGGATATATGTTGGATCATCATTCCGGGTCACAGCAGCGGACTGATACTTTCTGCATTGTTCAATATTCAAGTATCAGTGCCCATGCTCAGCACCATAGATGGGCTGTGTTGGCCTCAAGATGCTCATAATGTAATTTGTGAGCTCCGTGGAGACAGGAAGCACAGCCAGGTTTACAGGCACAGGAGATGGATGAGATGAACAATGCAGTAGAATATCATGCTTGGAGGCTAAGGAGCTCTGAGAAGTGAGGAGACAGCCAGCCCCAGATGACCCCAGGGCTTGGAGACCCGGGCTGACAAAAGCAAATCACCTGGGACTGCCTGTGTGAAGTGAGAGGAGTGGGTTGGGGGTGGATGGAGATGAAGATGTCCTTTGAGGTACCTGTGGAACATGCAACTGGACATGTCCAGTTGTGGGACTCTACAGAGCTTCGAGCAAGTTATTTAACTTCTATTTCCCAGACAACTGAAGAAGCAGGCCTGCCTTCCCTTATTTTTGCTCATCTGTGGATTAATATAGAGGCGCTAGGGAGGACGAAGCCTAAATATAGAAGGAGCCCATGTCCTCATCACCATGTGGAAGTCATCTATCGACCAGGAACTCTTGCCTTAGACTAAATAATGGAAGTGAGAAAATAAGTTTTTATCATGTGAAGACACTGACATTTTAGTGTGTGTTTTATACAACAGTCAGAATTAACTCACTCGTACACAGAGTTTTCACATGAGAATCCTATATATAAAAAGGCTCTGCAAGATGGGAAGCTCAGAGCTTCCTTCAAGATGGACCTTCTGTCTTCTAACAGCAACACGTCTAAGCAAGGCAGAAAGAATTCCATCTTCCTCTAAATCAGACTTGGCTCTAGCCAGGCTGAGGTCAGATGAGGCCAGGCTGGAAAGCCAATTAGACACCAGAGCTGGGGCACCCAGGAGATCAGCTTCTCTGAGCAGTTGGTGCAGTTGGGTTCCCTGTTTCCAGAGGTGCAGAAGTGGCTGAGGCTTGGGTGCTCTACAACTTCATCTGGTTTTAATATCAGGCTTCAGGGTGCAATGACAGTCAACTGGCAGGACATTTCTGTCCAATGCCCTCACTTTCTTACTGCACGTTGATTGAAGTAGCTCTTATACAGCTAAGTCTCCAATGGGGAGGGTTTTTTTCCCCTCAAAACGAAGCAAATGTTGTTAATTAATTGAGACCATCCTGCTTCCTCCCCCTCCACTGTTGGCCCCACCACTGCACTCCCAGGATGAAGCCCCAGAAGAACTAGTGGGGTGGCAGCCAGGGTTTCCCAAACCATGGCCTAATTCAGTGCTATTTGATATTCCTGCAAACCCAGGACCCACACGATGTGCTGGGACAATGTTTGTTTGAAAAAGACATTTCCTCCCACTTTGTAATGCAAGCCTGGGACCAAATGAAATGCCTGAATTTTCTGAAAAATCTGAAGTTTGAAAGGGTCCAAGGGAGGATAGCTTGGAAACGCATAGACTTTCTACAGTTTCTCTACCCATGAAATGGCCATGCTGTTATGTTATCTGGCCACCTCAAAGCATAGTTAAGAAATAGGGTGGAAAATGTCTTTGTCAGTAAGGAATGCTCCCAACTTCAAGGAACAAAAAAGCCTACTACTTGTGATCTAAATTAATAGGGGTTTTCTCCCACAAGATATTTAAAGAATGGCATGTTGGGACATTGGTTCAGCTACTCAATTATGTGGTCAAGGTCTAAGATCTGTTTCATCTGTCAGTTCCACCATCCTTAGCAAGTTGACTTTGGACCACATATTTTTGCCTCCTGCTCCCAAAATGGCTGCTGGCTCTCCAGTCTTCACGTCTGAATCCAATGCATAAAAATAGAGGATCAAAGCAAAAGTGTTGTCCTAAGGAGATTTCATCTTTGTACAGGTTAAGGTAAGCCTTCCTTAGCAGATTGCTCCTCGCCTCTCAGGGATTGGGACTGGATCAGCAGGAGGGAAGGGGGCATGAGCCATGGCTTTGAATAGGCAATGGGTAGCTTTTGCCACAAAACCACAGACTAACAGGCAAGATGAGCTCAATTCTAGCCTTGGCTCTGCATTTTGGGCGACTATGTGTCTTTGGGTCTTATCCCTGCTTTCTCTGGGCCTCAGTTTACTTTTTATACTAGGACAGAATTGAGCTCAGTGATCTTTAAGGGTATTCCCTTGAAGTCTGTGGCTCTGTGCCTATGGTCTGAGTGCAGTGGCTCAACAGTGGCATCCTCAGCAGAGGAAGCCCATCAAGCCTCAGTGGAGAAAGCTGCGTGCCCCTCCACCCGCCTTCTGTGTATGCCTCCTTCTACCCTGCAGTGCTAAATTCATCTGCCCCTGGGTTCTCCTTCCAGGATCAAATTCAGTGGGGTTGGTCTCAAGGAGTTAAACCTGAGAGAGTGCAGGGGCTGCCTGAGACAGGGGAGGCAGCACATGCTTAGGTCCAGCAGTGCTGGATTCTAGTCCTAGGGACGCATTTGGCTTGCTGGGTGATCTCGGATCGTTCTCTGGCCCTCCCTGTCCCTCAATTTCCCCATTTGTTCGGGGAAAGGGCTGCACAAGATGACCTGTGCTGGGCTTTATAGCTCTAAAATGCATCTAAGAGAGTCAAGGAGAAAAACGAAAAGCAAAGCTGAGGTCTGTATGCTATAGACAAACAAGGAGCCCTCCTGAATGAAGGATCCAGAGTTTCTCCGAGCTAATGGTTCCTAGTTCCAGCCAGGATGATACACTGATGGTTCTCAGAGCCCCAGGGAACCAGGGGCAGACCCTCCAGTTATTTTTAATCGTGGCTCAGTTCATGTTTCGCAGACATCGCAAAGCATGGCCTGGAGACAACCCTGTTCTCCCAAACTCAGGGTTTAAGCATTCATTCTAAGAATACTTGGCAATGACCCATCTCCCTATATTTTTCACATTCCTCTCTTCCCCCTCCCTCCCTCCCTTTTTTCCTTTCTCTCTCCCTCCCTTCCCCCTTTCCTGTTCCCTTCCTTTCTCCCTCCCTCTCTTCTTTCTTTCTTTTCCTCTTTCTTTCCTCCATTTCTCTCTTCCTGCTTTCCTCCATTCCTTCCTTCCTTCATTCATTACTTCCTCCCTCCCTTCCTCTCTCCCTCTCTTCCTTCCACAGAAATATGCTGCCCAACTACTGTGTGCTGGATGCTGAAGATATACTGATGGACGAGGTTGACATAGTCCCTGCCTTCCTGGAGGTGAAAATGGAGAGACAATCATTGAATCAACAAAAAAGTCAGGCAGAAACAACTATGGGAACACAGATAAGAACTAACTGCAAAGCCAGGGAGAAAGGATGCAAAAAAGCCTTCCTGGAGGAAGTGGCATTAAAGTTGATACCTAAAGGATGAGGAGGAGTTAGCCAGGAGTACTTGGCCCTGGTGCACCCACCCTGCCACTGAGGCTCACCACTGCCCCTCTCCAGGAAAACGTCTCCCCAGTCAGGGAGCCACTTCACCCAGATTTCCTGAGAAATTCTGCATTTCCCACCACTACCACCCTGAAGGGCAGAATTTAGTCAACGCCTGAGGTAAGGGTTCAAAAGCCCAGCCTCCCTGCCTGAAAGTGGGAAAACTGGTGCCATCCACACTCCAGAGCTCCCCATGGGGTCAGGCTGAGGCTGGACTCTTCCTGAATGCACAGCAATGCTCAGCTTCTTCTCTCACTCTCTACCAGCTTGCTCCTGGGAACCATTCCTCAGAAAGTCATTTGTACAAGAATCTCCATGTGCATCTCTTTTTGGGGAACTTATCTTAAGACATCAGGTGACCAAATGCTCCAGCACAAAGAACTACGTACATAAAGCCCCCAAGAGAGAATACAGAAAGTTCAGAAGAGCTGCAAGCAATTCAGGGTGGCTGGATTGAAAATGAGGGTGCTTCTAGGGTGCTGAGCCTAGAAGCTACCTGCATATTGGAAGGCCCAGAGTTTCCACCCCTGCTGCCCCCTGACCCAGGTCTGGTGAGGTATCAGTTGGAACCTGCCTCCTCTCTCTGGACTGGCTAGGTTTCCACAGGTACGAGCAAGCCCAGCCACAAGAGAGGGAGATTTTTAAAAAGAGGGAGCCTCCAGGGGAAATCAGAGGGTGCCTTGCTGACAAGATTGCACCAAGCATTTTGCAGGCCCTGTGGATCAATAGCAATGCATGACTGAGAGGCTCGGCCCCGACTGGTTACTTACCTATATGCCCAAGGGAAGCAGTCATTGCCATCTTGAGTCCTGAGACTTGCTGCTTGGCTCTGAGACATCTTCCTTGGCTTCTAGCCCTCTCCTCACTAAGGTGGAACAGCACCTGTCTAGTGGAGGGCAGGCACACATACAACATGGGCAGATGGAGCAATAGTTAAGAACCTATGCTGTGGAATCAGATTGTATCAGTCAGCTATTGCCAAATCATGCTGTGTAACAAATGACCACAAAATCTCGTAACAGTAAGTATTATTGATATGACCCATGACATTAAGTATTAATTTAGCTAATGCCTCTGTGGGTTGGCTGGAACAGCTCCACTGACCTTTAGCTGAGATTGTTTGTATATTAGTAGCTCAGCCAGAGCTGGGTCTGTCCTACCTGATGATCTGTACCTCTGTTCCTCCTGTCTGTTATCCTCCTTGGACCAGTGAGCTAACCAGGGTACATTCTCATAGCAGTGGACCATGAGTCTGCCAGGGAATATTCTCACAAGCAAATAAAATAGAAACATGAAACCTCTTAAGGCCTACACTTAAAACCGGCACACTGTTACTTCTGTTTCATGATCTTGGCCAAAGGAAGTCACATACTTGGGCCCAAAGTCAAGGATGGGGAAATATACTCCACCCCTTTACTGAGTGATACTGTAAAGTCACCCAACAAAGGGTAAAAAATCAGGGTCAAGAATGCAATCTGTTTCAGACGATTTCTTTGGAATTGTTGTTCTACCAGTTGCAAGCTGTGTGACTCTGAGTAAGTTACTTAACTTCTCTGAGCCTTCCTTTCCTTTATCCTTTTTTTTTTTTTTTTTTTTTGGTGGGGGGCGGTGAATATAGGGATTCATTTATTACTTTTTGGTTTACGAACAAAGGAGCCCAATAAAGCTTTTATTTATTTATTTATTTATTTATTTATTTATTTATTTATTTTTGAGACAATGTCTCGCTCTATTGTCAGGCTGGAGTGCAGTGGCATGATCTCAGCTCACTGCAATCTCCAAATCCCTGGTTCAAGCGATTCTATTTATTTCTTATAAAAGATTATCCTTTTACATTTAAAAAGAAAACACAAAACAAAAAAATCCCAAATCAATTCCTACAGACAACACAAGAAAAAGGGCAGGGGGGAAGCAGATTCTTTTCCCTGCTTTCAAGCTTTGTTACACAGGTTCAAAAATGATTATATTATGCCATCCTTAAGTCAAAGAACGTACTGCCATGCTTCTCTGCACTGAGTCTCAGGACATGTTAATGTTGCCAAGTCAAACTTAAATATAGTCCCGATGACATCACAATTTATAAATGCATATGCCAGGATTAAGAGTGACTAGGAGGAAAGATCCCAAATGTTTTAGAATACAGTTTAATTAAATGAGTTAAATTAAATAAGAAACATTTAATTTGGTAGGCTATCCTGTTAAATGAGTTTTCCTTTTCTATAAAGAGGGATAATGATGGTAGCTTCCTTTGTGGTGGCTGTGAGAACCCAATTAATGTGGAGAAAGTAGATAAGTCATGGCTCTGTAAACTTAGTTATCTTAGCCCCAAGAAATGCTACAGCCACGAGGAACCATCCTTAGGGCAGAGCCAGTTCTGGGGTAGCAGAGAGAAACAGAACTCTGATCCTCGATGAAATTATTGAACTGCCTGATAGAATGGAACAACTAGAAACTGCCAAACGCTAGACTTCTGTAAACGCAAATATACCGTTACTGTTTAAGCCAGTGTGGTCACTTTTCCATTACTTACAGCTAAAAATGTCCCTTCTGATAGAGACTCAGACTTTTAATGTTTTCACAATCTTTTTTCTTAAACTCCAATTCTTTTCGGAATGAATATCTCTTGAAATTAAATACTCAGCCATCTTTTTTTTTTTTTACTAACAGTTTCACAACGATTTACTTTTCTTTCATTAAATTCAAGCTAAATATATTCAATAGCTTTTATTCAAAGTAATGTAAGTACATAACAGGAGCCCATTTTTATAACTCACTTCTGTTTGGAATCATCTGCCTGGCTTCCTATTGATCTACCTTCCTTTCCATCAGTGCATATGTGGAGAGGAACAACTGGGGCAACATGCATTAATGTGAACGATGGTTATTTAGAATGATTTTTGTTTTTATATTTATTTTTTACATGTTAAAGTTTCTTGTATTTTGTAAATGAACATGTAATTTGTTTTTTGCCAAAAAATAATTTTTGATAAATTTTTTGGTACAACGTTCTTTCACAAAACCTAAGCCGCTAACATAATAAAGACAAAAGCTGCTTGGTATTTACAATAGCAAAGACTTGGAACCAACCCAAATGTCCATCAGTGACAGACTGGATAAAGAGGATGTGGCACATATACACCCTGGAATACTATGCAGCCATCAAAAAGAATGAGTTCATGTCCTTTGCATGGACCTGGATGAAGCTGGAAGCCATCATTCTCAGCAAACTAACACAGGAACACAAAACCAAACACTGCATGTTCTCACTCATGCAGTGAGTTGAACAATGAGAACACATGGACACAGGGAGGGGAACACCACACACCAGGGCCTGTTGGGGGATGGGGGGTGAGGGGAGGGAGGGCATTAGGACAAATACCTAATGCATGCAGGGCTTAAAGCCTAGATGATGGGTTGATAGGTGCAGCAAACCACCATGGCACACTTACACCTATGTAACAAACTTGCACGTTCTGCACATGTATCCCGGAACTTAAAGTAAAATTTAAAAAAAAGACAAAAGCTGTCATTTATTGAGTGCCCTCTACATTCTAGATCAGTCCGTCCTGAAGCATATTAAAGATTGCATAGGTGGAATCCAGACTCTTTCTTCTTCCTCTTTCCTCCCTTTGGACCAAGTTTATCTCTTCATCTTCATTATCTTATAGCCTCAAGAGACACCTGTGACATATTAGGTTGGTGCAAGAGTAATGTGGTTTCTGACATTAAAGTAATAATGACAGCTGCAAATACTTTTGCACCAACCTAATAGCAAGTCAAAATTGTAATTGCTGGCCCTATTTGAAAAACAGTGAGCTGAATCTGTAGAAACGAAAGGGCTTTGCCAAAGTCCTTCAACTGAAACTCAGGTCTCCAGATTTCCACTCTGGAGCCTCTAGTGTTAGGACTATTGGGAGGTTTCAGATTAGATGCCACAAATTGCATCTTCTCAGTCCAAGACTTGGTGCATCCACTCTCCATCTTCAGCTAGAATCCCATTTGAGTTTAGCCCGATCTCTAAGACAGTCTAATGAGATTCCCATTCTAATGCTCAAAGAGCTTTTTATGAATAACAATTAGCATTGGAGACTTTTTTTTTAAGTTGCTAATATTAATTTTACAGAAATAAAATCTAATTGAATTCCTTCTGGCTCTCCCCCATTAAGTTAATGTTATCGACTTTTAACGGATGTCTTAATTAGACTTTCCTATTAATGGGAATATGGCTCAATTTTCAAATGAGGGTCTAAGCTGCCAATATTCCCATTTGGACTTTTAATTAAGGTGAGAAAATATTAGCCAATTACACTGGGTTATTGCCTGGGCTCTTTGTAAGATGAGGAGGTCACAATAAACCAGGCACGCAAGGAGAGCAAATGAGGGTAAGAGTCGCATTTGGGACAGTGGGGAAAGGCAAGTTGGGCCCCCAGCCACCCGGAGGATGGGATCCAGGGCCCAGGACAATAACTATTGCTCCATGTAGAGATGTGGATGTGGAAGCGGGTATTCTCCTGTATTCCTCCCTGACACTGCTGGGGTTTGTGGAAAACTCAGTTGGCAAGTGTATCACTTTGATGTGCTGTGTAACAAAATCCCCAAAACTTAGTAACTTTAAAAACAACCTTGGTTATTTCACAATTCTGCAGGACAGCAATTTGGGCTGAGCTTAGGTGAGATTTCTTCTGGACTAAGCCGGCTTTGAGGCATCTTGACTGGGTTTGTTCTTGCGTCTGCAGTTGACAAGTGGATCACCTGGGGCTGGTAGGATAATGATGGCCTCAGTTGGGATACCTTGGACTGCTTTGGCTTCTCTCCATCAGTTTGTTCATCTTCTAGTAGTCTAGCCCAGATTATATGGTTTCAAGAGCTGCAAGAAAGAAAGTAAGTGTTTTTTAAGTCTCTGCTTGTGTTGCCACTGTTCCATTGGCCAAAGCAAGTCACACAGAGGGCACGGCCCCACTACCAAAGGATGAAGATACAGGAGGTATGAACAAATTGGGCCATTTCTGTAATTAACCCACCGAAGCAGGTTGGGGGAAAAGCAGATGGATATAGGCTGGATGCAGTGGTTCACACCTGTAATCCCAACACTTTGGGAGGCTGGGGTGGGAGGATTGCTTGAGCCAGGGAGGTGGAGGATGCAGTAGCTGTGATTGCACCACTGCACTCCAGCCTAGGCAACAGAGCAAGACCCTCTCTCGAAAGAAGAAAAAAAAAGCAGGTGGATATAGAGATAGAGGTGGCTGACACAGTTCAGAGACAATCACAGGTCCAAAATCTAAATGCCTAGAGAGCACGGCACATGAATGTATGCGACATCTCTCATCGTAGGTACCCTGGCACCCTGGTGACTCACACCCTAAGGGAGTCTCCACTGTTCACTCCCATCCAATCACTGCCATGCAGAATCACCAGCCTGGGGTGGTCAAAGAGTCCCTTTTCTCTACTGAAACCACACATCTGTATTTTAGCATAGAGTTTCTCACTGTTTAAAGGTTGGAGACAAATTAAAATTTTTAAATCCTAGATGGTCAGTTGAGAAATAGGGAGACAGTTTAAACAGACTTTTCACAAAAGAGAAAAATTCAAATGGCTAATAAATATATAAAGTAATGCCTGACCTCATTAGCCATCAGAGAGATGCAAATTAAACCAACGATGAAGTGCAATTCACATGACAATCTCAGACACCACTAGTGGGACTGCAAGTTGAGGCAAGACATTATCTAGAAGAGTTGAAGATACGCAAAGACCATACTCAGAAATTCCACTTCTTGGCACATACTAAGACATATGAGCCTATATTCTACACAGTCAAGAATGAGCATAGCAGCATTGTACCAAACAGGCCAACACTGGAAACAACATCAACAATAGAACCAATAAATACATTGTTGTGTACCCATACAATGGAGTGCTATACAGCAATGAAAATGACCAAAATGTTGATATAGGTAACAACATGAATGACTCACACAAACCTGATGCTGATTGAAAGAGGCAAGACATAAATAAATGCATATTGTATGATTCCATTTATATGAAGTTCAAAAAAGAATAAAACTAACCTACGTATTTATATATCTGTTATGTGGATGATAAAATCAACTTTTAGAAGAGAGGAAAACCTTACAAAGCAGCCTATGTGATGGTTACTTCTGGGGGCAGAGAAGGGGAGGTGATTGTCTAGGGCACTACAGGGTCTTGGGATTTCTGGCAATATTCTCTCCCTTGACTGGGTGGTGGTTACATGAGTTGGGTATTTGAGCAGGCCTTGGCAGGACAATTTGTTCACTCGGAGTGGAGTTGACTGGGTTGCTTAGTGGTATCAGCTGGTGACAGGGCTAGTGTGGAGGATCCAAGATGCCTTCACTCACATTATTAGTGCCTCGTCAGGACAAGGTGGAAGACAGGGCTTTTCTGGGCCCCTTTTCCTCTTCATATGGTCTCTCCAGCAGGGTAGCTGAAATTCTTACAAGGTAGTGGCTCAGGGCTCCAAGAGGCAGGAAGTGGAAGCTGCTGGTCTCTCAAGGGCTGAGCCTGGAAACTAGCACAATTTACTTCCACCAAATTCTATTCATCAAAGCAATCACAGAGCATCCAGGTCCAAGAAGAGGAAGCATGGAACCCACCTCTCCATGGCAGGATGTCAAAGAATCTGTGGCCATCTTTAATCCGTCACACTATTTTTATTATGACTATGTATGTATTTATGTAGGTTGACTCTTGAATAACACAGGGGCTGAAAGTGCCAACCCCTGCACAGTTGAAAATCTGTGCGTAACTTTTGACTCCCTCCGAACTTAACTACTAATAACCCACTGTTGACTAGAAGCCTTACTAATAACATAAACAGTCAATTAACACATATTTTGTATGTTAGATGTATTATGTGCTGTATTCTTACAACAAAGTCAGCTAGAGAAAAGAAAATGTTACTAAAAACATAAGGAAGAGAAAATGCACTTAATAATCATTAGACGGAAGTGGATCGTCATAAAGGTCTTCATCCTCCTAATCTTCACATTGAGGAGGAGGAAGGCTGAGGAGGAGGAAGAGGAGGGGTTGGTCTTGCTGTCTCAGGGATGGCAGAGGTGGAAGAAAGTCCACGTGTCAGTGGGCCCACACGGTTCAAACCTGGGTTGTTCAAGGATCAGCTGTGTTTATTTATTCTTATCCAATGGCTAGAAATGTGAAGAAGCAGCGCTGGACCCAAGATCCTCCCACTGCACCTGCTGAAGAAGCAGGTCATGAAAATCAGCTTCTTCCTTAGCCTAGGGTGGGGTCCTGGCTCCTGCCCACTCCTCTGTGGCTGGTCAGCTGGTGGGTCATGAACAGGTTTTCATTAGACCTTAACCTGGAAGACATGCCTTCCCCACCCTCCGAGAGCCCACCACTCCATAGGCACCTCCTCCTGCTATGCCACATGCATGGGCAGGTCTCTCTCTGGCCCCACTCCCTGCTCCCAAAGCAACTCTAGCCGGTCCGATAGACTCTCATTGCTGAAGGCTTTGGAGCTGAAAGTAGGCTTCTGTGACCATTTGCACATCTGTTCCCTGTTCCTTCCCAGAGCACACCTTTTCATGTCTCAGTTTAGTTGTCAAGCAGTTTTTATGAAGCAACAGATGAATACAGAGGTTACATGTCTGCACTTGGGGGCTGGGATATGAGGGTTCAAATTTCAGTTCTGCTATCTACCGGCTTGTGTGGCCTTAAGCAAGTTACTTAATATCTCAATGGCTCGGTCTTCTTGTCTGTGAAATGGGGACAATAAGAATACGTTCCTGGTAGGGTTGTTGCAAAAATAAAACGAGTTAACATAAAACACCAAGAACAAGATCTGCTCATAGTAAGGGCTGTGTGAGTATCTGCCTTTATTTTTATCATTGCAAAGTAAAAATGCACCTAGTGAAAATTATACAGAAGAGAATACAATGAAAAGTCAGTCTTCCTACGATTGTGTATCTTCTGCCTTTCTCCCCAGAGGCAAACTCTGCTAGTAGTTTCTTGGATCTACTGCCAGAAATGTTCTCCATGTATGTGTGTGTGTGTGTGGGGGGGTGGTGTGTGTGTGTGTGTGGGGGGTGGTGTGTGTGTGTGTGTGTATGATTTTTAAAATTATATGTATTACATATATATTGCAGAATACTGAATACTTTTAGATATTTATATATACTTCGCTTTCTTTCCTTAACTCAGTGTAAAGGAGATTTCTCCAGCTAGGCTCAGTGGCTCACACCTGTAATCCCAGCACTTTGGGAGGCCAAGGTGGGTGGATCCCCTGAGGTGAGGACATCGAGAAGAGCCTGGCCAACATGGTGAAACCCCATCTCTACTAAAACTACAAAAATTAGCTGAGTGTAGTGGCGCAGGCCTGTAATCCCAGCTACTTGGGAGGCTGAGGCAGGAGAATCACTTGAACCTGGGAGGTGGAGGTTGCAGAGAGCCAAGATCGCGCCATTGCACTCCAGCCTGGGTGACAGAGCTTGACTCCGTGTCAAAAAAAAAAAAAAAAAAAATTCTTAGTGCATCTAGACTCAAGGAATAGTGCTGTAACGGTGGAATTTTAGAATATTCATGACCTTAGGGAAGAGATTCATGGAGAAAAAAAAAATCCTCCAGGAGTTGTTCCTCAAATCCTTCCATGTGGTTCTTGACTCTGGTTATGACTTTTAAAGGTTTCGTCCAAAAGTCACTGAGTAACCCTGGAAAGTCCCTCCTCTCTGGCCTCAGTTTTCCCATCTGTTAAATGGGTACTGGACAAAGTTATCCCTAAGTCCTTCTGAAGCAAGACATTGTAGGGCTTCAGGGTACGAGTTGGTTTCAGCCTTGCTCGGGACTGAGAACTTCAGGGTTCCAGGTTTCTTTTGCAGCCCAGGCGCTGCCCGTCCCCGTTCCACACAGCCTCTCAGGAGGCGTGGAGGGTCTGGTGACAAGGCCAGAGCAGGAATGAGGCAAATGTCCTGGGACTGCCTGAACCGAACCCGGGGCATTTGGAGACGCCAGGCGGGCGGCCTCGGTTTGTGTTGGACGCCTCACAGCCCGCCCGTGGTAATCGAACCGGCTTTTGTTTGTTTTTCTAAATAGGAAGACAGAAGCTCAGGGCTGCCTGGGATGGCTCCACAAACAGCCCCGTGGCCAGAGTAGGCAGCCGGGGACTGAGCTGGGCAGCCAGGGGCCGCAGGGATTGAGGAGGGGCATCTGGAGGCCAGGCTAACTAAGCCTGTGAGGGGACCGGCCTGGTGGGCAGGCAGGGCTGGGGAGAGTGGGTCCGTCATGTCAGGTGTCCCTTGCACAAGTGGGAGGGCAGTAAGGCAGAGACTGGACTGGCCCAGGGCAGGGCCTAGAGTGGACCTCCCTCCCTCAGCCCTGGCTCTGCCCTGCAGCCTCCCACCTCACCCCAGGATGTGCAGGACTGGGCCGATCTCCTGTGAGCTGCCTCTTTCTTGCCTATCAATAGCAAACCAGTGTCAAATGGTCCATTGATGTCTCTCTTCTGCTGCAGAGGGGACCGTGGCCAATGAATTGGGGCCTTCCCTGGTCAGCCAAGGGAGTGGAGTTGGGGCTGGTTCCTCAGAGGCCGGGGGAGCGCAGATGCTGAGAAGGTATCCACAGGCCTTCTTGGCCCTAGGGTTCTCAAGGTCTGGTTTCCTCTCCATCTCAGGGCATCCCGGAAGAGAGGGGAGGCAGTGGTGGTACCCTCAGACTTAGAGGAATCTTTGTTCTTTTGTGAAAAAAAGAGTTATAGACAGACATATATATAGCTATAGATGATATAGGTACAGGGTTAAACTATTTGAAAGAACCACTCTAATAAATCAAAAATAGTCTAATATCAATTTTATGTGGTTAAATCCAACAACAGTAGTTACAAAGGTATAAATGTAATGATGACATAGATATAAACATACACACATATACACAGACACATAAATATGTCTGCCTATGTTTAAATGATATGAAAGTCATTAAATTTATCTGTTTTTCTGAACTGGCCCAGACAAATCTCATTTTTTTCCTGCCCTCTGTGCCTGACCCCTCAAACACTAAACACTTTGATGTGGTCTCAGCGCTCACTTCAACAGTGATCAGCCCTCCAGGGGTTGCTGGCTAGGACTGAACCTCATTCACCTGTTGCCAGGCCAGACAGCAAAAAGAGAGCTTTGGCATCAGGAAAATCTGAAGCCGAATCCCCGCTCCCCGCCGACCCCCCGCTCCCTGGCTTGAAACTTACTATTGGTGTGATCTTGGCTAAGATGTCAACTCCTGGAGCCTTGTCTGTGAATAGGAGACTAAAAGCAAGACCTCCTTGGTTTTGCATTTGTGGAGATGCAATAAAATAATATACACCAGGACCTGACACACTGATACACAAAACAGCCTTAACAAGTTGGTGTTCCTCACCTCTGTTTTTCTTACTTGGTCTTTCTGGGTTACCAGGAGGAAAAAAAAAAACTGCTTTGGCCATGGTGCATGGAGAAGACAGAAAGCATTTTTTATGTAACTTGTTTTAATTACAAAAGTAATCCAAGTTTATGATATACAATTCAGAGAAGTAAAATAAAAGAAGAAAGTAAAATCTCTCTAATCCTACAACCTGAGACTACCAGTGTTAGTATTTTATGTTAAGAAGAAGTCTTTCATTTACAATTTGCAAGTAGAGAAAACCTGGCTCAAACCAGTTTAAGACAAAAAGGAATTTTTGAGGTCCTGTGACTAAAATGTTCAGAAGAAGTTTGTCAGACATCAGGCACAGATGGCCCAGGCATTAGATGATGTCGTTGTGGGATCTACTGTTTTCCATCTTTACATCGGCTTTCCTCTGTGTGGCTCAACCTTTGGCAGGAATGATGGCCACCAGCAAGTCCAGGCAGACCTTATGTACAGCAATAGAAAGAGAGCATCTCTGTCTCCATTGCTCTTGCAGAAGTCCCAGAATTCCATTTGGTTGGCCCAGACCAGGTCATGTGCCCACTCCTGAATCAATCACTGTGATTCTGTTGAGTCAAGCCTGCGTCACATGTTCCTGCTGGGGCTTGGGGATAAAGTCAGTCCCACCTGAATACATGGCCTAAATGAGGAGGTGGGTCAGTTTCCCAAAGGAAATTGGGATGCTCTTTTCAACACAAGGGTGCACAGATGATGGGCAGGCAAAACAACTCATGTTCACCACACATTTGAATATAATCATATACAAATATATTTTTTCCCAAAATATGTGGATAAAAGTATTGGGTAGCTTGGAGAGGCATAGATACCAGTCACCTATCCAAATACCACTTCTATGGGTCTTATTCAAGGCTGCACCCTGAGATTCTCCTACAGATGCTCTTTGCCTTTATGCCCTTGTTATATAAGTCTGAAAATCAGACTTCCCAACAGACATATCTCCTATAAAGAGAACCAAGGTGACTGCTGACCCTGACAAGGCAGAAGTATCAGAAAAGTGACACTGGGCCTCACAGGCTTTGAAAAGAAAAATGGCGTCAAGTTCCATATGCCACTCAAACACAAGGCAATTACTGCAACCATCAAGAGATCAGGGCTCCACTTCTGCCTCTTCTCTGACTTCCCGTCTCCTGTGCCCAGTGGATCCATCTGTAAAGGAAGCATTCTAATCAGTAGCCAACACTTACTGGATCCCATCACCCAGTCTCCTGAAATCAGCACCCTTATTTCCTTTTGGAGAACTGTCTCTCTCCCTCAAAGGGGTAGTTGGGTGGAATGATGAATTCAGGTGTTTGCTATGCTATGTGGAATCCAACAGGACAGGATTAGTCCTCTCCCCTCCACTCTGCAGCCAGAGAACAGGTGTGTGACCCAGGCAGACCTAGTCATGAGGACTTTGTTCATGGAACCAATGATGCAATGGATGAAGACCTGGGTAGACTTTCCTCACCCTCGGTGGTCTAACTCATAACCAGGCCACTCCTACTACGACACCATGCTTGTGGTTGCTGTTCCCTGGGTGTCCAGAACATCCCTGCCATATCTATGCTTGAGATTCCTTGATATCCTGCCAATAAATGTCTCAATGCTTATCTGTTTCTGTTGCTTACAACCAAAGGACCTAACCAACTTGTGCTCTAAGGGCTCTTTCAATTCTGCAATTGTCTGAGAGGATAGCTGTGACTGAGACCACTTCTGAACACTCATATCCATGTTCTCCCCTTCTTCCCTGGGCACACCACAAGATTGTATTTCCCAGGCTCACTTGCAGCTAGGCAAGACCATGTGACTAAATTCTGGCCATTGGAATGTGGGCATTAAGTGATGTGTGTCACTTTCAGGGTTGGTCCATAGAACCTCAATGCAATTCTCCCTGGAGTGGACTCAGGTCCTGCAGGAGGGCAGAGCCACGTGCTAGGAGGAGCCTGCAATGAATGCTTGTGCTGAGCACAGGACCATCCTCATCTCCAACCCTGTCACCATTTCAGATCTCATGGGTGAGAAACAGAGCTGCATTGTCTTAAGGCACAGAGACTTTGAGGTTTACTTGTTATAGCAGCTGATATGGTGTGCCCTAACTCATACAATAATGCTCCAGAAAGGGCTCTATGCCTTCAAATTGGCAAAGAAGACATCATCAAAGCCAAGAAGTGAACATCAGCTACTGTTTGCCTTGTCAGCCAGAGCAGTAAGTTTCCCCACACCATGGACCAGGCCATGTCTCCTGTAATGCAGAAGAGGTTTGATCAGCAAAGAGCCTCAGCCTGAGGCAGGCCACTCTGCAACGACTGCTCCTTTATTGCTCCTTCAAGTAGAACCTCCAATTACATGAAGAGTGAAGTTTCATCAGGGACCTTGGGATTTTGAAGTGACTTTCGGATGTTCTGGAGTCTTCCCTTCAGAGTTCACTGGGCTGGGCTCCTTTTCCCAGAGCACTTTGGGAAGATCCTTCCCTGAGTAGATGAGCAGATGTTGATTTGCATATATGCATGTTTCTGGCCTCTAATGAGATTAGGAGGTGCATTTTTAATCAAAGCCTCCAGCGAGGCTGGGCCCTGGGAGGCAGACTCAAGGTGGGAAGAGGAAATGTCACAGCAAAGAGGGTGCAGGCCTGGGAGAAGGAAACTCTCAGAGCTGAGCTTTGTTTATAAAATTGGAGATGGCTTGGTGCACCTCTGTGGCTGGGAAACAGGGATGAAAATTGAGGCAGGCACTCATCCAGTGCCCTGTACTCACTGTCTATAAAACTTTGGACAAGTCTTGTCTTTCCCTGTGGCTCAGTTTCCTGTATGAAATGGAGGGTTGGGGTGATGCCCCTGGACCTCTTAACTTTCCCAGGTTATTTTGAGATTTTTTAAAAGTGTCATGGACACGATATTCTTTGCGAATATCCTGCTTGATTATCCAGGTGGGAGAAATTCTCTCCTGACAGTTGTAAGCAGGCGAGCCCACCCACCCCAGGGCCCCTGTTGCTGAAGAAGGGTCAAGGGGTTTGTCCCAGAAGAATGTAGCCTTTTTGCACCAAGACGCCTTGCTTGGAGTCAATTGTAGGGTAGAAACTCTCCAGCAATCCTTCTGGTGAACGAAAGATAATCTCCTTTTATTGGAAGACAATGTTGCGAAATTATTCCAAGGTGAAATCTGGATTCCTCGAGTTATCTAATTCACAGAGTGAAATGCCCTAAAGTCTTTAGAAAGGATAACCTGAGTCTGCAAGTATTCCTTAAAAACACATCAAGAACCTTTGCCCTGGCTGCCCCCTCGGTTTGGAAAGCTCTTCCTCCAGAGTTAACTCCCCGCTTTTATTCATGTCTCTGCTGAAATGTCACCTCCTCAGAATGGCCCTCCCTGACCATCCTGGCTACAATACCTCTTTTGTCTCACTCTTTCATTTTTAACACAGAGCATTTAATGTCAGCACTATTGATATTTTCTGCCAGATAATTTTTTCTTGCAGGATCCTATCCTGTGCATTGCAGGATGTTCAACAGCATCTCTGATATCTATCCACAAGATGCGAGTAGCACCCACCCATGAAAGGCTATGACAATCAAAAATGTCCCCAGACATTGTCAAATGTGCCCCTAGGAAGTGGAATCCGTACTCTTCCTGGTTGAGAACCTCTGGTCCAACACGTTTCTTTCTCTCTTTCTTTCTTTCTTTCTTTCTTTCTTTCTTTCTTTCTTTTCTTTCTTTCTTTCTTTCTTTCTTTCTTTCTTTCTTTCTTTCTTTCTTTCTTTCTTTCTTTCTTTCTTTCTTTCTTTCCTTCCTTCCTTCCTTCCTTCCTTCCTTCCTTCCTTCCTTCCTTCCTTCCTTCCTTCCTTCCTTCCTTCCTTTTTTTTTTTGAGACAAGGTCTTGCTCTGCAGCCCAGGCTGGAGTGCAGTGGCATGATCTCAGCTCACTGCAACCTCCATATCCTGGGCTCAAGTGATCCTCCTACCTCAGCCTCCCAAGTAGCTGGGACTACAGGCATACATCATTACACCTGACTAATTTTTGTGTTTTTAGTAAAGATGAGGTTTTGCCATGTTGCCTAGGCTGTTCTCAAACTCCTGGGCTAAAGTGATCTGTCCGCCTTGACTTCCCAAAGTGCTGGGATTACAGACCCAAGTCACCACATCCGGCCCTGTTTGTTTTGTTGTTGTTTTATATAGGACTTGGTGCCAGCTGAAATACATTTTCCATGTTTTTCTGATCATTTGTTTCTCAGCCCTCTCCCCAACTGGAACATGGGGTCCATTCAGGCAGGGATTCTGTCTGCCTTGCTTACCGGGTTGCCCCTAGGCCTGGAATAGCACCTGACAGGCCTAGAAGCCCAACAAATGCTTGTTGAATAAATACAGGAGTAAGGAGAAGAAGGAGCAGCTTCAGCAATCATATATGGCATGATCCTGTTAGTGTCGGTGTGCATCTGTGTGTAAAAGATGCGGAGGGGCATATTCCTGTGGCAGCTGGTGCAAAAGCCTCTTAGGAAGAGGCCCATGCTCTTCTGCCTGAAGAGCATCGTTCTTCACAAGTCCACTCTAAGCAGGGCATCCCCGTGGCCTATTGAGGTCAGCTCCCTGTTGGCCTTCTTAACAGGGCTGAAACTACTCTGCAGGAGACAAAGATCAGAACCCTCTGCTCGTTACCACCACACTCAGAATAAAAGCCAGTATGTGCGCGGTGGACTGTAGAGACCCTATCAGACTCACACCAGAATGCCTTTCTGGCCTTCATCTCCTTTATTCTGCCCCCTTTACACTCATTCTGACCCACCGGCCTTCTTAATGTTCTTTGAACACTCTGAGTAGCTCCTGCCTCAGGGCCTTTGCACTTGCCATTGTCTCTTGCTGGACACTCTTTTTTATTTTTTATTTTACTTTAAGTTCTGGGATACACGTGCAGAACATGCAGGTTTGTTACATAGGTATAAGTGTGCCATGGTGGTTTGCTGCACCTATCAACCCATCATCTAGGTTTTAAGCCCAACATGCATTAGGTATTTGTCCTAATGCTTTCTCTCCCCTTGCCTGCCATCCCCTGACAGGCCCCAATGTGTGATGTTCCCTATCCTGTGTCCATGTGCTCTGATTGTTTAGCTCCCACTTACGAGTGAGAACATGTGGTGTTTGGTTTTCTATTCCTGTGTTAGTTTGCTGAGAATGTTGGTTTCCAGCTTCATCCACATCCCTGTAAAGGACATGAATTCATTCTTTTATATGGCTGCATAGTATTCCATGGTGTATATGTGCCACATTTTCTTTATCCAATCTGTCATTGATGGGCATTTGGGTTGGTTCCAACCCTTTGCTTGGAACACTTTTTTTTTTTTTTGAGACCGAGTTTCACTCTTGTTGCCCAGGCTGGAGTGCAATGGTGCAATCTCGGCTCACCACAACCTCCACCTCCTGGATTCAAGTGATTCTCCTGCCTCAGCCTCCCTAATAGCTGGGATTATAGGCCTGCACCACCATGCCCAGCTAATTTTTTTGTATTTTTAGTAGAGACAGGGTTTCTTCTTGTTGGTCAGGCTGGTCTCTAACTCCTGACTTCAGGTGATCTGCCCACCTCAGCCTCCTGAAGTGCTGGGATTACAGGCATGAGCCACTGCACCTGGCCAGAACACTTAATACCAGCTGTTTTCATGGCTTCAACCCTCCCCATCTCCTCTAGGTGTCTACTCAAAAGTCACCTCTTTAAGGAGGACTTTCCCGACCACCCCGTTTATTTAGTGTTAGAGTATGTCTGTCTCCCCCATGATAATGGCAGCCCTTGAGGGCAGGGGCTTCTGTTCTCTTGCTGTTCCTCCAGCACCTAGATAATTGTTTGGAACATTCTTGGTGTGTGTGCACAGAGAGAGCATGTGTGTGACTTATTTAACACAGTGATGCCAGGCCTAAAACCACACCTGAAACATAATGGGTGTTTTGAGTGGATTCCCCAACGTCCACCCTGAGACGGAGTTGGGTGAAAGTGATTGAGTAGACAGCATTTTGAGAAACCACGCACAGGGGATGGCAGAGTGGAACGAGGAATGGAAGAAGGCCGAGAGATGGTGCGTATCATGCAAAGTCCTGTGGAAGGTTCCTTGGGCTGGAGACAGTGTAGGTCACACATCAGAACTGTCCCAGTAAGGGGCAGGGGAGGTGAAGTTTTTTTTGTTTTTGTTTTTGTTTTTTTTTTTTTGTTTTTTTGGGTTTTTTTTTTAGGTGGAGTCTCGCTGCATTGTGGAGGCTGGAGTGCAGTGGCATGATCTCGGCTCACTGCAACCTCCGCCTCCTGGGTGCAAGTGATTCTCCTGCCTCAGCCTCCTGAGTACCTGGGATTACAGGCACACACCACCACACCTGGCTAATTTTCATATTTTTAGTGGAGACAGGGTTTCATCATGTTGGTCAGGTTGGTCTCAAACTCCTGACCTCAGGTGATCCGCCCGTCTTAGCCTCCCAAATGCTGGGATTACAGGCACGAGTCACCGCGCCTGGCCGGCAGGTGAAGTTTTCACACCTTGTCCCCATCAGGCTGCTCTAGAAGGCTGTACATGCCCAGGCACTTCCTGCTCTCCGTGCATTCAGATGAAGCACTGAAACCCAAGGGCAGCACGCCAATAAAAGGATGCAGGTGCCGGCTGCTGGGAGAGATGGTGCATCCAGAGCTAGAATATGATGAGCCTCAAGATGCAAAAAGGATCTGGGGGTTTGTTCATGGAGTCCGGACAGTGTCTGCCACAGCAGGGGGGTCCATATTTGTTGAATGAATCCTCTGACTTTGCTCGATTGCAACTGAAACATTCTTGTAGCTAAAGAAGTGACCTCATTCCATGCTTCCACTACTCACACTTCTCACTGAAATGAGGACACCGGGACCCACTCCCAGGGTTTGGGCAGGGTTACACGGGTGGCCATATGCACTCACATCCCACTCCCTAAAGTTCAGGCAGAGGTGCCCCAGCCCAAGGCTGAGTGTGTTCCCTGGTTCATGTGCTGTGGACCCTGAGGTTGAGCCCACAAAGACGCTGTCCCCAGAGCATTGTCCCTGGGGCAAGCCTGACGCTCATCTGCTCCCTCTGCTGAAACTCAAGTCAGTTTCTGACTTGCCCTCTCACATCTCCATGTGCCCTCCTTTCTCTTCTTTGCCTTGAAATCCAAGTTTTTCCTTCATGAGCAGTTCAAATGTAACTTCTCAAGTGAGTAAAACCTCCCCAACTGCCTTTTCCCTGGCATCTTCTAACAAACACCCAGGAGAGAACCCCCATCACACCTCAACACCAGCGCCCCCGCCTGTGCACACAGTCCTGCTCTGGTTGGTTTCCCTGTTAGGCAGCAGCTGTAGCTCTGTCTCTCCGGTAGCCCAGTGCCTGCTGGGTGTCTGGCTTCCAGATGTGTGACATGTGCTTAATCAATGAACTGACCAACTGACCCACCAAAGAGGAAGAGGAAGGACAGAAGCTACTTAAACCTGAATCCTTCTTCATGGCATCTTCCCCCATCCCACACGGACCTGGGACTGAGCATTCAGAGATGGCTCTGACTTTTGAGGTTACCAACGGGGACCCTCCTTCTGAGGTTTCCTTTCCTTGCAGTGCTCTGCCATGGCCTTGGGGACTTCTCTCCATGTCATTTCCTGCCCCAGAAACTTCTGGAGCCTGGTCAGACTCTGGTGCCCCAAGAGTTAACTGCCTCAACCTCAGCTCAAACTGCTTATTGTCAAATGGATTTCTTGAGCCAGCCAGGATGCTGGGGAGCCCGGGCCGAACTGGGTCGAGCGGAGGTTTATTTTTCTGCTGACTACCATCTCCCAGTTGAGTATCTTTCCCAGGACAGATCTCCAGCCCCGTTTTCCCTGGCTCTCTCTCCCCATATAAAAACAACTTTATCTCTAAAGAGCAAATAACACCCAGGGCTCATAACAGATGCCAAGAACTGTTTCTGTTTTGATTTTTGAAAATAAAAATTCAACTGTGTTCAATAAAATTCAGAAGCCGCTTCCCTCTGTGGAAATTAAAGGAATCCAAGACGCCCGAGAAGCCACCGACCTTCCTAATTAAAGCTGCAGCAACGGCGGGAATCCGCTTTCTACAACCAGCCTGCTCTTGCTGAGCCGAGAACAAAGCCGGCCCCCATCAATATTTCATTCTCTCTTTTCTTCCACGATAACAATGCCGTGTGTTCTGAGTGTGCCCCCCAAAAAGACATGCAGAGCTATGTTAATTAGGGTTTAAATAATTGACGCCCCAGATCTCACTGTGTTTCCGGAAGTGTGCAGGGTGGGTTGTTGGCACTGCTCATAATTGCAACTGTTCATGGTCACAGCCCTTCTCTCTCTCTCTCTCTGTCTGTCTGTCCAGTTTGGCAGGTATGGGCTCAGGGTTCTCCTAAATTGCTCCCATCCTGAGGATTTAGGTGTTTTTTTGTTTGGTTTTTTTTTTTTTTTTTTTTGGCTTTCAGTAGTAGGCTGGAGTTTGATAAGATGTGTTAACTTCGGGTCTACTCACAGGAGGTGAGCTCTGTACTTTGTCCTGCCTGGGCCCAGGGCCAGGCCACCTCCAGGCCTCTGACTACGTTCTGGGCACATTCCCTAGATGCCTGATGTGATGTGCAGGGAAAGCAAGTAAATAGTTTTTGAACTGAAGGAAGGAAGGGTAAGGAAGGGAAGGGAAGGAGAGGAGAGGGGTGGGGAGGGGAGGGGAGGGGAGGGGAGGGGAAGGGATGAATGGGTAGATGAATGAATTTGTCCTGTGGGCCCATGGTGACTTATCTCCTCCTAGGTAAGATAATAAAAATAAGGTGGTCAATCCAGTCCCAGGTCCTCCTGTGCAGATAGTACCTGATATGGTTTGGATGTTTGTTCCCTCCAAATCACACTGAAATGTGATTCCCAGTGTTGGCGGTGGGGCCCGGTGGGAGGCATTGAATCATGGAAGCGGATCCGTCATGAGTGGTTTAACGCCATCCCTTTGGTGGGGAGTAAGTTCTCACTCAGTTCACATGAGATCTGGTTGTTTAAAAGAGTCTGGGACCTCCCCCTTTCTCTTGCTCTTGCTCCTGCTCTCCCCATGATGTGACGTGCCTGCTCTCCCTTTGCCTTCTGCCATGAGTGGAAGCTTCCTGAGGCCCTCACCAGAAATCAAGCAGATGTTGGCATTATGCTTCCTGTACAGCCTGCAGAACTGTGAGCCAGTTAAACCCCCTTTCTTTATAAATTACCCAGCCTCAGGTATTCCTTTATAGCAATGTAAGGATGGCCTAACGTAGTACCTTAGTACCTTGTTCTCCAAACAGCAATGAGAGAGCTGTGAGGCTGGTTAAGAGCACAAACTCTGGACCGGACAACTAAAGTTTTGATCCCAGCTCTGCCACTTACTAGTTGTATGACCTTGGACAAGGTACTTGGCCTCTCTGTTCTTCAGTTTCTTCATCTGTGAAATGAGGATAACAATAGTACCTACTTCACAGGGTTGATGTGACCATTAGGCTGTGGACATTCAATGTGTTACATCAAGTAGAAGACACTCTCACTATTTTTGTTGTTCCAGGTCACTGCCATCCCTGCCACCCCATGTATCTGAGAAGTACCTACTCCAGTGTCTAGAGAGGCCTCCCAGCTGTCAGAAGTGTGAACTTAGGATCCCAGTACTCTGCCCTCCAGTTCTCACCTTGGTCATTGCCTATCAAGCTGCTGCCCTGATATGGGAGGTCACTGTCACATCTGCAGGGCTCTCTGCTATGCTGATGGCCCCCTAACCTCTAGGACTTATGGCTCTATCAGGTGGTTTTAAATATCAAGACCTGTCCTCTGAACTCCATACCCCCTATCCTGCACATCACACAAGTGGTCAGCCTGCAGCCCTATCATTGGCCCCTGCACCCAAAAACCTGGGCAGTTGAAGTCCAGTTCAGAGTCTCACTTTGGCCACCAAGTCTGCCCAACCCCATCCAAACACAAGAGGAATCTTAGCGCCCTCTCCGTAGATGAGAAAGTAGAAGTTTCTTTCCTAGTGGAAGACCATGGAGGGGATGGGTCTTCCTTGCAGAAACCAAGCTTTCTGCCTACATTGTCTTGCCCTCTGGTCCTTCTTCCACCCCACCCCCCAACCCTCATTCCTGCAGAGTTGTAAAACACAGGAGTCATTACTTGACTTTGACTCAAGTGCTCAGAGGTCATCCCAAGGGCCTGGGGTTCAGGACCTGCCTATACACGCACAGTCATTTTCTACCTCTTTTCTCCACCTACTCAACAAACAACGGTTCTCATTCAGACCTCCCAGCATTTACCCATGCCATTTCCTCTACCAGGAAGGGCCTTCCTCCTCTTTCCTGGCAAATCTTACACACCAGCCAACACTCAGCTACAATGTCATTGTGATAATTAGATGTTCCTTGGGGCTCCCACTGTTGATCACAGACTGATGCAGTGAGTGGTGCCTATAGTTGGCTTCTCAGTTGTATTGGGAAGGCAGCATGGATGGGAGGTGGAGGTGAGATATGACTTATCTCCAGTGTCTGGCCCAGCAGCTGGCTCATAGCAGTTCTCAGTTATGTGACTGGATGGATGGATGGATGGATGGATGGATGAATACAGGTGGATAAAAATGGGTGCATGGCTAGGAAGGTGAGTAGGCAGGTGCTTGGTGGATGTATGGGAAGATGAGTGGATGACAGAGGAGAACATCAGTAGACAATGGCTGGGGGCATTTTTTCACTGATCTCCCTATCCTGTCTGTTTCCAGAGTCCACTCCTCTGACCCTTCTGACATACACACATCTTCTCTGGCCTGGAGACATAGACCTGTCTTTGTTTTGTGGACACCTACCTATACTGCAGCTATGGAGCAGAGAGAGCTAAACTAATTGGGTGAAAGGTGGATGGATGGATCCCTCCAACAAGGAGGGACTGAAGAACCAGAGTCCTGGAGTTCCTGGAAGAGCCACCGTCCTCCAATGGGGACATGAGCTGAGGAAGGGAGTCTTTCTCCCCTTGGCCCTCTTTTGCCCTTATGTATTGGAGTCCCTGGAGGTCCCCCACACTCTGCTGCACTGCCTGAAATTCAATCCTTTGTAATGAGGCCTTGCCTTTTCCAGAAGCCCCAGCTGAAAACAGAGTTCTTGCTTCTGGGAGTCACTGATGCCTTCATATGATTAGCTTTTAAGCCTGCTGAGAGAGTCACAGAAAGGTCTCTGGTTGTCAAGAGAAAGGATAGCTTTAAGAACACAGGACCACCAAGTGGTGGGGTCCCTCGAGACACAACATTCTGCCGGTTATCCTGCTGGTGTCGTGTTTAGCAAGCCTCTCTTGGATGCTGGAAGGATTTAGCAGTGGCCTACTGTATGGACAGCCGCTCTTGGTGGGGCCCTCCAACCACTCCCTCTTCTTTTGGGAACTGCACCCTCATTTTCTTTTGAAGACGTGCTCTGCCCTATCCCACCTTCATGTAGTTCTTGCTGAATTAACACATGTCTCAAGCCGGGCCACATGACACCTAATGGGCACTGAAGGGGGAAATGCTCTCTTTGTCCACTGGGCTTCCGACACTCTCAAGGAGTCAGCAGGCAGACTCCCAGCATGCAGCCCACTTGGCTGATGGGGGGATGGAAGAACCAGAGTGCTAGGATTCCTGGGAGAGCCACAGCGCAAGGCTGCTGAGAATGAGGCCAGCACAGAGGAAAGCCAGGCTGAGCAATGGAGCCAGTCGCCCTTCTGAAACTCTGTCCACAGCCCCGAGCCTCAGCTTTCTCTCCCTTGTGATGGAAGAGCCCTGAAGGGTCCACCTGCCCTCCCTCCTTCCATCTGCCCAGGCCCTGAGCCTGGATGAGCCTCCTTGGGATGACCCCAACATCCTCTGCTGAGACCCAACCTACCCCATGCCGTCTCTCAACAGTTTCCTTCCTAGGTTTCCCCACTCTTTTTTCCAGCTCACCATGGACCCCTAGAAGGTGGCTGTGGGGACTCTTCTCCCTCCCACGTCTCTGGAATTGTTTCCTGAAGTGGAACAGCATTGACCAACCTCCAACAACCCAGGCAGAGAAGCCATGGCCTTTCTTGACTCCTTGCAGTGTCTATACCTCAAGCATTCATCTGCTGGGCCCAGCACAGCACATAGGGAAGAATGTGGATCTGTGTCTGAGACATGCACTGGCCTCACAGAGGAGATTAACATACTCAGGGTCCTGCCTCCAGGGGGGACTGAACTCCTGGCCAGGAAGGCTGGCTCTCTTCTGCATGGTGAAAGCCTCTCCATTGTTTAAGATCCTGCTGAGATGCCCCCTCCTACAGGAGTCCTTCCTGGATGCCCTCTTATGAAGTTCTCCCTCCTTCTGGTCTGTTCTCTTTCCTGGGACTCTTTTTTTTTCTTGAGACAGAGTTTCACTTTTGTTGCCCAGGCTGGAGTGTGATGGCATGATCTCAGATCATCGCAACCTCAGCCACCCAGGTTCAAGCGATTCTCCTGCCTCAACCTCCTGGGTAGCTGGGATTACAGGAGTGCACCACTATGTCTGGGTAATTTTTGTATTTTTAGTAGAGATGGGATTTCTCCATGTTGGCCAGGCTGGTCTCGAACTCCTGACCTCAGGTGATCCACCCACCTCAGCCTCCCCAAGTGCTGGGATTATAGGCATGAGCCACTGTACCGGCCATTTCCTGGGACTCTTAGCTGGGCTCCCTTGAGGCTGCCTGTCTATGTCTGACTTTGTCTCCTCTCCAAACCAGGCAGTCAGGGAAGGACATGGACTTTTCCCTGCTCCCTGTGAGTCCCCTGATGTCCCACATCACCACCTACCCTGAGACACTTCTCCTCTGTTTAAGGCTCCTTCATCCTCCTTGTCCCATTTTGGTTGACCTGGCCTTTGGGGACACATAAGATAGTGTTGTTCTTCCATTTCTGCGTATTGTTCCAGGACTTCCAATCAGACCTGATTCTGACACCGCCGCAAGGCTGGAAGGGTCAGTTATATTGGAAAGGCACCATGAATGGCGGTTGGGGGTGAGATAGGACTCACTTCCAGGGTCTGACCCAGCATCTGGCTCACAGCAGTTCTCAATTATGTGAGTGGGTGGATATGCAAGCTCTGGGGAGGATCTGTATAGAAATCTCACCCTCACTTGCTTGGCAGCTGGGCTCCCCACCAATGCTGCCCTCGAATTTGCTGGGAGGCTTGGTTCTGAGTCTCGCTTCACTCACGGTGTGAAAGGAAATGTGTTCCTCTTCCTGGCTACCCAGAACAGGTCCAAGGGAGGCCTCTGAGCTCTACAAGCCCATCTGCTTCTTTGGGGCTCACAAGATGGTAACAAGTACCACCTGCAACGTGCTCATTGTACAGATGGGAAACCGAGACCCGGGGCATTCCCTGCCTGCAGCAGTCACCTGGCTGGTAGGAACTGGGTACCAGGAAGACTGAGCCAGGCAGATCCACACCAACCAATGAATCCTTCTTGTCCAGGAACAGAGCAGCTGGGGGCTGTAAGCCAACATGAGGAAGGGGCCCCAGGTGACTCTGGACCTCTCACTGTAGGAATTTCTGTATCGCTAGACAGCCCTAGTGACCATGAGCTGACACAATTGAACACTCACCAAGATACCAGCCTATTGAAGTGCTTTGTAGTCATTATCTCACTTGATATTCACAACACTCCATGAAGTGGAACAGTCGTTATCCCCTTTGTATTGATAAGAAAACTGAGACTCAGAGAAGTGAAACGACCTGCCCAAGATCACACAGCAAGCAGCTGAGCTGGGATCTAAACCCAGATATCTGACCCAGAGGCCCTCACTCTTACATTTGAGCTTGATGCTTTCATCCTCAGCTACATCTGATTGCCTCTGACCTTCACAATGGCCCTGTGAGTAGTTCAGTGGACATCACATTCCTATTTTATAGATGAGGAAAGCGAGACCCAGAGAGAGAGGGACAGTGACTTGTCCAAGGACCCACAGCAAGTCAAGAGCAGAGATGGTTTGAACACAGGGCTCCTGACTCCCAGGTGCAAGCATTTCATCTGCCACCAGGCAGCTGCAGAAGCCATGGGTTCTGGCTTCAGTCCTCACACGTGCTGATCTCTTCAGTCACTCAGCAGTGATCTCTTTGTTCCTAAATCTAATGCGTTTGTCAGTGCTTCGTTGATATGAACCCTTGACAGTATGTGACATGTTAATCACTAGGTCCTCCCTGAAGCATGCCCTTCCCGGACTCCTCACTCTGTGGTTTTCTGATTTCTCTGATTCATCCTTCTCCACATCCTCCAAGCCACCTCTTTCTCATCCCACGCCTTAAATATCAAAGTCAGTGGGGGTTAGCACTCTCTCCTCCCTTGTCTTTCCCTCCCTTCTCCTCCTGTTATTTAAGCCTCTCTTCCTGGACACCCTCATAAACTTCCATGGACCCCTTGCCATGCCTAAGCCTTCAGATATCAACTGAGATATTGACAGACTGTCAGGTTGACAGAGTGTCTGTCTTATTGTCTACTTGATAGAAACACTCAGGTATCCTACAAACAGTTCAAACTCATCATCTCACATGGCAAGGTGCTTCAGAGCACACACTCTGATGACAGATCACCTGTGTTCAAATCCTGGCCTTGATTCTTGCCAGCTGCGTGGTCTTAACCATTTGTTGCCTCAACTTCCCTATCTGTAAAATGGGAGCAATGATAGTACTCTCCCTATCTCACTGGGTTGCAAGGAAGATTTAAACTATTCATATAGCTAAAGCACCTTGAAACAGTCCTGCCTCACAGTCATTGTTTTTGTTTGTTTGTTTTGAGACAGAGTCTCACTCTGTCACCCAGACTGGAGTAGTGATATGATCTCAGCTCACTGCAACCTTCACTTCCTGGGTTCAAGCGATTCTTCTGCCTCAGCCTCTGGAGTAGATGGGATTACAGGTGGCTGCCACCGTGCCAGGCTAATTTTTGTATTTTTAGTAGAGACAGAGTTTCCTCCTGGTGGCCAGGCTGGTCTCGAACTCCTGATCTCAGGTGATCTGCCCTCCTCGGCTTCCGAAAGTGCTGGGATTATAGGCATACCACCTCATCCGGCCACTCGCAGTCATTGTTATATGGATGTTTCTTATTGTTGCTAACATTGCCTCCTCCTGCCCTCTAACCCTGTCCCTTCATCAGCCTTTCCGTCTCAGCAAGTAGCACCATCATCTGCCCCAATAGCCAAATGGAAACTGAACCTCACCCTGCTGCCCTGCTCTTTGCTTCCTGATATGGTTTAGATCTGTGTCCTTGCCCAGATCACATGTCAAATTGTAATCCCTCATGTTTGAGGTGGGGTCTGATGGTAGATAATTTGATCAGGAAGGCAGATTTCCTACTTTGGTGCTGTTCTCATGATAGAGTCTCATGAGGTCTGGTTGTTCAAAAGTGTGTGGCACCTGCCCCCCAACCCCTTGGTCCTTCACCGGCCCTGGGGAGTGCTACTCCCCCTTTACCTGCCACCATGATTGTAAGTTTCCTGAGGTCTCTCCAGAAGCAAAGCACATGGCCAGCATTATGCTTCCTGTCCAGCCCGTGGAACTGTGAGCCAATTAAACCTCTTTTCTTTATAAGTTATCCAGCCATTTTTTTGTTTGGTTTTGTTTTTTGAGATGGAGTTTCACTCTTGTTGCCCAGGCTGGAGTGCAATGGTGCTATCTTGGCTCACTGTAACCACTGCCTCCCCGATTCAAGTGATTCTCCTGTCTTAACCTCCCCAGTAGCTGGGATTACAGGCATGCGCCACCACGCCCGGCTAATTTTGTATTTTTAGTAGAGACAGAGTTTCACCATGGTGGTCAGGCTGGTCTCAAACTCCTGACCTCAAGTGATTCGGCTACCTTGGCCTCCCAAAGTATTGGGATTACAGGCGTGAGCCACTGCACCCAGCCTCGTGTATTTCTTTATAGCAATGTGAGAACGGACTAACACACTTCCTTACCATCACCTGCGCCATTATGCAGTTCTATGCGTTCTCCCAGCTTAATGCTTTCCAGAAGCATCCACATCTCACCTTCCCACCACCACCTTCCTGGCCCTTGTCCTCTCATCTCTCTCTTGGGTCCTATAGCAGATCCCTCCTGGTCTCATAGCCTCCAGTATTGCCCCCTTCAATCTGCCCTCCATCCTGAGAACAAATGATCTTCCTAGGGCTCCTTCTGAACATGTCTCTACTTTCACGGCCCCCAGAAAGAAGTCGCAAGGCTGAGCAGCCTCCAGAGACCCTCAGGATCTGACTTCTGCAGCCTCTCCTCCTTACCCTATTCCTGTTCTAGCTGCCCATGGGCCTGAACTGCTTAACTCTTGGACTTTGGACATGCTTTTGTTTTTCATTTAGTTTTGTTTCGTTTTGTTTTTTAGAGACAAGGTCTTGCTCAATCACCCAGGCTGGAGTGCAGTGGTGTGATCATGGCTCAAATTGAGCTCAAGTGAGCCTCTTGCCTCAATCTTCCAAGTAGCAGGACTGCAGGTGCACACCACCATGCCCGACTAACTTTTTTATCTTTTATAGAGACAGGGTCTTGCTATGTTGCCCAGGCTGGTCTCAAATTCCTGACCTCAAGTGATCCCCTCTTCTGGGCCTCCCAAAGCACTGGGATTACAGGAGTGAGCACCTGGTTGGACAAGCTTTTGCATCCTCCTGGGGTATGCTTCCTCCTCCTTCTCTTTCTCCTCCTCCTCTTCCTCTCTCTCCTCCTTCCCCTGGAGCCTTCCTACTCCCCCACCCAACTGAATCCTGTTCCTGCACCAGGTCTCACTTAGAAGTGTCACAGCCTCCTGGCTTTACTCCCATGGCTGTCCCAGTCTCACCAGGCTGGAGCTATCTGTGTCCCCCATCAACTCTGAGACCCCTAAAAGTGGTATGTTCATTTTCTACTGCTACCTTAAAAATGACCACAAACCTGATGTCTTGAAACAATACACACTTATTACCTCTCAGTGTCTCTGGGTCAGGAGGCTGGACCTGGCCAAATGGGGTCCTGGACTCAGGGTCTCATGAGGCTGAAGTCAAGGCACCAGCTGGGCTCCACGGTGCTTAGGTTGTTGGCAGAATTCAGTTTCTTGCAGCTGTGGACCTGAAGTTCTTACTTTCTTGTTGGGGCAGTGATCTCAGTCTGTTTTGAGAGGCCACCTGCGGTCCCTTCCATGTGGCCTTTTGCAGACTCTCACATGTGGCAAGTGACTTCTTTAAAGCCAGCAGGAGAAATTCTCTTTTTTTAACGAAGGGCCCAGAACCTCTTTTAAATACATTTTTACCTGATTAGGCCAGGCCCGCCCAGGATAATCTCCATTTGATTAACTCAAAATCAACTGCTTTGAGACTCAATTACATCCAAAAAACGGCTTCATCTCTGCTCACAGAGTGGAATCCCATCATAGTCCCACCTGTATTTAAGGGGAGAGGATTATACAGGACTTCTACTCTCAGGGGTGGAAACTTTGGGGGCTGATATGGTTTGGCTGAGTCCCCACCCAAATCTCATCTTGAATTGTAGCTCCCACAATTCCCACATATCATGAGAGGGATCCAGGGGGAAGTAATTGAATCATGTGAGTGGGTCTTTCCCATGCTTTTCTCGTGATAGTGAGTAAGTCTCGTGAGATCTGATGGTTTTATAAAGAGGAGTTCCCCTGCATAAGCTCTCTCTCTTTGCCTGCTGCCGTCTTTGTGACTTGCTCTTCCTTGCCTTCTGCCATGATTGTGAGGCCTCCCCAGTCATGTGGAACTGTGAGTCCATTAAACCTCTTTTCTTTTGCCCAGTCTCAGGTATGTTTTTATCAGTAGGATGAAAACAAACCAGTACAGTAAATTGGTACCAATAGAGTTGGGCACTGCTGAAAAGACACCTGAAAATAAGGAAGTGACTTTGGAACTGGGTAACAGGCAGGATTAGAACAGTTTGGAGGGCCAGAAGAATACAGGAAAATATGGGAAAGTATGGAACTTCCTAGAAATTTGTTGAATGGCTTTGTCCAAAATGTTGATAATGATATGGACAATAAAGTCCAGGCTGAGGTCATCTCAGATGAAGATGAGGAACTTGTTGGGAACTGGAGCAAAGGCGACTCTTGTTATGTTTTAGAAAAAAGACTGGTGGCATTTTCTCCCTGCCCTAGAGATTCGTGGAACTTTGAACTTGAGAGAGATGATTTAGGGTATCTGGCAAAAAAATTTCTAAGCATTCAAGAGGTGACTTGGGTGCCATTAAAGGCATTCAGTTTTATGTGGGAAGTAAAGCATAAAAGTTGAGAAAATTTGCAACCCCATTTCCTGGGGAGAAATTCAAGCCCCCCAAGACACTGGGGAAAATGTCTCCAGGGCATGTCACAGGTCTTCATGGCAGCCCCTCCCATCACAAGCCTGGAGGCCTAGGAGGAAAATAGGGCTTTGTGGACCAGGCCCAGGGCCCCTGTGCTGTGTGCAGCCTAGGAGCTTGTTGCCCTGAGTTCCAGATGCTCCAGCCATGGTTGAAAAGGGCCAATATATGGCGTGAGCCATGGCTTCAGAGGGTGCAAGCCCCAAGCCTTGGCAGCTTCCACAAGGCATTGAGCCTGCAGGTGCATGGAAGTCAAGAATTGAGGTTTGGGAACCTCTGCCTAGATTTCAGAGGATGTGTGGAAATGCCTGGTTGCCCAGGCAGAAGTTTGCTGCAGTGGCGGGGCCCTCATGGAGAACCTCTGCTAGGGCAGTGCGGAAGGGATATGTGGGGTCAGAGCCCCCACACAGAGTCCTGACTGGGGAACTGCCTAGTGGAGCTGTGAGAAGAGGGCCACTGTCCTCTAGACCCAAGAATGGTAGATCTACTGACTGCTTGGAAATGTACTGCTTGGAAAATACACTGGAAAAGCTGCAGACACTCAATGCCAACCCATGAAAGCAGCCAGGATGGGGGCTGTAACCTGCAAAACTACAGGGGCAGAGCTTCTCAAAGCCATAGAAGCCCACATTTTGCATCAGCATGACCTGTATGTGAGACATGGAGTCAAAGGAGATCATTTTGGAGCTTTAAGATTTGACTGCCCTGCTGGATTTTAGACTTTCATGGGGCCAGCAGCCCTTTGTTTTGGCTAATTTCTCCCATTTGGAATGGCTGTATTTGCCCAATGCTTGTGCCCCCATTGTATCTAGGAAGTAACTAACTTGCTTTTGATTTGACAGGCTCATAGGTGGAAGGGACTTGCCTTGTCTCAGATGAGACTTTGGACTATGGACTTTTGAGTTAATGCTGAAATGAGTTAAGATTTCAGGGGACTGTTGGGAAGGCATGATGGGTTTTGAAATATGAGGACATAATATTTGGGAGGGCCGGGGTGGAATGATATGGTTTGGCTGTTTCCCCACCCAAATCTCATACTGAATTGCAGCTCGACAATTCCCATGTGTCATGGGAGGGACCCAGTGAGAGGTAATTGAATCACGGGAGCAGGTCTTTCCCATGCTGTTCTCATGATAGTGAGTAAGTCTCACAGGTCTGATGGTTTTATAAAGAGTAGTTCTGCACAAGCTCTCTCTCTTTGCCTGCTACCATCCTTGTGACTTGCTCCTCCTTGCCTTCTGCCATGATTATGAGGTCTCCCCAGCCATGTGGAACTGTGAGTCCATTAAACTTTTTTTTCTTCCCAGTCTCAGATATGTCTTTATCAGCAGCATGAAGATGGACTAATACAGGGGCTGTCTTAGAATATTGTCTGACACAAAGGGGAACTTGTCTGCCTTATCACCATTATGTTCCTAGCTCCCGGCACATGGAAGGTACTCAGTAATCATTTATTGATTATGTGAATATGTGAATGAATGAATGATTGAATGAATGAGTCAAATGACCACCAATCTCATACCTTTCCACTTGGAGGAGAATGATGAGATGGAGTTAGATTAGTCTGGAATATGACCCCTGGATTCACCTTCTAATCAATTCCTTTGAAGATACCTTCAGATGCCACTGAACTGTGGAGAACATGTCTTTGTCATTCCTTGGGGGTCATTGGTATGATGAGGTGGGTGGCTGTCACTTGAGTATAGGCCCCATGAAACATAGGCTCGTGTTTCCCAATGTCCCCGAGGCCACCCCAAAGTGAGAAGTTTTTCCTCTTTTGAAGGAGTCAGCTGAGTGGTTTTTTTCTAGCCCCACATTGGCTAGAAAATACATTGTCCCACTAGAGCCAGTGAGGTATCCCAGGGGACACCCGACTTTGGGCAGGAATCAGGGATAGATGTTGTGTGTAGTGAGCTGAGAAGAGTCACTCACTGAGAGGCTCATGGCATCCTTTATTTATTTGCATTGAAATATTTATTGGGATGTGAGGCATCTATAATAGATACGTCAGCCATGCGGGCAGGCCTGCTAGGGGGAGAAATCTGGGTGGCCTCTCTCCTAGGCATCACTATGTTTACTCAGTGAATAACTCACCTGGAAAACATTTCCTGGGCACCTACCACAAGCCAGGCTCTGTGCTATAGAATCAGGTGGAGAATAGGAGATGGCAGGGGAGAGACCAGTGTTTATTGAGTACCTACTGTTTGCTGGGTATTTCTAACACGTTATCTCACTTAAGTATCAGAACAACCCGGTGATTTCAGTGGCATCATCATGCATACTGTACAGATGAAGAAATCGAGGCTCAGAGAAGTTCAGTAACTTTCTAAAAGTCACACAGTCTCTTTTAATCTTAAGTCCAATTCTTGAGACCTGTATTTGGAGATCTTTATAAATTTCAGTACTGAAATAAGAGTGGGTATGTACAAATGGCAGTAGACTTGGGGTGAATTTAGTTTTAGTTAAAGTTACAGTTAGATTTTAAAATTATATCTAGAGAAATCAGGACAGGGAGGAGATGAGGGGTCTAATCCCAGCCAAGAGGCCGATGATGGGAAAATCACTGTGGTTCTCATTTTTGGGGGCTCTCCTCTGTGCCAGGCCCTATTCAAAGCACTTTAGCCCATTGAACTCTTCCAGCCACCCTACAGGACAACTCAAGGAGAGAAAACAACTTGCCCAAGCTCACCAGATACAAAAAGGCTGAGCTGCGATTTGAACTCAGGCCTGCTGTTCCCATGTGCATCTCAGAAATGGTTCAATGACAGTAGATGTTTCTTGAGTCCTAGCTCTGACCAGGCAACTCTTCAGGGAGCTCCAAGTATATTAGTTCATCATATCTTCAGAAGCACCCCTGCAAGTCCTGTACTGTTAGTACCCCCATTTTGTGGAGGGAGAGACTAAACCACAGAGAGTCCATCCCAGGACCTGAGAGGAACAAAGCTGGGACTCAAGCCCAGGCAGCTTGGGGCCCAAAGCCAATGTGTGCACTCCTTGTGACCTACTGCCTTTCTGCTAAGCTCCTGGGGCCTCAGCATTGACCTGTAGACAGACACAAGCACCTCTAGAAAAGAGAGAAGGAGCTCCCGTGGTCCAGGGCCAGAGTGCACAGGCCCAGCCACATGACACGCTTCCTGGCATCCCTCTGTTTTCACTCCACTGGCTTCCTGTGATCCTGCCATCTTTGCTCTGCTGCTACCTGGGACCACATCATTTCTGCTTTGCCCTCTCTAAACTTTCCTTGCTCAGCCTCTAATGCAGGGGTCTGCAGGGTTCCAGAAAGATCCTTCCAGATTGCTGTTCACCATCCAACACCAAATCTCTGATCCTTAGCCCTGGTTTCCTGACCAGAGAGACTGGTAGACAGTCACCTGGATGTAGAATGTTCCATTCAGAGACAAACATACACAGACAAAAAGCTGTAAAAAGTCCAGAGGAGAAATGCCTTAAGTTTAACAACTTCTTCGGGCTGGCCTACTTCAGAAAGGAAGGGGTGTGCGTGTGTGTGTGTGTGTGTGTTTGACTTCATGTTTTTAATTTTAAAAAAGTAATAAATGCAGGTGGTTGGTTTTTTGTTGTTGTTGTTGGTTTTATTTATTTATTTATTTATTTGAGATGGAGTCTCTCTCTGTAGCCAGGCTGGAGTGCAGTGGCACTATCTTGGATCACTGCAACTTCCGCCTCCGGGTTCAAGTGATTCTGCTGCCTTAGCCTCCCAAGTAGCTGGGACTACAACAGGTGCATGCCACCACACCCAGCTAATTTTTGTATTTTTAGTAGAGACAGGGTTTCACTATGTTGGCCAGGATGGTCTCAATCTCTTGACCTCATGATCCATCTGCCTTGGCTTCCCAAAGTGCTGGGATTACAGGCATGTCCCACTGCGCCCAAACATGTAGGTTGTTTTAAAAGTCAGATTAGTTTACAAGACATCACGGAGAACAGTAATCTTTCCACTGGTCCTCACCTGCCATTCCCATTCCCTAACAGCAACCACTTTCAATTCTTAAAGCTCTTTCTTCTACTATTTAACACATTTGTATATAATATCCAGCCATGTTTAAACAGTTTTATTGAGGTAAAACTGACATACAATAAACTGTACATGTTAGAGTATATACAGTAGGTCATCACTTAACAATGTCTATAGGTTCTCGGAAACTGTGATTTTAGGTGAAATGACGTAATGAGTGTAATTTGACCATAGGCCAGTTGGTATTAACAACAGTGAAGTTCATAGGCATATTTCTGGTTATAAAAACATCATTGAACTTCTAAATGAAGACTCCAAACACCTCTAGTATTAAACAGTGAAATAAATGGGAGCTATACATAGGTTTAAGAAAGACTAATAAAAACAAATAAGGTAATTTTTTACCCCAATTATTTTAGTTCAGAGTAGAAGGTGGCCAGAGCCCATCCCAGCCACAGCCCATCCTGGCCAGAGCCCATCCCCACAGCAGGTGGGAACCCATCCTTGACAGGACCCCATCCCATCACAGGATGCACTTATCCCACTCATTCACTCATCCTGGGACCGTGTAGACACACCGATGAACCCCACATGCCCAGCTTTAGAATGTCAGTGGAAAGCAGAGGACCCAGATAAAATTCACATGGACATGGGGACAATATGCAAATTCCACACAGACAGGGGGGGCCTCAGCAGGGATTGATGGGTTTTTCTCAATTACATTCTAATAAAATGACCTGGATGGAAACATTATTTGAGGACCTGCTGTAATTTGATACATTTTAATGTACACATGTCCCCATGAAACCACATCACTACAGTCAAGATGATGAACATAGCCAGGTCCTTCAAAAAAGGAAGGACCTTTTGTGACTCCCATCTATCCCCCAAGAAACCAATGACCTTTTTTCCGTCACTGTCAAGTTGTTTGCATTTTCTAAAATTTTATACAAATACGATCAAACAATGTGTATTCTCCTTTTTTGACTCCTTTCACTTAGCATAATTAGAGACTTGTTTGTGTTATTACATTAACAAGCTCAGTTGGTTTTATTGCTGAGGGATATACCATTCTAAGGATATACCACCATTTGTGTACCTATTAACTCAATGGACATTTAAACTCTTTCCAGTTTTCAGCTACTAGAAATAAAGTCACTGTGAACATTCATGTACAATCTTGGTATAGACAGATGCTTTCATTCTTCTTGGGTAAATACATAGAAGTAGAGCAATTCAATCATATGATAAGTGTATGTATAACTTTTTAAAGTAACTACCAATGATTTTCCAAGTGATGATACCATTTTACTTTCCAATCAGCACTGTATTAGAGTTCAAGCTGCTCCACACCTCCAACAACATTTGAAATGGTCAATCTTTTTACTTTTAGCCCTTCTACTTAAATGTGTAGTGGTGTCTTGCTGTGGTTTTAATTTGCATTTACTTAATGACTAATGATGTTGAGCATGTTTTCGTGTGTTTATGTGCAACCTGTATATCTTCTATGCTGAAGTGTCTGTTCAAATCCTTGACCCATTTTTTAATTCGGTTATTTGTTTTCTTAAGTTTTCAGAGTTCTTCATATATTCTATACACAGACGCTTTATCATATATGTTATTTGCAAATATTTTCTCACAGTTTATGTCTTGTATTTTCATTCCCTAGATGGTGTCTTTTAAAGAGAAGTCCTTAATTTTGATGATGTTCAATTTATCAATTTTTATCTTTTATGAAGTATGCTTTTGATGTTTCTAACTATGGCTAGCCCAAGATCTTACAATTTTTTTTCTCCTTTATTTTCTCTTAGAATTTTAGTTTTAGGTGTTGTGTTTTAGGTCTATGATCTGTTTCAAGGTCTATGCTTAATTGTTATATATGGGGAGAGGCATAGAGCAAAGCTTATTTGTTTGCATATGGATATCTAATTACACCGTCATTTATCCAAAAAAAGGGCTTTCTTCATTGAATTCTCTCTGCATCTTTGTTGAAAATTGGTTGTCCATGTATGTATGGGTCTATTTATAGACTCTCTCTTCTGTTTCATTGATCTATTTGTCTATCTCAATATCAATACCACACTGTATTGATTACTATATTGAATACTGTATTCATTAGTCAGTATAAGCTAGTTTATCTTCCAACTTTGATCTTCATTTTTAAAAGAGTTTTTGGCTATTCCAGCTCATTTGTATTTCTATATGAATTTTAAAATCGGCTTGTCAATTTCTACAAAGAAACCTGCTTTTTGATTGGGGTTTGCAATGAATTGATAGATCAATTTGGGAGAAATGACATTTTAACAATATTGACTTATGACTATGATATATTTCTACATTTATTTAGGTGTTATTTAACACCTTTGATTGATATTTTGTGATGGGCACAGATCTTGCACATCTTTTGTCAGACTTATTCCTAAGTATTTTATATTTTCTGGGGCATGGCATATCTTATTTCAACTTTCAATTACTCATTGATAGTATATAAAATATGATTGGTATATTGATCTTGAATACTACAACCTTATTATACTCATTTACTAATTGTGGTAGTGATTTTATAGAGGTCATCAAATTTTCTATACAGACAATCATGTCATCTGTGAATAAATATTATTTTATTTCTTCCTTTCCAATCCGGATGCTTTTTAGTTGCTTTACTTGCCTTATCACACTGGCTAGACCCTCTAGAACAATATCAAATAGAAACAGAGACAATTGACATCCCTTGTTCTTCATCTTAGGGATCAGCAATCAGTATGTCATTTTTAAGTATGATGCTAGCTACAGGTTTTCATATAGGCCATTGTGAAGAAATTTGCTCACAATATGCTGCGAGTGTTTCTAATCAGAAATCAGTGTTTAATTTTTTAAAAATGTTTTGCGTGTATCCATTCGAATACTCATTTTTTTGGTTAATGTAATGAATTACATTGATTGATTCTCAAATGTTAAACTAACCTTGAATTCCTGGGATAAGCCCCACTTAGTCATTGTGTACTATTCTTTTTATGCATTGCTGGATTCGAATTGCCAAAACTTTGTTAAGATGTTTTGTCTCTGTATTCATTAGCAATATTGGTCTATAGCTTTCTTTTCAAGTAATGTTTCAGTCTGGTTTTAGTATCAGCATAATGCTGGCCTGCAAGAGCTGGAGAATATTCCCTCCTCTTCAATTTTCTGGAAAAGTTTTTGAAGAAGTTGTATTATTTCTTCATTAAATATTTGGCAGAATTCATCAGTGAATATTTATTGGCCAGAAGTTTTCTTTATGAGGGAATTTCTTAACTACGAAATCTATTTACTTAATAATGATGCTATTCAGATATCCATTTCCTTTTGAGTGATCTTTGGTAGTTTATGTTTTTCAAGGGATTTGCCTATCTCATGAACATTATTAAATTTGGTGACCTAAAGTTGTTACCAATATTTCCTTATTATTATTTTAATATAGGATTACATATAGTGATTTCACCTTTCTCAATTCTGATGTTGGCAATTTATATCTTTTTTTCTGATTAGCCTGGCTAAAGGTTTATTAATTTTATTGATCTCAAAGTACCAACTCTTTCTCTATTGTTTTTCTACTTTGTATTTTATTTATTTTCACTTTGATCTCTATTGTTCTGTTTTTTTCTGCTAACTTTGAGTTTAATCTGTTCTTTTAATTTTTTTCTAGATTCTGAAGATGGAAGTTGAGGCATTGATTTGAGACCATTGATTCTTTCGTACTAGAAATTTCCCTGTATGCTATTTCAGCTGTATCACACACATTTTTATATTTGTCTTTTCATTTACATTTATTTCAAAAAAAAATTTCTAATTTTCCTTTGATAAATGCTTTATTGAGCAGTGTATTATTTAGTTTAGTTTTCAAATATTTGGGGGGTTTCCAAGTAGTTTTCTGCTATTGAGTTTTAATGCAATTCCATGTGATCAGAAAACATACTTTGATTCTTTTTAAATGTACTGAGACTTGTTTGACGGCCGGAAGATGATCTGTCTTGGTAAATGCTCTGTGTGCACTTGTGAGAAATGTGTGTTCTGCTGTTGTTGGGTGGAGTGTTCTGTAAATGTCCATCCTGTCAGGTTGATTGATATGGCTGTAGAGACCTTATATAGCCTTACTGATTCCCCCTTCTGCTTCTTCTATCAATTATTGAGAGAGGAATTGAAATTTCTAACTATAATTGTGGATTTGTCTATGTCTCCTTGCAGTTCAATCAGTTTTTGGCTTCATATATTTTGAAGCTCTGTTATTAAGTGCATAAATGTTTAGGATTACTATGTTCTCTTGATAAACTTAACTTGTTATCATTATGAAATGAACTTCTTTGTCTCTGGCTGGATGACTGCTGCATCTCATCTACGGCTAATTATTCCTTGACATAAAGGCAAGACCCTTCTGAATATTTCACTCAATGCTCCACGAATTCTCAGGGTTTTCCACTCTGCCTGGTGGGAACAGCAATCATTCTGGACCCTGTGTGAGCTCCAGATACTATTACCTTTAATCTTTTTGGGTGGTTCCTTCCTCACCTCAGGAAGTTTCTTCACATGCCTCTGCTGATTGGGACCCTGCTGAATAATTAAGGGAAGCTTCTGCAGACCTAAATGCAGCTCTCTCTACTCTCCGACACTATTCCTTCCCTGTGCACTTTAGCTACCTGGGCTCCCTGGACTCTTCCTGCCATCTCCCCAACTTGGGCAATTTGCCAGGCTCTGCCTGGGTTCCCTCTCCCTGTGCCACAGCCTGGAAACTCTCTCAAGACACTAAGCAGAGCGATCATAGGGCTGCGCTCATTTGATTCCCATATCTCAGTGATCAGTGTCCTTCATCATCTCATGTACAGCATCTAAACCATTGTTTCATCTATTTTGTCCAGTTTTATCATTGTCTCATGTGGAACATAAATCTAGTTCCTATTAGAACTGGGAGTCTTTATTTTTGTGCTTTGTTCGGTTTTAGGTATCTGTGTTGACCTGGGGCTATGAAAGATAATGGTTTAGGCCAGGCATGGTGGCTCATGCCGGTAATCCCAGAACTTTGGGAGACCGAGGTGGGTGGATCACTTGAGATCAGGAGTTCAAGACCAGCCTGGCCAACATGGCGAAACCCCGTCTCTACTGAAAAAATACAAAAATTAGCTGGGTGTAGTGGCGCTTGCCTGTAATCCCAGCTACTCACAAGGCCGATGAAGGAGAATCACTTAAATCCAGGAGGTGCAGGCTGCAGTGAGCCGAGATCGTGCCACAGCACTCCTGCCTGGGCAACAGAGTGAGACCTTGTCTCAAAAAAAACCAGAAAGTTGATGGCTTAGACTTCTTACAAATGATCCTTCCCCCTTCCACCTCCACATCCTTTCCCTCCCCAGCATCTTCTCAAAATAGATTTGGTTATAACATTAAATTTTCATATGACTTTGAAACTATTGCTCACAGCTGAGTCATGTGGTATACTGGAAATGGTTTACTTTCTTTTACATCTTTTAGTTTTCCGTAGAGTTAATATTTGCCTTTTTAAAAAGGTTTGCTTTCTTGTCTAATGGTTAGTTCTTTTATTTGAAGTTTCATACTCAAATAACATGAAAGTCAACAGTGTCTGGAGGAAGGAGGTTACAATAGCAATTGCCCTATATGGGCTGAGACCATTTTTGTCTGTCCCACCCCTAACATAGCAGAGGCGTGGGACAGAGGTTCTGGCTTTAACACACAGCCCCTGGTCTTCTGTACACATCTCACATGTCCCTGGCCTATTCTGAGAAAGAAGAAAAACATGTGAATTGAAGTCGATAGAAAAGGTAAGAAGCAAGAACGCAAACCAGGACCCTGGATACTAGTTCTGCCTATGTTGCTAATGTTCTGTGTGACCTCGAGCAAGTCTCTTTTCTTCTAAGGCCACCGCTTATTATCTTTGGCATGAGCATGAGGCAGGTGAGGGCAAATGTCTTCTCCAGATTGCCTTAAGGTCATCCAGGAATGGGGTGGCCATGAAGACACTGGGGACCTGAGAAATGTTCCCATTTCCTGACTTAATCCACGTAAGACCCAAGTGGTCTTTTGTATCCAAGAGGGGACAGACAAAGTCGTAATGAATGAGAACCCCAAGGAGCAGATTTCAGACTAAGATGATGATAGATTGATAAAAGGTGCTTACACACCTCCAACAATGGGGACTCACTACTTGCAGAGTCCTCTGCAAGGTTGGAGGTGTGTAAGCAGAGCTTAGACCAACCCTGGGTGAATTTTCACTTTCCCCAGTTACAGTCGTGACACCATATTGTCACTGACCATTATGTTCACTGGCCCCTGGACTGAACTGTAAGCCCCATGAGGGCTGGAACCTTGAGAGTCTAGCCCAGCTAGACACTCAACTGGGACATTTTTCCCCCAGGGGACATTTGGCAGTGACTGGAGAAATTTTTGGTGGTCACAACTGGAAGGAGATGCTTCTAGCATCTAGTAGGGTAGAGGCAAGGGATGCTGCTAAGCATCCTACAAAGTTCATCACAGACTCCCACAACAAGGAATTATTTGGGGCAAAATGTTAATAGTGCTGGGCTTTAGAAGCCCTGGTCTGGCCTATCACTCCAACCCAGCACTCAGCCCAGGGTCCAGCACCTGAGAGGGTATTTGTACGTAGGTGGATAAACAATGATGCTTGGCAGGGACTCTGATTGCCAGACTGTCCCCCAGAAGCTGCCATGGAGCCCACAGCAATCCATGCCTATCCTGGGCCCTGCAGGGGCCAGCTGCCCAACATGACTTAGGGGTGGATCCCCCACCCCAGAGCATAGTGAGTGGGCTCCTGGCCTGACCTGGCCCTCCCCTCCTTGGGTTTCTGACCCATCCTGGCCAGACAGGGGCTATGCTGAAACTTCAGTCCTGCCTTGATCTTTGGCACTAATGTTCCCTTATCAGTGGAATGATCCGAGACTCCAGTTTTCTCTCTGTACCATGGGACAGTTGTCAGACCTGCTCATGCTGTGGGCCCACTAGGAGCCAAAAGTGGTTAGTGGTTGGCCCATGGGTGGGCGGAGGGGAGAGTCACAGAGTTTCATCCCCAGTTAGACTCTCCAGAGGGCAGCTGACAGGATCTGACAGTGCAGGAGGGAGAAATTCATTCAACCATGTAGTCAACAAATATGTATTGAGCACCTACTATGTGCAAGGCCTAGGTAGCAGGAATACAGCACTGAATCAGACAGACAAAATCTCTGCCTTCAATGGAGCTCACATTCTAGTGGCAGGAGGGCAGAGTAGGAATAGACAATAAACAAAAACCAGTAAGTAGCTTCTGGAAGGTGATGCACATTATGATACAAAGGAAAAATGGAAAAACAAACAAATAAACAAAAAACAAAGCAGGCACAGGGCATCAGGAGTGAGTGGGGCAGGAATGGGTTTAAGTGGTGTGGACAGAGGAAGCCTTGTTGAGATGGCGACATGTGATCAGTGGACACTATGGGGAAGAGTATCCAGGCAGAGGGAACAGCTAGTGCAAAGGCCCTAATGGGGAATGTCCCTGGTGTGCTTGAGGACAGCAAGGAGACCCATGTGGCTGGAGCAGAGTGGGTGAGGCAGGCAGCAGGAGACAGGAGATGAGGCCAGGAGGGAATAGAAACTTGCCACACTGGGCGTTGGGGATGCCCCAGCTTTGACATTGTTGTTTGGGAGCCACGGAAGGGTTTTTTTTTTTTTTTTTTTTTTTGAGACGGAGTCTCGCTCTGTTGCCCAGGCTGGAGTGCAGTGGCCGGATCTCAGCTCACTGCAAGTTCCGCCTCCCAGGTTCATGCCATTCTCCTGCCTCAGCCTCCCGAGTAGCTGGGACTACAGGCGCCCGCCACCTCGCCTGGCTAGTTTTTTGTATTTTTTTAGTAGAGACAGGGTTTCACCGTGTCAGCCAGGATGGTCTTGATCTCCTGACCTCGTGATCCACCCGTCTCGGCCTCCCAAAGTGCTGGGATTACAGGCTTGAGCCACCGCGCCCGGCCCACGGAAGGGTTTTGAGCAGAGGAGTGGTATGATCAGAAAATTACCCCCCTTGAGAACCACTGGGCTAGATACTCAAGGTTCCAGCCCTCATTGGGCTTACAGTTGAGCCTAGGAGCCACTGAAGTTCATGGCCAATGATAAACAGTGTCATGACTGTAACTGGGGAAAGTGAAAATTCACCCAGAGTTGGTCTAAGTTCTGCTGCTGAAACAACGTATCACACACCTAACGGCCTAAATCTATACAGATGTGTTCTCTTACAGTTCTGGAGGCCAGAAGGCCAAAATCACTTCAGAAGACCAGGTATCACAGGGCTAGATCCCTCTGGAGGCATTAAGAGAAGTTCGTTCTTTCTCTTTCTCTCCTTCTCTCTCTTTCTCTCTTTCTCTCTCTCTCTTTCTTTCTTCCTTCCTTCCTTCCTTCCTCTTTCTTTCTTTCTTTCTTTCTTCCTTCCTTCCTTCCTTCCTCTTCCTCTTTCTTTCTTTCTTTCTTTCTTTCTTTCTTTCTTTCTTTCGTTCGTTCGTTCGTTCTTTCTTTCTTTCTTTCTTTCTTTCTTTTCTTTCTTTCTTTCTTTCCTTCCTTCTTTCTTTCTTTCTTTCTTTCTTCTTTTTTTTTTTTCCAGATTCTGGAAGCCACCTGCATTCCTTGGCTTGTGCCTCCTTCCTCATATCCATGTCGACTTCTTCCTGTGCTGTAATTGTACCTCCCTCTGCCGCCCTCGTATGAGGAAACTTGTGATTCTACCATCGGGCCCTCCTGGATCATCTGGGCTACTCTCCCACTTCAAGGCCCCTAATTCAATCACATCTGCAGTCTCTTCCGCTATATAAGGTAACATTCATAGGGTCTTGGGATCAGGATGAGCAGATCTTAGAGGGGCCACTCTTGAGCCTACCACAAAGCCAAATGGGGAACAGACCACAGTCCTGAGTGTCTGAGCTGGGGAGGGGCCCAGAGGCCCAACCCAGTGGCCAGGACAACTGCAAGACCCCCCAGAACACTACACATGCTAGGGAGAGGGCCCTTGGGTAAATTCATGAGGCCAGTTCCTGTGTGACCTTAGGCCACCTTCTGTCTTTCCCCAAGCTTCAGTTTCTAGATCCAAAAAAAGAGGAATAGTTAACCCCCACCTTGCTTGCAGGACATTGTTTAAGTTAGATGATCTGCATGCCCCTTCTCTTCCCCACCAACCACACTAGGCTTCTTGATGTTTCTTAAACATGCCAAGCATTTCTTATCTCAGGGACGTTGCATAGGCTCTTCTGCTACCCCAGGGCCCTTGCACTGGCTGTTCTGCTTTGGGTGTTTTTTCCTAGACACTGCCATGGCTAACCTCTCATTTTCTTCGTGTCTTCATTCAAATGTTCCCTTCAAAGAAACTGTCCCTGATCACCCTATCCAAAGCTACATCCCCATCAATCTATCCCCTTACCTGGATTTGTATTTCATCTTACATATTTATTTGTTATCTGACAAGGTCTTGGGAGGAAACAGAAGGCACACTTGGCTGGGATTTTGAAGGGAATTTAATGAGGGGAATAGCAAGGGATGTTGAGATACCACAGACGGGCGACAGTGGGAAGCTTCTACCTTCCCTAGGTCTAAAAGGGGCAGGGCAAGGAGTAGTGGTGCCAGAGCCCAGAGAGAGCTGGAGTGGGGTAGAGGGCCCTCCTGCCAGGAGCCAGAACCACAGTGTCAAAGCAGAAACAAGCTGGGGAAGAAACAGCTGGACATCCTCTCCCCTGTCTCCAATCTCAAGCCAAAGCCTCCAACTGGACAAACCCACCAGCAGCCAGAGGGCAGATGAGCCTGAGAGCTGTGGTTCATGGAATTCAGCCTCCCTGGGCACAGGGCAAGGTGGAGAAGGGCAGAGAGTAGACACAGGGGCAGGGGCAGGGGTGACCAATAACCCACACATTAGTTTAAAATTTTTTAATTATCTCTTTTCCCACTCAATGTGGAAGATCCCTGAGGACAGAGATTGTATCTCTTTTGATTATTACCAAGTTCCCAAGCAGCTTGAACATTGCCTGGGTGCTGGTAGGAGTCCCATAAATGATGGTTAGGGAAATGAAGCAAAGCCCAGTGATCTAACAGGAGAAGGCTCTGCGAGCAGGAGGGTAGCACACATATCTATGAAGGACCCTCCTGGTCATGGCTGCTGCACTCCACTTTTACAAGGGATTTTAGAAGTGCACAAGTCAACCCAGGAATTCATCTTGCTACTGGCCAGCCCTGCCACTGTTCATTCCTTATCTCCACCCCATCCCAATTTCAAGGGAGACTTCTAGAAACTCATCTTTGCCACCATGTTGCAAAAAGCAGGTTAAGCGGAAGGAAGGAAAAGTGTAAGCATCGTTTCCTCGTCTTGGCAAAGGAGGGAGTACAGTCCAGTAAGGAGAATTTGCTCAGGATCCCAAGGGGGCATTCTTCAAGGTCTCCTGCTCCACTCTGGGTGCCCTGCTCAGAGAATATTCTCAAACTGCCAGATACAAAATGCTTCTTTAAGGAAACTGCAGATCTGTTCTGAGCCCCCTACAATCCACACAAATAGGACATCCCAGGTTTTCCCTGCATGGAACCATAAGCCCTTAACCTTGACTACTGGGATCAGAGGGGTGGCTGCCATGGTGGATTTCAGGCCTGGCAGCCAAGCGAAGGGGGCTGTCTGGGATGGCTCTCCCAACCACAGAGCGACTTTGCTAGAATTTGAGAAACAGATGCTCATTTTGGGGACCTGGGATGCTGGAACCACCCCCAGCCCATAGCAGTTTGCCCCTCATGTTACCCAGGGAGGTGCAGAGTGGCTTGGGAGAAAGCATATTTGGGGGGCAGAGGCCCTTGGGTGCAAATCCCAGAGCCTCCTCTTGCTAACTCTGTGACCTCTCCTTGTTCGTAAACAGAGTGTCAGGCCTTTTCTCCGGGAATGTTTTGAAGATTAAATAAACCTGAACCTCCCAGCAAGTGACGGGCACACAGTAGGCACTCACAAGCCGCCTTTTCTTCTCTGGCTTCTCCCGTGAGTCCTAGGAGACCACATCTTCCCTGAAGCAGGGAGAGTAGCCAGCAAAGCAACCCACCCTCTACCCAGATCAGCCTCTCCGCGTTTGAAAACTTCCAAGGCAGGAAAACTTCTTTCCCCAGGCCGGTTCTGTCGCGGCTGCCACCATGAAAGGCCCTACACCTTCCCCCCACGGGCCCGCTGGTGTCTTAAGAAAAAACCCTCATCTCCTCTGCCGAGATGAGCGTCGTCGCCAGGAAAGGAGGGAGCTGAGGGGGAGGCACTAATGGGAGACGCCTCGGCAGAGGAGAAGACACAATGGATAAAAGAAGAAAGCGCATCCAAACACGAGTTCTTGTTCTCGAGAAGAAGGGCCAAGTCTGACTTTATAGCAACAGCTTTGAGAGCAGCAGCGGTGGGATTTCATGGCAGAGGTTCCGCGGGAAAATCAATAAGCGGGGCCGCTGTTTGGAGATGCAGCAAGAAAGGCCACTAACGAGGCCAGATTGTAACAGTTCTGCGAGCAGCCACAATGCTCACCTTACACGGCGCGGCCGCGCGTTGGTAAATAATAAATCATAGCGGCCGGCGGGCGGCGGCGGCGGCGCCGGACAGAACGCAGCGCGTTTGACTGCAAAGCAGACCCGGGGCCATGAATTATTCACCGCCGCGCCGAGATAAAACACGGCAGCGGGAGGAGGCGCAGCCCTGCAAACAGGTGCCCGGCGCGGAAATCTGCCTTTTGATTACGAGCCTGGGCTGGGGATGGGCTCGGCCGGCGGCAGTTCGGGGCTTCGGCGCTTGGGGCGCGGGAAAAGCTGGGATTAATCAGGGGCCGCAGCCGACGCCCCACAAGAGCGTTTTGCCAGGCTCCGGGGCTGGGAGCAATTACAGCCAGGCCCGGCAGGGCTGGCAGCGAGAGCCTGAGAGCGCAGGCCTGTGTGTTGTGCACGCCTGCTGGCATGCATGCTGTGGGTGGCGAGGTGTGCATGTGTGAGTGCGTATGCAATGCATTTGTGTGCATGGGCATATGTGCTGCGTGCATGTGTGTGCTTTCACATGCGTACGGGGTCCGTTTGTATGTATACACATAGTGCACTTGTGTGCATATGCTGTGGTAGGTAACTTTGTGTGCACATGTGGCATGTGTGTATATGTGAACAAGTGTGGTTATGTGTGTATGATCGTGCAAAAATGATTATGCTTGCTTAGTCCCACACATGTCTGTGCTTTCATATGTGGTGCATTTGCGTATGCTTACAAGGTGCATGTATGGGTACGTGTGAGGTTACATATTCGTATGGGCATGCCTGTGCAGTGCATGTATGTTTACATGTAGTGTATGTGGGGTGCAAAAGCAATTATGTATGGTTAAATCTTTATATGCAACATATGCCCACATATATGAGGGTATATGCAGAATACGTGTTTGTGTGTGCTCATACCTGCATATGTGGGGTTATGCACATACACAGGCATGCATATGTGGTGTGTTTGTGCAAATATACATGGTACATGTGTGTGCATATGCAGTGTGTATGGTGGGCATATGAAGTGCATGGTTGCACAAACATGATGTGTGTAAATGTATGTGAATATGTGTGGTTATGCGTGTGTGTGTGTGCATAGTGCATTTGTGTGTGTACATGATGCATGTGTGTATGCATCCATGCTTTGTGAAGTTTTAAAGGTTTGTATTGTGCATATACAGTATATGTGTGCATGTATGCATGTGGATAGTTATGCATGCATGCATAGGTGTGTGGAAATAAATAAAGGGAGGAGGTTGGAATTATTAAAATTTGCAAACTTAGAGAAGGAGGCCCATGGGTCAGGGATCCAGACCTCTGAGGAGGAGCCACTAGTTGACTGGTGTTGGTGTCTCTGGGGTTGGTGGAGGGATGCCATCCCATAAGTCAAGAATGAAGACTCCTGGGAAGGGGGTACTGTTGGCTGATACTGATTTCTCTCAGGGAACACAATGAGGCTTGTTCTACAAGAATTGGATAAGTTAAAAACCAGGTTCAGCCCTTGCCTCAGAAGAGAACTGCTGCTGCCGGGCTGAAGCATCACCAGGATGATGCTTGCAGGAACCATAGCAGACAGGAAGTAAAGAGGAAGGGGCAAGTCCCTGCTTGCTCCTCCAGCCCAAAGTCTCCCTCTAGTGACCCTATTGGCAGATTTTAACAAGGAGCCAGAAACAGGATTTGCAGAGTTGCAGGATCCCAGCCCTGGCATCACAAAGCTGACCTAGAACAGGTTTGGAGTTGAGGGACAAAAACTTAATTGTCACAGTCCACCCCTGGCTACTCAGCAATGGTCCTCAGCCTTTATACATAATTGAACTTTCATACCCTGATAAAACAACTTTGCATTTCTGCCTAACTCTGTACTTTATTCATAGAAATAAAAACATGTTCACCTTCTCCCCAGATGAGGAGACACATTCTCAACTGATATTGTATCCATTTTAGGAAAATAGTCACAGAGTGGGGAAAAGGTGGTCATTGTGGGAACGATGAGAAGTCCAGACTGGCCTTCCTGACTTGAGTCCCACAGAAGGGCCTTGCAGAGGTGTTCACAGGTGGCTTAGGGAGGCATCTGCCCACCCACTGGAACAGAAAGCTCCTAACCTCTCCCCCTTAGAGCCAGCTCTGTGGACCCTTAAAATGGCAAGTGTTCTAGGTCCCATAAGTTTTATCCAGCCATTTTCCTACCCTGACTCTAAGCTTTGCCGTTGGTCAAAGTCACTGCAGACCTGCATTGAAAGCCAAGAGAAAGCCCTGAAAGAGCAGCCTGTGAATAGCAGGATGATGGCTTTCAAAGTCAGACTTCCTGCCCACTCCACTACCTCTGATGGCTCATGCTCTGACTCCAACAGCTCTGATTTAGAATGGGCTTGAGAGGTGCGTCTGTGGATCCCACAGTGTGGGAGAGACCAGGCCTTGTGAGGCTGGGACCCTGATCCAGGAGGAGATCCCTCAACATCCAGCTCAGCTCCACCCTGGCCTTGCAAGAGAAAGGCATGGAGAACTTTCCTATGAATGAAGGCCTCCTGGTTGCAACTTCACAGCTGGGGCACAGATGCAGAGGGCAGATGTGTTCTCTGAGGCAGAACCTCAGCCCCTGCCTAGGTTCTGCCTCATTATAATAAAGCCCCACATGGTGTAGAGTTCAATCTATTTGGGTCAACCTTCCCACCAGGATGGCTGCTTTCTTATAGATACTCCAGGGGCCTGCCATGCTAACCCCAAAGAAGACTAAACGTAGAATATCAGGCATCTGCCGGGCTGCCATATGCAGTTGTGCAGGTTGTGCACTGCCAAAAAGCTCCTGGCCAAGAAGGTAAATGGGGGCTGAAATTTATCCCAAAATCCTATTTGAAGATAGGGAGCCATTATCAAGTTCACACAAAGATACCACATGGACTGGTGTTGGTGCTGGGTATTGAGGTACACTGAACAAAGTCACCAAGGTGATTCAGTGCATGCCTGTGCTCCCAGGGGCTAAGCAATCCTCTTCCACTAAATGGTGCTTGAGCAGTACCAATTCATAGCTATTATCTAATCCAACACCCCATCCATCTACCTGCTCATTGCACCAATGAGGCCTCAGAGGCCTAGAAAGAAAAAGGGTGAACCCCAGGCTTTAGGGACCTAGAGGCAGGCTCAGAACTCCCCAGCTGGGAGTTCTGCCCAGTCCCTCGATCCCAAGATGCCTAGGCTCTGTAGGAGGAAAGCCTTCTATTTTCATAGACTCAGGTAACACTATTATTCAAGTCCAGCCACCTTTGTGTGATTTGGAGCAAATGATCAAACTTCTCCATCCCTCAATTTCTGCCTCTGTGAAATGGGGACAATAATAGCTCTTCCCAGAATCACCGTGAAGATTTAAATAAAGTAACAATAAAATAGTTACAATCGTGTGTGAACCATTCCAATTGCTTCACATGCATTAACTCCTATAACAAGAACACTTCGAAGCGAGAACTATTAGTAGCCCCATTTCACGAGGTCACAAGATCGAGACCATCCTGGCTAACACAGTGAAACCCCGTCTCTACTAAAAAATACAAAAAACTAGCCGGGCGAGGTGGCGGGCGCCTGTAGTCCCAGCTACTCGGGAGGCTGAGGCAGGAGAATGGAGGGAACCCGGGAGGCGGAGCTTGCAGTGAGCTGAGATCCGGCCACTGCACTCCAGCCTGGGCGGCAGAGCGAGACTCCGTCTCAAAAAAAAAAAAAAAAAAAAGAAATCTGAGGCTCGGAGAGGTTAAGTAACTGACTCAAAGTCATGACTACTAAGGGGCTGGAATCTGAACCCAAGCAGGTGCTAATCGCTGTGCAAACTGCCTCTCTCAGGTAAGAGGATATGTGGACAGCTCCTAGCACAGTGCCTGGCACAGGTAGATACTCGGTAAGTGTAGCCGTAATTCTAGTTTGGGGATTCGACTGGGGCCTGGGATCATCTCTGGAAGTCACTCGTCTGCTGTTGCTGCAGGCCAACAGTCAGAGCCCAGCTTCCCATTCTTTCTGATGCCAGCCCCTGGGTCTGCAAGAACTCCAGGCTCGGATGCACCCAGTTCAGACCCTGGGGCTGGGCCCCACTGCTGTAACCTCAGAGGTAGCTGGAAGTCTGCAGTTGACATGCATTTAATTAGTTCAACCACTTGCTGAGCCCTGGTGAGGGCATTATCAAGCCTTCTCTGTCTCAGGCGGTGATGAGCTCCCTGTAAACAGCTTTGGAGAGAGATAGTGGAGAGGTCCGAAGGCCAGAAACACGTTTTCTCCCGCCCTCTTACAGATAAAGTAGGGAGTGGCCAAGCGGTCTTCTTTGTGGAGAAAGGCCTCCAGGCTGTGCTGCTATGCATAGAAATGACTCATTTCCAGTCAGGGAAGGCTCCTAATCCCTGGGCCTCTGGCCATCCACATGTGATGCTCTTAGGATGGGCGGCAGGGCCTGGGAGGAGACTGAGGGCACCATAGCTCCGGCTGGATGCAGAGAGGCCCAGTGGTTAGAGTGTACACTGTGTGGTCCTGACCCTCTGAGCTATTCCCAACTCAGTCAGAGCATATGCACTCTGTAGCCCAGGCCCTCCCAGGCTGTGCAGTGCTTCAAGTAGCAGTGTCATCTCATAATTTAGGATGCGTTGAAATTCTCTATCACTTTGATGGATGGAGATTAACTGTTGGAGATGGTATTAAGTGACAACTTGGCTTTGAATCCAGGCTCCACTATTGACATGCTGTGTGACCTTTGACAAGTGACTTGACCTCTCTGTGCCTCAGTTTTCCAATTTATCAAAAAATGATGAAAACATGTGTTTCAAAGATCATCATAGGATTAAATATATTATTCCATGTGAAGTACCTAGAACAGTGGCTTGTGCAGAGTAAATCCTCAATACCTGTGTGTCATCATTATTACTTTATTTTTTTCCACACTATATACCATAGATAAAGGGTCATTTATCATAAAATGTGGCTATATGTTGTATTTCCCTAAGCAGGTTGAGAGTCTGTTGTAGCACTGTTTCTGGACAGTGGTTGCCACTAACCCCAAGAGAAAAGGTCTAGGGATGGACTTTTTAGAGTAGAGTCCATTGTTCCATAGGATGATTAATCATGACTGCACAGGTCATTGTATAGAGAAGGATTCTGAAACCTCGTCTGAGTCTAAAAGGAACAAGCAATGTGATTGATTAGCAATGTCTGCCACAGGCATGGGTAGGGCAATAAAGGTGGTTTTTGTTTGGCTTCCCCCAAGAGGGGGCTGAGGCAAGACGGGTGCAAGGAGTTTATTTGGTAGGTGATGCCAGGAAGTCCAGTGTGTGAGCCGGGGAGTGAGACAGGGAAGGTGGAAATCCAATGAAGGGGCAGTACTGAGAGAGTTACCATAAGGCACTGGGGGCTCATTCTTTCTGGGGAGCTTCTGGAGACTGTGTCACATAACTCAGAATCACCCCCACCTAGGGGCAGGTGTATATAGCCACCAATTCCCGTCGCTCATTCATGGAGAGTTGGTCCTCTGGCATTAACTCCTTGGCACTTGCCGCCTGCCCTGAATGTGGTCTGAGAATACTCCCACAGCCAGGAAATTGCCCTCGAGCAGAAAAGCTTCACTCAGTTCAAAGATCAGCCAGGATGGTCTGCAGTGACTTTTGGGTGGGCTGGGGATGTGGATGGAGCACCTGGTACACATGCTGTGAGTGCTATGTGTGTGTCACCACGAGGAGCCATCATCTGCCTTCCCTCCTCGCCGCCTTCCCTCCCCACTTCCTTCCCTCCTTTCTTCATTTTTCTTTTTCCCTTCTTCCCCTCCTCCCTGTCTTCCTTCTGCAAACATTTTCTGTTCATCTCTGACTTGTCAGGCCTTATGCTAGAAACCAGGAGTAGCAAAATAAATAAAAGCTTGTCTCTGCCCTTAGCTCTTCAGTCTGGTAGAAACAGCAGAGACCTCCCTTCTCCCCAAAGGGGGAAAAAGACACCCAAAGCAGCTAATAAACGGTTTCAAGTGGTTCCTTTTCAGGCACTTTCATTTTTAAAAGCAGGGCCCAGGGGCTGAGCTGGGACTGGCAATTAGAGGCCGAGTTTCTGCATTTGAGAGATGGGGCGCGGGGGGTGGGGGGTGCAAGGAATCTGAACAGCTTGGAAAAAGTAAACTTATTAGGCGGAGGAGGATCTTACAGAGTATGAAATTTACAAAAGCTCTATCCGAAATAACACTAATGACAAGACGTTTTATTGATGTTTAATTCAAAACAGGAGCTAATGCAAGTGCCCTTCCCTTGGAGTGGGAAGGAGGAGGGCACTTTTCTTCCTAATAATTTACTTACGCTGAATTTCATATGGGAAATTAATTTGCCTGGAATAAAACCAAGACATCACTCCAGAAGTAAGAAGTCCCCTTGGATGAGGTTATCCTCACAGGGCTAGTCCACCACTGTCCTCCAAGGCCAGAAAGTTCTATCTGGCGGGCAGGCTGGGGGTAAGGTGCATTGTATTTGGGGGTCTTGGGGAGCTGTAGTCATTTTGTATTGCTTTGTAACAGATCACTTTGTAAGGAGAACATCTTAAAATGACACAAATTATCACCGTTTTCATGAATCAGGTGTCTGAGCACGGATCAACTGGATCCCTCTGCTCTGGTTTTATAAGACCCCTACCAAGGTGTTGGCCAGGATAGGCCTCATTTGATTCTCAGGCCACCGTTCTAAGCTCATTCAGGTTGCTGGCAGAATACACTTTCTTGAAGCTGTAGAACTCGGTGGCGTTCGTGTTCGCTGAAGCCAGCAGGAGAAATATTCTGCTGACCTTTATTCTTGATTAGGTCAAGCCCACCAGGATTAATTCAAAGTCAACTGATTAGTAACCTCGATATAGGAGTGAAACCCCAGGTTCTTCCCACAGTCCCTGGGGCAGGTACACTGGAGACAAGGTATCTTGGGGATCATCTTAGACTTCCCCATACGATGTGAGCAGAAGAGCAAGATCCAGCTAAACATGGACCAGCTCTAAGACTGTGGGCAAGCTATTTTGTGTTGCTTAGCTTCTATGTTCTCCTCTGTAAAACAGGTTAGCAAACTAAATCCAGCTGATCTGAAGAGAAACAGGAGATGCATCTTAAATGACCACCAGGTAGGAATTCAAGTAATCAAAACTGAAAGGTAAACGCACTAGAAACAATATGTACTTATCTGTTCTAGGTGTTTTATTTTAACTTAAATATGATAAATGAATGAGCATTCACTGATTTTTTTTCACATAGGACCAGGGCAATTCGGGAATGACCTCTCCAACTGGAGTTCCAGGTAATCATTCTTTGTTTTGTTTTGTTTTGTTTTGAGACAGAGTCTTGCTCTGTCGCCAGGCTGGAGTGCAGTGGTGTGATCTCGGCTCACTGCAGCCTCCGATTCCCTGGTTCAAGCAATTCTCCTGCCTCAGCCTCCTGAGTAGCTGGGATTATAGGCACATGCCACTACGCCCAGCTAATTTTTTTTTTTTTTTTTTGTATTTTTAGTAGAGATGGGGTTTTACCATGTTGGCCTCGATCTCCTGACCTTGTGATCCGCCCACCTCAGCCTCCCAAAGTGCTGAGATTACAGGCGTGAGCCACTGTGTCTGGCCAGTAATCATTCTTACATGAATGAAACTCATAACATCCAACCTACAGTTTCTACTTCTCTTCCATGTGAGTGAGAACTTCTGTGCATATGCAAAGCGGTGTGAACGCTGAATAGATCCAGATAGTGACCATTCTCATGGTCTTTTGTAGTTATTTTGTTCCATTCTAATATGAAACTACATTTTCTTTAGAATATTCCCTGTACTGGGACTTCCAAAGCATTCACCTCCTTGGTCTTGCACTCCCATTTCATTGGTCCATGTAATATTTAATGCATTTATGTCACTACAATAACAAGCACAAATGGCGTATAAGCTCAACCTCCTTGGGATGAATTTGCCAGCTCCACCGTGGAACACAGGTGCATGGGTGCACTCAGAAGTGATGGGCCGGGTGAGCATTGGGCCTTCCGTGAGCGGTAACCAGGCAACCTGCAGAAGGAATGAATGATATTGGCTAATCTGACAAGTTAGGAAAAGCTTGGTTAGCAGAGCTTCTGCTGAACTCTGAAAACGGAAAACGCTGTGACCAAGTCTGAAGTCTAGTGTGAATCTGATGGGCTCTGGGGACTGTCACTACTGTCCCAATGCCACCTCCTTATTTGGTTGGCTTGAGGCCAGGCCTCCTGCTAGAAGTCATGCGGGTAGGGGTAAAGTCCCCAGGGAAGGACAGGCCATCGCAGGGGGCTCAATGGACTGAGGCTAGAGTGTCTCTGGCCAACACCGTCAGTACCTCAAGGGGGCTATAGAGAAAGCTGCTTAGGGGCCAGAACTGCACCTGAGTCCCCAGTCCAGGAAAAAACAGTCAGTTTCTCTGTCCGGATCCAAAAGGAGCAAAGAAAACCCTTGGTTTCTTGTTCCTGTCCTCAAATTCTGCACAGCTTCCACCACCCCGAGCTTCCCCGAGGGACTCTAGGTGCTTTGAAGTAAAGCAAGGAAAGAGAAAAGCCTGACAACAGCCACCATCATCATTATTGATAATTATTATTATTATTATTTTCTCCCTTATATTGAGCACTTACTATGAATCACATCTGGTATGTGTATTTTATATTCATCCGTTCCTTTAATCTTTGGATTAACCCTGTAAGGTAGATACAATTATCCCCACTTTAGAGATGAAGAAACTAAGGCCTAGAGTTGTTCAGTGATTTGCCCAAAGTGATAAAAAAAATGGTGAGGCTGAGATTCATACAAAGATCCCTTTGATCCCAAAGCCGTTGCTTTTAACCCAGAAAATTGTTTCTTGGATTTTAATGTGCAAAGAATCCCATTGCGGGGAAAAGCCAGATTAAAAATGTCACTTTCTGGGGCCCTACCACCACTGATTCTGATTTACTAGGGCCTGGGTGCGACCTGGGGATGTGTGTTTCTAACACGTGTCTCCCGTGACATGAAAGCTGAGGGCCAGTGGGCACACCGTGCAAAGCGATTGCCCTGCAGTAGTGCCCCTTCCATAAGATTTGTCCAGCTGTGTTCGAGAGCAGTGATGGATTCCGCTCTGGATCCTGAGTCTGCTGGGGACCCTGCCCCGAGGGGACTCCTCCCTACCCCTGTGGAGACTTCCAGGAGGACCCGTGGTCATCCCATCCAGTGAGCCAGCAGTTGTAGCAATGGCTCTCCATCTGGCTGCACACAACAATCACCCGGGAGGCTTTAACAAGACCCATTCCTGGACCCCTCCCCAGCGGTTCTGATTCAGCATTTCTGATTCATCTCAGCTGATTCTAAGGTGCAGCTGGGACTGAGAACAACCAAGACAAAGGAGAAAGATTTCAGCCCAGCATAAGGAAGAGCTTTCTACCGTTTAAAGCTGTCCAGAACGGGGAAGCCTACCTCGGAAAGTAGTGAGCACACCGATTTAGAAGCACGAAAGTCAGAACTAGAAGGCTATTCCCGGTTATGGGGGTTGTGAGGGGCACTGGTGGGAAGAGAAGGGTAGAGGCTGCTATTGGGAGGCAGATGGAGTGCTACAACCTCTGCCTTGGGGATTCTCTGCTGCCGTATGTGAGCAAAACCTAGTGCACTGGGACAAAGAAGTCAAAGGAACATGGGAGGCCAGATTCAGGCCAGACCACCTTCCCAGACAAAGGAAGGGCAGCCCATCAGCCCGCCATCACTGATGACATCACCGTCACTCATAGCGGCAGCACAGTGAAGTCTCTCTTGGACCCTTTAGATCATTAATTGTTATGAAAAGCTGTGATGTTTGTCATCTAGCATCCATTTTACAGATGGGGAGACAAAATCCCAGAGATGTTAAAAAAAATCTCAACCAAGGTCACAAAATATTTTAACCCAGTGGTCAAATACTTTCTGCTCAATCAGCCTGCTTGCTTTCAGACAACACACACACACACACACACACACGCAAACACACACACACACATGCATGCAGTCAAACACATAATTCCCTGCACAAGAACACACTCACAGAGAGGAATGCCTCTGAGCATCTGCCTCATTTTTCCTCTGCCCTCCTCGTGTCCTCTGGTCTGTTTGTTGTGCTATCTCTGTGTCAAACTACCACGGGCTGCCTAGTTCTAACTCTCCTCCAAGTTTGCCAAAGAAGCCCCACCCACCAGCCTAAGCTTTACAGTTTCCAGGGAGATATGCTGGAGATGCCACCAGCTCCAGCCTCAAAGGAGTCTTTCACCCCATTTGGTTTGCAGGGGATGTCAAGCAGAAACTTCAAAATGCACAAAGGGCCAGAAGACTCTGGTATTTTCTAAACACAGATGAATCCATGAAGACCACCTAAGGAGGAGGATGAGATAGGGAGGGGGTGCAGATAAATTGCATGGCCCCAACACAGCCAGGCTGAAAGTGAGCCTTTTTCTCACCACCCACTTCCAAAAGCACACAGCTCTGAGGGTCACGCTAATGTCTATTAACACCCAATAAGCCTGGGAGAAGGAATGGGCAGACAACATTGTCCCTATTGTACAGAAAGGGAAACTGAGGCCAAAGGGATCCAAAGAATCCACTCAGTGAGCTGGAAGTGGCAGAGGCAGGAATCGAACTCGGGACCCGGGGTAAGGAAGAAACATCATAGAAGCTGCAGCTGAGAATTCAGTGAGGAATTCAGCAGGGCTCACAATCAATCTGTGGGTATGTATAGCTGGTTCCATTCTGATCGGGCAGTTCTACATCTTACTGATTATTAAAAACCTCCACGTACTGAATCTCACTCTGGCTCCAGGCTGGACACATTTGGAAGCTGGCAGAGATTGGACATGGAGAAGCTAGAAGTCTCTGGGTGTGCTACAGAGCCCATCTCTGAGAATGTGACTGTGCCTTGGCTTAGCTGATGAGGTTGCAGGGACCCAGCCCAGCTTCCAAATGCGCTTGTTCACCAGGGGTTCCCACCAGTTGAAAAGACACGTTCCACCCGACCTCGCACTTTTAGTCCCTGAAACAGGAATGCATTGCTCCATTCCTCCGGCCCCTTTCCAGTCCAGCTATCCATCTGATCTATACCTCTCCCTCTGATGGATTTACAAGCCCAGCCTTGGCCCCAGTTTTTCTGTGCCTTCCCGTGTGCTGCTCAGCACGGATGTCTTAATACGCCAGCTGAGACTTCTTAAATCCACATTGAAACAACTGTTGGGTTTTTATACCGTTGTAAAACTCTTTGTAGGGTATTCATAGAAAATGTTTTATTAATTGCCATATGTTTATTGATTTCTCTTTCATGTCGGTTCTTTTGTTCTTTCTTTGTAGTGGCAAAAGATCTCTCTGCATCATCATTTGCAAGTTATCTAAAATGTCAAAGGTGTTCTTTTGAAGTTTATTACAGATCACATGCCATAAGGCCCGGACGCTGGGTATTTACAGTGAGGGGGGAATTCCCGCACGGACTTTCAAAGCCCACAAAAGAATTGAGATCATATTGGTTTAAAACAAGACACACACACAAAACCCCAATTTATCATTTTTTACAATTTTTTTTCCCATTTTGAGGGGTGGGGGTAGATATTGCAAAGGAATTTCAAGAAGGAGAAATGAACAAATGTGTTAGCCTATTTATGCTGTGGGACTCCCTCTGTATCTTGCGGTCTCATTATGGTCCCTGTTAGGGAACTGTTTCTCAATCTTCATCCAGCCCTTGCAAACCTACAGCAGGAGGTTCCATCGGCTACTCTATGGGACCATCATGCTCCCTTTTCTGAGCAGACACCAGCTTTGGCCTCCCCAGAACAACAGGCCCCATGCCACAACCCTGGTGAGGATCCCAGGAGGACCCCCTGGGAAGGGTGTCTTCCCCTACACAGCATGGCACCATTCCTCCGGCCCCTTTCCAACATGGAGAGCAGAGGGCCTAGAGGTACCTGGGCTCTGCCCCCTGGGATCCAGAGTGGTAAGAATTGGAGGAGGACCAGTAAAAAGGAGGGGAAAAATGTTAATAGTGCAATTCCCTAAGATTTAAGTGAGCTATTGATGTCTAAGTCAGCAGAGCATTTTCTTTTGAAAACCCAAAAGTCATTTTTTAAAGCCTAACCAGGGAAAACTCGCACTTTGATCTAGAAGGGGTTCAAATGAGATCCACACACACTTATCACAGAGGCATGAGGAAGTATTTTCCACTCTCCCTCCTTTCCCAATAAAAAGAATGGATCAGGCAGGCTGGATCCCAGCTCATGCTGAAACACCATCACGCTGGTGCCCCTGGGCAGTGCACTGTCTCTGTGGAAGCCTCGATGACCTTGTCTGTTAAATGGGCATAATGGTCCCTAGATGACGCTGGTCTTCAAGAATCTGGGAGGGCCCACTGAGCTCTGAAAAAAGGATGTGCTGTCTGGAGTTCCTGCCTCCTTGGTCTCCTTGGCTCATTGCCAGTACCCTCTCCAGGCGTTTGTCTGGGAACTGGGAAAAAGGGTGGAGAGGCGGGTGGAGGGAGAAATTCAGGTTGAGGGCTCCATGCTTTGAGTCTAACCTCAACCAGCTGTGCTCTTTAAGCCTGAGAACAGTCCCTGCAGCTGGAATCTGGCAAGAGGAGACTGAAAGCAGACAGGGCCAGCCCCTGCACTGGCTCTGCAGGAGAGGGAGGGATATACCCTAGATGGAGGAGCGGAGGCTGGAATCCCAGGGTAGATGGTTTGGGAGAGACCTGTTTGAGCATCTGTCAATCATTGTGGTCAAGACGCTGGTGGGGACCTAGGCACTCCCCTGCTTCCCGGCAATGCCAGCGTCAGGCTTTGTGCTCCTCAGCACGTCACATCCTCCATCAAAGCTTTGGTTTCCTCACTTATGAAAGGGCTGGGATGAGGGTGGGGCAATGGAAGCACAGTCACTTAGAAAATTTAAGGCAGCTGTCACTCGGGTGCTTATGCAAGTGCAGAGGCAGACACTGAGAGTGAGCGCCTCCTTCATTTTCTCCCCTTATTTCCAGATCCCCAACCAACAAGATGACCCAACAGAGCTGCTCAGCTCCTGGGAGCTCTCCAGGCGCCTCCAGGTGCAAGCTCTAGATGTGGGTCATCGGGATTGAGCTGGGAGAAGCCAGGAGAGGTGGTGGGGACCAAAGTTCCAGGTCTCTGGCCTTCACTCCTTGTCCCTCCTTCTCTCATGTCATCATTGCCCTTCAACAAAACTCCTTAGCCTTGGCTCTGAAGAAAAATGTTAATTTGACCAAGTCCTTGAGTTTTGTGAAGATCTGATCAGCTACTGGCTGTGACTGTGAGTGTGTGTGTGTATGTGTGTGTGTGTGTGTTTGGGGAGGGGGACTACTAGGCTCTGAAGCCAGATCCTGGACCTCCCACTTTGTAGCTGTGTGTGGCTTGGGCAAGCCACATAACCTCTCTGATCCTCAGTTTCTTTGTCCATGAGAAAGAGATATTATTAACGCTTTCTTTGCAGGTTTGCAGTGAGGTTTAAATACATGAGTGGAGGTAAAGTGCCTAAGATAGTGCCTGTTACATGGTGAGAACCCAGCACGGGCCAGCGGTCACTAACACCTGGGCCTCCTTGGTAAGGGGCTCCTCTGGAGCCTTCAGTCCTTCCTTTTCTCTCCTCTCTTCTTGCCACAAGGAGGAGCTACTGCTGTCCCCCTGGGCTTCTCCAAGCCCCTTTGCTTGACCCCTCAGGGTATTGTGAAAGGGGCTGTGCCCACCTCTCTCCCTTCCTAGGCCCACAAAGTGGGTGGGATGACTTTGGGGAGGTTTCTGGGGTTTCCTGCAAACCTCAGGGCAGGCAAAAAAGCCTAGGACAGAAAGAGTCCCCAGCCCTGAGCAAGCTACTCCCCCAGCCACTCCACTGCACACAGCCTCCCCTCCTCCTTCCCCAAAGCCAAGAGTTGGCTGGAGACCCAGAAAAAAACAAAAAACAAAAAAACAAGCTTTGTTTACTCAGCACATCTGCCCCTCACTGGGCCAGGCTGTATGCCGGCATGGGGGACCCAAAATGCCTTCAGTCATACCCCTGTGTCCCAGGAACTCACAGTCCCAGAGGGAAGGAGACTCCAAGCCCCCTCTATTGATGCCCTAGCATGAGCCAGGAGCTTCGTGGTAGGTGCAGGAGTCAGCACAGAGGCAGCAGCACTGGGGGCAGCTTCTCCCCAAGTGGTGGCCTTTGAACAAGGCCTTGGAGTGTGGGACCTGCTCATCCCTAGCCCCTGGGCTCAAGTTCCACCTTTCCTACTCTTTGCAGTGGAGAAGCCATGTTCAAGGCCCCAGTGTCAGGATTCTCTATCACTTGGTCATTTGTGGACACCCCACACAGCTCAAGTCCCCAAGAAGTACCAAGGCCCAGAACCTCCCTGCAGGCTCTCTTGGAACGCTGGGAAGCAAGTAGGGGATGGTTCTTCACCTTGAGAAGGCCTCAAGCAGCTTCCCGACTGTGCGGCCTGGGGCTGGACTCAGCCTCAAGAGGGGTCCACGTGACATATTTCCAGGTCCCCAAGCAACAAGATGACCGAACAGAGCTGCTCAGCTCCTGGGAGCTCTCCAGGGGCCTCCTGAAGGCAGCATCCAAGTATGAGCTCTAGATCCAGGTCATCGGGTTTGAACTGGGAGAAGCTTGGAGAGGTGGCCTAGGGCCAAGGTCCCAGGTCTCTGGCCTTCATTTCTCCTCACTCCTTCTCAGACATCATCATTGCTCGTCAACGAGAGAGTCGAGTCCACTCACAGAGACAAAGTTAAGTTCAAATATGAGTGCCACACTCTCTAATTGGGTGACCTTGGGCAAGTTGATTTATTAGAAGGGCTTCATGCGTCTCTGTTTTGTTCACTGCTCTATTTCTAGAGCCAAAAACAGAGTGGCAGAGGGTGGAAACTAAAAGGCGCTTAATACATTTTTGTGGACTGGCTGAACCTCTTAAAGTCTTAAAATGAATCAGTTTCCTATCTGTAAAACGGGCGCAATAATAGTAACCCACCTCAAAGGTTTACTGTGAGTATGAAATAAGATAGTCCATCAGAAGCGCTAAGCCCAGTTCATGGAGCTGTTAGATAATAATGTTATTACCACCGGAATCATCACCACCCCCTTAACCTTAGAACCTCCAAAGCACTTTCAGTCCCATCGGCTCTCAGGATTTTCTCAACAACACTACAGGGGCGGCATGTGGGCTGCACTGAGGTCCAGAGAAGTTAAGACCGCTTCCCAAAACCACACTGCTCCTTAGTGGCAGAGCACCCAGGTCCCTGACCACCCTACCATACATATCCTAGCTCCCATCTAGAGAAGTAGACCCATCCTAAGTTTAGCATGACGTTGAAGACAGGAGTCATCGAATAGATGTCTGGATTGAATGGGGAACTGGGTTTCATTTTATTTGCTGCTGGTCAGTGATATAGGAAGCATTATCATGTAAGGCAGAGTTCAGTCAATTTCTTCTGTAAAGGTCCAAAAGGTCAGTATTTTGGGCTTTGTTGGCCACATACAGTCTCAGTCTTAATGACTCAGCTCTGCCATTATAGCACAGAAGCAGCCATAAACAATACATCCATGAATGGACATCACTGATTCAAATAAAACTTTATTTACAAAACAAGCAGCAGGCCATCGTTGTTTGCCAACCCTTGATGTGAGAGAACAGGTTTAAACCAACAGCTAAACAGTGGGTCTGGTATCAACTTACTGTCTCTCTCCCTTTGGGCCTCAGTTTCCCCATTAGTACAATGAAACGGTTGAACTAGACCAGGGATCTCAAGCTGAAATTCCTCCAAGGCAGGCAGGTGGTATAGATGTGGGAGGTGGTTTGGGCAGCGACTGGGACAAGCCCACCTCTCCCACTTTGGGCAGCAGCCATGACTTAGCTCCCACTGATGGCAGTCACATGGGAATTCAGTCCAGGGAGACCAGATCTCCTGAAATCTGGACAAGCAGAATCATATGTGAAATGTGCAGACTTTTAAAATATTTTTACTGAAATATAACACACATACACAAAAGTACACACATCTTAATTATCCAGCTTGATGAATTTTCTTAAACTGAACACACTCATGTAACTAACACCCAAATCAAGAACAGGAGGTGACCAGCACACCAAAAGCCTTCCTCAACCCCTTTCCAGGAACCAACCCTAAGGGAACCATTTTTCCTGACTTTGTTCCAATTTTTAAAGCTGCACCTAATTCACTCTTTTTTGGCTCTGTGTGGACTAAAGGCAATGGTGGGCCAGTGTGCAACACCTGGCTCCGACCCTCCCAGCACATCGTGACCTGTGCCTTGTTATTGACGTTACTTCCAGGCACTGCAAACACACCAATGCAGAGCACACACAACCTGTGCATGGCAGGGTGGGCAGGGCCCTGGGAATGAGAGGGGCGGGAGTTTTTGTTCCCCTAAAGGCGTGTGCAGTGAGCAATCAGAGTGACAATGCGGCCCAAGGGGCGTCCTAAGTGCCTTCCAAGGAGGGCAGCGGGAGGAGGCCAGGCTGGGCAGGCGCACTCGGCTGGCTTATTAAAACGACTTTGATCCCCGGCCGCTTTGATATCCTGGGTCTTATAAAGAATTCACTTTCAGGGGTAAATATAGGTAGTTCAGAGAGATTTTATGACATACTGTACAGGCTCCTCTTCCAGAGACTTATTTAATTACTGGGATGGGGAGGGCTGGGGGGGACAGCAAAAGTGCTGACGGAGGGGGCTGGGCTTCAGCTTTTGCTGCTGCCCACCAGGGCATGCCAGGCACCGCCCGCACCAAGACTGAGTCCAAGACTCAGTCCACCAGTCCCTGGCAGAGGAAGGACCCTTTGTATAGAGCTCCTGCCCAAAAAAGGCCAAGGCTAGGAAAGATGGGAGGGGCAGATTCTTGCAGTTTAGTCCTGGACATTGGAAGAGGAGCTGGGTGGAAGATGGGTGGCAGATGGGGCTGTGCTGCCTAATGGTTAGTGCTTGTAACAGTGTGACCTGGGCTTGAATTAGGCTCTGCTGCTGAGTCCCCGTGGGCTGGAATGTAATCTCTTAGAGCTTTTGTCTTCTCATTTGTAAAGTGAGAAAAAAGCAGTGCCTACTTCCCAGGATGGGACTGAGAAGATTAAAGGCATTCATTGCCAGGCGAGGACGTAGCACCATGCCTTGCACCCAGAACGGAGTAAGGCCAGCTTACCCTACCCTTGGATGGACCCCGGGCCCAGTGCTGTTCCCTCCAGGCTGTGGGGGGAGTTGCTGTACTGCTGACCTCCTGATAGTCCCCAGCCCCAAAGCTTCCACACCTACCCTGGTCCTGCAATGCAGACTTGAAAACAAGCAGTATCTGTGGGAAGAGCTGCCCCTGGTGGGGTGGGAGTCGCAGACAGGAAGTACCCACGGCTGGACAAAGGCAAGAGGAGTGAAAGAAGGGGGGTCCTGGGCTGCAATGGGGAATGCACTGGAATAGCGCTTCTCAAATAGGATATGCAGGACTTTTAAAAATGTAGATTCTGATTCCACAGATGCAGCGAGGGTGAAATTCTGCATTTCTAACAAGCTTCCAGGTGACTCCAATGCTGCTGGTCAGCAGTCTCCTCTTGCATTGAGGTACTAAAGCTGTAGACAACCCCTCGGGGTCTCTCCCAGGCTTTCCCCTAAAAGTGAAGAGCACTTTCCTGTCTGAGTCACTCATGGGGTGCTCATTCCAGAATAATTCCTAACCTGTCCCCGGATTCCCAGGATTTGACTCATCCAGAGACACGACCTACGGAAAGCACCTAGAATAGTGCCTGGATTGTAACTAAGTGCTCAAAAAACAACTGAAATTGTCATTATATTGGATAGGCCTTCAGGACAGAGACTTGGCTTCCAGGGCATCTATAGAAGCTTCTTGATTGTGCACCATCTCTGCATATTTGATCTTCTTAAAAAAAAAAAAAAAAACTCACTGGGATAATAAAGTGTTGGCATAAAAATTTCCAAGACATTGCAATCGTTAGCCCCATTTTATGGATAAGAAAACTGAAGCTCAGAGAGATGGGGAGACACCCACAAGGTCCCAGAGCTGATAAAACACCTAAGCCAGGATTGGAAGTCAGGCAAGACGGCTGTCAAATCCACATGTTTGTCTCAGAGCACGCATCCTTTGATTCCTCCCATCCATTACACATGTACACATGCACACACACACACACACACACATTTTGTGCCTACCACTGAGCTGGGCACATACAACTCATTGTCCCTTACTACCTTATGGAGTTGTTATTTTGTTTTCACGCCCAAATTCTCCCATTAGCTATAAATTCCTAACAGGCAAGAATCAGATCTTACGCATCACCGATTCCCTGAGCCTGATACAGGTGATGCCATTCAGTGAATGCCCCCCTAAGTGCCCGCTGAATGAATGAATGATGAAGACAAGAAAATGGGCAAATTTAGCAAATATCCTTTGAGAGGGTAAGTGATTTGGTTACTTTTCCCGGTGATCTGGCTAAATAAGTTCCCCCAGTCTTCTTGCTGGATCTACACAATAGCTGCCATGTGATAAACAGAAACATGATGGTTTAAACCTAGAAAATACTTTGTTTTTCTGTGATGGCCTGCTATCTAATCCCCTGTTTGCCCCCAAACTGCAGTTGAAGAAGGATTAGATGAAAACAGAATTGCAAAGCAGATGAGTACCATGCATTGTTCATTCCAGGAGACCCTCAGTGCCCTGGCAAAGGCCTTGCACATAGTAGAAGCTCATAGATGCTCATTAAGTGAATGAACCAGTATTGGCTATTTCAAGCAAGGAAGCAGCACAACTGTCCCCAGGCCCCCCTTGCCCTAATCTCTCTCTCTTTCTCTCTCTTGCACACACACACACACATACACTCACACTCACACCACTTGAGCCCCTTTAGCACGGGGAAGGAACCTGCCTGTAGGTTTAAGGGACCCTGGCACCCATCAGTCTGGGAACGGGAGCGCTCTGTGTGTTTCTCTCTCCCTTCTTCTCTTGGCTCCTCTCCTTGCCCTGGAGCTGAAGCAGTAACTAATATTGTTTCCTGGCCTAAATAGATAATTGCCCTTCTGGCTGGATAAAAGATGTCTCACAGAGCAGAGTGAAATATCATTAATAAAGGAGACTGATTTACTCAGGAATTCCTCCAGAAGTGAGATTAATAAGCCATCCCCTGGTGTTAGATATAATCTTCAGTGCTCTCCTCACCGCATGACTTATTTTTGCAACAACCGCACTATTCCATCATTAATCATTACGGGAGGCCAACAGTTTATCTAGGCTAATGGGCCTGATACACAAACACAACAACTTTTTCCTCCCATTTGACAAGGAAGAAATTCAAGGGGAAAAAAATTAATCAACTGTGTGTTTCTTTTTAAGGAAATAGCCACCACCTTACCCAGAAACCAGGGTAAATACACACTTTGTGGATAAAATGAATAAATGTACATATAAATTAATACGACGTGTGACTATAGATACGTAAATACACATGGAGTAGAACTGTGAATACATAAAAGTATCTGGGGCATGATCATGTGTGTGAAAATGTCTATAATGCATGATTGTATGTGCATACACGTCATGTTGTTCTGTGTGTGCATAAATGTATATAAAATATGTTTGTGTGTGAGTGTATATAGAATATGGGGTAAGAGACCTGGCAAATATAGGGTATAGGATCATGAGCTAAGCTTTACAGGTAAATGTATATGTGGTAGGAACCTGTATGTGTGAAAATATGCATGATTGTGTGTGTAAATGTATATGCCTATATATGATGCTATGCCTGTAAATATACGATGAGTGATTTGGGCGTGTATATCACGGTGAATGACTATGTGCTTAATAAATGCTTACTATATGAAATTAAGAGACAAATTCTGTTCCAGTTGAAAAAATATAATTAGCAAACTTTTCATGTGCCCATTTCTGCTGCCTGGATTTGCTTTCTCTTTTTCCTGTCTTAGGCTAGGTATCCTGAAAGCAGAACGAAGACAGGGATTCCCCAGCAGTGACTTACGGCAGAAGGGGTTGACTTCCCTGGCATTTCGGCACAGGGCAATGTCTGAAGAGAGCAGCAGCTGTGAGCCTTAGTGGCCAACATTCACAGGAGCTGGCGGGGGGTGCAGCTGCCCAGCCAAGGGGATCTAGGAGTGCCACCTTAGTGTCTAAGTTACCTATCAGGTAGTTTGGAGTTGCACTGGGAGAGCGCTTCACAACCATGATCTGAAATGTTTTTACTTAATTTTGTGAGCAAGGAAAGATTTGGGGTGGGGGCACTGATGGGCTTCTGGAGCTTCAAGATCAGAGGTGGGTCAAGATCAGAGGTGGGCTTCAGGACAACAGCCCTGGGGATGCTCAGAGGATTGAATGGAGGAGGCAAGGTTGTGATGGTCCAGGACAGAGACCATGGGACATTGACGGAGGCAGGGCTGGGGGTAGTGAAAAGAACAATACATTTTGCTAAACTCCCAGCCCTGCTTCCTCCACCCTGGTCCTTCAGGAGCCTACAGGGCAGTGGGGCCCCAAGCACGTGGCCTCAGAGCCTGCATCCGGCCTGCCCTCCCCCAGCACGAAGGTAGTTCTGGCTCCCATCAAAGGCAGCATTCAGCCAGATGGGTTCCTGTCCTATGGCCACAGAAATGCCCAATCCCAGTGAGAAGGTGAGAGGCCAGCTGGGTGCATATTTATAAACCAAACTCCCTGTCTTTGTGGCGGGCAGCAAGGCCGTTCCCATGTGGGCAGCCAGCCCTGAGCCTCAGCTCCGACAGAGCCAATGCTTGTCTGGGCTGAAGGAGGGCCGCCAAGCTGGGCCCCTGTCCCGGGCAGGAACCGGGCAGCAGCGTGCAGCTTGGGTTGCACCCTTGGCCTCCTCCCTGTGCCACGGAGGAGTCGGGCTGGTTACAGTGGCATTTCTGATGTTGTCTCATGAAATCTGAGTGCTGAATCCTGAATTATGGCCACACTCTCACTGCTCCACTTGGTGACTCAAAGGAATGCAAAATGGGGTGATTCTGGCCACCCCTGCCAATTGTAGCTCAGAGAATGTGGTATTTGTAGTTGGAATTAGAGGCAGCTTTCATGTTAACAAACTGAAATGAGCAGGGTTTGGTTTTGTAAAATAAACTCCTCTTGGTCCCAGCTGCCTGGAGGTGACCCAAGCTGCAGACACCCCAATGTGACTCACACAGGCACCAAGACACACTCAACACTCTCACACCCACACCACACACAACATGGCCACATGTGTGTACATCTGAAGAGAGGCAGCTCTGACCTAGTGGTTAAGAGCTCAGAGCCTGGCTGGGTTCAGATCCCAGCTCCAGCACTTAATAAATGAGCTGCGTGAACTTGGGCAAGTTATTCAGCCTGACCTGTAAAACGGGGCTACCAAGAGCACTTAACTCCTAGTACTTACCTATCACAGTCCCTAAGTGTCATTGGGACTAAGTGAGTTCATGTTTGTATAAATGCTCCAAAGAGTGCGTGGCTTATATAAATGGTTATGCCTTAGGTCTGAGCAGGAAGCTGCCTCACCCCCATCTCTAAGGGACCTTGGAGAGCCCCTCACCAGTCCCTGGACCTCTCTCCCCTATGAAAGGGGTCCTCCCCTCACCTTAGCAATCAGTGAGTGTGTGAGAGAAAGAGCTTGCATGGTCCTTCCTGTTATCTGCTTTCAACATCCATCTCTCTCCCTGGCTCAAGGCAAGGGAAGGTCTCATGATTCTCACCCAGCTCAGCTCGGTGGTACTGAGTTTTTGGTCAAGTGTGGGAAGCCTCAACTATTAGAATGCACTTGAAGCCCTCCTTCTGCACAAGTAACATGGAGCCAATGGAGAGCTCGCCATGTGTGGCATCTTTGCACAGAACTTTCCTTCCATTCCCTTCAATTCTGCCTACACACGTCCTGTTTTACCTTCACTTCAGAGAGGAGGAAACCAAGCTTGAGAAACCAGGGGGCTTTCCCAGTGGTGCTGGGCAACGGGGATTTCAAAGCCCAGCCATGTAACCGCTCACTAGCGCCACCTGTGGGCTTAGCGAATATTTGGGTAGCACCTGGACGTGACATTCATCCATCATCATGCAGCGAACATTTATGCACTTTCATTTCTGGATGACATCAGAAAGAAAGCCACTGGTGCTGGAATTTCTTAACACTTCCCTAACATTTGCTAATGTTTCTTTTCAACAAGAGGAGAGCCCAGCCTCGAACATGGAACCTTGAACTGACCAGAGTAGCTAGATGGAATTTAAAATCTCCTATTTTCATTGTGTTCATTTTTATCACTATCCGCTATTTATGCCAAATGATACTGATTTTTCCACTTCTGGTAGCAAAGAAACGTTTCTTTTTAAAATTTCAGTTAGGAAATGAGTTGACTTAATGAAAAATAATGTAACAAGTCATGGTCAAAGTAGCCTGTGAGTATGGGGCACAAAAGTGAAGGAGGTCCTCCGGGAACTTGCACGTGGAAATGGCTGCGTTTTGTTTTACTGCTTCTCTGGGCCTGGGCAACTTGATCCTTGGGACCCTTTAGTCAGAGGTCTGAGCACTGGGGCAGCAGATAAGTGAATTCTGCCAAGAGAGGCATTTGAGGCCCAGACCTGCCCATTGCCATTGCAGGGCAGAAGGGCTCCTTCCTGGCACCCTGCTGATTGAAGCTGCCATCTAAATAACCACCCCAGCCTTCAGCCCTGAGCTGGAATTCTAGAAATTCAACTAGACAGTCTAGAGGATGGGGAGACTGTTCTAAGAACGCAAGTGGATACAGGAATGCTGCCATAACTTCTTGCGGTGAGATTCCAAATGTGAGAAGAAAGAGTTAGGGAGACAGAGAGGAAGGAATCTCTACACACACACACACACATATATATCCACAAAGATGCCCATACACACAAATATACACATACACACGAGCACACAGAATGTACAAACACACTCATACACACAAGCACACAGATAAATATACACACAAACATGCACGTGCAAACACACACACATGAACAGGCAGTCACACAATTGCTTCCTCCCTTGAAGTCCCAGTCCGGGTGGCGGCTGGTGCAGTGCAGAGACCAGTTTTTCCCAAGCCCTGCTCACGTCTGGTCCAAGACACTCCTCTCACCTCCCAAAATGGAAGTCATGAGAACGCCACACAGCGCCTGACAAAAAAGGTATTTGCTCCATCCTGGCCTAATTACAGGGGCCATTCTGGGCCTGGCCTGGCTGGAGCTGCCTCTCCCCACCCCTCTGCCCGTCCACTTTCCTGTACTCAGGGGCATCTCTGGCCAAGCTGTTTCCCGGACATGGCGTCCATTAGGGCCTCAATTACCTGGCAGGGCCACGGCCTTTGAAGTGGCTGCCGAGGCCTCTGGGAGGCTATTTTTCTCTCACCTGTCACCACTTATTTTTCTGGGCTCCTGGCCTGTGGCCCGGCATTTTTAACTAATGGGGATTAAATAATCCAGCTGTAATACAAATGCCCACTCCCGGCCCCGGCCCCTGGGTTTGTGTTGGAGTCATTAAGACCTCAGCCGGAGCTGGCAGGCGCTCCCCGTAGAAGGGTTAAGGAGAGGCCGGGCGGCACATTCTGGATTTTTTTATTGCCTCCTCATTATAGCTATTATCCACAAACACAACCGCTAATGAGAGGGCTGAGGAATTTGGGAGAGGAAAGGTTTCATTTGGGCTAGAGAAGGAAGCCATCGTCTGCCCTGAAATAGCAGCACCATGCCTGGGGATACCTCTCCCCTGAACACCCCCACGTTCCAGGGCGGGAGCGCTGGAATCAGGGGCAGGAGAGGGTTGGAAGAAGACCCATAGCCTGGGGTTCTGGACGCCTGAGAAGAAAGGGATGCCCTCATCTCACCTGTGGGTGGCAATATTTACTGCACACCCTTAGGTGCCTGGGCCTGTGTTAGTGTGGGGAGGTGCCCGTGGAATTCGACACACAATCTGGGACAGTCCTGAGAGCAAAAGGTGACACTAGTAATAGTTTCTCCAGGACAGCAGGGACCAGCCAAAACTAGCAGGAAATAAGTGAAGCGTTTGCCTCAGATGCAAAATTCCAGGGGCTCCAAAATTCTCAGTGATCAAATAATATTTTAATACATGTTTTAAAAGAATATTAATGCAAAAAAAAAAAAAACCCCACGAAGAACAGAATATGAGCTTTTTGTTTGTTTGTTTGTTTGTTTTTTGAGGCAGGGTCTAGCTCTGTCGCCTAGGCTGGAGTGCAGTGGCGTGATCTCGGCTCACTGCAACCTCTCCGTCTCCCAGACTCAAGCAATTTTCCTGCTTCACTCTCCTGAGTAGCTGGGACTACAGGCATGAGCCACCACGCCCGGCTAATTTTTGTATTTTTAGTAGAGATGGGGTTTCACCATATTGGCCAGGCTGGTCTCAAACTCCTGAGCTCAAGAGATCCACCCGCCTCAGCCTCCCAAAGTGCTGGAGTTACAGGCATGAGCCATCATGCCGGGCCAGAATACGAACATTTTAAATAAACAATGATCTGACAGGGTTGGGATTAGAGTAAGGACAGCAAAGCCAAGTCATGCAAGCCATGCAAACTCAGGGACAGAGCTTGTCTTTAAAGTGTTGATATTCTTCTGTTCATCATGGATTTTTTTTTTTTTCTGGCATCAATTTTGATTTTTTAAGATATTGCATTAAAATAGTACTTATTTTAATTACTGACTGTTCTAACACACTCTTAAATTTTCCACCCAAGGCTGCTGCCTCACTTGTTTCACCCTAGTCCCAGCCCTGCCAAACCAGGTTTGGAAAATTAAAGCCATGTCTGACCCCAGCTCTTGCCTCTGTGTCCCCAGTCTTCTGTGCCCAGACAGAGAGAGCTTTCTCATTTCCCAGTTTCTCTCTCACTTCTGAGCCTCCCTATAGGTTGTTCCCTCATCCTCAAAATCTCCCGTCCGCTTCCCTGTAATAATGACAAGAATGATCATTTACAACCATGTCCAATGAGTCAAGCCCTATACTAAGTGCATGCACACCATAGCTTGTTAAGTAAACCCAACAACCTATAAGGTAGGTGCTGAGAGGAGCCCTGCTTTACAGATGGGGAAAATGATAAAGGGTGTCTCACTCATGCAGCTCTTGAGCCATAATCACCAAAGCCAATGCCCTTAACCCCTGTCTTCTCCTGCCTCCACGCAGCTAGTACCCATTCAATGCGCGGTCACGTTTAAAAGCGTGTGCTCTGGGTTCAGGTCGTGGCTCTGCCTAGCTCTGGCTGCATGTCCTAGTCAAGTTACAAACCTCGTTATGTCTTGGGTTTCTCCTATGTAAAATGGGGGTAATAGTAGAGTTATTATGAGGATGAAATGGGTTAATATACATAATGTGCCTACAATCGTGTCTGACACATGGGACTTTCTAGATTTTAGCACTGGAAGTCCCATATCCCAGGAAACAAATCAGTCCAGGGCAAACTGAGATGGTTGGTCATGCTATTGGGAGATGTCAATACATGTGAATTACTATTACTGTTATTATTACTGGTCACCTGGTGTTGCTGTGTCCAGATGTCTTCTCTCGTCACTGCTTACACTGTCAGCCTAAAACCTGGGTTGGGCTCCCCTCTTGCTGCTCCCATAAACCCCTGTATTACTCTGTCATAGCACTTGCTGAATAGGTTCATAAGCCACCTGTTATCTGTCTCTCCCAGTACACTGGGGCTTCTAACAAGGCAGAGACTGCAACTGTTCAGGCTCATGTCCTGGCCAGTAGGGTAGTTCCTACCATGCTAGGTGCTCAAAACATGTCTGTTAAATGGCTAAATGAATGAATGAATGAAAGAGGCACAGACATCAAAAAGAATGCAGTCTAGTTAGCCAGATAAAAACTAACCATGTAATATTAGAAAATAGAAAAACTGTTAAAATACTAAAAGAAACACAGAAATCCTCCAACTTAATTCATTCTTCTGCAGGGGAGGGGAGGTAATAATACCTGAAGAGGTGAAACAGCCTGCCCCACCCGCACTGTCAAGTGGCAAGAGAAGTGGAGTTTGAAGGATAGCCTGGAGGACTTCCTTGCCACTGATGGGATCCAGGCATTGCCCCTGGCATCTCATCATGAATAGGAGATAACCCAAACCTCTCCATCATTCTGCCCAGTGAGGTCCAGGAGAAAGAATAGGCTGAAGCCGGGACCAGGTTTCAGCCTTCTTAGGGAAGTTAATTCTCAGGATTGTCCTCAGTCTCCTTGTCTGTCAAATGGACAGGCCATCTGCCCACCTAGACTTCTGACACTATGGTGAAGCTGAGATGCAACTATAGATGTGGGGACTTTGGGAAAATTAACAATGCCTCTGCAGATGACAAGGGTTGCTATGAAAGAACAAAGCCGGCTCTCTGGTTCCCAGGTTCTGGCACTGTCCCAGGTACACCAATCTCAGCATGCCAGAGTCAAGGCTGGGAATGGTGAGAACCCCAGGAAACACAATTGCCTAGAAACCTCAACTTGGTAAACAATAAAATCTTATTTTTAATTGAAAAATAATCTGTGGGAGAAGTTCAACATAAAAAAAAAATAGATGAGGTTATTTAATAGGAAATCTTATACATTGTAATTCATACTTTTTTTTTGAGACGAGGTCTTACTCTGTCACCCAAGCTGGAGTGCAATGGCACAATGACAGCTCACTGCAGCCTCAACCTTCTGGGCTTGAGTGATCCTCCCACCTCAGCCTCCCAAGTAGCTGGGACTACAGGTGCGCACCATCATGCCTGGCTAATTTTAGTACTTTTTTGTAGAGACAGGGTTTCACCATGTTGCCCATGCTGATCTTGAACTCCTGAGCTCAAGCAATCTGCCTGCCTCCGCCTCCCAAAGTGCTAAGATTACAGGCATGAGCTATCACATCCAACCTAAATTCATATATTTAATTATTAAGTTAATCACTGCACTCAATGTTAGTTCCACTTTCAGCATAGCCAAGTAAGTTCTTACCAGGCCTGACCCTCCTACAGACAACAGCTATAAACTTTGCACAAAATATGAAAACACCATTGACCTGAAGGGATCAGAGAGTGAACAAATGAGGCAGCTCTTGGAGAGCTAATCCTTAAGAGAAGAAAATGACACAGGGTGAGTTACCCATTTCTATAGCTTTTAGCCAGGCAGCAGGCTGAAATCAACATTACAAAATATAGCTAAAACTTTGATAGAAAACCCACAGCCTTTCTGGCCTGAAGAATCAGAGAACAGTGTTTGAAACAAGCACAGTTACTGGAAGGCAAAGGAGAACCTTTCTTGGAAAGGAGTGAGCTAAGGAGAGAGCCCCTAAACTCTGCATATTAACTCTGCCTAAATCTTGGCTTGACCCCTAAAATATGCATGCATGGGAATAAATCCAGCTAATGATAAAATAACTAAACTGAGAATTGACTTGCTTCCCAAAAGACAGTTTGTGGTTTAAGTCTAACCAAGGTAATTGCTTGCCAAAACAAAAAATCAAAATCAATAATCTTCAGAGAAATATAACAGAGTCCAGAATCTTCACAACATCGCATTCATAATTTCCCCAGTACAACCCACAGTCATTCAACATAAAAGAGAGAACAAGAACTTTGTGAGCCATTCTTGAGCAAAGAGATAATCAATGGAGACCAATGCTGATATGACTCAGCTGTTAGAATTAATAACAGAAATGTAAATGCCGTTATTGTAATTATGCTCATGGACCAAAAGAAAAATAGCTTCACAGTGAATGAAATCTTAGCAGAGAAATACAACTATTTTTTTTAAATGATAGATATTCTGGAGCTGAAAAATACAGTGTCTGGAATAAAAATTAATTTATTAGGCTTAGCACCAGAAGTTTCTCTCTGAACAACAGAAAGAACAAAGATTAAAAAAATAATGTGGAGCCTCAGGGAAAGCCTAGAGTATATGTAATTGGAGTCCCAGAAGTAAAGGAGAGAGATAATGAAGCAGAAAAAAAATGTTTTGAAGAAATAATGACTGAAGTTTTCCCAAATTTAATGAAAAATATAAATTTATAGATTTAAGAAGTTCAGTGAATCCCAAGCAGGATAAATACAAAGAAAATCACACCTGGGCACATCATAGCCAAACTCTTGAAAATTGAAAACCAAAGAGAAAATCATGCACCAAGCTAGAAAAAAATAACATTACATACAGGGACATAATTTGAAATTTCACCAACTTCTTGTCAGAGGCTATAAAGACCAAAAGATTGTGTCTTCAAAGTACTGGAAGATAAAAAATAACTCAGAATTCTATATCCAGTGAGAACATCTTTTAATAATGAAGGTGAAATAGAGACATTTCAGATAAAAGAAAATTAAGAAAATGTCTCCTCGTAAGGCCTGTATTACAAAAAAATACTAAAAGGAACTTTTCAGGCCAAAGGGAAATGAAGAGTGTAATAAATGGTGAATATCTGGGTAAATATTCAAGGCTTTTTTAAATCTTACTTTATTTGACATATTTAATTTATTTAACATACATAAAGTACTTTAAAGCAAAAATATGATATTGTAGTGTAGAGTTTATAATATATGTAAATATAAGTATAGAATACAGGATGGCTGGATACAGTGGTGGAGAGGCAGTAAATGGACTCATATGATTGCAAAGTTTTTATGTCTCATACCAAGTGGTAAATATTAACACTCATTATATGTGGAGGTTTAAGAATTATCTAAGTCCTTTAAGAATGCCATAACAAAATGGCATACCATAAACTGGTGGCTTATTAATAGCAAATATTTATTTCACACAGTTCTAGAGGCTGGGAAATCTAAGATCAAGCCACCACCAGATTCTGGTAACAACCTGTTTCCTGGTTCATAGATTGTGCCTTCTCCCCATGTCCTCCCAGCGGAAGAAGCTAACCAGCTCTTGGGTGTCTCTTTTTTTTTTTTTTTTTTCTTTAATTAAAATGTTTTTATTCATTTTTATTTTTAAAATTTTTTATTTTTTTATTTCAATAGGTCTTTGGGAAATAGGTGGTGTTTGGTTACATGAATAAGTGATTTAGTGGTGATTTCTGAGATTTTGGTGCACCCATCACCTGAGCAGTGTACACTGTACCCAATGTATAGTATTTTATCCCTTGCCATCTCTCACCTTTTTCCCCTGAGTCCCCAAAGTCCCATGTATTCTTCTTATGCCTTTGAGTCCTCATAGCTTAGCTTCTGTATATGACTGTGAACATATGATGCTTGGTTTTCCATTCCTGAATTACTTCACTTAGAATAATAGTCTCCAATTCCATCCAAGTTGCTGTGAATGGCGTTATTTCATTCCTTTTAATGGTTGAGTAGCATTCCATGGTGTGTATATATGAATATAAAAAACATTTTCTTCATCCACTTGTTAATTGATGGGCATTCTGAGTGGTTCCATATTTCTGCAATTGCAAATTGTGCTGCTATAAACATGCATATGCAAGTATCTTTTTTGCATAATGATTTCTTTTCCTCTGGGTACATATCCAGTAGTGGGATTGCTGGATCAAATGGTAGACCTACTTTTAGTTCTTTAAGGAATCTCCATCACTTCTCAGCTTTTTGGCTAAGATCAAGTGTAGGAATCTCCACATTGTTTTCAATAATGGTTGTACTACTTTACATTCCCAGCAGCAGTGTAAAAGTGTTCTCTTTTCACCATGACCATGCCAACATCTATTTATTATTATTATTATTGCCGCTCTTGCAGGAGTGAGGTGGTATCACATTGTGGTTTGATTTGCATTTCCCTGATAATTAGTAATGTTGTGCATTTTCCCATATACTTGTTGGACATTTGTATATCTTCTTTTGAGAATTGTCTATTCATGTCCTTAACCTACTCTTTGATGTGAGTTTTTTTTTTTTTCTTGCTGATTTGTTTGAGTTCTTTATAGATTCTGGATATTAGTCCTTTGTCGGATGTATACATTGTGAAGATTTTCTCTCACCCTGCGGGTTGTCTGTTAACTCTGCTGATTATTTTTTTTGCTGTGCAGAGCTTTTTAGTTTAATTAAGTCTCATCTATTTATCTCCATTTTTGTTGCATTTGCTTTTGGGCTCTTGGTCATGAAGTCTTTGCCTAAGCCAATGTCTAGAAGAGTTTTTTCCTTGTTATCTTCTAGAATCTTTATGGTTTCAGGTCTTTAATTTAAGTCTTTGACCCATCTTGAGTTGATTTTTTTTTAGAAGAGTTTTACTCTGTCGTCCAGGCTGGAGTGTAGTGGCATGATTTTGGCTCACTGAAACTTCTGCCTCCTGAGTTCAAGCTATTCTCCTGCCTCCGCCTCCCGAGTAGCTGGGATTACAGGCATATGCCACCATGTCTGGCTACTTTTCTTCTTTATTTTTAGTAGAAGTGGGGTTTTGCCATGTTGGCCAGGCTAGTCTCGAACTCCTGACCTCAGCTAATCCACCTGCCTGAGCCTCCCAAATTGCTGGGATTACAGGCATGAACCACCACACCCGGCCTTGAGTTGATTTTTGTATAAGGTAAGAGATGAGGATCCAGTTTTATTCTTCTACATGTGGCTTGCCAATTATTCCAACACCATTTGTTGAATAGGGTGTCCTTTCCCCATTTTATGTTTTTGTTTGCTTTGTTGAAGATGAGTTGGCTATAAGTATTTAGCTTTATTTCTGGGTTCTCTATTCTGTTCCACTGGTCTATGTGCCTACTTTTATACCAGTACCATGCTGTTTTTGTGACTCTGGCCTTATAGTATAGTTTGAAGTCAAGTAATGTGATGCCTCCAGATTTGTTTCTTTGGGTTTTTATTTTTTATTTTTTGCTTAGTCTTGCTTTGGCTGTGTGGGCTCTTTTGTGATTCCATATGGATTTTGGGATTGTTTTTTCTAGTTCTGTGAAGAATGATGGTGGTATTTTGATAGGAATTGCATTGAATTTGTAGATTGCTTTTGTCACTATGGTCATTTTCACAATATTGATTCTACCCATTCATGAGCATGGGATGTGTTTCCATTTGTTGGTGTCCTCTATGATTTCTTTTAGCAGTGTTTTGTACTTTTCCTTGTAGAAGGCTTTCACTTCCTTGGTTAGGTATATTCCTAAGTATTTTATTTTATTTTTTGCAGCTGTTGTGAAAGGAGCTGAGTTCTGATTTTCTTCTCAGCTTGGTTGCTGTTGGTATATAGCATAGCTACTGATTTGCGTACATCAATTTTGTATTCTGAAACTTTGCTGAATTCACTTACCAGTTCTAGAAGCTTTTTGGATGAGTTTTTAGGGTTTTCTAGGTATATGATTATATCATCTGCAAACAGCAACAGTTTGACTTCCTCTTTACTGATTCGGATGCCCGTTTTTTCTTTCTCTTCTCTGATTGCTCTGACTAGGATTTCCAGTACAATGTCGAATAGAAGTGGTGAAAGTGAGCATCCTTGTCTTGTTTTGTTTCTCAGGGAGAATGATTTCAGCTTTTCCCTGTTCAATACAATGTTGACTATGGGTTTGTTGTAGATGACTTTTATTACCTTAAGCTATGTCCATTCTATGCTGATTTTGCTGAGGGTTTTCGTGATAAATGGATGCTGGATTTTGTCAAATCCTTTTTCTGCATCTGTGAAAATGATCATGTAATTTTTGTTTTATTAATAATTCTGTTTATGTGGTGTATCACATTTATTGACTTAGGTATGTTAAACCACCCCTGCATCCCTGGTAACGAAACCCACTTGATTATGGTGGATTATCTTTTTGATATGCTGTTGGATTTGGTTTACTAGTATTTTGTTGAGGATTTTTGCATCTATGTTCCTTAGGGGTATCGGTCTGTAGTTTCCTTTTTTTGTTATTTTCTTCCCTGGTTTTGGTATTAGGGTGATACCGGCTTCACACAATGTTTTAGGGAAGACTCCCTCTTTCTCTATCTTTTGGAGTAGTGTCAATAGGATTGCTACTAAATCTTCTTTGAATGTCTGGTAGAATTCAGCTGTGAATCTGTCTTGTCCTGGACTTTATTTGTTGTTGGCAATTTTTTTATTGCCATCTCAGTCTCACTGCTTGTTATTGGTCTGTTCAGAGATTCTATATCTTCCTGGTTTAATCTAGGATGGTTGCATATTTCCAGGAATTTATTAATCTCATAGATTTTCTAGTTTATGCACGTAAAGGTGTTCACAGTAGCCTTTAGTAATCTTTTGTATTTCTGTGGTATCAGTTGTAATATCTCCTGTTTCATTTCTAATTGAGTTTATTTGAATTTCCTCTCTTCTTTTCTTGGTTACTCTTGCTAATGGTCTATCAATTTTATTTATCTTTTCAAAGAACTAGCTTTTGTTTCATTCATCTTTTGTATTTTTTTTTTCAATATCATTTAGTTCTGCTCTAATCTTCGTTATTTCTTTTCTTCTGCTGGTTCGGGTTTGGATTGTTTTTGTTTCTCCAGTTCCATGAAGTGTGACCTTAGAGTCTCTATCTGTGCTCTTTCAGACTTTCTGATGTAGGCATTTGATGCTATGAACTTTCCTCTTAGCACCACTTTTGCTGTATCCCAGAGGTTTTGATAGGTTGTGCCACTATTATTGTTCAGTGCAAAGAAACTTTTAATTTTCATCTTGATTTCATTGTTGACTCAACAATCATTCAGGAGTAGGTTATTTAATTTCCATGTATTTGCATGGTCTTGGTTCCTTTTGGAGCTGATTTCCAATTTTATTCCACTGTGGTCTTAAAGAGTACTTGATATAATTTCTTAAATTTACTGAGCCTTGTTTTGGTATTATATGGTCTATCTTAGAGAATGCTCCATGTGCTGATGAACAGAATATATATCCTGCAGTTGTTGGATAGAATGTTCTGTAAATATCCATTGAGCCCATTTGTTGTAGGATATAAAGTCCATTGTTTCTCTGTTGACTTTCTATCTTGATGACCTGTCTAGCGTTGTCAGTGGAGTATTAAAGCCCCCTACTATTATTGTGTTGCCATCTATCTCATTTCTTAGGTCTAGTAGTACTTGTTTTATAAATTAGGGAGCTCCAGTGTTAGGTGCATATATATTCAGAATTGTGATATTTTCCTGTTGGACTAGACCTTTTATCACTATATCATGTCCCTCTTTGTCTTTTTTAACTACTGTTGCTTTAAAGTTTGTTTTGTCTGACATAAGAATAGCTACTCCTGCTTGCTTTTGGTGCCCATTTTCATGGAATAGCTTTTTTCACCACTTTACCTTAAGTTTATGTGAGTCCTTATGTGTTGTTGAGTCTTCTGAAGATAGCAGAAACTTGGCTGGTGAATTCTTATCCATTCTGCCATTCTGTATCTTTTAAGTAGAGCATTTAGGCCATTTAAAATTCAATGTTAATATTGAGGTGTGTGGTACTATTCTATTTATTGAGCTATTTGTTGCCCAAATACCCTTTTTAAAAAATGTGCTATTGTTCTATAGGTCCGGTGAGATTTATGCCTTAAAGTGGTTCTATTTTGGTGTATTTTGGGGATTTGTTTCAAGATTTAGGGTGCCTTGTAGCAGTTCTTGTAGTGCTGGCTTGGTAGTGGCAAATTCTCTCAGCATTTGTTTGTCTGGAAAAGACTGTATCTTTCCTTCATTTATGAAGCTTAGTTTCACTGGATACGAAATTCATGGCTGACAATTGTTTTGTTTAAGGAGGCTAAAAATAGGACCCCAATCCCTTCAGCATGTAGGGTTTCTGCTGAGAAATCTGCTGTTAATCTGGTAGATTTTCTTTATAGGTTACCTGATGCTTTTACCTCACAGCTCTTAAGATTCTTTCCTTCATCTTGACTTTAGATAACCTGATGACTATTTGTCTAGATGATGATCTTTTTGCAATGAATTTCCCAGTGTTCTTTGAGTTTCTTGTATTTGGATATCTAGCTCTCTAGCAAGGCCAGGGAAGTTTTCCTCAATTATTCCCTCAAATATGTTTTCCAGGCCTGGTGTGGTGGCTCACGCCTGTAATCCCAGCACTATGAGAGTCCAAGGCTGGTGGATCATGAGGTCAGGAGTTCAAGACCAGCCTGGCTAACATAGTGAGATGCTATCTCTACTAAAAATACAAAAATTAGCCAGGCATGGTGGCATGTGCCTGTAGTCCCAGCTGCTCGGGAGGCTGAGACAGAAGAATTGCTTGAACCTGGGAGGTGGATGTTGAAGTGAACCGAGATCACATCACTGCATTCCAGCTTGGGCAACAGAGTGAGACTTCTTATGTGTGTGTGTGTGTGTGTGTGTGTGTGTGTGTGTATATGTGTATATGTTTTCCAAACTTTTACATTTCTCTTATTCCTCAGGAACACCAGTTATTCTTAGGTTTGGATGTTTAACACAGTCCCAAACTTCTTGGAAGCTTTGTTCTTTTTTAAAAATTCATTTTTCTTTGTCTTTGATGGATTGGATTAATACAAAAGCCTTGTCTTTGAGCTCTGAAGTTCTTTCTTCTGCTTGTTTGATACTATTGCTGAGACTTTCCAGTGCATTTTCCATTTCCCTAAGTATGTCCTTGATTTCCAGAAGTTGTGAATGTTTTTCATTTATGCTATTTTACTGAAGAATTTCCCATTCGTATCCTGTATTTTTTTATTTCTTTAAGTTGGACTTGACCTTTCTCTGGTGCCTTCTTGATTCGCTTAATAATTAACTTCCTGAATTCCTTTTCTGGCAATTCAGAGATTTCTTCTTGGTTTGGATCCATTGCTGGTTAGCTGGTATGATCTTTCAGGGGTGTTAAAAAACCTTGTTTTGTCATATTACCAGAATTGTTTTCTGGTTCCTTCTCATTTGGGTAGACTATGTCACAGGGAATATCTGGGATTCAAGGGCAGCTGTTCAGATTATTTTGTCCCACGAGGTCCTCCCTTGGTGTAGTGTTCTCCCCATTCCCCTAGGAATGGGGCTTGCTGAGAACCAAACTGTAATGATTGTTTTTGCTCTTCTGAGTCCCACCCAACGGAGCTACCAGGCTCCAGGCTGGTAGTGGGCCGTGTCTGCAAAGAGTCCTGTGATGTATTTCTGTGGTATCAGTTGTAATATCTGTCTTCAGGTCTTGCTGGTATCTGTGGAAGAAAGTATTGAATATAGTTAGATTGAGGTCTAATTAATCCATGGATAACAGCACCTGCTCCCGTGGAGTTCACAGTGGGGTGAAGTGGACTCTATAAGGGTCCTTGGTTGTGTTTTTGTTTACAGCACTGGTCTGGTGTTGATTAGCCTCCAGCCAGGAGGTGGCGCTTTCAAAAGCGCATCAGCTGTGGTCCTATAGGGAGGAGGCCGACTTGCCCTAGGGACACCTGGTGTCTTAGCTGATGGGCAGGGCCATAGTGCTCCCAAGAGATTATGACCTTTATCTTTGGCTACCAGGGTGGGTAGAGAAAGACTACCAGCTGGGGACAGGGATATGCACCAGCTCAGGCATGTCTGAGCTCAGCCTCTCCTTGGGCAGGGCTTGCTGCAGCTGCTGTGGGGAATGGGGGTATGGTTTCAAGTCCAATGTAGTTATATTTCCAGGGACATTATGGTTGCCTCTACTGAGTCATACAGAACACAAGGGAAGTAGGGGAAAGCCGGCAGTCACAGGCTTCACCCTGCTCCCACACAGCCTGCAGGCCTACCATGTGTTGGGCAGTAGCTATGCTTACATAATGGTGAGCAAAAACATTCAATTTTTTTTTTTTTTTTTTTTTTTTGAGACAGGATCTGGTTCTGTTTCCCAGGTTAGAGGGCAGTGGCACGAACACAGCTCACTGCAGCCTCAACCTCCTAGGCTCAAGTGATCCTCCCCAGAGGTCTTTTTTATAAGGACACTAATCCTGACCATGAGGGCAGAACCCTCATGATCTAATTACCTCTCAAAACCCCACCTCCTAATACCATCTTTTGGGGGATTGGGATATCAACATATGGATTTCGAGAGGGCAGAAACATTTACACAATAGCAAGGATTATGTTGAAATGCTTAGAGCAACCACTTAAAAATGTAATTCTAAAAGGTGTATAGCTAAAAAGACAATAGATAAGTTAAAATTGAATTCTAAAAGTATATTTGAATAACACAAAAGAAGGCAAAAAGAGGGACAGGAAAACAAAACCCAAGGGTCAGAGAAAACAAATAATAAAGTGGTAGACCTCAATCTAACTATATCCAATAGTTTCATTAAATGTTGATGGACTAAACACTCTAATTAAAAGGCAGAGATTCCTCATAACGATAAAGATCACTAAGAAAAGAAAAGTCACTTGAATGAATGCAAGCTGGGAATTCACCTAGTATGTGCTGATACAGCTTGCTAGTTGCTAAAGCATTGAAATACTTCATACCTGATTCGTAACTAGCCCCCACGGCCCCCCTATCTTAAACCCTCACTTCTTCCCCCATCAACCCTCATCTCTACAACCCAGCATCTCAATGGTTCATGCCTGGCACAGGATAGGGACCCTGGGACCCAGCTGCAGCATGGAGGCCATAATCCATTCTAATTTGACATTTCTAGTGCTGTAGTATTCTGAATAACACCCCTGGATGAATGCCAAAATTTGAAACTGGGAATTTCAAAGGCCTCATGCCAGCCTCAATACGTAATTCATTTCAGTATTTGTTTTTCTTGCACATCATTCAGAAGCATATTCTGATTTCACACTGAGAAATAGTTTCAAGCAATAACAGTTTTATTCTTCTATTAACAATTCAACTTGTAATCTCAGTATATACTTCAATTTAACAAAGACATGGAGAAATACTGTTTTAAAGCCTGCATCCCCCCACACACCCCTCAAAAAAGTTAATTTGGCAGCACATAATAATGTCTCAATGATCTCCAGTAGGTTTAAATTGGGAAACATACCTTAACATATCTTTTGCTTATTTTTATTTTTTGTAAATAACAATTTTGTTTTTATTATAGTTTCTTAAATACTTACAACTATATAAAAAGAAGAAATTTTAATCAAGCATTTGAGATACTAAGGGCTGTGTAGAATGTACCTTAAACTCCTCCTTTACCCACTCTATGAGGAAACAGATGCCTAAGACTGTGTGGGTGTGTAGTGTATGTGTGTGTGTATGTGTATGTGTGTGTGTGTGTGTGGGGTTTGCTTGTGTGCATATACATGTTAGTATGAGCATACAGGTGTGATTGTGTGTGTATGAGAGTATGCATGGTGACATATGTGAGCATATAGGAGCGTGTGCAAGCATGTAATAAGTGGGAGTGGGGTGTGTGTATGTGTGTGTGAGAGTGTTGTGATGTGTGCATGTATGTGTGGTGTGTGTGCTGTTTGTGAGTGTATGAGTGTGTGGTGTGTGAGTGAATGTGTGGTGTGTGTGTGAGTGGATGTGTGTGTGGTGTATGTGTGGTGTGAGTGTGTGGTGCAAGTGTGTGTGAGTGTGGTGTGCGTGTGAGTGTGGTGTGAGTGTGGTGAGTGTGAGACTGTGTGGTGAGTGTGTGTATGTGCATGTGTGAGTGTGGTGTGTGTGGTGTAAGTGTAATGTATGTGTGTGTGGTGTGTGTGGTGTGAGTGTGTATGTGTGTGTGGTGTAGTGTGTATGTGTGTGTGGTGTGTGTGGTGTGTATGGTGTGAATGTGTGTGTATGTGTGTGTGGTGTGAGTGTGTATGTGTGTGTGGTGTGTGTGGTGTGAATGTGTATGTGTGTGTGGTGTATCTGAGTGTGGTGTGTGTGGTGTGAGTGTATATGTGTGTGTGGTGTGTCTGAGTGTTGTGTGTATGTGTGGTGAGTGTATGAGCATGTGTGCATGAGTATGTTCGCATGGTGTGTGTGTGTATGGTGTGTGAGTGCATGTGTGTTGTGTGTTCATGAGTGTGTGTGAATATGAGTGTGTGAGTGTGGTTTGTGTGAATATGTGTGTGAGTGTGTGTATGTGAAATTAATGGAGTTTATGATGAGTGTATGAGTGTGTGGGGAGTGTGTGGTGTGTGTAAGTATGAGTATATTTATGTATGTAGAGGTGAATGTAGTGTAGGGGTCAGTATTAAGAGTGTGTGTGAATATGAGTGTGTGAGTGTGTATGTGGAGTGTGGTTTGTGTGAATATGTGTGTGAGTGTGTGTATGTGAGTGTGGGTTTGTGATGAGTATGAGTGTGTGTGGTGTGTGTAGAAATAGCAGGGGAAGTATGTGTTTTATGTATGTAAGGAATTGAATGTGAGTGTAGAGTCTGTGCATGAGTGTGTGTGAATATGAGTGTGTGAGTGAGTGTGTATGTGAGTGTGGTTTGTGTGAATATAATATGTGGGGTAATGTGTATGTAGAAATTGTGGAGTTTTGTGATGAGTGTATGAGTGTGTGTCTGTCTGAGTGTGGTGGTGTGTGTAAGTATGAGAGTATGTTTTATGTATGTGGGGGTGAATGTGAGTGTGGGGGTCTGTGTGCATGAGTGTGTGTGCCAGCATACAAGATTACCGAGGCTCCTCCAGACACGTGTTTTCTCGTAGGCCCTCACAAGTATTTGGAGGAGGGAGGGGAGAGAACGCCCCATTTTCCCGAGACTCTGCCTTCTGCTGGGTTCCTCCTCTGCCCAATCTGGGGAAGGCCACATTCCCAGACAAGCCAGCGGGCCATGCCGCATCGCACCCTGCCCGGTGATGCTGGCGACCCCTGTGTCTGAGTGCAGAAAGGTCACAGATGGGGTTTTAGAGACACTCGTGATTACCTTCTGGGTGACCGCCGAGACGGGCCACTTTGGGGCTGACACCTTTCTAAACATAGCACGGGGGAAGGGCCAACATCCCGTTCGTCACCAAAGCCATTTACTTACCCACCCAGACAGGCCCACACGCCAACGGGAGCCACTTATAGCCACCTTCAAAAGGGCCTGGAGTGGGTGCAGTGCCGGGGGAAGGGAGGGCGTGGCACAGGCCACTGCCTGCAACCTCTTGACCAGAGAGGAAACTCTGCCGCATGACATTTAGAGGCCGCGGGACCTGGGTTCAAATTCTCCTCTGCCCCTGCCAGAGTGGGAACTCTTCACTCCTCAGAGCTGCCTTTCTTTCCATTGGCAAGATGGGGATAGTCATTGTCCTGACCCCTTTCCTAAGAAGCAAGGCCTAGAACCCTGGAATGGACTCCTCTCCCCACCCTTGGTTCTTTTTTTTTTTTTTTGACAGAGTTTCACTCTTATCACCTAGGCTGGAATGCAGTGGCATGATCTCGGCTCGCTGCAACCTTCGTCTCCCAGGTTCGAGCAATTCTCCTGCCTCAGCCTCCCAAGTAACTGGAATTATAGGCTCCCACCACCACGCCCAGCTAATTTTTGTATTTCTAGTAAAGATGGGGTTTCACCACGTTGGTCAAGCTGGTCTCGAACTCCTGACCTCAAGTGATCTGCCAGCCTCGACCTTCCACAGTGCTGGGATTACAGGCATGACACCCTTGGCTCTTTTAGGTTTAAGTAGCTGGTGGGAAATCTAAGGAGGTCTTGGCTAAGGTCCAGGTGAGGCAGGCCAAGCTGGGGTCACAGGAAGAGCTGCAGGTGCATAGATGGGGTCCAAGTTCAACTCTATATGTGCTGAGTAGCTTTGGGTGAGCCACTCCTGCTTCCTGAACCTAATTTCTCTGAGCTGTTCTTCTTGTCCTTCTAGACCTATTGTGAGTACTGCTTCAGCAACTGGTCCCTAATATCTGCATAAAGCAGGGTTCATCCTGAGCTGATCTAATCGCCCAAGACTACCCAGGCCTAGCCCTGTGGACTGTGTGTGTGTGTGTGTGTGTGTGTGTGTGTCTGTACAGGGAGGAGGAGAGGGTTAGGGTTGTTTAAATATGGCAGCTTTATTGAGATGTAATTAACATGCTATGTGATTCACCCCTTTAAAGTATACAATTTAAAGGTTTTTGGTATATTCATATCACAACAATCAATTTTAGATTTTTATTACCCCAAAAAGAAACTCCATTCCCCTTAGCCATGCCCCCCTCATCTCTGCCCCCGTACTGCTCCCCTCACTCCACTTTCCCCAGGTCCTGGCCACCGTGAATCTCCTTCCGTGTCTGTGGATTTGCCTCTTCTGGTCATTTCATGCTAATGGGATCGTCTTTTGTGACTGTTACTGCTTGGGCTTTGTCGCTCAAGGCGAACTTGGGAGCCTCCTTTCCAGACATGCAGGGAAGGCCTGTTCCCTTCCTCTTGGCACACATCCTCGTTTAACCAGGGGCCCAGGAGCTTCCATGCTGCCCTCAGGCTTCTGTCAATGCAAATTAACTCACTGCAAGGTGGCAGAGACTTACCATGTCTCCAGACTCACTGCTTTTTCAAAGAGGAGCCAAGAGGAGCAATGATTAACCCAGCAGAGCGACTTGGCATTGGTGCCTCGTTGGGATCCGCTAGGAAAGATTTCCAGGAGCAGAAGCGCCTTCCCAGAGCCCCTCAAGTCACAGGTCAGAGCTAACAACCATGTCCCCTAATAGGCCCAGGTGAATATGATTCTCTAGGACTTCCTACCCGGTCTGTCCCAGCAACACTGTGCTGCAGGAGAGATAGGACCCAGGGGTTGGCGTGCCCCAGCCCCACCCTCCTTAGGCAAGTTATACTGAGGCTGAGGGAGCAGCTTAGGGTGACCAGCCCCTGCGCCCTTGTACTCACTCCCCCAGGACAATGAGCACTCCAAGCCTGCATACACCAAGCTTTCCATCTCTGCCCCAAATTAGTGTATGATTTTGGGCAAGTTTCCCTCCTCTCTGAGACTCAGTTTCTTCATCTGCAAAATGGGGATAACAGCTCCCACTGGATTGGGTTATTGAGAGGCTTAAATGAGCTGGTCCATGAAGGCTCCTTGCATGGAGCCCGGGGCACCAATCTGAGTCTGGACAAAGTAGGCATCTTGGTGATGATGACAGTGAGGAAGAGGAAGATGCTGGGGTTAGTACAGAGATGCTTTGGGAAGCAGGCCCAAGCTCTATCAGTGGGAGCTGGGGGCTGCATGCTCCTCTCCCTGCCAACAATGCTCTTTGCCATCAGCGACATCTGGCTCTCTGCCCTGGATGTGTATTAGGAGTGATTACGTGTCCCTTTAAATTCTGGGAGCTGTCGCTAACGGGTGCCGAGGTTTATTTGCCACCATTTATTTCAGCTCCCATGCAGCCCCTGCCCCTCTCTCCTGAGAGGGACAGGCGAGGAGAGACACCTGCTCAGAGTGTTTAATTTCCGTGAACAGTGTGTTTCCTGGGAAGGAGCGCATTTGAAGTGCTCCACGTTGGCTCGAAACGAGTCCCAGTAGGCACCGCCACCCCAGACACTGAGCTCCCCCTTTCCTGGGGATGAAGGGTAAGGGAAGCCCTTTCTAAAGAGAGGATCACATTGGTTAAAAATTAGGGTGGAGGAGAAAAGACGAGGATAAGTCCAACCTTGGGGTGAAGACCGAGCAGGGCTTCGCAGTAAAGACAGGCCTGGGCTTGGATCATGTGTTGTCACATTCTGGGGCACATTTCTTAGCCTCTCCATAAAAAGGAAAAGCTGAGCCCCTTTTCCCAACACACCCCCAACAAATACACACACACACACACACGAGGTGACAGGACTAAATGTGCTGGAAAATGCTGGACCCAAATTACAAAGGCTGATAATATCACAACCACCCCGAGCATCTGTGGCACGAAGGACAAGAAGCCTCCACTTCCTGATGTCTTTCTCTCTCCTGACTCCGCCCCTCATGGTAGGGGCCTCCCCAGAGTTGTGTGTGGACTCTGCAGCGCACCCTCCAGCTCTTTCCACACACCTCTCCCTCCATAAAGCTGCCTGTTGGCCACTCATGGGATCAAGGGTGCCTTCGCCAGGTGTATAGCTCACCTTTAGGGGGATAGACTCACAGAACTCATCCATACAGGCCCTGGAAGGGCCATTTGAGCAAAGAATTCAGAAGCCCCAGGTACCTGGAGTATCATCTAGAAATGAGTCACCTCCACTTGACCCCATAGACACCTCAACCCTTGGCTGCAAAGCTTCCTCACCCCCTGGGGTGGGGAATGGCTCAGGGTGGACACAGCCAGCCATTCTGAGGTGCAGGCTCGGAGCAGGGACTCCTCTTGCCCAGATCGAGGTGCAGTACTAACATCAGGAGCTGGTGAGGATGAAGATAGATGGTTCCCGTCAGCAGGGACTGGTAGAAGTAGAAGACAGCATGGCTATTTTGGAGGGCAATTTGGCGGTGGCTACTGAAACTGAAAACACACAGAGATCCAGTGACCCAGCAATTACACCTCTTCGTGGCTACCCCAGGAAACACTCACCACCGTGTCTAAAGAGGTATGTGCCCAGACAATCACACCATGTGATTTACCAAAGTTGACAAAATGAGAACAACCTAAATGTTCGTCAGATGAGGAATGTCTAATGAAACCACAGCACAGTCCTTCTATGGAACATGGTGCAGCCAATAAAAAGAATAATGTTCCTATGGGTTCTCACAAGGGACAAGCATGAAGACACATGATTGGGGGGAAGAAAACGTGAGTTCCTTGAGTCTGTTTACATCAAATCAAATCAGAACAACACCATATATTTCCGCGAATACATACACCTGTGTGTAAATATGCAGAAGCATGTCTGGAAGAATTCACAATAATTGTCTCCAGGGAATGAAGTATGGCACCAGGACTAGGGGATAGTGGTCACAAACAACTTAATTCTAAGCTGTAACATGTATATCCATATATATCTACATGTAGTCATGTGTTCCTTGTGTACTTAAATTTTCCTCTAAATTTATTATTATTATTATTATTCCAGAGTCAAGGTTTTGTTCTGTCACCCAAGCTGTAGTGCATTGGAAAAAGCTCCTCACTGCAGCTTCTAACTCCTGGGCTCAAAACGTCCTCCCACCTCAGCCTTCCGAGAAGCTGGGACTACAGGTGTGTGCCACCACACCCGGCTATATATATTTTTTTGTTTTTGTAGACATAGGGTCTCACTGTGTTGCCCAGACTGGTCTCAAATGTCTGGCCTCAAACATTCCATCCACTTCCCCTTCCAGAGTCACTGAGTTCATCTAGATTTTAACTGAGTAGACGCTCAATTGAAGTTCATCTATGCTTCCTACCTTTTCATCCTCAGAGCACTTGAAAGTTTCTGAAACATTTTGCACCCACAGTCTGTAAGTCAACAGAGCTCAGAGAGTCACACTTTAAAGATGAGAAAAACAAGGTTCATCCCAGGAAATAATCAGGAGTCTCCAAAGCCCTCCTAGGAAGGACTGTACCCAGGAACACTAGAAGGTAGCAGGTAAGGGAAAATCGAACATCTGTCATGGAGGAGGAAAAAGATTCCCACATTCTGCTTCTCTTCACTCCTTAGCTGATGAAATATGATCATCTGCATGTCCTCCTTCTGCTATGGGCTCTGCCTGGAACATCTGCCTTATCCAATTTGTTTTTATGTTTACAAGCATAGTTCATCTCACCTCCTCCAGGAAGCCTTTGCTGACTAACCCAGCCCAATCTTCTGCTCCTTCCTCTGCTGCTTCTAAGTTAGCTATAATTAGCCATGTATATCCACAGGGATACTTATTGTGCACCTACTATATGCTAGTGGCATAAAAAAGGTGTGTTTTTGTTTGGTTTGGTTTGGTTTGGTTTGGTTTGGTTTGGTTTGGTTTTTGAGACGGAGTTTTGCTCTTGTTGCCCAGACTGGAGTGCAATGGTGCAATCTCGGCTTACTGCAACCTCCGTCTCCTGGGTTCAAGTGATTCTCCTGCCTCAGCCTCCCGAGTAGCTGGGATTACAGGTGCCCACCATCATGCCCAGCTAATTTGTTGTATTTTTAGTAGAGATGGGGTTTCACTCTGTTGGCCAGGCTGGTCTCGAACTCCTGACCTCAGGCGATCCACCCGCCTTGTCCTCTCAAAGTGCTGGGATTACAGGTGTGAGCCACTGCACCCGGCCAAAAAAGGGTATTTTTAAAAATACGTTGGAACACTTAAGAAACATCTAAATGTTAAACTGTGTAGTACTAAGAGTGGGTTATTCAAAATGTAATTATCTGGTAACCTCTGCAATTCAAAGTACAACTCTAAAGAACTGTTGCCTTATCCAGACATTTGTACTTATAGACGAGCCCCCATGGGATCCTACTTATGGCTTAGTTGCTCTTACTTGACAAACAATACTAACAATTGCAGTGATGCAGTTTTGAAACCTACAGAAGCATCAAATTAGAATGGGGAGCGAGGTGATGCTTGAACAGTATGTACATCAGGAAGCAGAAGTGACAGCCCTCATCCTGGCAGGAAAATGAGAGAGAAACACTCACAAAGCAGACAGGATACTTGAAAAAACAGAGCCCCTGGGGACATTTGGCACAAGGACAAACAATCCTCCATACTTTGGTGGGTCTTGAACACATTCTTAATGTATCATAGCACAGAACACTAATGAATATTCATATTTTAAGGCCTCCAGAGAAGGTTAAATAATTTTCAGAGTTCTCTAAGAAAACACAGACATAGATGATCTAGTCAGGAAATTTTTATCTTAAGACATTTAAATAAGAAAAAGTTGCATACAGAAAGGGCAACTTTCAATTACCTGAAATATTTAAATACATGGAAAAATGTTACTGCCCCCATGATTCTGGGTAACTGAAGCAGGGTAGGTTGTAGCAGATTTTTCCGTGGATGCTGGTCTCACTCTCTGCCATCCTTGAGCTTCCCCTGTAATTAGAGATCCATGTTCTGTGCCCATCCCCAAGGCCTGAGAGCCAGCCCTAGCATGTCCCGGGCCCAGTGGAAGAAGATGCCTACAGGGTCATGGGTTGCAGCTCACAACTGACTTCACCTCTCAGCCTGGTGCGCAGCTCTGGCCCTGAGACTCTAGTAGGACAAGAGTGAGCTGGAAAAAAAAAAAAAAAAAAAAAAAGCGTTGGAAATTGGTGAGAATAAACAGAAGGTAGGTGAATTAAACGAAACCTGAGAGGAGACAGGAGGCAGGTTTGTAGACATGAAAGAAACAGAGTGGCAAAAACCCAGAGTCTGGGTCTTCAGATGTCAGAAAGCCACAAGCCCATGAGAACATCAAGATTCAGTGTGGCAGAGAGTCCATTGGTTTGCTACTACAATCATATGCTAATGTCTGCTGGGATAAGGAGATGCACAGGCCGGGTCCAGACTCAGAAAGGCTAACCTGAGTGATAGGCTCTCCATTATTGATGTCTGCCACAGGCACACAAAGAGTGGGGAGCAGTGAGTGCGCCAAAGATCTGCTCTCCTTAGTCTAGCCCAGTTCCCTTATACAGATGGGGTGGTGATGGCCCAGAGAAGAGGGTGATTTGCTGGAAGTCCTCCAGCAAGACAAAGAAGGGGATGGGTCAGAACTGTAATGTCCAGGGTAGCTGCTAGCCACCTGTGGCTACTGAGCACTTGAAATGCAGTTGGTTCAAATGAAAATGTATAATTGTAAAATACACACTGAATTTGGAAGACAATATAAAAAAAAGAATGTAAAATATCACATTAACATTTTTATGTTGATTGCATGTTGAAATAATATTCTGGACATAATGAGTTAAATAAAATTTATTATTAAATTAATTTTGCCAGGTTTCACTTTACTTTTTACAAAATGTGGCTAGTAGAGAATTTAAAATTATATAAACGACTCAACATTTATATTTCTACTGGATAGTGCTGTGTTGGAACAAAGAAAATGCACTCTTCCAGACAGAGGGTAACAATTGATGGCAAACTTATCATGCTAATCTTGGAGGTCCTCCTGAAGGAGGAAATGATCCAAAAATGTCTTCCTGAATCCATGATCCTCAGTCCACTTTTATTTTTTCAAGATGATAAAGATATTGAAATTGAAGCAATTAAACTCATAAGAGTTAAGGAGTAGAATGATGGTTACCAGAGACTGGGAAGGGTAATGGGGAGACGGGGATAAAGTGGGGATGATAAAAGTACAGTTAGATTGAATGAATGAGATCGAGTTTTTTGGAGTTTTTTAGACTGAGTCTTGCTCTGTCACCCAGGCTGGAGTGCGGTAGCGCTATCTCAGCTCACTGCAACATCCGCCTCCCAGATTCAAGTGATTCTTGTGTCTCAGCCTCTGGAGTAGCTGGGATTACAGGCGTGTACCACCACATCAGGCTAATTTTTGTATTTTTAGTAGCGATGGAGTTTTGCCATGTTAGCCAGGCTGGTCTCGAACTCCTGACCTCAAGTGATCTGCCCACCTTGGCCTCCCAAAGTGCTGTGATTACAGGCATAAGCCACCGTGGCCAGCCAAGATCTAGTATTTGGTAGCACAACAGGGTGGCTATGGTCAACAATAATTTATTCTATATTTTAGAATAACTAAAAGAGTAGAGTTGTAATTCTCCTAACGCAAAAAAAAAAAAAAAAAGAAAGAAAGATGCTTGAGGTGATGGATGCCCCAATTACCCTGATTTGAATGTTATGCACTGTATGCCTAAATCAAAGCATCACAAGGACCCTATAAATATTGACACCAAGGAAATACTCATAGTAATTAAAACTTTAGAAACTTAGAAAAAAAATTTTTTTTAAGATATTGGGACAAATTGCTAGACCACCACCTTTGGAGTCAAAGTCATGGCACACACTGAAGCCCTGCAGCCCCTTCTGTGTCCCAATCACGTAAACTTATTTATCTCCATGGTCTCATCTCACCCTCTCAAACCCAAAGAAGGGCGGCACATCTGCATCTCCATCCTGCAGCTGCTCCAGCTGTGCCTCTGGAAGGCTACATAACTTGTCCAAGTTCACAAACTGTGAGACGTGGCAGAGATGAGTGCTCCTTCCACCATGTGGGTGGGGGGACGAAGGAGACCTCAGCTGGTGCCTATTTTTAACCAAGGAATTGGAAATGTTCTTCTGAAAAGCTCTGAATGGAATGCAGCATTGCAATAAACCGTAATCAAAACCTGATTTTGCAGGGCACGGAAGGAAAGAGCCCCCTCCTGTTATTTCTTCATCCAAGCTTTCCTTGAAAGGGAAATGCAAGGCCGGGCCTGTGTATGGTGGGTGACGCTGCAGAGTGCAAGCCCTGGGTGGCTGTGGGTAGACTGTGGCTCTCTCTGGGCCCCAGTGCCCTGCCTCAGTCATGAGGAGGTGATTTCTACCTCTCCAATTGCAGCAAATCTGCTTTAATCCAGCCGCCCTTGACAGTGTCATACCTAGGAACCTTGGAGTGGAGATAGTAAAGATCTAAGGATACAGAGGGTGACAAAGCTAAGCTTTCCCAGTTCTGGAGCACTGTGATCCTCTGGGCAACTGTGCACAGTTGTACAGGTTGTTCACTACACAAGAGCATTCCTAACAACCGTAATGGGGGAATAAATTCAGCCTCCACACCACTCTCCCAGTGTGATGCCTGGTATGTGAGCTGCCCTGAGAAAGGTGTGTCTCAATTAATCTGCACAAAGGCGCTGTCCAGGCTACCTGGGTGCCCTGGCATTTCCCCACCTATGGAGCACTCACTCTCAAAATGACTCCACCCACCTTTTCTTAATACCCAAACAAAAGACCCTAATGTTGTGCCTTTTCATGAAATTGGCACAGCCTGTGGCCAGCGGTCAGAGAGAACATGAGCATTAATCATGACCTTGGAACAAAAGGTAGCCGAGGGTGCAGGAGCTGGGAGCAAGGGGCAGTCTGGTATGCATGGAAGCAAAGAGACCAAGCCAGAGGCAGAGGGACTGTCTCCCCGCCTGGGCTTGCAGCTTCGTGGTCCGGGAGCCACTCTACCACCAGCTCCCTGTATAGCTCCAGACAAGTTTCTTCCTAAGCTGTGGTTTTTGCATCTATCAAATGGAGGTGATACTCCCAGGGCCCTGCTGGTTCTCCCAGTGCGGAAGTGGACATGACCGCATATGCTGGGACACAGAGGGGTGTTGTGGCTGACTGCCATGCACAATCCAGGGGGTGGCAGGTGTCATCTGCCCCCAAGGGCTCACTGGATTACTCAGCTGGCTCTGGTCCTCTGGCCTTGCATACTCAGCCGCCCTCCACTTTGCCCCCAGACCTTCCCACTCCACATAAGCCCTGCAGGGTTGCCTACTTGCACAGCCCATCTCGAGGGTGAGACACGGGGATGGAGAGGTGAGGCACACTCTTCATAGACTGAAGGGATTGGCAGCCCATCCACTTGTATTTCCGTCTCCCAGGCCCAGCGGCAATGGAGGGGTCTGAGAAATCAGAGGCTTGGTCCTTGCTGGCCCTGGGAGCTGACCCAGGTGAGGGGACAGAAAGCAGATCTGGGAACCCTAAAAAAGAAGACAGGTTGACCAAGCTGAGGACAGGGCCACCACATCCCAGGCTCCCTGCAACTGCCACATCCCCAGCCCGGCTCAGTGCCTAGGAAGACATGTCACTTGGCAAAGCTGCCCCTCGATGCCAATGTGCTGGGCCTTTCCTCGGTCCTGTAGACATGACCATGACTTTCAGCCTCTGCCCATGATCACCAAGCTCTGGGCCCACCAAGCGATCCCTCTGTCTGCAGTGCTGGGGCTAAGGAGAGGTGACTGTGCCCAGCCAGCCTCTACTCCGAGGCACAGGAGGGCCCCAGCTCCCAGACTCAAGGCAGAGCGCAGGCAAGTGCTGTCTGGGTTTTAGTCATTTGCCATCTGAGGTACTCGGATCATGCGAAGTGACGGCTGACCCAGCCACTTTCTGTAATTGGGATCAAGTATCCTCTTGGTCTCTGGAGAGGAGGCTGTAGGGCACAAAAGGCCCATCATGGCCCGGCCTCTCGACTCCTCAGGAGGATGGGGGCCTAGGCCACCCCCACTTAAGGGGAGAAACTTCAGCCCACTCCCCCGCTTGCAGCCACAATAGCCTCCCTGCCTCAGCTGCCAGGTCCACCTGCTGGAGGGGAGGAGGAGGAAAGAAGATGAGAACCCACTTCTCCTCCCCTGGCATAAGGCATCTTTTCACACTTCCTCAGGCCTCCCGCTCTGCCTGTAACCCTCATGGCACAGAGAGCAGCTTAACGGGGACACATCTGGAGTTCTATCCCAACTCTGCTACTTACTGGCTGAGTGTAAGTCCCAAGCCTTCCTGGACCTCAGTTTTTGTATCTGCAAAATGGACATGTTTGTATCACCAAGCCATTGTGGCTGAGAGGATCCAAACAGATGCATCACCACGGTCCATCTGGCATGTTGGTGCCCAATCAGGGCTAGCCCCGCACCCACTTCCCTGTGTAAAATGGGAGAATGACACCAACCCACCCAGCTCCTTAATTTAGCAACCCGTGTGAACGTTCTTTGTTTTCCTTGAAATGCTATGCAAATATTTATTTTGTTATTATATCAATCATGAAAATTAATATTAGTAAGCACATCCAACATCTCATAAGACGTGTCCAGCACTGTGAAAAAAGACGAAAACCCCATACTTTTCCTTACATTGTCTACTTGAATCCTCATATCAATTCAATTTGGTGGGTACAATTGTCATCCTCACTTTACAGATGGGGAAGCTGAGGCACAGATAGACTGAGGAAATTAGTTCTAGTAGAAGGGAGGCTAGATTTTGACTTGTGTGTAGATTTGAATGTGGGGTTACATGGTTTATTGTCACTGGATAAAATCCTAACATGTTTGAGAAATTTAATGTTCGTGATGGGTGCTTAAGTTTAAGGGTGTTAGTTATAAGGCTAAGTTCTATTGCTAGTGAAAAGCCTAAGATAGTCACGCTGAGGGTTGCAGGTTTTAGGTGGAGTGGCATGGTTGTTTGGGGAATCGATATTGGGACAATATTGTCAGAGATGAAGAATCTGGCAAAGATGCTACTGATTGTTAGGCATAGACCTTATCCATGAGCATAGAGGATGGAGCAACCCGGATTTGAAATGGGCTGTGACTCACATCTAAGCCCACGTTATTGACAACTGTGCCTTGCTGCCCTGATTAGCAGCACACTGTCTGTTAAGGAGCCTCCACACTAGCCTGATGCCAAGGGGCTTCCACTGCGAATGAAGCCAGGCCCTGCCCTTAAGGGCATGGATGACTCAAAGTTCCATTCACTTCCCTCCATGCCCATCTCAGGGTCTGTGCACCACGGTGCTGGCAGAGGGCGAGGAGGGAAGTTCTGGGAAGGCTGCTGTGATCCTGATTCCCACCAATACCCGCTTCACCAGCCCCTTTCAATCTCCTTCTATGCCCCATGGGTCCCAGCAAGGGTTGGACTCTGGTAGCCTGTCCTTAGTCTGAGAAGCCAGTCACTCCCACCACACACCACTGCCCCCTCCTCATCAGGTACACAGAGTCAAGCAGTATTGGGCAAGGTCTAGGAGACTGTGCCTTTTCCCCCATAAATTTTACTCTATCCCTGCCTCAAATCTACTGCACCTAGAAGGAGGCAAAGACTTTTAGCATTTTACAGATGCTGAAAACTGTGTGGAAAAAAAAACAAAGTCACATGGGTGAGAAAGTCCAGGGCATTCTTTGGAAATGGCAAAGTCTAGAGGGGGATATAATATGAAATGCGGCTGGTACGGAAAGCTCAGTATACCAAAAGCCTCGAATGCTCCACAAAGTCGTCTAGACTTCATTCTTCCTTCCATGACAGGAGCTGTGGAATATTCGGGAACAGGAGACTGACACATTCAGACGTGACTTTTTGGAAAATAACTTGGGCTGCAGTTGTAAGACTTTATGTAATCATCGCACAAATATTTATTGAGCACCTACTATGTTTGAGACACTGTTCCAAGGTCTGGTGATTGAATGGTAAGCAGACTCACAGAGTCCTGGCCTTAATGGGGCTTCGATTCTAGGAGAAAGGCAACACCCCACGAAGATGGCTGGGGGCTTTCAGAGGAGTTCGATTTTTTTCCCGCTTCCTCTGCTTCTCCTCCTCAGCTCAAGCGATGCTGGCCTCCAAATGTCTCTTCAGATTGAAGGTACTGCCCCGGAAACTGACTGCACTCTCCCGAGGCAGCTGAAGATGCTCTGAGCCAATGGGCAACCCTCAGCCCCACTTCCGGGAACACCATTCCCTTCCTGTGGCTCCGGGCTCCTCCGCTAACCTGCTGGGTCCCTGCTTGTCACTGCCTGGATCCTGCTGGCCAGCATCTTTTCATTTTAATTGTAGGAAAATACACGTAACATGAAATTTATCATTTTAGCCATTTCAGTTAGGTCTGTGCAAAAGTAATTGCGGTTTTGGCCATTAAAAACAATGTTTGCTAACTGTACTTCCTAGTTCCTGACACTCGCTACTCTGGGGGGCTTCGGCCTGTAAAACAAAGTCTCCTCATAAGCCCCTGACCTGTTTGGGTAGACCACAGGGAGCAGCAGGTTTTTAAAAAATCTTTATTTCTTTGAAGCTGTTTCAAGGACACAGCAAAATGCAGACAAATCTCATCTCTTGCCTACCTTTCCCCATACACAGCCTCTCCCATCATCAATATCTCTTTCTGCCATTATTAAAACTAATAATGGCATTAAAAAAAAAAAAAGGCAAAAACCGCAATTACTTTTGCACCAACCTAACAAATATACATAACATAAAATGTACCCTGTGAACAGTTTCTAAGTGTGCAATTCTGTAGTATTAAGTATTTTCACCATATTGCACAACCAATCTCCAGAATTTTTTCATATTCTTTTTTTGAGACGGCGCCATGCTCTGTCGCCCAGGCTGGAGTGCAGTGGTGCGATCTCGGCTCACTGCAAGCTCCGCCTCCCGGGTTCACACCATTCTCCTGCCTCCGCCTCCCAAGTAGCTGGGACTACAGTCTAAACAACAACACACCATCTCCCCTTTCCCCAGGCCCTGGTAACCGCCATTCTCCTGTCTCTATGAATTTGATTACTCTAAATACCTCATATAATTGGAGTCAGACAGTATTTGTCTTTCTGTGACTGGTTTATTTCACTTCGCATAACGTCTTCACTGTTCATCCATCCTCTAGCAGATGTCAAGATTTCCTTCCTTTCTAAAGCTGAATAATATTCCATTGTATGGATAGACCACGTTTTGCTTATCCATTCACCTGGCAATGGTCACTTGGATTGCTTCCACCTCTTGGCTACTGTGAGTAACACTGCTATGAACGTGGGTGTACAAAGACCTCTTTGAGTCTCTGCTTTCAATTCCATTGAATATACATCCAGAAGTGAAATTGCTGGATCATATAGTTATTCTATTTTTAATATTTTAAGAAATACTTGCCTGCATCTTAAGTTAAATTAGTCAACATAAAAACACAGGCACATTACTGTTCTGTACATTGTACCATATGTAGCAGAGGTTAAAAATTTGCATCTGCTATGTACGGTGCAATTCCAACTCTATGACATCTGAAGAAAACTAAACTAAAGAGACAGTGAAAAGATAAGTGGTTTCCAGGGATTTGGGGAAAAAGAGGGGTGAATAGAGGGAGCACAGGGAGGTTTTAGGGCAATGAAGCTACTCCGTGTGATACTATAATGGTAGTCGCTTGTCATTACACATTTGTCCAGTCCCATAGAATATACAACACCAGGAGTGAACACCCTCAGTATTGCCAACCAGGGACTGTATGAGCTGAGGTTCACATTCACTTCAGGAACCAATTGGATGGGCTGGAAAATAGTCACCAATCAGAACAAGCCACTGTTTCAAAAGTCTCTCAAACTCTGGACTTTGAGCAACAATGATGTGTCAATGTAGGTTCACCCATTGTAACAAATGTCACCACGCTGGTGGGAGGTATCCATAATGGGGGAGGCTGTGTATGCGGAAAGGTAAGCAAGAGATGAGATCTCTCTGTATTTTGCTGTGTCTTTGAAACAGCTTTAAAGAAATAAAGATTAAAAAAAAAAACTGCCCCTCCCTGTGATCTATAGGTCAAGGGTTTATGAGGAGACTTTATTTTGTAGGCCGAAGCCCCCAAGAGCAGCTAGTGTTAAACCAGGAAGGACAATTAGCAAACAATGGTTAATGTTTACATTTACAGACCCAGCAATCAAGGTCATCACTGGCTGCTTTAGACAGCACTGAGTGGTAACATCTGTATATGAAGATCAAGACAGGGAAGTTTCATATGGAACTCAAACATGATCCTATGAATTTACAAACCTCTTCTGAGCACAAAGGACTTGCATAAAACTAAAGTGGCTTTAACAACCGGCAAACAAACAACATACACACAAAAAAAACCCTGTCAAATCAGCATCGCCCAGGGTTTCTCCACGTGAGCACTAGTGACACTTTGCACCAGATCATTCTTTGCTGTGCAAGGCTGCCCTCTTCTTTATAGGAGGTCCAGCAGCATCCCTGGCCTCTCCTCATTAATGCCAGCAGCACCTTCCCCCAGTTGTGACAACCAAAAATGTCTCCAAACATTGCACATGTCCCCTGGGGGTGGTGGTGCAGAATCTCCGCCTGGTTGAAAACCACTATTGTGGCCAAAGCACCATTTACACTTGACCATCTTTGCTATTTGGACTGGATGGTCACGGGACAGTAAAACCGTATGCATTTGAGCTAATGCCAACTTGGGATTATGAGGTCAGGAACGTCTGGAGAAAGAAGAACTGAAAGAGCAATGCATGGGTCCCGGGGGGAAGGACTGCACTGAAGTTGCCTCTTGTGCTGCCTTTGAACATGGACATGTCGGTCAAAGCCTGTACACAAGACTGCAGGGGGCAGATTCGGCCTTCAGAACAAAACCAGTTTTCCAGAAGCTTGGTGGGCAACTTGTGCAGCGATGTGCTAATTATCAACTATTATCAATTATTCTTCATTGCTCATTAAAGCGGGTCTTCACCCACAACCTCTGTTGCTCTGTGTGTGAATAAGCCTAGATTTTGGAGGCATTTTAAAGAAGGATATCCATTTCCATACCCATAACAGAGGCAACTGACCTCAGGAATGGGACTGTCTCCAGGGCAGGCTGCAGAGAAATGTGAAATTGCCTTTGCCTGCTGTATTGCCCGGCCCTAGCATCGAGGGTGTTGGCTTGGGTGAGAGGTGCCAAGGCAGCCCTCTTGACTTCCATTGATCCATCTTCCAGGGACCCACCTGGCCTGAGCATATGTGTTAAGTGAAGAGGAGTAATGTTCTCAGAGGAGCCAAGCTATTCCCATTTCTGGGCTGTGTTTTCAGCATTAAGAAATCTATACAGCTGCTCAAATGAATTACCAAGTTTAGCTGCGGCAGATCCCAGGTCTGCCATGAGGCCCAGCTTGGTCTGTTCTGTGCAGAAGGGCATCCTGTCCCTCCCTTCCTCGGATCCCTGTGACACTGAGCAGCCAGAGCCAGAGTCCCAGGGCTGGGCCACCACCTTCTGATGATAATATCCCCTCGGGTGTTCGTCATACAATAGACACCAGGCCCCCTGAGCATTGCCAGCCAGGGACCATACAAAGAGTTGAGGTTCACACTCACTTCAGGAACCAATTGGATGGGCTGGAAGATGGTCCCCAGTCAGAATAAACCACTATTTAGAAAGTCCTTGAGAGAGGAAGGGCACTCTCTTCCGGGAGACCCAGGACAGAGGAGTAGAGACTTTGGAGCTGGGAAGGACAGAGTTAAACCCTGCAGGGGGCATTTATTAAGCCAAGGGGAGACCCAGGGCTTAAGAGCACAGACTTCAAAACTGGGCACAGCCACTCTGGGACTTTGCGCAGGTCACTTCACCTCTTCACACATCAGATTCTTCACCTGCTAAGGAGGCTGATGACAGATCCTGTCCCACAGGATCCTGTGAGGAGTAAATGAGTTTACGTATGGAAAACACTAGGATACTCCCTGGCACTCAGGAAGCGCCATGTCAATCATTCTTGTTGCGACATAGCTTCCAGCAAGTCATTGGAAGCTCTCTGAGCCTCAGTTTCCCATGATGTAAGGTAGAAACAATAATGCCTTCTGAAGAGGGAAGATTCATAAATAAGAAAACACATCTGATGTGTTGTGTGTAATGCCTGGAACATAGCAGGCATTCGATAACTGGCAGGAGTTATTTTTGTTATTGACAACATCATGTCCCTGGCTTCTAATTCTTCTGCCTTCTAATTGTGTTGTTTCCGCTCACTCTTCAGCCCTGGAGGAGCTGGGGGATGCTTTCAGCTCATAATTACTTCTTTCAGTAAAAAGTCCTGTGCGCCAGGACGTGCGTCTGTCAGATCAGTATGTTGAGTGAGCCGAGAGATTGATGTCACTTCCTGCTCTCTCCTTGCCATTTACCTATCCGGTGACAATTTTCATAGAAAGCAATTATGGCCATTGAGCAGATCATTAGAGAATGGCTCCCTGTGCCTCTTCCAGCTATGCAAATGTCGCAGCTACCATCTCGTCCCTGAGCATAGTAAGTTATCAGGAGACAATCAAGCTCGTTGCTGAGATGACAATAATTCCTCCTAATCAATACCCAGAGGTTCCCAGCTACTCTTTCTGAGAGCCTTGTCAAATGCTGCAAGGATGGTGGCGTATTTCAGTCCCTAACTTCCTTGGCTGGTACTTAATCCCTTTGAGTCTCCGTTTTCTTAAAGAAGTACTAATAATACAAGATTCCCTAATACTGTGTTAGGACTTTCAGGAGCAAAACCAAAACACAGGGTATGGCCCTTCTGCTATGAATCAGAGGAAAATGAACTGATTCTACTATGAATCAGAGGAATTCAAGGGACGTGGGTTCTTGCCCAGGCTGTGTGACCCAGGACTTGTATTGCATGTCTGTAAAATAGGCATTACACATACGAATCCGTTGTTTGTGTTCCTAGCTATTTATACTCTGCCTGCTCCCAAAAAGGATTTGAGACAGCTTGTAATCAGATGCTGTGAAAATAGACATGGAAAATCAAAGACCATGAGGAAGGAGAAGGAAGAGGCAAATATACCAGTCACATGGACTAACATAGTTTCTGTGGTTAATTTGACCCTTTTTGCCTTGCATCCCAGGAAGCTCAGAGCTAAATTTATTATTCCAGAATTACACAATCTGGACAATTACCTGTTCAAAGAAAATTCACTCTTACCAGTTATTCAAGAGAGACCAACTTTACCCAAAATTAAACTCTGAAAATAATCAACAAAGATACAAAACCTCAGAAGAATTCACTATAAATATTAGTTTTGACATTGACTCACTTAGTAACTATTTATTGAGCAAGATGTCAGACATTGAAAATGACAATACAAGATGAACAAAGCTAACAAAGCACCTGCCCTCATGAAATGTATTCTAGTGGAGGAAAACATGCCAGGTATAATAAACAACGCCAAGTAATAAATAAAAGATGAGATACTAAGTCCTTCTTTGAAAATGATGGGATGGGGGTGGGGAGGGGCGAGGCTACATCAGAAGGTCAAGAAAGCATTTTCATGAAATTAACATTTGAGCTGAGAGTTGAACAGCAGGAGAACAGAATTTTTGTCAACATCTGGGAAAGGACAATATTCCAGGCACAGGGAACGGAAAGTGCAAGTGTCCTCGGGCGGTGGGGAGAACTTGGCACTTTGGAGGAAATGGAGGAAGGGCAGAAAAGGATGAGAAATGAGGCAGCGATGGTTATCAGATGAGAGATAAATAGAAGCCCAGTTGCAGAGGCCACAGTTCTCATCCTGTACTATGCGTTAGAATCACCTGCTCACTCCAGCCCCATCCCTGAAGATCCTGATGTAATTGGTCTAGGGTGGGACCCAGACTACAGCATGTATCAAAAGCTCCCCAATTGACTCATCGGGGTGAGGATCAGTGTGAAACAGCCTCATAGACCATTGCGAGGTGTTAGAAGTTTCTTCCCAGCATGATGAGAATCCACAGGAGGATTTTTGAAGTTTTCTCTGCTGCTGGGGGGAGAACAGATCTAAATAGGGCAAGGGCAGGAAAAGGAAACAGGGTCACCCCTAGGTAGGTGGGATCCTAAGCAAATATTCTTTTAGGGCCCCTGTCTAGATAAACAATTTGAGTCACTCCAAATCAATGAGTCAGCACCTTTCAAGCAGCCGAAACTCACAAGCTCCTGTGAAAGAAATACCGCAGTGGCCAGCATGAGTGATCTATTTGCCAAGCCACCCTCTTGGAACTGTTGCCACACCATGCGCCCTAGGACAACCCCATAGGCACGAGTCTTGAAATTCTGTGGGGCATCTGTTCTACCCTGGCGAGCGATGGGCAGGGGCAGAGAGTTAGAGAGCACCTCAGGGGAGAGAAATGGAGATAGGTATTTAAGTTCCTGTCTGGATTCAGGGTGTCCTGGGTCACTACTGGCCCCCGCTGATCCCAGGCATGGGAAGGAGATTAGACTAAAAAATTGTCAAGAAAGGAACCCAAAAGCACAAGGCCCACTATTGCCCAGGTCCCAGAACAGGTCTAAGCGTGGCCCTGGTAGGGAGAACAGGTCATCAGGGTGAGATGATGGCAGCTTGGATGACAGTAGAGGCAGAGAATGGAGAAAAGTGGATTGATCCAGTGATCCAGGATTCTGATCCATGAGCAGAATTTATGACAATGGTAGCCATCTGGGCTGTTGACAGATATTTGGTTTTCTCATTTAGGGGCACACGGTGGGATGATGCCGCTTTGCCCATTTGAACTTGTGCACGACCATATGAGTTGCTTTGGCCGATGAAATGTGACAGAAGTTTTGAGATAGCCCCTAGTGCGCCATGCTTTCCTCTCTACCTCGAAGAGGTGGCATCTCCGTGAGAGGGCCCTAGGGTAGCTCTGTTAAACAGACACATCCCTAGAGCAGGGGACATGCTGCATAAGGGAAAATCCAACTTTGTTTCTGGAAGCCTCAGATATTCAGCGATGGGGATGTATTTATTACTGCAGCATAACCAGCTCTATCCTGAGTAATGCCGTGATTCTCACCGGCCCAGGCTGGAGTTTCATCCACAGTTTTCTCTTATCCTTGGCCCACTGGGGGGGCCTTCTCAGCCTCATCTACTGTGGCAGGACCCCAGCCCATTGGACAGCTATTTTCTGGGCCTTGGATGGTCCCTGGAATGAAAACAGTCCGGTAGAGAGCGTGTGCATGGCCATTACCCCGCAGGCTGGCCAGACTGGGCACCCGCGCCTCCACCCTGGCTGTGGGCTCATTAGATGAAAGTGCTATCACCTGTCAGACAAACTGCTAGAACTGTGATAAATTAATGATCAAATGGTACAGTCGGCGCAGCTACTGTACTGCCTCGGCTAGTTACAAGCCGGCTGGGTGCTTAAAAAATGCAGCCGGCATTAAAAAAAAATCAGGCGTTAAAGGAAAATGTCACCCAGCTTTTCAAAAAGGATCTGTTTTAAAATGACCACAGACGGCTCGGTTGCAGAGTCTTTATTTGATTCCTGTTCTTTGTATTTTGTTTTATTGCTCACAAGGAAGGAAGCGGGGGAGGGCGTGGAGTGGGGAGAGGGCAGAAGGAAGGTTAGAATTCCTATTTTCACCAGCCTCCATCTGTGCAGCGTGTTGGACAGGAGATGCAGCCCCTCTTGACAAACATGGAGAGAGAGATTCTTCCCAGGGCCTGGATGGAATTAACAGTAATTACTATACAAGTAAGGGTATAATCGTTATAGGCTTTTTTGTACAAAGACCTTTATTCTTATTTCACTTACTCATAACGACATCTCTCTTAGATGAATAGCAATATCCCCATTTGTCAGATAAGAAAACTGCTACTCAAAAAGTTATCATGGCTAACATTCTTTGAGTGCTTGACTATATATACGTCACATGAACTGTCCCCTACAATTGCTATGATAGGTCTGGGTGGATACTAATATGACCTCCCTTGTAGAGGAGAGAAAAGATAGGATCAGAGAGGTTGAGCCACTTGTCCACAGTCACACAGCTAGTAAGTGGTGAAGGGAGGATTTGCACAGTGGTTTCTGACTCCTGGGACCCTGGAATCTTATCCCTGAGGGTCTATGGGGATAACTGCAAAAACAAGGCAGTAAAAAGGCTGCCCTTGACTTAAAAGTCCAGCCCAAATCTGATGAGGGTACTTGTTACATAAATGCATAGGTTCCCTCTGTGAGTGCATCAGCCCCACCTGGCCCTTCCACCGATGGCTTTATGAGCTTAATTTATTCTTTTTAATATAAAATCTCATTACCTGAACATGATACCACCACTTCTACTTTATCTTTGATATAAGAACAGAGAGAAACCTAAATCAAACCTTTAAATAAAGTCTATAATCATGCTGCACTTTCACTTGCTTTTCAAATTTCTAAACAAAATTAAGTGGAAATACCTTTGAGGAGAGTCGTGTGGAAGGAGAAGGGGGTGTATGAGGAGAGATGGCAAGGGGGACCCCTGAATGTGGCTTCCTGGGCAGCCACGGGGCATGCGATTACTCAGAGAAGCAGAAAATCTCCCGCCTGATCCTTGGCTCCTGCTATTTTCTGGCTCCCTGTCCCAGGTTTGGAGAGGGAATCAAATGAAGTCTGCCCCAAACCTGTGTGTGCTTGGAATTAATCTCAGAAAGCCATTTGCCTCACCTTGATGTATTTTTCAAGGCATTTCCTATCCAGCCTTAATTTTCATAAAGGGGAAATTGATGATCAGTTTAAAGAAACACAGTTAAGGGTTTTGATTCCCCAGGAGCCTGAGATGGGCAGGTCAAGGTCTAGGGAGTTCTTGGCAAGCCGAGGGTGGCAGGGGGCTTGTGGGAGGAGTGGTCTCTTCCTCGCCTTGGGGCATGGGTCTGTATGGGCAAAGATGGGGCTTGTTGTCCAACTGAGGACGGTAATTCCTAAAAGAGCCGTGGTCTAGGTTTCTGACAGGGGTGGAAGGAAAGGGGCAGTGAGTCCCACAGAGTTTATGAAAGCCACTTGGACAGACCGGGAGGATGTTTGGGGAGAGGAGGGGCTTTCTCTTCAGGAGACCACCTGGTCCAATAGACTCACTTTAATGGGAAGTGAACTGAGCCCCCAAAACTTCAGCCACTTCCTTGTTTAAGGTTGCAGAAATTTCACCAGTGTTGGTCAGAAGAGTGGGAAAATTCCACAGAGAAGAATGTGGTGTGGACCAGGGCTTGCCTGCGTGTCAGCAGGCAGAGGTTGGAATTTCAGCTCTGTTCCTCACCAGTCAGGTAACCTTGGGCAAGCCATGTCAGTGCTTTGGGGCTCCCTCGGTTTCCCCATCTGTGCAATGGGGATAAACACTCTCCACTTCAGAGCGCCATACACAGAAAATTAAAATAAACTATGGGAAAGTGCCCAGCCCTGTGCCTACTCACAGGGTAAGCAATGAATGTATCAAATCTGCACACAAAGAGCGGGGTCCATCCTTTCCTTTCTTCAGCACATCACTTACCTCAGGAATTAGCTGGTCTTTCCTCTTCCAGGAAGCCTTCTGAGATTGTTGGTAATGGATCTGAAACACCCATGGTTTCATTTTCTTTAGCCCTTAGGTAAAAAGCACCATAGAATCATCGCAGTGCGAACTGGGCAAGGAGGTTCTGGTGGCAGCCAGCCTGCATCCAAGCCATGACTCTGTATGACCTCACATATGACCTTGGAAAAGTCACATAACCTCTGTTTCCCAGGCTGGCCTCATACTCCTGGCCTTAAGTGATCCTCCCACTTCAGCCTCCCAAAATGAGATTCCAGACATGAGCCACTGTACCTGGCAATATTTTCAGCATGACTGCCACCACCTCTGAAAGCATCTATGATGTCTTTGGCTGTGTGTGTGTGTGTGTGCGCGCATGCGTGTATGTTGGCTAGTTTTTTTCTATAGCAGATATTTGCATTGGGGTACAATATACAAATAAAAATGGGAACATAACAGAAACATACAGCTCCAAGAATGTTCACAAAGAGAACACACCTGTGTACCTACCTTCCAGACCAAGTCATGGAGCCCCTCAGCCCCTCAGTAGATCCCCTTGTTCCCTTTGGCAGGAAGCAGCAGTTTCCTGCAGGACGAAACTAGAATAAATGGAACCCTGGAAGATACCAATAGGATGGCCAATGTTACAACAAATACTGGAGCACACGGGGTAGATGGCAAAGGCTGTGAGGGTCGTAACGAAAGCCTTCACTGATATTCTATCGGGAACAGACCCTTCAGGCCTAGGCTCTGTCACTAACTTTCTGTGAGGCTACAGATAAATCCCTTCCCTTCTCCGGGCCTCAGTTTCCACTTCTGCACAAAGAAGAAGTTGATGGGCTAACCTCACATAGTTCTAAGGATATATTTGCTTAAATATTTGTTGAATGCCTGCTATGTGGTTGGTGCCATTCTAGGCATTTGCGGTAAACAAAACGGATACTCATCCCTGTCCTTGTGAATTCCACCAGGAGACAATGGACAATAAATAGTAGGCAAATGAATAAGTAAATTACATCTGATTCCATGATTCTCGGGGAGTGTCCCAGCTAGAAGATAAATTGCAGCCACCTGACACAGTTGCCTTCCCTCTCCCGTCCCTCTTGGTCTGTCATGCCAGGCCACATACAGCTTCAAAACTGATTTTCCTGAACCCCGTTCCAGCGTCAGAGTCTCTCCCTAAGGGGATGAAGGTGCCGGGAGAGATTTTCCCATCTACATCATTCTTTTCAATTTGTCCAAATGAGGACGAAATATTTCAGACACAAAAGGAAGAGTAATAGAAATGAACAACTCCTGGCTTATAAGACAGAGTTGAAGCCCCTTCCTCATTGCATGGAGGGATGATTTCTCCTGATAAGGAGCTCTCTCCACACCCCACGCCCCATGCTGTGTGGATTTGGAGAAACCAATTCCCCTATCTCCACACACCTGCCATTTCCCTGAAAATGAGCACTTTGCCTTAGGGGTCCCCAGCTTTCTGCCCAGAGAAAGATCTCATCAAATGCACAGAGGCCTCAGAGAACAATCTCTCCTACGGAATGAAAATCCCACCTCCTACTTCTCCCACGGGTAAGAGGTAGCGAAAACAGGCTTAGCTGGGCAGATGTGGGCCCTTGCTCTGGCCCAGTCTGCAGAAAAAAGCACGTAAGTGGCTGGTGGGGTGGTGGAGGAGGTGAGTTGGGGAGACCAGAGAAAGGCTGATCTTAAATACCTTAGAAAGGAGCCAGCTGAGGGAAAATGGTCCTTGAGCGACAGGATCAGGGCTGATATTCCAAATATTTAGCGAGTGCTTTGCACGGGCCCCAGCAGGCTTTCTGCAGCGTGATCTGCATGGCCCAGGCTGGGTCAGGCTTCCCCATTTTCAAGCTCAGTTGTGGGAAATCTGAGGGTTCTAAAGAGAGTCTGGGGCCTCAGGATGGGAAAGTACTCAAGGGGGTCCCGATAGTAGCTATTTGCCAAGCGGTTGAATGTATTTTAATACTTTAACAACCAATGGGACCTGGGTTAGTATGGCAGAACGAGACATGAGCCCTAATGGCAAAGGGTTAACAATGCCTTTGGAGAAAGAACTGTAATGCAGGGCACATACCTGAGAACAGAAACATTTATCCATTCCTGAATTTTGAGGATCCAGCTTTATTCAGAGAACAGGGAAAAGGCAATTTTCCCTGTATCAGAAGCGTTTCAGGTACGGAGAGAGCACTGGTTATACAAGGTCTGTCAGTGGGCGACCTACAATCCACACAAACAGATTTGCTGGAGACATGGAGTGTTTTCTTTTCAAAACCATCAGTTAGTTGCAATGCTTCCAAATGGGGAAATTTTACATAAAAAACCTGAACTCCCAGTTTCTCTTAGAAAATCAGTCAGGTCAAGTGGCTCACACCTGCAATCCCAGCGCTTTAGGAGGTCGAGGTGGAGGATTGCTTGAGGCCAGGAGTTCAAGACCAGCTTGGGCAATATAGAGAGACCCTGTGTCTACAAAAAAAAAAAAAAAAAATACTGGGTGTGGGGATGCCTGCCTGTAATCCCAGGTACTAACAAGGCTGAGGCAGGAGGATCATTTGAACCCAGGAGTTCAAGGATGCAGTGAGCCATGATCACGACACTGCACTCCAGCCTGGGCAACAGAGCAAGACCCTGTCTCTAAAAAAAAAAAAAGAAAGAAAGAAAATCAGAAGATAAGGCTCAGAGTGGGCCCTGCACCATGACTGGAGCAGTGTGGGGGCTGCTTTCTCCAACAGTGCGTGCCCCTAGACTCCCTCCACAGCCCATGTCACTTGTTTGTGTTTCCTGCCCAGCCCTGAGCTCACTACCCCCAGAGAAAATGGCAAGAACAGAGGACCTGAATCCAGAAGATCTGGGTCAGTGACTTAATCCTGCTCTTTCCAAGCTCATATAACTTCTTGGAATTTCAGTTACTCTATCTGTAAAATGCCAGTCATAATAATGTCTTTTTAAAGACTAGTCGTGGTCAGGCGTGGTGGCTCATGCCTGTAATCCCAGGACTTCGGGACGCCAAGGCAGGCAGATCATTTGAGGTCAGGAGTTCAAGATCAGCCTGACCAACATGACGAAACCCTGTCTCTACTAAAACTACAAAAAATTAACCAGGTGTGCTGGTGCGCACCTGTAGTCTCAGCTACTTGGGAAGCTGAGCCAGGAGAATCGCTTGAACCCAGGAAGTGAAGGCTGCAGTGAGCCAAGATTGTACTACTGCACTCCAGCCTGGGTGACAGAGCAAGGCTTCATCTCAAAAAAAAAAAAAAAAAAGTTGTGAGGATCAAGCAAAATTGCATAAATCAGCCAGGCATGGTGGCTCATGCTGTAATCCCAGCACTTTGGGAGGCCGAGACAGGAGGATTGCCTGAGGTCAGGAGTTCAAGACTAGCCTGGCCAACATGGTGAAACCCTGTCTCTACTAAAAATACAAAAAATTAGCCAGGCATGGTGGCGTGCGCCTGTAATCCCAGCTACTCGAGAGACTGAGGCAAGAAAATCGCTTGAACCCAGGAGGCGGAGGCTGCAGTGAGCTGAGATCACGCCACTGCACTTCAGCCTGGGCAATAGAGTGAGACCCCATCTCAAAAAAAAAAAAAAATGTACAAATTATTGAATGGCAGGATCATAAAGAACAGGGTCATCAGAATCAGGTTGCTTCTAAATCTAAATCTTGGATTTGCCACTGAAAGATTGCATGACTTTGGATAAATCCCTTAACCTTGCCATGCCTCATTTTTCTCATCTGTAAAATATGTGTGATAGAAAGTTAACCAATAGGCTATCCTGAGGAAAATGTGGGTTAACACCTGTGAATTGCTTACTGTGGTGCTATATTGTATGTGCTCAATAAAAGTGCACTATTATTATTATTACTATTATTATTATATAACTGGCTCTTTTATGTAGCCAAATCTTATTCCCTAGATCTGAGCAGGACATCTAGCTGCAGAATATCACAATAACAATTTCTGTCTTTTTACCTAGAATATTATCCTGAAGGAAAATAAATCTTAAATTGGAAAATTATTACATAAAATAATTTTGGTGTCAATGAAATAAAAGCCAGTCAATTAATGATAATGATCACTTTCAATGAGCCTCTCTGGGAGTACTCCTTATACAATTCCCAGAAACACCTCAGGACTCAGAAAACCCACTGGTATGTATCACTGGTGTAATCATTCCTCAGTCATCCTTTCAGTGTCTTTCTGGGACTCCTGCTATGAGCAGACTAGACTGTGGAGCAATGATATTGAAGACAAAAACAAAGGAAGGTTTAAATCATCAACCTTAGGAATCTTTAGCAAGTGCTAGAGTTGTGCTGGAAAGTTGCTTAGACTGTGCTTGGAACTGCTCTGTTATTTTGAACCAGGAACCTGAGGATGGCCCTCAAATTCTGCAACAAAAGCTGACTCTCTCCTGCCCAGAAGCAATCTGGGGCGCTTAATGGCCCACCTTGGGTAGGAATAAAATGAATGGGATGACAAATGCAGGTCAGGCAGCCTTAGAACTTGCCAAGGACTGAAACCAATCAAATGCTTTACTCTGTGATGAAAATTTCACTCCCTTGTGTACGATGCCTCCTCCCGCACTCGCGCCTGTGCCCCTCATTGGCAGGACCTGCGGTGGGTGCCTCTGAAGTCCAGCCAGGGGGCTCCCGGTCTTCACTTGTTTAGCACTTACTGCAAAACCTGCCAGCCCGAGCAGCATGAAACATTATCATTTTTGCCCTGAGAGAGAAAAGCACAGATTTGAAACAGCTCTAGGAGATCCAAATAGAGAATATTTAAAATACCAAAGGAATGAGAAATGGGGTCTGGGGCATCTGTTTAATTTGCCTTGGTGGTGGCAGCAACAGAAAGAATCTTCTGAGTGCTCTGGGCAGAAAAACCAGGAAGCGGGCGGGGGGGCGGGGGTGGTGGTTCAGGGAGAACAGTGCTGTGGCAAAAGTCAGGATTGAGAAGGTGTTAAAGAGCAGTCAGCTCAGAGCCTTCTGATGGAACCACAACCTAAGCCATGTAGGTTCACAAACTCCAAAGTGCATGCACTCGGATTCTTGTTAAAAGGCATATTCTGGGCCAGGCACAGTGGCTCATGCCTGTAATCCCAACACTTTGGGAGACAGACAGGCAGATCACTTGAAGCCAGAAATTCAAGACCAGCCTGGCCAACATGGCAAGACCTCATCGATACAAAAAAAATACAAAAAAATTAGCCAGATGTGGTGGCACATGTCTGTAATTACAGCTACTCAACAGACTGAGGCACGAGAATCCCTTGAACACAGGAAGCGGAGGCTGCAGTGCACTCCAGCCTAGACAACAGAGGGAGACCCTGTCTGGAAAAAAAAAAGAAAAAGTCAAATTTTGACTGGGCACAGTGACTTATTCCAGTAATCCAAGCACTTTGGGAGGCCAAGGAAGGAGGATCACTTGGGCTAGGAGTTCAAGACCAGCCTGGGCAACACAGTGAGATCAAAACCTCTTTGGATGGTGAACTTCTCTGCTTCCAGGTTTTAATTAGGATGAGTCTTCCTCCAGGGATCCTGGAGTTAGTTGATCAGTATTACCCAGATAGTTGATCAGTATTACCATATTACTTCGGGTATGTCTGTGAAGGTGGTTTTGGATGAGCTTAACATTTGATCTGTTCACTGAGTTGAGCAGAGTGCCTTTTCTAATATGGGTGAGCGTCATCCAATCAGTTGAAGGCTTGAATACAACAAAAGTGCTGATCTTCCTGAAAGTAAAAGGAAACTCCTCCTGCCTGACTGACTTCAAGCTGGAACATTGCTTTTTTTCTCACCTTTGGATTTGACCTGAAACACTGGCTTTCCTGGTTCTCAGGCCTTGGGACTCAGACTGAAACTACTCCATGGCTCTCCTGGGACCCCAGGTTGTCAATTAAAGACCTTTAGACTTCTCAGTCTCTCTAATTGTGTGGACAAATTCCTTATAATAATATCTTTCTATATACATATATACCCTATTGATTCCGTTTCTCTGGAGATCCTGACTCACCTAAGAAGAGACTCTGACTCACCCCAGAATTTCTTTCTCATTTCTGTTGTTCTTATATTTTCATCTTATACAGAGATTCCATCTTATTCCAGCAAAATATCTTATTTTTACTTAATAATACACTGTCCAATAAGGTAGCTGCTAGCCCTGTGTGGCTATCGAGTACCTGAAATAAGGCAAGTCTGGATTGAGATGTGTTGTAAGGAGAAATATACACGGCATTTTCATCATTTGGTATAAAAAAAGAACGTAAAAAACCTTTTAAATAATGTATTATATTGATTACCTGTTGAAACCATAATAATTCTGAGCTATTTGGTTAAGTCAAATACAATATTAAAATTATTTATTAAATTAAATTATTTATTAAAATACCGTATTAAAATTATTTAGCTGGGCATGATGGTGCGTGCCTGTAATCCCAGCGACTCAGGAGGCTGAGGCGGGAGAATCACTTGAACCCAGGAAGCGGAGGTTGCAGTGAGCTGAGATTGTACCACTGCACTCCAGCCTGGGCAACAGACCAAGGCTCCGTCTCCAAAAAAATTAAAACAAATAAATTAAATTAAATTAATTTTACCTGTTTCTTTTTTCTTTTCCAATGTAATTACTAAAATTATTAAATTATGTGTGTGTCTTGCATGTATATTGCTACTAGCCAGTACTGCTCTTAAATAAGGCACAATTACCAGAGACTTCCAAGCTCCAGAAATTGAATTCCTTCAAGATAGCTTCATGATAAAATATATCTTAGGGCACTAAAGTAGGGGTTGGTGAACTACAGCCCGTGGGCCAAATCCAGCCCGCCACTTGATTTGTAAATAAAGTTTTATTGAAACAGAGCCATGCCTATTCATTAACATATTGCCTATGGCTGCCTTGGTGCTACAACAGCAGAGACCATGTAGCCTGCAAAACTTAAAATATTTACCAACAAGTCCTTCATTAAAAAGTTTGTCAGTCCTTGGTCTGGGGGGTAAAGGTTAAGACTGCAGCTCCGGGAGGCAGAGAGGCTGGCGCTGGTTCCACAGCTCATGATCCAGTGGCTTTTGTTGGCCGTGTTACTGTGGATCTCCATGTCTTAGTCTCCTTATATGTAAAATGGGGTCATTATAATAATTACTTCATGGAGTTGCTTTAATCATTAAGTGAGATGATGTATTTCAAGTGCCTGGTAACCAGCCTAAACATCCATCAGTCAACGAGTGGATAAAGAAATTGTAATACATAAATATCATAGAATACTACTCAGCCCTGAAAAGGAACAAAATAATGGCATTTGCAGCAACCTGGATGGAATTAGGGACCATTATTCTAAGTGAAGTAACTCAGGAATGGGAAATGAAACATCGTATGTTCTCACTCATAAGTGGGAGCTAAGCTATGAGGTTGCAAAGGTGAAAGAATGATACAGTGGACTTTAGGGACTCGGGAGAAAGAGTAGGAGGGGGATGAGGGATAAAAAACTACACATTGGGTATAGTGTACACTGCTCAGGTGATGGGTGCGCCAAAATCTCAGAAATCACCACTAAAGAACTTATCCATGCAACCGAACACCACCTCTTCCCCAAAACCCTATTAAAAATTTTTTTTAAAAAGTAATGCAATGGATTTTTTAAAAAGGACCTGGTACCTAAGTAATAGGAAATTACTACATGCATTTATTTGTCTGTTTGATGTTTGTCTGTTTGCTGAGTCTCTGCTGGTCCCTGCAGGCCTCACTCTCTGTAAGGCATTGGTCTGTTTCTCTCACTGCCTCCTCACCAGACCTTGAACTCCCTAAGAGCAGAAGAATCTATGTCTTTTGCCCCAGCGTCTGCAGTGTGCAGCATCAGGGGCAGGCAGTGCCGTCCAACTCCCTCTGGTCATCCCCTCACTGTTCTAGCTCTATGGACAGCTGAGAGCGACCTTCTTCAAGGACAGGAGGTGAGAATGTGGGGAACATCAAGGCCACCCCTGCACTGATGTCTCCTCAGTGGTCTCCCCATTCGGATCTGGGGGTTCTGAGGCCCTGAGGAGGTGGCAGAGGCAGCCTCTCCATGCAGTGCTTTACTGAACCTGTTGTATTGAGTGGTTTCTACTCCAGCTCCTTGCCGGGCGTCTCTGAGTCAGCGAGGGGCCCAGAGCAGGCATCCAGATGTAACGGAAACATATTTTTATCCCCTATTGATCTCTCTTGCCCAGAAACCATCATTACGTCGGTGTAAAAAGGCAGCTCCCAATGGCGGGAGCCTCTTGGCCTCTCTGGCCGATGGGTACCCAGCAAATTGCTCTGAGCCACCAGGCGGAGAAACCAAAATAACTTCACGAGACAGGCGTTCCGGGCCCGACCCTGCTGGGGCTCTTGGAAAAAGGCTAATTTTTACTCTTTCTAACATTATCCACAGCTTTTCTTGGCTTGGCTTTTTTGAAACAAAGATGAAGTTAGTCTCTAATTGATCTCTGTCTGCAGTTCTCGGCTCTGCCTGGCAGCAGGGCAGAGGTGAGGGGCCTTGGCCAAGGTCAGGCCTGGGGATGCTTATCCACATGGAGACGTGGCTGCCTGGGGCTCTGGGCTCACGAAAGAATAACAGGGACAGCCTTGCACCAAAGGAAACTTGGGCCAGGGGAAGGTGAGCTTTTATCCCCAACCAAGTTACAGCCCTCTGGCCAAACTCCCTCTCACCTAATAGCCCAGAAATAAATCCTTGTTGTTTGGGGTGGACAGATGAACAAACTCAACTCCTAGGTACCCAGCACAGGTCTGTGGTGTGGAGGGCAGTGGGAAAGATCCCTAAGCTGTAATGCAGGGAACACCAGCTTATAACTGGGCAGTGCAGGTCCAGCCCCTAGCGTGCTGGTCAATGTTTAACAACCGGCTTTCTGGGGAGAGGGGAGGAAGCTCTCACTGGGGCATTTGCTGATTCCTGTGGTGTAAATATCACCAGTGTGACCTGTTTCAAGGCACCAATGTGATTGTGTTTAGAGTTGGGATTGTGTTCGGAGATGGGAATGACTGATCGATCAGCTCTCACAAGCTGTCCAGTGCCACCTCCAGCTCCCCACTGGCTTCAGCTCTTGCATTTGCTGCTCTGTAACCTGGGACAAGTAACTTAACTTCTCTGTGCAGCAGTTCCTCAAGCATAAAATGGGGAAAATAATAGCACCTACCTCTTAAGATTATCGTATGATTTAAATGATAAATACCTAGAAAACACCTAACGCTGTCCCTGGTACATAACAGGCACTCAGTAAATGTTGAGTTCAGTTATTATTTCTATAATTATTGTTATAATTAAGCTCTTAGCTGAGTTGGTAGAGCCACACTCATGTACACATAGGTACATACGCACGTTCTCACCTATAAGACACTCACTTGTGAAAGGTCGGGCAAGGAGAGATAAGCATTAAGTAGAGCAGTGCTGGAAGGCTTCCTGGAGGAGGCAGGGTCTGGATCTGGGGCTTGGATGATGGGACTGCACAGGCATGAGGAAAGGGTCGTAACGGAGGAAGAATTAGAGAGCAAGGGCGGAGAGCTAGGAATGAATGTTGAACACTAGCACGGGCTAAGCAGGGCTCAGAGACTTCTTTGGCTTCTCAGATGCAAATGTAGGGGGATTTGGAGGAGGTGATAGAAGGGGAAAAGAAGTGGGCAGAGGGTTGGGGGCCAGAACACAGAGAGAGGGACACGTGAAGGCTCAGAGATGGTCGGCAGGGGTTAGGGGATGAGAGTTATGCACAGAGAGCTGCCCACAACCACCGTGGCTGTGGGCTTGCTAATGCATGGGGCTGGAGGGTTTGGGGCTGAGATGTGGGCCGAGCCTCAGTAGGGCTCCCAACAGCGTAGCTCAGAATAGAAGTCCAGGCCACGAGGAGTCCAGCATAGGACATCCAGGCCTTTTGGAGTTCTTCTGGCCGGTGGCCAGCAGTCTAGTAACATCTTGGAGAATTGGCCCCAGTAGCAAGTACTGTGCCCCTAAAGATGTGGAGTTTTCAGCAGCGCCTCCCTCCACTCCTGCCACCCCAGCCCAGCCCGGACGCCCTGACTCGGGTAATTGCAAGCAATAATTATTGAGTGTGCACAAAGGCCTGGCTTGTTTTCTCGTGCGGGTGGGGGCCGGGGTAGCTTTGTTTGGGCCGGGAATTGTCGTGGGGCCTCTGTTTAGCCAGCGCTGTCTCCCCTTTGTTAACATTCCTCACTAACCGTGGCTCCTCCCGGGCTGGAGAAGAGGAAGAAAAGGCGGTACCCATGCCCGCCAGCCACTGCGCCCCCCCTTCCCTCTCTGCAAGGCCCTGGGAACCTTTGGCCCTGCTCCCTTCTCCCCAGAACCACAAGGGACAGAAACATGGGGCAGGCAGCGGACAGGCCCAGAAATAAATAACCCAGCTCACCTGGCAGGTGCAAGACCCACAGCTCGGGCAACTGCCTTAAACATGGGGCTTTTCCCGTTACCCATGTTGGGCTGAAAACAGTCATTAGGTGTCACTTTCTATGGCAGCCTTCTCTCTTTTTGGGAGCAGAGGGAATAATTACACACCTGGGCTTCTCACTACCTTACACGGCTCCCAGGACAAATGCTACCTAGGTCCTCTCCGTACTGGGAGCCCATTCCCACCCGCCACTTACACGGCCTACAAATGAATGTTTTCGCCTGTCTTCGGTTCACATAAATAGCCACAAATTCCTATAATTAACTACAGTAAGCTAGGCTGGGATTAAAACAAAGACGGGCTTGTTTACTGGGATGTTCTGAAACAAGCAATTTTCAACATTACAGTGTGAACTGCTGTCTTTGTCTTTGTTAAGCAAGGCAGCAGGAGGGGGGGCTGGAATGAATGGTGAGGGGCCTCAGCTGGGAGTTGGGAAGGGGTGGGAGACAGCTTCCAATGTTTCAGCCAAAAACCTTTTGTCTGCAGGTCATCAGGCCTCTTGAAGACCCCAAGATCTACTTAACCTCTCAGAAGAGACAGTAAAACCAGACATAGCCAAGAAAGCACCCCTTTCTCTTCCCAGGTGAGGGATTTTAGGGCGACAGGAGGCTTCGTCCTTCATTCCCGGCAAAACTGTCTCTTTCCACCCACTTTGCAAAATTCTGAAATTTCCACCACTAGGTGTTAAAGTGCAATGAGATTTCAGAGATCATTTGGCCTCGGCCCTATTTTTTCTAGACAGGGAAACTGAGTCCCAGAGAAGCTAAAACAGCTAAGCTCAAAGTCACTCAGTGAACTGACCACCAAGAAGGACTCAAATCCAGGTTTTCTGACTACAACAGGGGTCAGAAAACTGGGGCCCACGGCCAGTTCTGCCTGCCGTTGGTTTATTTATAGCCAGTGGGCTGAGAATGGGTTTCAAATTTCTAAATGATTAGGGAAAAAATTAAAAGAAGAGTAATACTTCTGGCACGTGAAAACCACACGAAATTTAAGTGTCCATAAAAAGTGTTTGGTTGGAACACCGCCACTCATAAATTGTCTAAGGTTGCCTTCATGCCACAACAGCGGGTTGAGTAGTTACCAGAGACCGTCTAGCATGCAAGGCCTAAAATATCCAGCGTCTGACCTTTTACAGAAGAGGTTTGCCAATCCCTATTCTAGTAGTATGCTGCTGTATTGCTCTATTTAAAAATAAATATAAACAGCTTTTTCCCCCACAAGTTTGTTTTTTATTTACTGAGATTCTGTCTTCAAACAAAATCTTGGGGAGACCCTGTGTGTGAAACTCATCAAAGGGAAACTGTTCTGCTGATGCAGAGTGGGAGTGGGGTGAGTGAGGACCCCGAGGAGACTTGTGGACTCCCCAGATACAAGTGTCTGAAACCCCAGGTGAAAGTAGCATCTCCTGCCAAGGTGGTTCCCCTGCAGACACAGCCTTAAAACCCTGTGTCCCATCCCTTGTGACCCTAGCCAGATCCGTACAAAAGAAGTACAGATGCATGTTCCCATTGGCAAGATCAGGAAGCCAAGGATCAAAGGTGGAAGGGATTCTAGAATCCAGGTCACTTGACTCTTGGAGAAGCCCAGCAGGCCAGGGTGGCCTGTGGAGGCCGTGAGCTGAGGTTGCAGTTCTCACAGCCACAGTGTCCTGTGTCTGCAGCCTGGGCTCTTGAAGAAAACTCTCCACTGCCCAACCTCTTATACATGTATTTATTAATCTCGACGATTCGCCTTAATAGCACTGCCTTAAAGGCAACTTGGCACGTGGCGGGGTGACAAAACTCATAAAAAGTCAAGAAGGCATTTAACGGCCACCCAGTGCTGGGTGAGGAGGGCTCCTGGCTGCAGCCTGCCACTGCAGGCAAGGCCCAGGGCTCCAGCAGGCTGGGCCTGTGTCACAGCTGTGGAGAGGCAGGGAGTGGGAGAGAGAGAGGCCAAGAGGAGTGCACTGTGAAAGCGGAGGAAATCCGGACATTCTACTCCAAGCGACCTTAGGGGAGTCGCTTATCGTCTCTGCACCTCTGTTGCTAGCTCTGAAAAATAGGGATGAGATGGGATGATCACAGTACAATCAGGAAAAGCAAAAGAGGTGATGGGGTAATGCACATATTTAGCAACCCTTCCAGAGACGTGGAGGCACTGCTGCTGGTTACGTGAACAGAAGTAGGAGGAGGAAAGTCCCATCTGGCTAAGGGAAGGTCCACACATCTAAACTTCAGCGCTCTCATTAGACAACAGGCCGTTCATGCAGACTTTAAGCAGGACCTCTGGGGCCAGGCTGCCTAGGTTCAAATCCAAGCTCTCATCTTTAGGGGTCAGGAGATTTGACCAAGTCACTTTATTTCTCAGAGTGTCAGTTTCATCATCAATAAGATGGCAATAGTAACCAGCATTACCTGTTAGTTACATAAATCGAGTCATTAGAAAGTGCTTTGTTGATTGTTATTAAACAGGGACTATCACTGCTGTCCCAGGCTGTCATGAGGACACAGGGTGGTCTCTGAAGTCAGTAGATAGAGGGGCACATGGGAAGGGCTGTTCTTCCTGGTGTCTGGGGGCTGGTTTGGGGAGCCTGGCGCTGTCGGGGACCTTGTTTCTTTCTTCTCCCTGTCTGCTTCTGGCTTTCCACTGCATGGCAGAAGCTGAGGACACATTCCTTCCTTATATTGTGGAAGGAAGAGACAGATAATACCGCAATAAATTAATCAATGTGTCCAAAGGTGATGGATACCTTGAAGAAGAATAAGGCGGGTTAGGGGAATAGTGGAGTGGGCAGCAGCGGGGGGCAAAGGGGAGGCTGAGAATGGTGATCAGAAAGGTCATATTTGAATCTAGGCTCAAGACTGGACAAATCTACTGGGCACCGTGATTTTCTTCCTCGCTGAATTATGTTGAATTTCCTGAGCACCAAGGCATTAGTCTAGGTGCTGAGGACAAGACTGGGATCAAATAGACCTGGCAGGAGAGACAAGGAATAAATGCTCAAACAGAGAGGTAATGTCACATCGAGCAGTCACCAGTGCTATGAAGGAAAAAGAAGCAGGTGACAGGCCAGTTGCCGGGCACTGTTTTAGCCATAGTGGTCAATGACGGTATCCCTGAGGAGGTGATGGTGAGCATAGGCTCTGACCCTCAGGTTCCTGGTCTGTAGAACCCCTGTGACACTCTCTCTGATCACTCTGCCTACTTGGTCGCTGTCTTCTGGGGGCAGTCCTAATGCCAAGGCATCCCTCGCAAGTGCAGGAACCTGGCTCCTCAGAACCAGCACTGCCATCAGCCTCAAGGAGTGCTATTTTTTTTTAATTCGGGCCAAAGATACAATTAACAGCCTCTGCCTGGGTCTCACCCAGCCCCAGGGCCTCTGCTCACGTCTGCCTGACTGGCAGGAGGGAAGGGGCCCTCCCAGTACCCCTCAGTCAACTGCCAGGGCTATTTTGGTGACTGTTATTTGGGCAAGGAGTGGGCTAGTGGCTTGTGGGAGGGAGGGAAGGAGGGAAGATGCTAAAAATACTGAGGCCAGACTGAGGTAACCGGCCTCTACCCTCTCACGAGCCTGGCCTCCTCCGTGGGTGAGCAGAGCCTGTTCTTTGGTCTCTCCTGGGGACTGGCTGCTGAGCGTTCAAACGCACCCAGGAGCCCTTTTGTTTTGGCTAATTTGAGTCATGACCACCATTAGTCGGGAGGCCCCAGGGGCTAAGCGACCTGCACTGGTCACACAGCCATAAGTGGAGCGAAGACCAGCCTGGTCAGAGTGATGTCCTGCTGAGGGTACAGCTTGGAAGAAATCAGCATGATGATGTTACTTCCCCAGGCCCCCTCCAGCCCTTCCCTTGCTGCAAGGGGACCCCAAGGGCCCTTCTCCGCACATCTAAATCCCATAGCCCAAGGCCACCTCCCCCCAGGACTCTGAAGCAAGGACCCCAGTGGACTGTGTGCTCCCTGCTCTGTTTTCTTATCTGCTAAGTGAGAAGCCATGCTGGGGCTTGGCTCAGGGGACCGAGAGCAAGAGGGCTGCTGTGAACCTCACCTCAGTCACACCTTGATCTTGGGCAACCTCTGACACATCACCCACTCCCTGGGCCTCAGAACTTTCGCCCTGACCACCCTGCGGAGAGCTGTCTGGGTGACTCCCTGACTTCTACTAGTGGGAGCTCTAAGTGAACAGGATCCATGGTTCACACGACCTGGAGGTTAAGGTTTACTGTATGAGGGACTCGCCTCTACCCTGGGAGATGGTACACCTTGTGGGAGGGAACCTAAAGGGCCCTTGATATTGAAGCTAAGTAATTCACTCCATTTATTCATTCATTTGTTCTTTGGTCCATTCATTCCTTATCTCTTGAGTGAGCACCATTTATAAAGGCGTTATTCTAGGCACTAGGATTACAGCGATGTACAAACCAAAGCCCCATGCCCTTGTGCATCTTACATTGCAGAAGGAAGAGACAGATAGTACACCAATAAATTAATCAATATGTTTAAGGATGACGGATGTCATGAAGAAGAATAAGGTGGATTAGGGGAATGGTGGCCAGGGTGGTGGGCTGGGGGGCGGAGGGTGGGGCTGAGAATGGTGATCAGAAAGGTCATATTTGAACCTACGTTCACAGTCCAGCTGTAATCTTAAGGGGTCAGGGGATTTGACCAAGTCCCTTTACAACGAGGCCAAATGAAAAGAGAGTGTGAACCATTTAAATACTTGGGGAAGAGGATTTGGGGAGAGAGTGTGAAGGAGACAGCAGGAAAGATCTCCCCACCTTTTCCAAATCTTCTCCTGTTTCTGCAGGTCCTGCAGGCAGAAGCAGACCCTGAACCTTCTCTTGCCCATTACAGCACCACTGATGCCCTTGACTCCACAAAGCCTACCCCCTAACTGGAGCTCACTGCACCTGCGCCCGGCTCTGGGGAAGGGGCTTCCAAGGCCTCCTCAGGCTGGGCTGCTCTTGCCCTGGAGCGCTCCTCTCTCCCCTCCGAGCCCCTGGTGAACCTTCACCCTACAATTACCATCCTCTGCCCAGGGCTATTTCCTGCAGACTTGTAAATAGAACCTCTTTCAGCTCCACACACATTATGGTTTGTCTAAAACGGTGTCAAAGGAGCCAATTTTCCTGAACGGAGACCATTGACGAGAGGTAAAGTTTACAGAGGATTCCCGCAGGACCTGGGCCTGCAGGAGTCGAAAACAAGGGTCTAGAGGTGACGCAACCGCCCAGAATAGCCAGCTTGAATAGTGGGGCAGGTCCTGGACTTTTCTAGGGGTAGATTTTCTCTGGAACATAGAAATAAATAAGATGGTTGAGCCACAACTTGACTGACCTTATCAGGGAAGGGTCCAAGCCCATGTTCAGGAGCCCCAGCTTGGGAGCGAGAGGGCCTGGGTTTTAGGCCTGGCTCTGCCATTCTCTGTTCCTCTGTCTGAGTCTGAATCACTCTGTGGGCAAATACCAATGTCACTTGATGTGCTGGCTATGACAAGTCTGAGCCATCTTGCAGAACTGAGTGAGGTTTCTTCTCAGAGGGGAAAGAAGCACAGATAGTAAGATGGTTCTGAGACCTCTGCACATTTTTCCACGCCAACCACTGCCCAGGAGGCTGCAGGCGCATATGGTGAGTGTGGCTGGCAAACACACCTCTTGCGGGCAGAAGCAGCCACAGGCACGGGGCCTGGTGGAGTGGGAGGCAGTCTGGACTGTGGCCCCCTGTGAGGTTAGGGTGATGATCTCGCCTTTACAGATGAAGAAACAGAGATCCAGAAAGATGTAGTGACATGGTCCAACATACAGTTCATAAGTGGCCAAGGCAGGATTTGAATCCAGGCTGACCTGACCCCAAAGCCCGTGAGTCTTTCACAGTTCCAGACACCTCCACCTCCCCAGCCTGACCCTGCTCGGCCTTAGCAAGTCCTGGGCAGAGCCCTGTGAGCAGGAAACCTCTACAGGCCATGACCTTCCCATGACCACAGAAGAGCAGCTGTGCCAGCTCTACAGCCCCTGTCCATCTCCAGGGCCCAGCCTGAAACGAACAAGGCAGATACTGCCTGCTTTGGTCTGGGTTCCACCTCTCTTATGTGTCTATGAACAAAGGCTCAGAGAGCATTTTAGGAATCAAAACTGGCCAGCAATCTTCACACACACACACACACACACCCCAAAACAAAAACTAGAACAGATGCTCAAGAAACATACTAGCTAGAAAATTATAGTCACTTGAGGCTGGGAGTGGTGGGTCACGCCTGTAATCCCAGCACTTTGGGAGGCCAAGGCAGGCGGATCACTTGAGGTCAGGAGTACAAGACCAGCCTGACCAACATGGAGAAACCCCATCTCTACTGAAAATACAAAAATTAGTAGGGCATGGTGGGCCCCATTAATCCCAGCTACTCGGGAGGCTGAGGCAGGAGAATTGCTTGAACCCGGGAGGCAGGAGTTGCAATAAGCTGAGACTGTGCCAGTGCACTCCAGCCTGGTGACAGAGGGAGACTCCATCTCAAAAAAAGAAAAAAAAAAAAAAGAAAAGAAAAAGATACTCACTTGGATTACGTAAGGATACACCAGGAAACAGTGGTTCAAGGACCAGATTCTGGACCCAGATTTATCTCTAAGTCATTTAACTTATCTGAGCCTCAGTTTCATCATTTTCCAAATGGGTAAAGTATGGATATCTGATCTGCTAATATGCCATTTGCCTCAAGGAAGAATTGGTTGGGAAACAAGGCACCACGGTTAAGAATATAGGTTTTAGAATCAGACACACGTGGGTCTGAATTCTCAGTTCCACCATTTCCCACTGTGTTGTCTTTGGTATCTGGCAGTCCCCTCCCTGGGTCTCAGCTTTCCTAACTGCAAAATGGAATTAGCAGTCCTTGCCCTGCCTGTCTTCCAGAATGGGTGTGAGGCTCCTGAGAAGCAGGGAAGTATAATGTTTTATAGGTTTTCCTCCTCCCTCTAGGAATTGTTAGTTGTTAAAGGACTTTTAAGATGCATATAAAGAGTAAAATCATGACTCGCATACAAATATAAAATGAACAGGTGTCAAAGATTTTATTTAACTCATTAATTAATGAGGCAACTAATAAGATGTTACAATCTCTTCAAAGGAGAATTCAAAGAACATACACACAGGCAAATGAGAAAACTGAAATGGAGTTACAAATAGATACAAAAATAACCTATCCACAGGGCATCAATCAGTTGCATTCTGACCAAATAAAATGTCTTTGCATTCCCATGGACAAGAATTATTTGCATTTTGTTTTCCTACAATTTTCAATTATAAAATAGCTCAAAGACTAGGAAATGTGGAGACAATCCAGAAAGGTGATCTAAACAGGACAACCAGCAACTTTTTTTTCTGCCCATTTCAAAGCCTTTCATAATGTTTCCTGACCGTTTTGGTGTCCTCTGTCCACCCCTCTGCTCCTCTCCCTCCCTGTGGTAAAACAAAGTAGCCAGGAAATGTGTGTTGATTGAGACCACTCAAATCAAGATGGCAATGGAGTTGCATTTTAGCTGTCAGCTTCAGTTCATCTGTAGAGGCTTCCTGGAGCCTATTTAAAGGCTCTAAGGCCACTCAGGAAGGAAGAGAGGTCTGGCCTTGGAGGGAAAGGGCTAGGGGTGCATATAACCCTTCCCAAAACTCCTCCCCTGTGTGATCCTGTATGCTCTTCCCACTTCAAGCTGGCTGAACTGGAAATGACCCTAGAGTGACATCAGGAATCAAGTATTGCCACGGGCAGAGCCACAAGAGAGAAGGTGCCCGAGTCCCTGGACCATAACATACTAGACACTTTTTTCTATGTCAAACCACTGAGATTCTGAGGTTTAACTATTGGAACATCTGCTATTGCTCTACCCTATGCAGCCTTCGCATATTTGGTTTGAAATCTTGCTCCCAGCTTACTTGCTGGGTGATCTTGGAAAAGTTACTTCACTTCTCTGAGCCCTGGATTCCTCAAATGCACAAAATGGGTCTCATGGGATAGAAGGGAGAATAAAGTAAGAGAACATACATGGCAGAATGAACTGGTGTTTATCCCTATCAGGAAGGGTCGTAGACTCTGGCCTCAGGCAGGAGGAGAAAGAGCAGAAATGCTTCTTAGCATGATAAGAGTGGAGAATGGAGGTGGCAGTCATTTCCCAGTGGGGAGCCACAAAGCCACACAAATAGGAGAAGTAGTCCCTCCTCTACATGGGAGTCACTGAGCTGTCTCCAAAGAAGCCAGATGCTCACTGCAATGGGCTCTGCTGGCTTGGGAGGTGACCTAGTAAGAACTTTGGCATGTATCTCTTGAACGGGGAGATGGAAGTGGAATGGAGTGTCCACCTTCACCCTCACTCATGGGACTTGGGCCCATCCCAAGGCCCCCTTAGGGGCTTGCAGTGGCTGAGCTGGGAGAGCTGGGGGTCTGGCCAAAGTTGGAGGCTCTATGAGAGACACAGGAAAACAGTTGTGGGTGGAACCCCTTTCTCTTGGTCTGTAGGAATCGTAGTTTCTTGAGGACCTGTTGTCGTCACCATTTTGAAGAGCTTGAAAATGCCTTGTATGGAGAGATGTGAAAAGGTATAAAAAAGAGAGAGAGAGAGAGAGAGAGAATCAGGCAGAGAAAGATCATCCATGGTTTTGTGGAGTGGAAGGAAATTCAGGGGCTATCCCTGCTGATATCTGAATCTTCAGAGGCCTTCCTGGAACAAGGGAATGACCAGGCGAGGGATCCTACACAACCCTTATTTCTCCTTTTTTTGACCTTTCTGAGACGTAGCCAGCCCTTCATTAAGGAGCTCCACATGTTCACCGTTCAGCAGGCCCTCGAATAATGGTCCATTCAATGTCATTTTGTTATAACGTTGATGAGAAAAAAAATGGATTGCTGGCTGGGGCCTCTGTCTGTGTGGAGTCTGCACATTCTCCCCATGTCTGCCTGGGATTTCTCCAGGTACTCCGGTTACCTCCCACACCCCAAAGCTGTGCATGTTCCATGAACTGGTGCATCTGTGTGGTCCCAGTGTGAGCGAGTGTGGATGCATGTAGGAGTCACCCTGAGATGAGAAGGCATCCTGTCCAGGGTGGGTTCCTACCTGGACCCTGAGCTGCTGGGATAGGCTCCAGCCACCCTCTACCCTGAACTGAAATAAGAATAAGCAGGTAAATTACGATCTCATGTGTTTTTATTAACCTTTCTTAAGTGTATGTGTAGCTCACATGTATTTCAATGTATAATGTTGGAATGTTTTGGTATTTATTTAGAAGTCTGGTGATATATATTTCTGTGGCCAGAAATGTGCCATAGGAACTTCACTCTTGATTATTCCAACTACCTATAATAAAATTGGTTTTGTTATATGTGTTTTTGCTTAAAGTTGTAGTTTCCAAGAACATATGAATGCTAAGTGAGGACTTACCGTCTTCCCCAGCCTTTGGTCCGGCAGAGGCTGATAAGGTGGCATGGCCAGAGGAAGTGGCCCCCACTTCTGCTTCTCTTTTAAGCCGGCTCTAGCAGAGATGAGACTAGGTGAGAACCTACCCTTATGAGATGAATAAATGTAGTCACCGCTCATTGTCACTCATGCCCCTATAACAAGCAGATAACACCTTAAAGTCTGAGACTGAATCCCTGATTTCTACCCTGCCATGGTTTAGGGCCTCCTGTGCTCTGGTGTACACAGACATGGAAGTCCCCAGGGTGTAATGAGGTTGATGGCACCTGTTTACAGCTGTGTATGTTCACAGGTTGCCAGGGCCATGAAATTAACAAGGAGCAGGAAATCAGCTCCCCTGACCGTGAGCACAGGATATATGTGTAGAAGTATAATGTCTAGTGCAAGGGAGATGTTAGTCTTGCACTGATCGGACCCCACCCAGGAGACTGTACTGTCATCATCACCATCGCTACCACCTTTGCCCTCATCATCATTACCAGTGGCGGTGGCGGCATCACCACCACCATTATCAACATTATTATTCATGATTACATCCTAACACTGGAATGAGTGGATGCTGAACAAATGTTTTGAATGAGTGAGACACTGTAAATGAGAAAAAGGAAGAGCTGACAGCTCTGGCAGATGCAAAGAGATAGGTGTTTTCTTCCCAGCAAAGAAGTAAAATAACCCTGGTTGCATAGGGTCCTGGGGCCAATTGTACCCTAGACAGACAGAAAGAACATGTTGGGCTACACAGTTCTAGATCATTGGTGTTTCTGGCTCCATGATGAAGAAAATGAAATGACAGCTCCCTCCGCAGTGAACTATAGAGGAAGTTCATGAGGGAAAGAATAGATGGTGAGAGGAATTTAGGTTTCAGTCCTTACTGGTCTGACTGTATCTCTCTCTGTGTCTCAGTTTTCATATCTGTGAAATGGAATAGTAATAGTCCCCAATTCACAGGGCTGTTCTGTTAGATGGAGGCATGTATGTAAAGCATAGGCCTTAATAAATACTATCTGCTATCTTTATTATTACTCTTATCAAATGTTATCACTCATCAGAAGAGCCCCAAACTGGAGGTGGACCTGGGAGTTTGGAGACATCAGAAGTGGAAATCTTCACTTGAGACTAAGAGTTCAAGATCAGCCTAGGCAATGTAGTGAGACCCCCATCTCTATAAAAATAAAAATAAAAATAAAAATAAAAATAAAAATAAAATAGCAAGGAGTGCTGGCACACACCTGTAGTCCTAACTACTCAGGAGGCTGAGGTGGGAGTTTTAAGGCTACAGTGATCTATGATTGCACCACTGCACTCCAGCCTGGGCCACGGAGCAACACCATTTCTGGGAGAAAAAAACAAAAAAAGGAAAGCTGAGCACAGTGGTTCACACCTGTAATCCCAGCATTTTGGGAGGCCAAGGCAGGAGGATCATTTGAGCTCATGAGTTTAAGACCAGCCTGGGCAACATGGCGAGACCTTGTCTTTACTAAAAAATAAAAATAAAAATAATTTGATAATGTTTAAAGGAAGTGAAATTTCTTGTATATAGTTGTGGTCCATAAGGCCTTAACTGGCCTCATTGTTCATAGATAAGCCTCTCTGCAATGCACATTTTTAGGATTAATCCTGATATGATGGTTAATTTTATGTGTCAACTTGGCTAGACTATGGTAACCTAGTCTTTGTATGGTCAAAGACTAGTCTGGATGTTGCTGTAAAGATACTCTTAAGATATGATCAACATTTACAATCAGTTGACTTTAATTAGAGCAGATGACCCTTTCGAATGTGGGTGGGTCTCATGGAATTTGTTGAAGGCCTGAGGAACAAAGCCTGCAATTCTCCCAAAGAAGGAATGCTACAACGTAGAAATCCCACCTGAGTTTCTAGCTGATATGGCTAGGCTTTGTGTCCCCACCCAAATCTCATCTTGAATTGTAATACCCAGGTGTTAAGGGAGAGACCTGGTGGGAGGTGATTGGATCACGGGGGTGGTTTTCCCCATGATGTTCCCGTGATAGTGAGTGAATTCTCATGAGATCTAATGGTTTTATAAGAATCTGGCATTTTGCCTGCTTGCACTTTTCTCTCCTGCTGCCATGTGAAGAAAGTCCTTCCTTCCCCTTCCCATTCTGCCGTGATTGTAAGTTTCTTGAGGTTTCCCCAGCCATGTGGAACTGTGAGTCAACTAAACCTCTTTTCTTTACAAATTACCCAGTCTCAGGAAGTTATTTACAGCAGTGTGAGAACAGACTAATACACCAGCCTTCTGACTCAAGACAGCAACAAAAACTTTTACCTGAATCTCCAGCCTGCCAACTTGCCCTACAGATGATTTCCGTCTTACCAACCCTAATCTTGTGAGGTGTGAGCCTCATGATACTTCTGACAGTAAATCTCTCTCTCTCTCTTTCTCTCTCTCCATATATATAGGAAACAGAAGCCAGATATATAGATGTAGATCTGGACATTGGTTCTGTTTTTCTGAAGATCTTTGACTATTATATCTGGTCTCAGCCCAGATGGCTTGGCAAGAAGCCTCAAGTTGGAAATGCTCAGGAACCCACAGGAAGCACTTGGTTCTCAAAACATGTGACTAGAATTGAGCTCTAAGACCCCAGTAAATGCTACTTCCCTTGGAGAAAATGTTGGTTAAAATATGCAACCTCTGCCTACTTGCCCCTAATATCATCCTGTGAGGAATGACTGGGAGCATTGCAATCAGTCCTGGTGTTTTTCCTGAGCCACTTGTCCTATACACCACATTTTCTGCCTCCAGATGAGAGGCTTGTTTCTCAAGTGAAGGTGGGTAGAGCCCTTAGGGCAGAAAGTAGAGTCCTTCTCTTGAAAACTACATGACCACCCACAGACCCAGGGACACACATCACTCTTGTGAACAGGTTTATGGCCTCAGAGTGCTTCTTGGAACGGAAGCTCAACCACTCCAAATGCATCTATCATCATGTCGACCTCCCCGGCAGTGGAGGGGAATTTGAGAACTATGACTTTTTAAATCCAAAGATTCAGAATGCCCCATTGTTAAAGTTGGGAAGCTCTGAAGTACAAATGTGTTTGGCACTCAAAATGATCGCTTACATCAGTGGCTCAAAAAACATGGACTCAAGCCACTCAGACTTGCCATGTTTTCTATCAGCCTTGCTTGCTGGTTGCTGGAACTCTGTCTTCTCAACTTTTGGAATTGCTAGGAGAAGCATGGGATTCGGAATGACTTGGACTGGGGTTTGGAGTCCTGTATCTGAATTTTTCCAGTTGTCTGACTTTGAGCAAGGGTCTCAAACTCTCTGTGCTTATGAAGAAGTATTTGTTGTATAAAAAGGAGATAACAGCAATTGTAATCCATGCCTTACTAAGTGTGTCAGTCAGGACAGACTAGGCCATGCTGCATAACAAATACCTTTAAAAGCCTCAGTGGTTTAATATAAGAAAGATTTATTCACTCACTCATACTACATGTCATCACATGTTGGCAAGGGCTCTGTTCCATGTCATCTTCATTCACCTAGGATAGCAGAGGCACCACCTGGAATATCACTAGCCATCATGACAGTGTGAAGGGGAAGTTGAAAATCATGAATTAACTCAGAAATGTTTCCATGCAAAAGTGACACAGTCATTGGTCTGGGCAAGTCACAAAACCACACCTAATGTTGAAGAGAGAAGAAAATGTAACTCCCCTGTGTATATGGAAGGGAAGAAAATCTGGAAATATTGGGAAGCAAGACTGATGTCTATCATTTGAGAAGGGGCATATGAGAGAATTTCTTACATTGTAGGATACTTTGGAGACTGTAAATAATTTTCACATTTGTTACTATTTCAGAATATTCTAGGCCACTGGGATGACCACATAACTGAGAACTACCACACTTTCCAATGTCATGTCTGCTTTTGTGCCTATAATCATATTGGTATCAAGAAGTACAAGCTTAAGGCGGGCGGATCACGAGGTCAGAAGATCGAGACCATCCTGGCTAACATGGTGAAACCCCGTCTCTACTAAAAATACAAAAAAATTAGCCGGGCGTGGTGGTGGGCGCCTGTAGCCCCAGCTACTCAGGAGACTGAGGCAGGAGAATGGGGTGAACCCAGGAGGCGGAGCTTGCAGTGAGCCGAGATTGTGCCACTGCACCCCAGCCTAGGTGACAGAGTGAGACTCTGCCTCAAAAAAAAAAAAAAAGAAAGAAAGAAAAAGAAGTACAAGTATAATTGTTAAGGGCTAAGGAGAAAAGAACAGAGATAATCGTAATATGGAAAGAAGTCTTAGTGCCAAATAAAGACCAGTTGACAAATGTATTACATAATGTTTCCACAACTCAGAAGAGCATTGATGTAGCAATCAGCATCATATTCTTATTTCAAGTAGTAATTTGGTTTCAGCAAAACAATGTTGTTCATCTTAAATAAGTGTTTTTAATGTGAATGTTACTGCTTCTTTAACTAAAATTTGTATTTCATTAATCAATATGTTTGCATTTTATAGCATTATAAGGGCTATAAGCTGGTTTTATATTTGTAACTTGTAGGGGACCCTTGCTGACCTCATGACCTTTGAACTCTCTTCCTCTATGACTATGGAATCCCCACCTAATGAATCAGGGTTCACTTCCTAAAGGAAGAGCTGGAAATGCCAGGAATATGCTTTCGCATCTTCCCGTGCAGCTAGAAAACAATCACTTGACCTGGGTCCACCAATCAGATGTGCTCTCACCAGACTTTGATTGGAAGCTTGTGATAGAAAAAGGAGAGGCAGGGCTATCAGTCCATGTAGCACACTTGGAGTCGCACTGTGGACTGTGGCCCTTCTAGGTGAGGAGAGGTTGATTCCTCAACCGTGGGTCCCCAGCCCTTTGTTCAAGTATCTCTGGTGGTGGAAAAGACCCAGGTGTGAGCTTTGAGAGAGCTGGAGGGGAGAATTGGCCAAACCTGATGGGGAGGAACACGGACTGATTGGGTAACTGGGGCAAGAGCAATGCCATGACCCAAGACATAATGAGGAGGAGGGTATGGAGAGAGACAGGCTTGGGGAAGAGGAGCCAGACGAGGGGCAATCAGGAGCTGTCCCGGTAGACAACTGAGCTCCCCATACCCAGGCTTGGGCCAAGGAGAGCACTGAGGTGGAAGGTGGAGCTCCAGAGAGGAGCTACCTTTTAGGGATACACCAAACAAGGTGGCCAGCAAAAGCAACACAGGCAGAAGCCAAGGGGGAACCCAGCAACGAGGGACATTGTTCTCTGCACAGAGAGAGCAAGCAGGATAAGGACTGAAAACCATCAGATGTGGCAACTAGGCCTTCAGCAAACTAAGAAAACCAGGCTGTGCATGGTGGCTCAAGCCTCTAATCCCAGCACTTTGGGAGGCCAAGGTGGGTGGATCACTTGAGGTCAGGAATTTGAGACCAGCCTGGGCAACGCGGTGAAAACACGTTTCTACTAAAAGTACAAAAATTAGCTGGATGTGGTGGAAGGTGCCTGTAATCCCAGTTACTCAGGAGGCTGAGGCAAGAGAATCGCTTGAACCGGGGGGGCGGAGGTTGCAGTGAGCCAAGATGGCGCCACTGCACTCCAGCCTGGGTAACACAGCGAGATTCCATCTCAAAAAAAAGAAAAAAAGGAAAAGAAAAAGAAAGAAAGAAAAGAAAAAGAAAAAGGAGCAGGGCTATGTGAAAACCTTTTAGCGAAGGTTGGCTGCCAGGGTGGCTGCTACCGCTACTCCAGCAGCAGTATCTAGGGTGCAGCCTGGGTAGTATCTGTAGAGATAGCACTGGTATCGACACCAGCAGCAGCCCCACACCAGGCTCTACAGGACCCATTCTGCCATGTGGTTTGATGTGCTGAAGCCTCCATTCTTTTTCTGTGATCTTCAGGGATCATCTATAATCTACCCTATATCCTTTCATTAATATGTTTTCTGCTTAAATTAGCCACCATTGTTTTCTGTTGTTTGTGACATACGTATAAATATGGAAGTAACATTAAACTAAAAATAATCTGTGTCAAACCTTGGCATCCACAAGAAATGTACACACACACACATACATACACACCCTCAAAGAGTTGAAAATATAATCTGAATTTGAAAAACGCTGATCTGCTGAGACTCTTTTATTTTAGAATGAGAAGACGGAGGATGTGATAGGGAAGAACCCAGCCAGGGTCCCACAGTGGGTGAGCAGTGAGTTCAGACCAGAATTTGGATTTCTTGCCTTTAGGTCCTAAGTGCCTTCCAACTAAACATCCCAGCCAGGGCAGTGCTGGCTTTCTCTGGGCCTCTGGCAGGTGGAGAAGACTTGAGGTATGGATGGGCACTGAGAATGGCACCTGGTTAACCATCTGCACCCCAGTGGCTGCTCCCTTGAGCATCCTGGCAATGGGCACCCCAGGATTAAGCACTGAGGTTGATGGCCAGGCTTGGACCCAAGCAGGGGGTGTGGGGAGCAGCCTTTGCCTCCGGAGCCACCAGACAATCACTTTGCAGTCCACAGCCCTCCTGTAAACAAGCTGTTGTGCCTGAGAGAACATGATAATAGCAGGCTCTGTCATCCTGCCCTCTCTCTGTGTTGGGAAGGCCTGCAATTATTGTCTTAACCGACTCAGATATGGCTCGCCAAGGGTATACATTTCCTGAAGCTGTATACAATTTCTACAAACTTTCTCCTCCACTCCCTCTTCAAGCTCTGGGGTCTTGGGTTCCCCACCAACCCCACCCCTCAAACTGCTCCTGGGACTCCAAGCAGCCAACACCTCAGAGGTTCTGCAAGGCCAATGGAACAGCACCCTCAGGAGAGCATAGCTGCAGAGTCTTCCTCATCCATAACTAAAACCCATGGCTGCCAGTATAGTCAGGCTCAGAGGGTGGGTGCAGAAAGGTCCCTGTGGAATGTAGCTTCCTGCTTAGACCTTCCCTGTGCCTGCAATTTCTCCATCAAAGAGCCAGTCCTTTTGGTATAGCATGGACTCACATCTTTGAAGATGAGATGAGTTTATCTCTGAAGATATCAAAAGGACTTTTTTCAGGGCAGCCAGTGGTTCACACGCCTAAAAAAGAGCAGATTAAAAAGTACATCTGCCCAAGCATGAGCCGAGTGGCAGGGGCGAATGCTCTCAACACGTCTGACCCAAGTCTCTGAAAAGCAGCTCCCAGCACCCACCACTCACTGTGACTCTGTGGGCCCAAAGAGACATCTGGGCTGTAGAGAAATCGACCAACAGTGTCCGAATATGACCTAGTTCTAGCCACTTCATGTCTGTGTGCTTTTGTTTCCTCATGTGTAAAATGGGGGTGGTGATTCCATCAGTAGGGACAAGCTGGATTATGCTGCAGTAACAAACAACCCCAAAATCTCAGAGGCTTCCAAAAGTACAGGTTTACTTTCATGCTACATCACCATTGTTGGTTAGCTAGGAGTTTCTGCTTACTGTATTCAGGGCAGCCACTGACTCAAATATTTTAGCCTGATGAAGCAGAGGGAAAAAGAATGGCAGAGATCTTGAAACAGCAATTAAATGCTCTGCCTGTAAATAACACACAGTCCTCTGATTCACAACCCTTTGGCTAGAACCAGCCTCCTGGCCAGTTTGATCCCAGGAAGCCAAGAAGTACAGACCTACCATGTGTCCTGGAGCAGGAGAACCAGACATATTTAGTAGACTGCATTAACACCTATCACAGTAATCACAGAACATACCTCTAGGAATGTTGAGAGGATTAAATGAATTCTATTTCTAATAAGTTCCATATAAGGATAGGCCATTGGTATTATAATGATGACGGTGATGTTCATTACTAGTAAGATCATTAAAATGAGACCTATGTAAATTATCAGTGAAAGAGAAATCACTGTTCTAATTTGCTGTTGAAATTATATTGGAAAGTCTGATGTGATGTCAAGAAGGGCCAAATCTTGGCCCTGCCACTCATTTGCTGTGTGATCTTGGGAAAGATGCTACCCATCTCGGAATCTCTGATTCTTCTTTTGTACAACAGAGTCTTGGGCTCAATATCTGGGGATGAAGTAGGGTGTGAATGATGGGAGTCAGAGGCTGGCTTTAGCTTACCCTAATTAGCTGGGGTGATGTGCACCCCTTGACCCTGTGCTCAGGAAAATCCTTGACATCGGAGCTGTCTGCATCAGGCTTATGAATCTCAATCCCTAAATTATAGGTGACAGTGGCTTCTTAAAGAGGAAATGAATTGTTGCAACACAATCCAGCCATGTTGTATCGATATGATTAGCTAGTTATCCATGGAGTGCAGTAATTTGCTTTGATTTTTAAGTATCCGTTAGCAGCCAAGTCCTAATGAGGCGGCTCTAAATTGATTAGATACTCCAAGATACAGCACGGTTCACAGATTGTTTCAGAAAACTGTCAAGATCCTGAGACTGGCATTTCATTGGATTTAATGATTGCTGGAGAAGGTGTGCATCCCAGCCAGATACAATCACATTTGTCAGCATGATCCTTTTAAGCACAATTCAATTAAAGTGTTATTCTCTAATTTTATTAGAACCGGAGCCCAGAGCTAATGCAAGCTCCCAATATTGCGTCAGGAAGGGAGTGTGCACAATTTAATTTCCCTAATTGGAATTTAGTGATCTAACATGCTTTTCATATCTTAATTCTTGGGATAATCTTCGGTTTTTGCACCTGCTACAATTCCTTTAATGGAAATGAGCAACCAGATGCAACGGTTACGCCTGGCATGGAATCACTGGGTCACATCTGCCTCATTGAAGGGAATTTGCACATCTGGATCCTTTGCTTTTACCTGATCCTTTCCCACCGATCTTGGCCTTGACTTTGACAAGAAGGCCCTCCTGCCTGGATATAATCTGCTTTTTCAACCAGGCTGGCAGCCTTGGAATTAAGGTGGTGGGAAGATCATGGGCTTTTGAGTCAGTCTAGATTTGGAGCTCAGCTTCACCATTCATCCATCCATCCATCCATCCATCCATCCATCCATCCATCCATCCATCCATTCCAGCAATGCTTAGTGAGTGTCTACCATGTGCCAGGCACTGTGTTAGGTGTTGGGAGTATAACCATGAGCAAATCAGGCATGGTCACCAATGTCATGGCACTTAGAGATGGCTGGAAGAGAGGGTCATAAAATAGTAACCACAACAGTAACAAAACAATCACCATTGTCATAAGAGACATAAAGGGAAAGAACCATGCAGTAGAGACTTTCTGGTTTTCTAGGCTTAGAGAGGTCTTCTCTGAGGATGCAGTATTTCAGCCAAGACCCTAATTAGTTCCCATGGCCTGCAGATCCTGGATGAGAACCAAGGGAATTGCTGCAAAGCCCTGAGCCTTGTCCCTCCCTCTGGCTGCAGTGCCAGTCCCCTTCTCTGGACAAGTGCCATCCTTTAGGTCTTTGGCAGAGCCCTAAGGTAAGGAGAAGTTGGAAATGTGTATAGAGTCAAAAGTGGGCCTTTTTGCTTAAATGAGGTAAGAACTTTAAAGATATCAGGTTAAAGAGGTAGGCAGGGACCAGATTCCATAAGGCCTTACAGGTAGGGCCTTAGATGTCCCTGTTTATGCCTATTGTCTTGATGTAATTATTAGTAGTGATCAATTATATGGCCACCCACTTACGAGTCAATTAGAGAGGAGTATTTTATTCCTAACATTGTATAGAATTGCTGGTGCAGGATGATCATAAAGAAAGATCAGTTTTCAGTTGGTTTTATTATTGTGTTTACATTCTCTAGAGAAAATCCCTATTGCCTGACCCTAGGGCAGGTCACTCCCATTGCCCTTACCACAGTCAAGACACTTGGTTTGTTGAATTTTATCCTGTGAGCAACAGGAAGCCAGAGTAGCATGAAGACAGCTTGCACTGCTGTATCCCCAGTACCTAGGATAGTGTCTGGTACATATAAGGTATGATGTTTCTACTTAAAAAAAAAATCAGTCTGTCTTTATTGTAGAAAATGGATTGGAGGGAGGCAGAGTGGAAGCCCAAAGGCCAATAGGGAGGCTATTGATGTCTTCCAGATGAGAGACAGTGGTGACTTTGGTTGGGAAGCAGTGAAGGCATGGAGAACAGGATAGAGTTGAAATCCTGACATGCGTTCGCTGTGTGACCTTTGATAATCCATTTGACCTCTTAGATTCTTGGTTTCCTCATCTATAAAATAAAGAAATCTATTTCAAGTAGTCGTCAGAAAGTAATTCTGCACCATGCTGGGAACAGAGTGTGTGCTAGAAGTTTGGGTTTTTTGCAGATGGATGAATGCTGGGTTGGCTGGTTGAAATATAGTCTAAGCACAATGGGAACCATTATTTGCTCTTAACCAGCTTCTTCTCAGTTGGTTAGCAAGGACCTTTATCTCAGCTGACTAGGAGTTGAGGATCCTACCTTGGATCACTTCTTGCCCGCAGATGACCCTCAGGCAACCTTGAGCCTCAAAGGGCTGATTAACTTCCCCACAGTACAAGACAGACTCAGTCCCACCTCTGGGAGTGGTCAGAGTTGAGCCTCTGAATGTCAGAGGGGAAGGTCAAAGAGGGTACTGAGCCCACTTCCCTCATGTTACAGATGAGGATCCCGAGCTTACACTCTAAGCTGGGGGCAGAGACAGCTGTCTCAGACAGTAGTTCTTCCTCTAATAGAGCCCTGGACTAAAACAAATGGTACCCAGGATCCCCGCCCTGCCTCCTTCCTCAAGAACCCAAACTTCAGAGAGTTCTGCTCTTGATACAGTATGATGATGGGGAAAAAAATAACTAAAATATATTGAACTCCATGTGCTCAGCTCTTCTGTACATTATCTCACTTAATCATTTCAACAGCCACAGGAGGACATTGCGATTGTGTCCTTTTAACAGATGGGAAAACGGGGCTCAAGGAGGTGGGTAACTTGTGCAACATCATCAGGTAGCAAGCAGCAGAGTCAGGACCTAACCCCAGCTTAGCCAACCCCTAGCCGCCACCATGAATTGCCTGACCTCATGACTTTTCTCCCCACCCGAATCCTGAAGCACAGGTGCAGCTGACAGCACAGGTCTCAGAGCTTCATCCAGGCCAAGTGGGATGTCCATCCTCCCACATTCATGACACAGGCTCACTTCTGGGACCTGGCCTGGCCACATTAGCTGCTTCTGGTCTCTGTAAGGATATAATACCCAAGAAGTGGTCACAGCTAGATGACAGGCAAAGGAGCTCCTCTGGTCAGAGATGGCTTCCCAGGTACTCAGAATCAAGCTTCAAGTTCTTTTCATGGCATACAAAGCTCTGGAAGATCTGGGCCCAGCTGTATCTCCATCTTTATCTCCTATCATTCTCTCCCTTGTGGATCCAACGACTCTGGCCTTCATTCTGCTCCTCCTTTCACTCTCAGTGTCTTTATACTCACTGACCCTCTATCTAGAATATTGTCTATCTAGAATATTTTCTCCTCAGATCTACTTTCAAATCTGAACTCCAATGTCATCCTCAAACAGGCTTTTCCTAACCAGCCACCCTACAGTATCCCTTCACCCTTGGTCCTATTTTTCTATTTGGTTTTCTTTATCTTATAGCACTTATCACTATCTAAAATTACTTGATATATGTATTCATTTGCTTAATTATTGTCTCTTTCTTCTGACTAGAATGTAGTTCTATGGGGACAGTGCTTATCTGTGTCATTTACTACTTTATACAGCACAGTACAGTGCCTGGTATGGTGCATAGTAGATAATTAATAAATATTTGCTGGATGGATGGATAATGGATGAATGAATGGATCAATGGATGGATGAATGGATGGATGGATGGATGGATGAATGGATGAGTGCATGCATGGATGGATGGATGGGATACATGGATCAATTGGTGAGTGGATGGATAGATGGATGGATGGTTGGATGGATGGATGGATGGATAAATGGATAGATGGATGAAGGGATAGATGAGTGCATGCATGTATGGATGGATGGATGGATGGGATGGATGGATGGATGGACGGATGGATGGATTGATGGACGAATGGATGAATGGATGCCACAGAAAGGACATCTCTAGAACCGCAGACCACGAGGCCTAGAAGGATCATCAGAAAGAAGGTCTGAGCCTCTCGTCTTTCATAAAAATAAGCTGAAGTCCTAATAGATTCATCCAAATCTGGAGATCCAGGTTATAGTCCTGGCTTTGATTCTCAACAAAATAAAACAAAGTACTTAATAACTAAAGGAAGTCTAAGTGGTAAGATGGAAAGAACACTGGATTAAAAGGCAAGCCATCTTGCCAAATAGACAGCGTTAATCAATGTGGTTTTGTCCCATGAGATCACCCCCTAACCTTAGGTGCTTGGCCAAGGGAGGGCACCTAACTCAAAAGCAGAGAATCTATTGAGTGGTCAGTGACTGACCTAGCCCTAAGGCATGAGCTGACCAGACCTACTCCCCTCCTTAGGACCTGACCCAAGAAGTACTGAGAGAAGGAAACAGTGACAAAAAACATTGAGTCATGATAAGGAGCAGAATTGCAAACTGGGACCCACGGACTGGTTGTATTCAGCCTTTGGAATGTTGTTTTAAAGCTTGAATTGGTGTTAACCTGTAAAAATGAGGCATTGTATAAAAATCCAGACACTTGGCTTTGCTTGAGAGATTAGAAGAGCAGGCCATGCTAGGCCCACGAGGCTGCTCTTGATGAGCAATAGCTGGGTAGCACTGAGTAGTGACTGCCCCTCGAATCTGTCACTCAGAATGCATCCAGGCAAACAAAATCCACTCCAGAAACTCAACAGAGGGAAATGAACTCAGAGAGTTGTCCACAAAGATGTCAGAGGAGCTGAAAAAGCAATGAGGAGGTGAGGCAAACCAGACATTAGTGACTGGGAGTACAGGGACAGAGAGTAGAGATGGTGTTGTTGGAGGCCAACAGCAGAGGCTGGAGCCATGGAGGGCCAACCCTGCCAAAGCTGGAACCACAGAGGGAGGAGCCGAGCGGTGGGAAGAGAAGTTACAGAGGAGCCACACCACCCACAACAGCAAGGTGGGGAGAAATATCCTGACTTCTCCCTTCTTCCTGTTCGCCCCAGTCTGCAACCTGCACCTCCTATTGGCTGAACCTAACTGGAAGCCAGTTGTTAAAAGAGCATGGGAAATGTGATATGGGGGCGTCTGTCCCTTGCCATGCAGAGCACAGCAAGAAATGGGAAGGGGATGGACCTGAGAACAAACAGGTGGATGACCACTATCCTTCAGATAGCACAGATGCTGTCCCTTGTGTCACCTGACCCACTACACCCATATGTGTTAGCTCCCTGGGCCCATGGGCAGGCACATTTCTGATCTATGATGTTGACAGAGGACCCAGAACCCAAGCAAGGACGTATGCATGTTCATGTTTTAAGGGAGCAAAACTCTAAGGAAGCAAGAGGTGTGAAAGTAGAGGAACAAGGTACTCCTGGGGCGGCTGATGAAGCCGATCACCCCCACCACCCACAAACCACTGGGCTTGGTAAAGCCCATGTAGACAGGTAATCCACACACTTCTGCCTCAGGGCCAGAACCACCCTCCCATCCCTGCCCTCTGGAGACCAGCTGTCCTTCTTCCTCTAGGTCCTGTCCCCTGCCCTCCATTCCATGAGGTCCCTGAGTAGCCTTGCTGCCAATAGAACAAAATGGAACAGGCAACTTGGATTTTGTGGTACTGTTCCCCATCTCAGGCCATCTTGCTGGTTATCTTATTTGAGTTTTGTGATCATGTGGGAAGGAAGCAAGGAGTCCTCCCCATTTGACAGATGAAAAAACTGAGGCCAAAAAGAGTTCAGGGGCTTGTCCAAGGTCACGCTGTGAGCTACTGGCCTAGCCAGGACCAGAATCCAAGGCCTGACTTTAGGAGTTTCAGTTTCTCATCACCTTCTCCAGGTTTTACTGACGTTAATTCCCCTCCTAATGGCTCACCTTCCCCTTTCTGCCTCCAGAGGTAAGACTTGCTTGACAGAGTCTGCCAGAAAGATTTGGGTTTTAGTTAAAAACTAGGATTTTCTGCCCCAAGCCACCCAATGGGAAGAGAGTAAGGAGAAAAGAAATCCCTCAGAGACAGAAGGCAGGTGAGAAAACAGTTTTCAGGGACTATGTTACTTGGTTGATGGTAGTGACTAATACCTGACAGGATATTCCCCTGTGGCAGACACTGTGTGCTAAGGGCTTTACATGAATTAACTTATTTCAAAACCTTAATAGCCATATGGGAGAGAGACAAGATTATAACATGCGATATCAGAGAAGTTAAGCGACCTGTGCCAGGTCACACAGCTAATAAGCGGCAGAGCTGGGATTTGAACTCACAAGGCCTGGATTTAGAGTCTTTGCTCTTAACATGTATTAGCTTATTTCATCTTGCCCATGCTCCTGTGATAGGGATACTATCAGTGCCTGTGTTGTAGAGATAATAAGACAGGGATTCAAGGAGAAAAGGTGATTTGGCCAAGCGGTAAGCTAACAGCCTTGTTCTGCTTGAGTCCACGCCAGACAACCACCTCCTTCACGTGCATACCCCAGGAGTGGAGATGATAGATCTTGACCATAGCTAGCACTGAATGTGTATGCATAATGTGTCAGCTGCTGTTCTAAGTGTTTTGTGAGTATTCACACATGCAACCCTTACATGGGCCTTATGAAGTACATACAACTTATCCCCATTATACAGATGAGGAAACCGAGGTCCAGGGAAGTTAAGTAGCTTGCCCAGCATCACACAGCAAGTAGGTGGTACAGGTACAGTCTGACTCCAGAGCCCTTCTTCTTTTCTGCCTTGTGTGCTAGACAAAGGCCCATTTTAGGCCTGAGGGACATGAAACACTGTGCAGAAATAGCATGTAGGTATGGGAGAGTTGTATCCAGGGAAACATCAGCCTCCTCCACTCTGAAGAGCACCAGAATAAAAGCTGATGCTCTCTGGTGCAGCCCAGTCCAGGGTTTGGGAGGCACCCTCAGCTGAGATGCTGAGAACCCAAGAATGAGACAACGAGATGCTCCCCAGAGGCTTGGCAGCCTGGGGAATTCATTGGGTTCTCATTAATGGAAGCCCACAGGATATGCCCAGTAAAGGATGTTGCTGATTGGGAAGGCCGGCCCCTTGCTTTGCACAGAGGAGATCCCAGTGTCAGAAATTATTAGGGGTCAAGGTTGTCTGTGAGCCAGGCTGGGAGCCAGGGCAGAGCTAGTGGGGAGATGAGAGGAGACGGCTATTAAGAAGACAGAGAGGAGGGGAGATGGGATGGGGAGGGAGTGAGAGTGAGATTGAGAGAGAAGGGGAAGAGAAGGGAGACATATTGAAGCAAACGGAAAAAAAGTCAAAGAAGACAGCATAATTTTCAGCAGGCTCTTTTTCATCTCCCAACCCCCACACCCTTGACTCCATTCCTTTTTGCCTCCCACCTCCAAGTTGGCGATTAAGTTATCATATAAATAACAAATAAAATGGAACTGGCTTCTTGAAAAATGATTTCAGGAAATAAATAATTGTCTTCGTGAGCACTGGCCAAATACAACGATTCTGTCTCCTTTTTTTTCCCAAGATGGGGCCAGAGAGGGAGAGGTGGGGAGCAGGTCACAGGCCTGCTGGTGGAATTGTCTCTCTGTTGCTCTGTCTCTCTGTCTCTGTTTCTGTCTCTTTCACAAGTGAAGATGTATTTCATTGTCATGTCTGACTCTCCCAGCCTGGTAAGTGTCCAAGATAATGAAAACTAGAGACATAAAGCAGGCCGCAGCCTCCATCCCTAAGTAGAACCCAGATGCCAGCACCCAGAATGACAGGGAGCCCAGGCCTCCCCTGAGACTCCAGCAAAATCTGCAGTCCTCTGCCCCATGGTTTTAGGGCAGAAGAGCCTGCCACCCTCCTGCACTCCAGGAAAAGCCAAATCACCCCCGAATACCACCCGCACCCCAAAAGAGCTGGGAGGGGGAACATGTTTTATTGGACTCAGGCAGAAAGATAAACTTGTTCCTCCCAAGAAGAGGTACATTTCCCTTGATGACTCCAAGTCCCATATTGAGAGCCCCTGGTTAGAGCTCCTAGCTAAGGATGGACAGTTTCTGTGGAAGTCTTTGCAGATCATAACAGGTGGTTTTCTTTTTGTTGATATTTTACAGTGTTGATAGTAGCTTCACGGTGTGGTGTTGTCTCCTACTTACATGAAACACTTTTGTTCTTCCCTTCTTTCATCTCTCTCTCCCTCCCTTTTTTCCCTCCTTTCTTCTTTGCTTTTTTTTCTACCTTCCGTTCTTTCCTTTCCTTGTTTCCTTCCTTCCCTGCTTCCCTTCTTCCTTCCATCCTTTTTTCCTTCCTTCCTTTCTTCCCTCTTTCCTTCCATCCTCCTTTCCATCCATCCTTACTTCCATTCTTTTCTTCTTTCCTTTTTCCTTCCTTCCTTCCCTCCTTCCCTCCCTCCCCACTCCCTTCTTCCTTCTTTCTCTCCCTCCCTTCCTCCCTCCCTTCCTCCTTCCTTCTTTCTTCCTTCCTTCCTCCTTTCCTTTCCTTTCCCTTCCTTTCCTTCCCCTTCATTTCCTTCCTTCCCTCCTTCCTTCCTTCCTTCCTTCTTCCTTCCTTCCTTCCTTCCCTTCCCTTCTTTCCTTCCCTTCCTCCTTGCCTCCCTCCCTCCCTTTCTTCAACACACATTCATTGAGCACCTACTCTATGTCAAACTCTGTTCTACATTCTGGGAGTACAGTAGCAAGGTAGGCAGACAAGGTCCCTGGCCTCATGTGATTTACATTCTATAAAGAAACTACAGGCAATCAACCATCAACTACAGACTCACCACCAACAATACTCTAAATAGTGTTAAGTGCTATGAAAAAAAAAAATGCAGGAGTGCCATGGGGTGAGACAGGAGTGTCATCGTGTTGGCTGGAGAAGTGGCGGTGGGGGTGTCCATACTAGGTTGGACAGTGAGGAAAGGTGCTCCTGATGCTGTCTGTGAATGAGGGGAAAAGTGGTAAAAGGAAAGGTCAGGATGTGGGATCACATCCTGATCACATCACATCCTGTGATGTGGGATCCTACAGGACATGATTTTAGATTTTCCTCGGGTAAGTTGGGAACTAGGGCAGAGGAGCGGCATGATTCTTCCAGCTGTGGTGGCCACGGGTAGAGGGGCCGAGACAGAGGCAGGAAGGCTGATGCAATGATCCGGCAGAGTGGAAGCAGTGGAAACAGTAAGGCTGGGGGATCCTGGATGTATTTTGAAGGTAGAGTTGGATTTGCTTAGGAAATGGAGAAAGTTAGTGTCATCCTTGGGTGATGAGAAGGTGAGTATGAGTGAATGGTCTGTAGCTCTCCCCTGGGGGTGAGACCTTCACAGCTCCCATGGGTGCCTCTGCTTTGGAAGCAAAGGCAGGGAAGCTAACACCTGAACCTCCTTCCAGAGCTTTCTGGTGGCCAGCAGAGGAGAAGGCACCCTCCTGGAACGTTTATCCTTGCCACCCCTGCCAGGCACCTCTCTGCAGCGTGTTCTTACCCCGTTTTTGCACAGGGGAAATAATATATATATGCCTCAATTTTCATCGATCCATCCTGAATCAATGCTTTTAAAAAATCTCACGCACATTTAGCTTAAGAGCCAAAGCATGCATTTTATGTTTTGACATGGTGTCATTGATCGGAGGCATGCATGTGTGTGCCCCACCTGCCCAAGCCCCCTGCCCATCCCCCCGGTGGCCGCCCTGTCGCGCTGTGTCCTTAATGGCCTTGCCCCTGCCTGCACCTTCAATGCCTCCCCTGGCCCTCAGCACGGGGCCCTTTCTCGGGTTTTTTGAAAGGATCGATAAGGTGCTGAGGCCTCCTGTGGCTGCCTGTCACTCACACTCCACCATATCATAAATTATGTATCTCTCTCTCTCTCACTCGCTCTAATTTTTATTGCGTTTGTTGATGTCTCTGCGATGGATGACTTTGCTCAGGCTCAGAGGCAGGGTGCAGTTGAAGTTTAGTGAGGATGTGGAGAAAGGGCAGCAGGTTTAGAAAGAGGGGCCATGGGGGCAGTGGGGAAAGAGGAGAAGGCATTAGCTGCAGACTATGAAAATGGGCTCAGGAGGGCTAAACTGCTTCCTGTGGTCCTGGGACCTTCTCAGTGGGACAGGGCTAGATCTGAAACCCCCCTCCCAGCCTAGGAAGAAGACACATATTTCTGGGGGGAGAGGGAGAGATTAAGGTGGCATACAATAGCATCTCCTGTTGGGAGTTCTACTCTGACTTTTGGGCCAACAGGGAACTTTGCTGAGGCTGGGTCAAGTCATGGGTGTGGAAACAGTGGGTGTGCTAGGGAGTGGGTTTCCTCACTCAGGGGCCTCCCGAACACCCATCCTGAATGATGTGTTAAAAGAACAGTAGGCAGGAATGCAGGAGGCCCAATACCTGTGCCCCAGTTACTGTGTAACTAGAAACAAGCTCGTTCTCTTCCCTCAAATGTATAGCCAGGAGATCAAAGTAGCTGATACTTACAACGGTGACCAATTATTGAGCACTCGCTATATACTGTCTCAGATCATCCTTACAACAACCTTTAGGCATGGGCAATCCCATCCCAATTTACAGATGAGCAAACTGAGGCCAGAAAGGTTAAGTTGGTTGCCCAAGGTTGCATGGCTAGAAGTGAGCAAGATTTGAACCAAGGCCTATCTGGCTCCAGAGGCCATGCTCCTAGCGGTTCCACCTTGCTAACTATTTTTGTTGTTCCCGAGACCCCTGCTCTTTGCCTCTTCAGTTCCCTTAGGATCTGTCTCCATGACCTTTGCACCCTCGTCTCCCCTACTACCACTCTCGCTTCCTCTGTCCCTGTCCCCAAGCCTCTTCTCAATGTCTTCCCCAGCCACCTCCAATCAGGCCTCTCCTTCCTGCACTTTCCCTCCACCACCCTCAGTCGACAGAACCAGCATGTCCTCCTCTCTGTTGATATCACAATGGTGACCAGTGGATTGGGATGTTTTTCCATCTAAGTATCATACATTTTTGCAATGAAACAGAAAAAGAGTTGAGCCAGAAGTGCAAGTTAGAATCTCTACCTTGCAGTAAGACCTAGAGCAAATCCTTTTTCTCCATTTTGACCTCTGTTTCCTCATCTGTAAAATGAGTATAAAGGAATGTGTGTTTTCCGTACCTTATAATGGAGGTAGGGAACAGGGAGAAATAAGTAACTCTTCAGGATCAAAGTAGATAATGAATTAAGAAATACAAAGCTCTAAAATGTCATATACATGAAACAGATTGATGCAAACATTTGTGCAAACACAAAGAATGCCCTACTCTCAGGGAATGAGACTCAGCATTGAAAGGGAAACCAAGCAGACTGTCTAGATTGCCACTATAGTGACCTCTGTCTATTGTTTAGAATTCCACCAGGGGATGGGGCAGTTCTTTGGAAAATCAACAACTTTTTCAGGTTGGGACAATCACAATCTCCTCATCCCCATTCCACTGATGTGAGTAAAGCTTGTTGAACCAAGGTCTAGAACATGGACAGAGCTCCCAAGCCAACTGGGGCTCAGAACCAAGAATGTATGTTCATATCTCCCAGAGAAAAGAGGTCATCAGCCCTAAGCCGAGAACCAAGCACAGGGACCCATTCATTCAATATTTGCTCCTATGTCCATTCATTTTATAATAAGTTAACATCTGTAAAGTACTTAGTTCAGTGCCTGGCACATAAAAGGTGCTATGTAAGTGCACATCTTCATCATTCATCAGCTTATTCACTCACTCACGAGCTCACTCACTCACTTGGCTGGGTTGTACAACTGCAGGGATTCCATTCACAGGCATGCAGGGCCCCTGCTCATTCCCTCTTTGCAGTCAGACTCTAGGCCAGGTCCTTTGGGCTTCATGAATGAATAAGAGTCCAGTCCTCAAGGATCTCACAGGCCAGTAGAGGAGATGAGGGTGCCTATAAACATCAATATTCCAACATAAATTGGGAGACAAAAAATAACAACCACCCTCCAAAACACACACAGAGGAATAGGAGGACCAGACAAAGAAGGAGGAGGAGGAGGAGGACGAGGAGAGGGGGAGGGGGAGGAGGAGAGGAAGGGGAAGGAGGAGGAGGAGGAAGAGGAGGAGGAACAGAGGAGGAGGCAAATTGCCTTCCGGTTCCAGGCAGAAAATCAGTCAATTAGGAAAGCATCAGAGGTGAAAAAAAATTCAGGAACACCTGCCCCACCTGTAGGGGGCAGCAGTTAGCCATCTCCAGACAACTGTCCAGGTCCCAGATTGCCAAGTCTTCTGACTTTTCTTTTTTCTTTTTTTTTTTTTTTAGACTGAGTTTCATTCTTGTTGCCCAGGCTGGAGTGCAATTGTGCTATCTTGGCTCACTGCCACCTCCACCTCTTGGGTTCAAGCTATTCTCCTGCCTCAGCCTCCCAAGTAGCTGGGATTACAAGCATGAACCAGTGTGACTGGCTAATTTTGTATTTTTAGTAGAAATGGGGTTTCACCTTGTTGGTCAGGCTGGTCTTGAACTCTTGGCCTCGGGTGATCCAAAGTGCTGGGATTACGTGAGCCATTGCGTCCAGCCTGACTTTTTAAAAGAGGTTGCGGCTGGGTGTGGTGGCTCACGCCTGTAATCCCAACACTTTGGAAAGCTGAGGTGGGAGGATCACTTGAGGCCAGTTCAATACCAGCCTGGGCAACATAGCAAGACACAGACTCTACCAAAAAATTAGCTGGGCATGCCAGCTACTCAGGAGGCTGAGGCGGGTGGATCCCTTGAGCCTGGGAGTTTGAGGCTGCAGTGAGAGCTGTGATGGTGCCACTGCACTGAAGCCTGGGTAACAGAGCAAGTCTATGTCTCAAAATAATAATAGTAAAATAAAAATAAAATAAATTGAAAATTTAAAATAATGTAATAATTTCTGCTTTTAAAAACTACAGCACGGGACCGGGCATGGTGGCTCACGACTATAATCCCTGCACTTTAGGAGGCTGAGGTGGGTGGATCCCCTGAGGTCAGGAGTTCGAGACCAGCCTGGCCAACATGGTGAAACCTCATCGCTACTAAAAATACAAAAAAATTAGTGGGGTGTGATGTTGTGCACCTGCAATCCCAGCTACTTGGGAGGATGAGGCAGGGAGAATTGCATGAACCCGGGAGGTAAGGTTTCAGTGAACCAATATTGCGCCACTGCACTCCAGCCTGGATGACAGAGAAAGACTCCATCTAAAAAAAAAAAAAAAAAAAAAAAAAAAAAATACAGTCCAGGACAAACAAAAGGGCACCAATTGACAACTTTGGTTTGAGCTGATTTACAAGAAGAAACAAATCCCTTCCCAGGGAAGGTTTCTTGAAGGCTTGGTAAGATGAGAAGAAAGGAGTCCTAGGCAGAGGGAACGGTGTGGTCAAAGGCATGGGGTGGGGCTTTCCCAAGGCCTAGAAGAGTAGGATTGGTAGAAACCTCAGAGAGAATCTAATTCATTGATCTCATTTCACAGAAGAGAAAACTAAAGCCTGGTGGGTTGGTTCTTTTTGGCTAGATAATAGGGGACATGAGGTGGGGCAGAGTTAGGAAGAGTTGATTGGAGATAAACCATAAAAGACTTTGAATACCAGGCTAAGGAATTTGGGTTTGAATATGCTTGTATGCCTATGAGCTGACACTTCTGAGTACTGACTCTGTGTCAGGCACCATCTCATTTTGTCTTCATAGTGCAATTACTATCATGCCCATTTTACAGATGAAAAAATTGAGGTTTAGAGAGTTTAAGCAACTTGCCCAAGTTCCCATAGCTTGTAAGTGGCAGAGCAGGTCTCAAACCAAGGCCTTTCTAACGCCCGAGTTTGTGCTCTTGGCCACTATGTTGTACTGCAAGAGAAAAATGGAGCAATAGGTCTTAGAAAGATGTTCTATTGCCTGGACACAGTTTTAAATTCTCTAACTCATTGATTCCCAGAGCTCTGTTATGTTTTTATCGACTTGAAGATTAGGTTTCCTGAGAAGTCTCTCCCCTTCCCTTTTTAAACACAGCTGTCTTTAAGGATGGGGAAGAGGAGTGTTTTAAACAGGAGTTGTTTAACTAATTGCCAATTATCTCTGAATAGGGTATGGTTTCCAACAGCTGTAAGGGATTTAGTTCCCCCATCTATTGCCTACTGTTGCTGGTGCTTGGAGCGTGTTGGGTTATTCTTGACCTCTTGCTTCAAAGAGGCAAACCAGTGCCTCACCCCTCCTCTGGCCACACAGCCCACCTCAGTCCCTTTGTACTGACTGGCTGGCTTAGGAGGGTACTGACTTTCTGGGTAAAAACTCTCTCCCTTTGAGTGCCAGTGCACAGTACTTAGAGGGGCAGAATTCTCCCACGGGACTTCACACCTATGCTGTCATGCCCAGCATGTTTTAACATCGCTTTTGAGTGCAGAGGGTTCTTGCTCAAATACGAGACTAGACTTTGCCTCCTCCATCCCAGATCTAGCAGAAAGCTCAAAAGAAAATCTTCTGAGATGCCAGAAGACCCCAGTGTGGATGGGCGATGTTAATTGTCCCTTCTGGCTCTGTCTGCTGGATTCCTGGGAATAGGCCGAGGGGCAAACCTTTGTAAATGTTAATCTCCTTATGCTTAAGATACCACACTGTCTTTGATGTTCCCAAACATGTTGACTCCTATCTTGGTTGAGGGTGTGCGGCCCAGACAGGCCGAATGCTTGTTTTGTCTGTTGCCTTCCTCCAGAAGAGAGCAATGATAATATGTTCACCCCAGGCTGAAGCATGAAGAGGCCCCCTTTAATGCCAGGTTGGGAAGAGAGCAGAGGGTCAAGAGGCAGTGACACTGGGACTCTCAGGGCCACTACATTCCCATCCCTAGAAACCAAACCTAATTTGAGTCATTTTCTCATCCAAGACCTACTGGATTCAAGTGGATAACCCTGTCCATTATGAACTCCTCGTGTTACAATGGAAGGGAAAAAGGAAAAATGTTTTAAAGTCCATTCATATTTGTATCAGTTAAGGTAACGCTAATTGCTATAACAAAACCAAAAATATATAATGACTTAAAGACAACGAAAGTTTATTTATTAAGTCCAAAATGAGTGCTACGCATTGGAGTTGGCTTTCCTCCAAATGACATACTTGGAGGAAAATACATCAGGAACCCGGATGTATTCCATCTTGTGGTCCTTTCATCTCCAACACATGGCTTCCAAGTTTGCTGTGTTGCTCTGCAGTAAGCTGTGGGAAGGGAAAGAGAGGGCGGAGAAGACGCACCCATTTCTTAATTGCTGTTGCCCGGAAATAACACATATCACTTCCTGTCATGTTCCATTCATTGGCAAGAACCTGTCACATGACTTGATCTAGAAGAGAGGCTGCAGAAAAAATTAAAAAGAAAAGAAAACGATAAAAAATAAAAAAATAAGAGAGGCTGGGAATTGCAGTCCCTAGCTCATAGCCATTTCCCACTCACCACCTGGGCTATGGAAATGGAAGCATGAATCTTTGGTGCACAATCGGTCTCTCCATTACATATTCAGTCACGAGGAGACAGCTATGATAGAGGAGGAAGAGAAAGCAGTTGACAGTTGACGTGGAGCCAAATGGTGTAGGTTCAAGTTTCAGAACCTGGCTATGTCCATCTGGGGGAGTCACTACACCTTCCTGAGCCTTGGTTTCCTAATCTGTAGAATGGAGACAATGTAAGATGGCAAGACATAATAAGGGTGACTATGTGTTATACACTATCAAACATTCTACTTGTGGTCGCCGACAAAGTTTGAACTTCACAGTATTTTAGAAAAAAATCCAGTTGACAACCAGATGGATTTCAAGTCTCCTGGAAAAAAAAAAATGGAAGAACTAGCAACATTGGGCCTACATTCCTACGTGGGGACAATCAGCCAGAGCTGAAGGTAGAAGAAGCATCCCTGTGAAGGTCCCCATGGTCCCAACTACTCCCACTGGCCTGCTCGAATAATGTCATGGTCTGTCTGGTCCCTATTAGCAGATGTGTCTGAGACTCCTGAGCTGTACAGTATCTCATATGTTAATGATGATGATCACACTCAAACTTCAGGAATGATTTACTTCTACTTTTTCATTCAAAAGAACTTAGTCATTTCCAAACCTCCACCCCAGATGCAGAATCTTGTGCATTGGCTTAATTAGCTGATCAGCCCTAAAAATTACTTATTAATAACTAAAGTTGATTCATATAATTTTTTTAATTGTCCATTTTGTTGTTGTTGTTGTTGTTGTTGTTGTTCTTGTTGTTGTTTGAGACAGAGTCTCACTCTGTCGCCTAGGCTGGAGTGCAGTGGTAAGATCATAGCTCACTGTAACCTCAACTATAAGGGTCCAAGTGATCCTCCTACCCAAGCCTCCCAAGTAGCTGGGACTACAGGTGTGCACCACCATGCCCAACTAATTTTTAAATTTTGTGTAGAGACGAGGTCTCCCTGTGTTGCCCAGGATGGTCTTGAAGTCCTGGGCTCAATCAATCCTCCCACCTTGGTCTCCCAAAGAACTGGGATTACAGGCGTGAGCCACCATGCCTAGCCTGTCCATTTTTTTTATCTTGGTAGAGCATTATGTTATGAATACCATGCCACAGACTTCAGAATCTTTTTAATTTTCATAAGATAATGAATGGAAATTTCTGGAGAAAGTTTTATTCCAGAACTCAGAGCCCTGTGTGTCCAACAATACGATCAGGAAGTTGGCCCCTACTGAGACCAGTATTAGGAAGAATGAATGACTGACAGCTGTAATTGATTGGCACTAGTGGGGATGCCACCAGCATGACTTTGTTGAGGTAAACGGATTATCTCCTGCCAGTGTCCACTTGGATGTCACTGGGAAGGCTGGAGAAGAGCAATAATGGAACCCTTTTAATGGTCTGTTGCCAGAAGGTAAATTAAGAAATAGAGTTATAAGACTGCTGGCCAGAACAAGGCTGCAAGAAGAAAGAGATAGATAAAGGGAGGAGAGAGGAAGAGAAGAGGAAAAGGAGGAGGAGGAAGAGAAGAAGAGAAGGAGTAGGAAGTGAAAAAGAATTATTCATTTATCATTTGGGGTAGGCTAAGGTACGCTACTCTAGCAACTGATCCAGTATCTCAATAGTTTAAAATAATAACAGTTTATTTCTTGCTCACAGTACAAATCCATCAAGGGTCAGCAGAGATCTGTGCTCCTCGTTGTCTTCAATCTGGCACCCAGGATGATGGAGTCTCCAACATCTGGAACATTATTATGGGAAGGAAAGAGAGAGGAGTGAATCATGTGCTGACTTTAAAGAGCCCACCTGGAAGTGACACATATCACGTCTACTCACATTTTGTTGACAAGAAAAGTCATACACCATAGTCATATGTCATGCCCCACTCAGAATGAGGGAGGAAGTGCAATCCTACCATGTGCCCAGGAGAAGAAAAAGTGGAAAGTTGGTGAACAGCCCCGAAATCTACCTCCCTGAGGATGCTGGGATTCTGGATCTGGAAGGAATCCGTACTAGTTGGGACTCTAGGTTGCAAATAATAGAAGGTGAAACTCCAGCCACTTAAATAAAAGAAAATATTGGCTCACAAAACCAAAGGTCCAGTGGCAGATCTGTCTGTCTTCAGGCAAATCTTAATCTAATGGCTTAACACCTCTGAGATCTGGTCTCTTTCCGTCTTTCAGCTCTGTTTGCTTCCATGTAGACTTTATTTTCGGGTTTCATAGTCCCAGGGTTCAAGTTTAACGGGGAAAAAAATTCCACCTCTCTTCAATTTTAATAAAAATCCCAGATCTAATCTCACTGGGCTAAATTGGGTCATGTGCACATTCCTGAACCAATCACTGTGTCCAGTGGGATGAAATGTTGGGCATGCCAAAATCATATGTCCAGCCCTGGAACCAAATTGAATTAACTTCATCAAAAGCATATGGACCTGGGGGAATGGAATGGTTGTTCTCAGGGAGAAATTCAGGATGCAGGAATGGAATCTGGGTGTCCCAAAAATTAAACTAGATAACACATATCCACTACAGAATACAGATATTCTCCAACCCAGAGGATTTCCAAGTGTTGTTTTGTAGACATCCACAGGGACTTCCCAGAAAGGCTGGGAGAGGACTCCTGCACTCTCCAATTTCCATTTCAATTACAGCAATTGTGTTTTGTTGGTTATATATTAGGATTCCATGTAAGATTTCTTTGGAACAACAAAAAAGAGGATTTTCTGCATTAAAAAGAAGAAAAAAAAAAGGGCTGGGCACGGTAGCTCACACCTATAATCCCAGCATTTTGAGGGGCCGAAGTGGGTGGATCACTTGAGGTCAGGAGTCTGAGATGAGCCTAGCCAACATGGTGAAACCTTGTCTTTACTAAAAATACAAAAATTAGCTGAGCATGGTGGTGCATGCCAGTAATCCCAGCTACTCAGGAGGCTGAGGTGGGAGAATCACTTGAACCTGGGAGGCGGAGGTTGCAGTGAGCCAAGATCATGCCATTGCACTCCAGCCTGGGCAACAGAGCAAGACTGCATCTCAAAAAGAAAAGAAAAGAACAGGGGAGATTAAACATCACTGCACATTGATTTTATAAAATAAGAGGCTGAGATTCAGAAAAGTTAGTAGATTTTTTTTCATATCTTATTGGCCAGAATTGGTCACATGACCACATAGCTGCAAGGAAGGCTGGAAAAGCGAGCATCATGCAAAAGGGAAATGGAATTCTTACAACAGGCCTAGATATAATCGGTTCCTCCCTTAGGGCAGGGCACATTGCCACCCCAAACAAGACTGGGGTCCCCTTGGGAAACAAAAAGAAAAAATGGTTCTCAAGAAGCTGTTAATCATTGTGCTATGAGTCTGACCTCAATGAAAGTTCCTTAGGGTAAGACTGAGCCTTATGCATCTGTTTACAAAGTTTGCCTGCGACAATCCACGGGCCTAGAAATTTGCCTGCAGCAATCTCATTTAATTCTCACAACAATCCTAGGAGCCAGGAAAGCAGACACTGACTTTTAAAGTGTCTGCCTGAAATGGACTCCTAACATTATGATTGTGCCTCATTTTACAGATGGAGAAACTGAATCTCAGAGGTGAATTAAGTATCCAGGAGCACGCAACTGGTAAAGGGTAGAAGTGGGGTTTTTAACTCATGCTTATCCCTTATTTTACGTGTTTTGCATAGAGAGAGGCAGGACACTAAGGGAGGGGAGGCTTCAAATATAGATGTTTCTACGCAGGGGCTGACTGTAGGAAGGTAGCAGGAAAGGGGGAAAGACAGAGCATGCCAAGCAAAGGGAACAGCGTGTGCAAAGCCTCAGAGGCAAGGTAGAGTACAGATATGACAAACTGTTTTACAGGTTCAGAGCTTAAAATTTGAAGCAGCATCATACTTAGGAGTCTCTGGGCCTTGTAGGAGGGCAATAGGGAGCCATTGACTATTCTAGGCAGCGGAATCATATCACAACATCTGCAGCCATCCTCAGTGGGGAATTTCAGCTGCAGGGAGCAGTACTGGAGCTGGGAGGTCACTGAGGAAGTGAGAGGTGACCATGGCCTGGATTAGTGGTGGCCATGGGAATTGAGAACAAGAGAGATTCAAGCAAAAAGTCAAGGATGTTCAATCAACCAGATTTGGTAACTGGATGTGACAATTTGGAGAAAATGAGAAGAGCTGGCTGACTCCTGGGTTTTTAGATGGCAGTGTTGCCACTTGCTAAGGGTGGGGGTGGGGGGGGGCGTGGATAGGCGGAGGAGGGATCCATCATAGAGGGACAGGAGCCCAGGCAGCCTGACTCTGGGGCCCATGCTATTAGTCACCATATAACCTGGATCCCTGGTACTTGTCATTTGATAGGAAAGAGTCAGGACTGGGCCAAGGGTATTTTAAGGGAAACCTGATTGAAATAGGGAAACCTGATTTAAATAAGGAAACCTCCTTCATTGGGTATGGGTGTACCAGAAGCCCCAAGTACTCATGCAGCCAGCTCTGCACCCTGCCCAGAGCAGCAGGCACAGGAGAGTGCTGCCTCCCAGGGCCAGGGCATGCACTCCTCTGTCATACTGCCTCAGAGCCACAAAGGGACTTTGCTTTTTCCCCTCCACTCACCCAAGGCAAGGCACCTGGGCCCTCCGGTTCACCTGAGAACCATCAGGGTGCACAAGACAGGTCCTGTCAGAACACTTTATTACTTTCTCAACCTGTGTCCTCAGAGAATCACCTGGATATTCTCACGCCCATAGTCTTGAAGCTAAAACTTTGTGTCGGGCGCAGAAAGGGTACAAATATAATGATTTAAACACTTAATAAACTCATCTTGAAATTTGTGTGGAAGATTAAATGCCCCCAAATAGTCAAGTCAAATAGTTTTGATGAAGAAAAACAAGATATAAGGACTGCCCTACCAGATATTAAAGCATATTACAAAGCTATAGTTAAGACAAACAGTATGGTACTGGCTCAGGACAAACAGAGCAGGAAAGCCCAGAACCAGATCTATGTGTTCAAGGGAACATACATGAAAAGATCACAGTAGCCAGCCCAGAGCTCACTGGAGTGTGTGCATTTTGGAATCATCTTGTTTCCAGTCTTCTACCTGGGCACTCAATATGTGGCCAACGAACATACATGGCTCTGTAGACAGTGCTAGAATGAGTGAGTTCGTAAGACATTCCCCAGAAGTGTCCACACTCATCCTAACAGCTTCAGGACACAGAGATTCATGTCCTTACTATTGTGGAATTGAGGCTTTGAGAATTGAGCCCTTACCCAAGGTCGTACAGCTGATACGTGGCAGAGGTGAGATGCAAACCCAGATTCTCCTGACCCCAGAGCCTGTAAACTCCATCGCCTCTGGCTCGGCAGAAGCGCTATGGGCTAGAACCATTGAGGAAGACCTCTAGAAGGGCTTGAGATGAATCTCAAAAGGGCAGGTAGATTTAGACAGGCGACCTGGATGAAGGGTATTGAAGCAGAGGAAGAGCCTGGGAAAAGGGTGTGGGCAGGGACTGTTCACCACAAGATACCCGTTAAGAGTCTTGGGACATGAGGCTTTAAGGAGAGAAGGGTCAGACTGAAGAAGGGCTTTGAATGACAGATACAGGAGCTGAGAATTTACTCCTTTTTTTGTTGTTGTTTGTTTGTTTGGTTTTGTTTTTGTTTTTTGAGACAAGTTCTCACTCTGTCGCCCAAGCTGGAGTGCAGTGGCATGATCTCGGCTCAGTACAACCTCCACCTCCTAGGTTCAAGTGATTCTCCCACCTCAGCCTCCCAAGTAGCCGGGATTACAAGCACCCGCCACCACGCCCAGCTAACTTTTTTTTTTTTTTTTTTTTAATCAAAGGGTTTCACCATGTTGGCCAGGCTAGTCTTGAACTCCTGACCTCAAGAGATCTGCCCACCTCGACCACCTAAAGTGTTGGGATTAGAGATGTGAGCCACTGTGGCTGGCCTGACTTTACTCTTTTTGAAGTGCAGCTTTGATTTTTGTCAGTCTCCTGCTCCACAACCTTCCATAGCTCCATTGTCTCCTGGCTAACAAGGGAAGAGTTTGCAGATGAAAAGATGCAGGGAGAATCTGGAGTCAGAGAGACCTATTAGGAGGCTGATGTCACAGTCTGGGAGCCAGGGGACAAGGGCTTGGAGAGGAGGAAGGAAGACTGTGTGCTCAGGGGCAGGGTTTTGAGAGATGCCTAGCCTAGGCATCCACCTACTCCTTTCACCACATTGAGGATTACTGCTTCCCTGTAGTCTGATAGCATTTCAAGCTCAGCAAATAGCAGGTACCTTATTCAACTCACAGTAGAACCGAGCCATGAATAGCCAGAGAAGCATTTAATGCCTGTAGCAGCAAAGAACAGCCAGCAGCGCTCTCGTGGTTGTGTCTAGGCACAGAAAGAGAGACAGACATTCCTACACACATATCTTACTTTGACACCTCCTCAGGCAAGTTAATCTTGCAATGCCTTAGTTTCTTCATCTGTAAAATGGGGATAATAATTGCACCTACTCTGTAGGGTTTGATGAGATTCTGCTGAGATCATGTATATAAAAGTTTCAGTGCAATAACTGGCACATACTAAGAGCTTAATAAGTAGCTACTGTTATTAATGACAAGATAATTGTTTAGGTAATATGTTAAATCGTGAACTATGTAATTAGCAGCTTTTAGCAAAGGAATCGGTGCTAGAATTATCAAACATTTATTTTACCCCAGAGGGAGAGACTTGGGCCTTATGACTCAGAAATGTCAGAAGATGAAACAAATTCAATTCAGTTCAAGAAGTTATGAATTGTCATTTTCCCCTGCTATGAAGATTGCTAATTATAGATAGACAGAAAGTAAATCATGAAGACTGAATGTATTTTCCCTGTTTGAAGTACTGAATGCTATTAAAAAAGAAAAGAAAAACCTGTTCTCCTTCCACAAGTCCCTGCTTGTGTGACAGAAGTCCACGGTGTCACCTCTAGGAGTTCTCATTATTCAGCAGTTTTTGAAATGAGTGATTGATGTAATTAAAGTTATTGGTAAAGAAAGACTCAGTTACCAAGGGACAGATGAGTCAGCAGCAAGTTTAAGTAATGAAATAATGTTCCGAGGCATGATTCTTAAAATAAGCTTTTTTTTTTTTTTTAACTCTAGACACCTTAAACATTGCTGGTCAGCAAAAAGATGTGAAGTAGTTAAGAACTGAAGGAAACACACTATACAATTTTAGAAATTCTCAGATGAAGACATCTTCAATAACATGAAGCAATATTTATCAAGTAATAATGGCCACAGCTTCCATTTATTTTGTTTGTTGTTGTTTTTTTGCTTTTTTGTGTTTTGTTTTGAGACAGCTCGCTCTGTCACCCAGGCTGGCAATGATGTGGTCTCGACTCACTGCAACCTCCGCCTCCCTGGTTCAAGCGATTCTCATGCCTCAGCCTCCTGGGTGGCTGGAATTACAGGGGTGCACCACCACGCCTGGCTAATTCTTGTATTTTTAGTAGAGACAGGGTTTTATCATGTTGCCCAGGCTGGTCTCAAACTCCTGAGCTCAAGCCATCCACCCACCTCGACCTTGCAAAGTGCTGGGATTACAGGCGTGAGCCACCATGCCTGGCCCAGCTTCCATTTATTGATTGTCGACCATGTGCTTTGGTGGGCTTTGCAGGCATTACCTCATTTGCCCTATGAGCTGTATACTGTTATCTCCATCTTACAGATGAGAACACTGAGGCTCAGAGGGTGAAAGAACTTACCTGGGATTCCACAGCTGGCACATGTCACAAACCGGAATGGAACACAGGCAGGCACACTCTGGAGCTCACCTTCTCACGCCCCACGTGTCCTGGGCATCTCTGTCTAGATTCCGTGAGCATTTAATCTAGCTCACTAATATACTCCGAATAACAGAGGGCCATCAGGATTTGAACCCACATCTGTCTGATACCAGCTCGCTTTCAAAATTCATAGGGAAATTGCATAGGAAAGTACAAACACATTGGCTTAGGATTCATTCATTTGTTTTCATTTCCATCTGCATTTATTGAATACCCAGGACACATCAGGCTTTAGGCTTGGTGTAAGTGGTACAAAGCTGATAAGGGCAGGTAGATGCTCCAGGGATATGTGACAGTCCATGCAACAGAGGACAAAGACTCCAATTAGAGTATGGAAGGGAAGGAAAGGGAGGCGCCAGGAGGTTTCTACACTCCCTCCACTGGGTGACTGGGTGCAGGACGGGGGAGAAGCTGATATGAAGCTAGGGCTAAGGGGAGGAACGGGGAGGGCATAACTTCAGTTTGCAGCATTTTGAAATTGAGTTGCATGTGGTCCTTCTAGTTGGAGATACAGGTTGAGTACCCCTTATCCAAAATGCTTGAGCCCAGAAGTGTTTTGTATTGCATTTTGGGGGGGATTTTGGAATACTGGAAAATATATAATTAGATATCTTGGGGATGGGGCCCACATCTAAACATGTAATTTGCTTATATTTAATATACACCTTATATACATATCCTGAAGGTCATTTTATTTTCCCCTGGGGGACACTGAATACACCATGTGTTGTTTACCCACGTTTTGACTGTGACCTGTCTCATGAGGTCAGGTGTGAAATATTTCACTCCCAGTATCATGTTAGCACTCAAAAATTTTTGAAATTTGGAGCGTTTTGGATTTCAGATTTTCAGGTTAAGGATGCCCAACCTGTATATAATTCAGCTAGTCGATGTGTGGCTTAGAGCAAGGGTGAGAGGCAGGGCTGGGTGCTAAGCCAGGTGGGCAGTAGCAGCACTGAGGGGCATGGCTGACCTTCCAGGGCAGGTAGGGCAGGGCCTATCTGATCCCCCACCCGAGGAGAAAAGAAGGGAAAAGGGACAAGCTAGGGGGAGTTGACTTTGAGTGACATTACAGCCCAAAGCCCCCACTTGTTGACACTCAACAATTACCACATGTCACTGTGGTTGGCTTTAGGAAGGAGAGGACTGGGATGGGAAACCATTTGTGAGTAACTGGAGAAAGAGGACACGAGGGGCTCCTGGGGCAGAAACTTCTGGATGGAAGATGACATCTACCCCTTCACTGCGACGTTACCTGAGAACCCCAACGCCCCGCACCGCTGTGTTTTCTCACAGGTGCAAACTCTGGCCACCTCTCCTGTCCCTGCAGAAGAAAAGAAGGGCCAGAGACTTTTATGATGTCAAAGAGCATATTTGGTTATTGGTCTTGGCTTTTTACCCCCAAAGAGTGACCCACAGATGGGAAAAAAGGGTTCAGGTATTGCAGGACCAGTGGGACAGAAGCAATGAAATCTCAGGGGTTTGCAAGGCCGCTCCCGTTTGAATCTCGCGCCATAGAACCACATTTGAGACGAGGATTTGAGTGCAAGGGGTTTGATAAGAAAGTGCTCCCAGAGGGAACCGGTGAGGAAGTAGGGGGAGCAGGGTGGGGAAGGGAAGACAGACACCCCTGGCTCTGTCCCCAACCAGCTGACTGATCTTGAGTAAGTTGCTTTACCTCTCAGGACTTCAGTTTCCATATCTGTAAAATAAGCAGTTGCTATTTTCCAAAGTGTGGTAAGCACATCTCTGGAAAGACAGGACATGATTTTAGGTGAGGATGAAGAGATACTCATGCAGCCCATATAACTTTGAGGGCAGCCTGCAAAGAAGAAAGAACAGGGTCAGGGGAAGCCTCTAGAAGCAATCAGAGACCCTGAGAAATCTCAGTCACTTTCAAACCCATGGGGTCAAGAATTTCATTGAATTAATTTTTTTTATAAGTGTCTTCTGTTTCAGTTTCAGTAGCATTATAAATGTTCCTAAATAAGTAAATCATGAAAAACTTGGAAGGAAATTATTTTCTAAATAGTAATCACAATAGAAATTGCACTCATTCCAGCCCTGGAATGAGTGAGTTTGAAGAGCGTGGAGTACAGGGCTCTGGTTCCTTTTAGTCTCCAGCCCTGTGGAGCCCCAGATGTTCCTCCTACATGCTCTAGAACTTGTCAGGCCTTAGCCAGATTGAAAGGGAAAATTAAAAAGAAAAAAAAACCCAGAAAGAAAAATAACTCCACCAACCAAAATAAACCAGGCCAATGACTTTTCTGCCACACTCTTCATGAAAGCAAAGAGGTGGTATTTATTCCAAATGAGCCCTTTTCTCCACGTTGCCACTAATCTTCTCTTTTATGTGATCCAGGAAAATTGGCCCTCAGCGACCAATGAATATCTTTGCACAGATGAGTATTTGGAAAAAAAGACACCTATTACACAGGGTTTGGACTTAGATACTGGATACAAATAGAGGGCAAACAAAACAAACAAACAAACAAAAAATCTTGTGGTTTGGATCTAAAAAAACAGTCTCAGAAACAACTATGTGATGTCTGATGTCAAACCATGTTAGCCAGGAAGGTGTCTGGAACATTCTGGAATGGTGAGGGGATTTGGAATCTAGGGATAACAGATGTCTCACTCTGCTTGAAAGATGTTGAGATGCTGTTCCTAAGGGCCTGTGGATTCCCTTGGGGACAAAGCTATCAATCATTTACAGAAAAAAATAAAACAAAACAAAATCCCCAAGTCAAGTAAAAGACTGGAAAAAAAACAAAAAACAAAAAAAAAACAGTGAAGCTGAAATGTCAGAAAAAAAATCAAAATAAATGCATGAAGGACCCATGATGAGGGGCCTTGCCCCCAACTCCAATCTGTCTTTGATAGGGGTTGCTGTGAAATGATGGGCAAAGGAACATTAATTTTTGCTGGCATCACATGGGATAATTGTGGGTGGGCAGACGTCACTTCAAATAGAAGAAATGAGTAAATCCTTTCAAACAGCAATTGTTTAGGAAAGAAAACATTCCCTGGTAGGCGAAAAGGCCCCAGTTTCTCCTTGTTGTTGAGTCTCTGGGAGAGACAGCACATTCCGAGCTTTTTCTTCATCTGTACTTCACACACGGAGTCCTGAGGAGGCACTCATCCTCCAGCAGTGTCTGAGGAGGGCTAAGATGTTTCCCGGCCCAGCCTAAATATATCTCCCTTGACAGCCTGTCACGGTGTCTGAGATTCTGCCATTATAAATTCATTCCTCTCTGTTAAAGCATTTTGTTTCCAGGAGTTCTCCGTTAAAATACAGATATCCCAGAGAACTTAGCTTGGATGAGGCAGGGAAGAACGCAGGCCTAGGGGTTAGGAGACTTGGGTTTTGGATCCATCCCTGTCTCTAAACCCATGGCATGAGCTTGGAGAAGTAATTTTCATTTCGTCAGTCTCAGTTTCTACCCTGGTAAGGAAAAAAGAAATAAAAAGGGAAGCCAGGGTCCGGTGTCTCACACCTGTAATTCTAGCACTTTGAGAGGCTGAGGCAGGAGGATTGCTTGAGTCCAGGAGTTCAAGACCAGCCTGGGCAACATAGTGAAACCCCATCTTTACTAGAAAGAGAGAGACAGAGACAGACAGAGAGAGAGAGAGAGAGAGAGAGAGAGAGAGAGAGAGAGAGAGAATGGATAGAGAGGTTATTTTTTAAAGGAAAAAAAAAGAAAAGAAATGGGAGATGTGGTCAAAGAACTGTAAGGTCTATGGTTTCAGGAGAGAGGATCTGTTGAATTTTCCCTGGACTTGTGCGTCTGCCTTGGGCATTTGACTGCTTTGTCATTAGATGCCTCACATGTCCACAAAAGCAGCTCCTTTTGGCCCAATGGCTTGAGGGTCAGGGCAAAGAGTATTTTACTTACCCTCTTTCTGGAGGAAAAAAAAAAAAATCCCTTCACCTCCCTTAATGTTAGGCATCTCAGCAAATGACACCCCCTATTATCCTGGGGACTCAGGCCCAAATCCTTAGGGGCATCCAGCATTCCCCGCTCTTCTCTCTTCGCCCATATACAATCCGTCATCAGTAAAGCCTGCTGACTCTGCCTTCAAAATATCGCCCAAACTTGAGCACTTCTCCCTGCCTCTCTGGGTACCATCAAGTAGAGGTTGGTGCAAAGCAACATTCCCGCCCCCTGAATTCTCCATTGGCCTCCTAACTGTTTCCTACTTGCACTCTTGCCCTATCAGACTTTCAGCTCCTCACACCCTGGGGATGCATTTAAAACATAAATTAGATCTTGTTGGGCGGGGTGTGGTGGCTCAGACCTGTAATCCCAGCACTTTGGGAGGCCGAGGCGGGTGGATCACGAGGTCAGGAGACTATCCTGGGTAACATGGTGAAACTCCGTCTCTACTAAAATTACAAAAAATTAGCCAGGCATGGTGGCATGTGGCTGTAGTCTCAGCTTCTCAGGAGGCTGAAGCAGGAGAATCACTGGAACCTGGGAGGCAGAGGTTGCAGTGACTGACATCGCGCCCTGTGCTCCAGCCTGGGCGAGAGTGAGACTGTCAAAAAAAAAAAAAAAAAAAAAAAACAACCAAAAAAAAAAAAAACCCCAAAAAAAAAAAAAAAAAAAACAAAAAACCCCATAAGTTAGATTTTGTTACTCCCCTCAAAATCCTTCCACACCTCTTCCTTTTCTCCCTCTCTCATAAATCCCAAATATCCCACCAGGACCTACAAGGTCCCATATAACCTGACCCTAGCTTTACCTAGGCTTCTTCCCCTTCCACAAAGATCTCCTTGCTGCTCAAACCTGCTCCCACTGTAGGATCCTTGCATTTGCCCTTCCTTCTGCCTGGCACTCTCGTCCTGGGAATATCTGCATGGCCTGTTCCCTAACTTGTTCCAGGACTTTGTGCAAACACCTAAGAAAGCTTCCTAAGGGAGGGTTCCCAGACTGCCCTCACTAACCCCTTACCCCTACTAAATTTTTCTCATAACTCTTATCACCTGGACATGGTGATAAGTCATTACCTCACTCATCTGTTTATTTTCTGTCATATTCTTTCAAGTGTAGGAAGGCAGGGACTTTGTTCTGTTCATTGCTGCATCATCAATGACTAGAACAGTACATCTGGTATATCACAGGTGCTTAATTGACAGTGGTTAGAAGAAGGGAAGGGAACAGTTTAAGTGGGGCTGTATTAACACAGAGACTAGGATAGGCATTCCACTAGAGAGGTCAATGTCAAGGTCTTTCCTGTCTTCTGTTGCAGGAACACTGGATGTCCTGGGAAGGCAAGGGAGAAGTCCACTGTTGGGAGATCCGGGAGGGACAGAGTGAGGTGGTATGAGATAGGCAGGGGAGGTGATTCAATCAGAGAAAATAATCCAGGTTGAAATGATAAGTTCATGGGCTGCAGGTTCTTGATTAAAACCAGCAGAAATAGCCAAAAGGTCCTTGTGGACAGATTCCAAAAGACAGGAGTCTACAGACAAAGGGTGGGTTATGAGAAGAAGAAGTTCTGAACCGTTCAGCAGACTAACCTGAAAGTAGATTCTGCCATGTAAACAAGCCACATGGCAGCTCCAGTCAGCTCCAGAAAGCTCAACTCTGAGCAGGTCACTCCCTGGTTGAACTGCCTTCCGGTCTCCCTCACTGTCCGGCTATCAAGACAGAGCCAGGAAAGGTGGGGAGGTTGAGGCAAGTGCTGAGAAAGATCAGCCATTCAGGCAGGATTCTCTCTCCCTCAAGTCACAACCCAAGCCTCTGTCTCCCACCCTCTGTTTGTTCCCAGGCCTTAGCTAGCATCTTCAGTGAACTGAAGTCTTAAAATAGCATGATTTATTAACTGTATTGAAGGGTAGCCAAGCACCATGCACTTGAATCCTCACAAAGCCAGGAGTGGTAAAGCCCCATTTCACAGATGAGGACACTGAGGCTCAGACTGGGTATTGGATCTGTCCAAGGACACATAGCTAGTAAGTTGCAGAGGCAGGACTGAGCCACCAAAGCCCAAGTACCAACCCAGTAAACTATAACATTTTTGGAAGACAACTCCAGTCCCCCAGCTCCAGGCTGCCTCGCGTGCCACAGTCACACTCAGTCCTGGAGAAGCCATTGCCCCCATGGGTCTGCAGCGGACCTCCCCCCAGGCCTGGGCAGCTGGTTCGCAAGGGGCGATGGCGGCAGCTAGAGCCCGTGCCCCGAATTAGGTTGGGTCGTAGGGGAGACCGCCAGCAGGAAGTAGCTAAGGAAAGCAGTCAGGACCGGGCACTTGGGGAAACCTGAGCAGGCGCTGAGCCCCTGGAGGCTGAACCCCAGTTGTGTTGAGCGCCGCCGCCAGGCCGCCAGTGCAGACGCGAACTCTCCAGTCCTTGTTTGATGAGCAGCGGCCAATAAATTCATTAATCATCATTTTATGCCTCATCAAACCCCTCCAAGCCCCTCCATGGGAGTTACACAAATTAGCCCCTGAAAAGACAGTAATTTCAGTTTAGCGAGGTAAGTGCTTTCTGATGGGCTCCGCGCACAGAGCTCTCCTGACAAGCCGATCCATCAGCGCGTTGGGGACGGGGCGTGGCCGGGACGCCCTGCCCGACCGGGCCTCCCTCCCACCCAGCCCTTCGCAACCTCGCCAGTCCAGCCCTCCCGCCCACAGTGTCTCAGCCTAGGGCGCCCCTCACCACCGACTGCTGTGCACCCATTCTCGGCAGGTTGTCTCATCAGGTCTCTCTCCCAAGCCCATCCCGACCTCCTCGCAGCCCTTCTGAACATGAGAGAAACTGCAGGAACGAAAAACTAAGACCCCAAAATGGAAAACAAACTTGATGGGAAGGAGGATGCGCTGTCCTTGAGGTTCGAACTCCCGCCCCAGGGAGGCAAGAGCCAGGCACCCCTTTCTCCTAATGTCTGGTTTTCGGGGTTCCGCGACCCCTTGCAAAGACTTAAGGGCTCTGTGTATTGTGTTCCTACGTTATTTGGGAGAAAAGGGGTTAATCCATGTCTTCCAGCTGATTCTGAAAGAAATCTCATGCTCCAAAAAAGGGCCTTGTGGGAACAGAGAAGGGGATCCTTCCTTCTCGAGGGCGGCTCCGCAGGACCCTGGAGGCTGGAGGGTCGCACCTGGTCTTTTTCATGGCCCTCGCGTCTTTTTCTGAAACCTCCAATTGGGGTGGAAGACGACGCCTGGGGAATGAAGAAGATGCCTGGGAAAGGAGATAGGAAGGATTTTCTATGGAATGGGCCCAGCCAGTACGACCCAAGCATGGGGACTTGGGTAAGAAAGGAGAGGGGGACAAACCGAGGTGGAGAAAAGAGAAAGTTGTGGCGAGGGTGGGGTATTTGCAAGCGCGATGCCAACATCACGCCTTCTCACTTTCCCAGCCTGGAGCACAGAAGGTCCTGCGGGGACCCTATCTAGCGGGCAGGGCCAGTGCAAAGCAGGTCGACAAGGAGTTGCAGCCCACGCGGAGCCGGTCGGCCGGCGTGCTACCGCTTCGGAGAGCTCGAGTGCCAAGCGCTGCGCTGCTCCTTCATTAGCTTCCCCTCCACGCGGCGCTGCATGCCTCGGAAAATAAGTTAGCAAACGGGGAGCCGTTTATCTCTTTTATCTTGGGGCCTGATCCAATTAAATAAGTGCACATTTACATTTGCATCCATCAGGCGGGAGCGCTGAGAGCCCGGGGTTTGCTTGGAGCAAATAAAAGCAGATTTCACTGGGAAAGTGGTGTCTGGGCGCGCTGGGCTCGTCCCGGTGCCGGAAACGAACGCTGCCCGGCGAGCGGCCTTGGGGACCCAGGGCTGGGACCTGCGGCTGACAAGAGGCCAGAGACCCCCACTGGCCCCGAGAGGCCGCCCAGCGCTGGAGGTGCGGCCAGAGCTGCAGCTAAGCCCCCGAGGCGATCTGCTGTTAGGCCACAACCTGGGCTCGACTAGTGCCCGGGGCCCAAGTCGCAGTAATCGTGAAAACGAAAAGGAGATCCGCTCTGCGCTGGACACAAAGGAAGACCCGCGGGGTGGGTCTAGGGACAGTCCTGAAGTTTTAGCCAGTTTAAGGGGAAGGCGGGCGCCAAGGTCCCAGTCGGGCCCGATTTCCCTCCTGTTCGATGGCCGGGCGACGAGGGAAACAAAGATCCAGCCTGAGGGCGCGCCCGGCTTTCCCCAACAACCCTGCACCTGAGGGAGAACAGTGAACACAACCTATGAGGGCTTCTGGAGGGATAGGGCGAAGCCGAGGTGAGCACCGCAGGCTTTGCCACGCTGACCTCATGAAAGTTCTTTTCGAAATAGGAGGGTTCGACGCAATGAGAGGGTACTTTTGTTTTGTTTTTCCTTTTTCTACAGATGTTCACCCACAGGCCAAAAACTCTAAAGACCAAAACGGTCTTTGGGGCGCGGTTGCACGGTAGCACCCCCACTTTCCAAACCGCAAATTAAAACTGCGCGGGGTCCACAGTTTGAACGTGTAAGGGCCCGCAGGAGTGGAAAAGAGTACACCTGATGCAGGGCGGGAGCTGCCGGGCGCTCAGGGTTGCAGCCCCCACCCGCAGGCTATTTCAGCCGGTAGCATATTTCTCAACTGCCTACGCCTGTTTTTTTGAAATGTGCTGAAGCTGTGGCGGGAACCGGTAGGGTTAACACTGTTCAAGTCATGGGCCCTGCTCCCCAAATCCCGAATGCTAACTGGGTCTTAGGTCCAGGGCTGTGGCGCGTTGGGGTGGAGAAGCAGTTTAAGTTTCTCCGGGCCAGAGTTCAAAGCTAAGGCCCCACGGTGGGTGTGGGGATAGCTGGGGTCTCCACTCGTCCCCCTCCCTGCGAATCGCATGGTTCCCGGGGACCGGTAGGCGGCGCCCTTCCTAAACTGCATCCGCGTCTGGCTCAGTTATGGGAGCGCAATTACATTCCTTTCACTTTGGGCGGTTTGCATTGCGCTGTTCCGCGCTTCGGTCCGAGTGGGCAGCTAACTGTGCGGGACAGGTGGACTAGGAGGCACGGCCGGTTCCAAAACCTTACGCGCGACCCTCCCTCCCCCTCAATTTTCTAGGTCCCAAGGGCTGCGCATGGCACCCGGAATAAGCGGCCTGGAGGGGTTTGCAAACCAGGAGGCCTTGCTGCAGACCCCGCAACCGGGTTGGGGGAACAGCATTTCGGGCCTTGGTACCCGGAGTGTAAGAGTGGGAAGAAGAAAGGAATCTCTCCTGACTCCCAAATTCCATGAACTGATTCGGCCCGGCACAGAGCAGGTTCCCGTTTTTGCACTGCCTCAGGGGACTGCTTACAGAGACCCCATGCAGTGATCCCGTGACCCCTGTTGCTAGACATCCAGCGGCTTCTGGTCCCTAAATGCCAAGGTAGGCGTTTCTTGAAGCCCAGAAACTGTCTAGCCAGGCGCAGGTGGCAAACGCCAGCACAGTCTCAGCACCTCGGGACCTTAGGCTCTGCCTCGCGCAACGTCTGCGCCCCATTCCATGCCTGATAACAAACCCTGAACCCCGTACACGCTGGAAATTTTCCCCAGAGCGTCTAAGAGGCTTCGCCTGCTGGAGGGCCCGAGACGCAAAGGAGAGGCTCCGGGAGGAACTTGGGATCCTACAGACACGCAACCACTTCTGGGGTTAAGCGAGGAAGACATTTCCTAAATGCCCTGAACCCCCCATTTGCCTGGTAGGCCACCTCCAAACTCAAAGTCGCTAAACACCAGAAAAGCTGGTGACCACCGAAACCCAGCTCTGTAAAGAAGAAAAACCCAGACGTAATTGGGTGCTAGTACTGAAGACCAAGTGCGCATAGAAAACCGCAGACCCTGCGGAGGCCCAGGGCGGGAGGATGCGGGCAGGGGTCAGCGACTCAGGCAGCAGCCGCCGAGCCCCCAGCGGTTTAGCTCCTCAGCCGGGAGGCTCCCCGCGCAGCCCCTGGATGAAGAGAAACGCCTGGCGCTCCCGGGTGCGCGGTTCCCGTTCCCAGGCAGCTCGGCGGGCATTCGGCTCCCAGCCCCGAGCCTTCGCGGTCTGATTTGGGAGGCCTGCGCCCTGCCATTTGCATATTCCCGGGAACACTGGGAGGCCTGTAATTTTCTTTTTAAAATCGTTGGGCAGGGTTTAGGGCCAATGCTTCCAAAACCCCGCCGAGTTGATGTCCTTAAAGTCTCCCTTAAGAGAAGGGGACTGGCCTATTCTTCTGACTTTTTTAGAAAAGGTGACTCCTGGGGCTGCATATTCAACAGGGGGGAAAGCTGATTGTGAACCAGGCTGTGGGGGAGGGAGGGGAGAGTAGAGGGGGATGAGGCGCAGGGTGGGGGGAGAAAGAGCGAGGGCAAGTCATCTCTGGAATTCAATTGTTTTAAAAAATCATTTATAATTAAAGGGACAAAATAAAATACGATCGTCTCATGCATATTTAATCATTCACACTTCCAGCTTTGAAACCATTTTCCCTGCGTGAATTTTCTCACTAATTTAAACCCTGAAGTCCACTGCTGTTTGCTAAAACATCTGGACAATGCAGCTTTCAAACTTGTTTAAATTCGAATAAGCTTAAAGGAGCTCCGTGGCAGGTTAAAAAAAAAAAGAAATAGCAAAAGCAACTCCAGTGAAACTTCGGGGTGGGTTTAAAACACTGAGTTAAGGTTAAAGTCATCTTCAGTAGAAATGCAAATATGTGCATTTTGATTTAGCCTAATTAAGCCGGTGTTATGTGCAAACACATTCCCTCTCTACACTCAGGCTTGGGTTTAATAGAGCAAATTAATTCCCCTCGCTGGGGTATGTTTTTGCTATAACACCCACCCCTACTCCCTCCCCCAACCACTGAAAATTTCCCACGAAGTGGGCTCCAGATCTCGGCTGCAAAATGGAGCCGTCAGCACCGCAGCCAAGCCCGAACCCACATCGTTGGCCGGCCTCCGGCGCAGGGCGTTGATTCTTCCTCATTAGGGATTCAGATGCATCCTGACTTTTCATTTTGAGATGAAGTATGCGGGATTAAAACGAGAAAATAAAACCCCAAAAATATTTTTGTAGCTGCTCGGACTCTTGCATCTAAGCTGGGAAAAGTGCTAAAGCGACGACAAGCCTGATGGAGTCCACAACGGCCTCGTTATCTAGGCAAATGGCCTCGAACTTCTGAAGGCCACTTGTCCGAAAAGAGGCCCGTTGTGAGGGGGAGGGATCCTTTCAGGGGCTCCCCTCGCTTCCCCCAAGTGGCTGTGGCGCTCCCTCCTCCGCCTCCGCCCACTCTGCAATCTCCGACTCTGCAAAGTGCAGGCTTGAAATTCAGGACAAGTGTGACACCTACCTGTGAAAGGGGGAAACCGTCCCCTCGCCCGTCCCGCTCGATCCCAGCCCCGTAGCTGAGCGGACACTCCTGCGCCGCCGGCCACCCGCACCGTCTGGGATGGAACGTTCATAATTTAATCAAATCCAAAGAGATCAATGCCCAAATTTGAAGGGGCAGAGAAGAAGACGGTGACTTGGGAAAGCCTTCCTCTTGGCATCCCTGAATACTCCCCCCCGCATTAGCCCGAAGCACCCTTGAAATAGTAATAAGGGCTAAATCCGGCATAAAATCGAACTCATTAGCAAAGTTCACCAGCTGATTACTTTGCATAAAACACGGCACTGATTGGAAGTAATTAGGTTAAGCGATGGCGCTCGGGTGGTGCGTGTCCCTAACTGGCTTTGCCATTTTTTCTCCCTTCTGGGTACACACTTGGGTCTCTCTTCTCCTTCCTCCAGGGTCCAGTCTATCCCAAACAGCCCACATCAGTGATCCAGATCTGCTTTCTGGGCAGGGCCAAGTTCCCCCGGGCTTGCAACCTAATTATGTTTTTCCCCTGGCACACTTGAAGGTCTGTGGAACCTTTCAATCCCCACTTTGAAAAAAGTTGCAGTTTGCACCTTTTGACCAAGGCAATGGACAGTTTATTGAGGCTTCTAAAAAGTAATGAGTGGCTCTCATTATGTTAAAATCTCTTTTAATTAAATATTTTGCATTTTACAAAGGCGCCTGCAGTTTCTTTCACTTTTTAAATCTAAGAGTATAACCTGTTTCCTTTCTGTAATAATACTTTAGCTCATACCCAGCAGAATCAATAGGTGTAAAAAATTAAATTAAACTTGTATTTTTAAACTATGAAACAGTTTTGGGGAAACACAAATGTATATATTTATATTACAAAAAAACATTAAATGCCTGTACAGGTGTCTTGATTTCATAATTTACTTCAAAGATAATGAATTATCAATTTAAATACAAAAATGCTACATTAAATATACAGAATAAGATTTAATACAAATCCTTTTTTAATTTTTCTTTTCGGTTGGTTAAGACTTTTGTGTGTGTGTGTGGAGATGTTTACATTTTTATGCCATCCATCTCCATAAACTATAAACTTTTGAATAGGAGGGGTAGTTTATTTTTTTTCTCTCTTTCTCAGTGATGGAAAAATAACTGCCAAGGCCATGTTTTTAATAAATTAGAAAAGTCCGGGACCGACGCAGCCCGCGTTAAATGTCGGACATACCTTTCTTCAATTCATAGGGAGAGTCTTTGCACAGGTCTAGCTGAGACTGGCTCCGCAACATTTTCGGGTCTTTAGCCAAAGCGTCCGCTCGGTTCAACACGGTCTGGTTTAATCCATTGAAATGAGACCCCGGACCGGTTGTGGGCCCTGGCCCGGGCCCTGGGTGGCCATGAAGGTGTCCGAAGGAGCCATAGTTCGTGTAGCCGGGATAGAAGGGCGCGGTGTAGTAGAGAGGCCGGGACAGCACCGTCCCGCCTGGAAAAGGACACTGCGCCGAGGGCGAGCGCGATGGCGCCGGGGCCGGCGACGCACGGCTGCCTCCTAGGGCTTGCCCAGCTATGGGCCCGGGACACGGTGGGCATGGAGAGCCCTCGCTCCCGCCACCCCCGTCCTTGACCTTGTCCGAGGATGTGGCGATCTCTGCCAGAGACCACAATTTGGGCTTGGCAAGCACCGCCGGAGGCGGCGGCGGAGGCGGCGAATGGATAACCGAGGGCCCGCCGGGACCCGGGGGCAGCTCTCCCGCGGCTGGATGCGGGCCCGGCGCCGGCGCGCCCGCGGGATAGTGAGGGGCCGGGTCCTCCGCCAGCCGCGCCGCCGCTGGCCCAGCCGGGGAGGGCCCGCCGGTGCGGGGGGCGCCCTGCAACGCGTCGAGGCGGCCCTCCGAGGGCGGCTCCTTAAAATCCGAGTCGCTGAGGCTGCCCTCGGTCTCCTTGCTGGCAGGGGTGGGTGGTCCCTGAAGCCGTTCGCAGCCCGAAGCCGCCTTCTGCTCAGCTCCTCCTGCGGGTGAAACCCAGGCTGTCAGAGGCGCAGTGGCCGCGCGGCGGGACTCGGTTCCCGCCCGCAAAGGTAGAGACCCCTGCTCCCAACCTCCAGGCCCCGTGCGCGCCCCCTCTAGGTCTCTCTTTTCCTTTTTACTCCCGCCCAACACGCCCGTTCCCGTGTCCACCAACCTGCTTCGGGGCCCTCGGGGTCGCCCTTGTCCTCGGGCTTCTGGGGCTCGTCCTCGTCGTTCTTCTCCAGGTCAATGTTCTCCTCCTCTTCTTCGTCCTCGCTGCGGTTCCGCGGCGTCCACGTCATTTTATTCTCTTTCTTGAGGCGCCGGCGCGCGTTGGCGAACCAGGTGGACACCTGGGTGAGGGTCATCTTGGTGATGATGGCCAGCATGATCTTCTCGCCCTTGGTGGGGTAGGGGTTCTTGCGATGCTCGTTGAGCCAGGCCTTGAGCGTAGCCGTGGCGTCCCTTGTGGCGTTCTTCCGGTACGCTGGATCCCCGTAAGGGTACGAGCCCAGGGGCGCCGCGTAGGGATGGTACCCCAAGGAGCCCGCCATGCCGGGTGTGTGGTCGTAGGGAGAGCCCTGCGGTGGAGACGCAGAGAGGTGAGTGTGGGCCTTGGTCTCCACTGCCATCGGAACGACCGAAGCACCCTTTTCCCTGCGCTCCCCGGGGTCTGTGGGTGGACGAGGCCCGCACTCCAGCTTCCTCTGGGGCAAGGCTGGCGGGGTTCAGACCTAGGAGCAACTCCTCCCCCTCCTCAGAAGGCAGCGGGGACCTCAATTCCTGGGTCAGGTCCTTCTGGGGCCCCTGAAGCTGTCCCGGCCTCGGTGCCTCCCATAGGCCCCCATCTGCCCCGGCACGTCCGTACCCCGTGAGCAGATCTGGCCAGGGCAGCCCGGCCTCCATCCAGATAGAGGCCTGGGCAACTGAGGCGACTCCGCGGTCCGCGCGGGAGCGGCCGCACGTTGGGCGCAAGGGGGGAAAACAAGGGAAGTAAAGGTTCTTGCTCTTTTTTTTTTTTCCAACACGCTAACAAATGCAAACAAAAAGCTGAGCCATGCCCAGGCACTCCCACCCTCCAAAATACTACCCCAGACCGAAGTTACAACCCGGCCGAAAAATCCCGGATGCACCGCAGCTCGACCGACTTTTCTGAAATTTAATACCCGCAAATCGGATTGCGAAGATAGGATTACGGATTTGCAACATTTTGGAGGACTAATTAAAGGCTAGGCCAAACACATTTACATTGACTTAGCACGCTTCTGCTCAAATTTCGGGTCTATTTCTTTTGAACTACTTTTCCAAAATGGCAAAACCAAAAATATAAAATTTGCAGGGCAGCCCGGAGCTTACGTTTACACCAAATGCTGCTCTTTAATTGCAGCTACCTCTCCCCACAGAACCCCTTCCCGCAAGCTCAGCGATCCGAGCAAGACGCGGCTCTCTTTTCCGAGCAACTCTTGAGTCCGAGGCCTGGGCGAAGCCGGGGGAGACAATCGCCCAAGTTTGAAGGGGTCGCGAGCTTGGCGGGGGAGGTCGGTGTTGGCGCCTAGGCCCGTGTCCCCCTCCGACCCCGTCCTCCCGCCGGGCCCCTGCCGCCCCTCGCCAGCCGCGGATCCCGCTCACTTACCACGTACGAGGAGAAGGCGGCGGCGGCTGCGGCCGCGGGGTCGGCGCCGTACTGGAGGTGCGAGTTGTAGCCCGGCGAGGGCGCCGTGAAGGCAGTCGAGCCAGCGTAGGGCGAGAACGCGGAGCCCGAAGAAGAGCGGCCGAGCTCATCCGTGCGGGGCCCCGAAATGACGCTGGTGCTGTACGCCGGGCACGAGTAGAGCGCCAGCGAGGCGGACGGCTGGTACAAGTAGCCCTGCGGATAGGACATGGCCACACACGGGCATGGGGCGCGCCGCGCCGCGGCCGCCAACGAGCCGGGCGGCGCCCTGCGAGGGCGAGCGGGCGGGCACCTGGCCTCTGGCTGCCCTGGGCCGCCGCTCTTCTGGCCCCGGCTCCGGGGCTCCGGCCCGCGGCGCCTCCTGGTTGGCTTCCCGCGCGCCTCCGGCTGCGACCGCCGCGCCCGCTCCTCTGCGCGCCTCGCTCGCCCCAGCTGGGCTTTTTTCCCCTCCCCTCCCTTGCTGCTTTCTCTTTTTTCCCCTCGCTCTTTGCACCGGGGGGCTCTGCTTTTGGCTTTGCAAAGGTCCTGCCAAGATGCTAAGTTGGAAATTGAGGATTCTGACGCCTTGTGCGCGCCCGAAGCTCCTCCTTCCCGGGGTGTAGTCAGTGGGAGGACTGGCAGGAGCTTCTGGGCGGCCGCAGCCAACCCGGCCGCCAGGCGCGCCTCGCCCTCTCCCTCTTCCTCCCCGGCTCCCTCTCCCGCTCGCTGGCGTTCCTCTCGCCCCTCCCTAGCGCCCGCCTCCCCTCCGCGGCCCCCCTCTCACCCCTCCTCTTTGCCTCCCCTTTTCCCCTCCCCGGTCTCTCCCTCTCTCTCGCTTTCTCTCAGACTCTCGAGCGCCGGCCCCAGGATGACAATCACATCCCAGGAGCGCCGATCTCTTCCAACTTTCCTCTTCTGCTAACTTGGGGCGGAGTGGCAGTCCCGCCGCACGGCCGGCCCTGCAGCGGGTCCCGCCGCCCCGAAGCACAAAGGGAACAAGGCCGCGGACTGTGCGCCGGTGAACGCTCTGCGCTCTCCTAGCCACAGTAGATTGCGGACTTAGCGGATTTCTTGTTCTCCGGCAGGCTGGGCTCCGAGGCCGTTCGTTGCCCACCGCTCTCTGGCGTCTTCCCCAAGCCAGGGAGGCCGAGAGCCAGCTGGAGATCCGGAATGAAAGTCTCTGGGAGAACCGATGGATGGCCCGCGCCCAGGGCGCAGGAAGTCCGGGATGACTGCCCCTCTGCGCCGGCAGCAGCAGGTGGGCGAGATACAGGCCTCAGACGTCTGCACGTCTCCGGCTAGCCTTCCTTCTACCGACACGCCGCCGGACGGCGAGGGAAAAGACACTGGTTCCTGGAATTACCGGGGTAGCCTTTTTCTAGAGTATGGGTGGTGGGCAAGAACTGCCAGAGAATCAGCTACACCCGAGGACGTCTCGGGACCGTCCCCAGCTCCACTCCCACGCCTCTCCGCCTCTTTCTCCCGGCTTTCCAATCGCACGCAGCTCGCACCGCCAAGTCGGTGGTGGTGGAGGGAGCAGGTCCCCTTCCCTTTTGTTCAACTAAGTCGCCTTCCCCTTCGCACGCACTCTCGCACCCGCCCACGCTCCACTGCAAACACTGGGCAGAGCAGTGCCCAACCCAACCACTGTTTGTTCAGCGAGGCGCTGGCGAGGCAAACACACACAACTGAGTCAGAGGCAGAGCCCTTGCCCACGACGGCCACACAGTTAGAATACAAAACAGACCCTCTCCTCTCCTCTCCACCTCCCGCCGCCACAAGCCACGGAAGCACTCGAACTCTGGGACAGACAGGGGCGCTGGTGAACCAGGACAGAGGATGGCACAGGTTTGGGCACGCCGCGGAAGCTCGGGATTTCGGAAACTTCGCATAATGGGGCCACACGCAAGCCCAAGCATAACTATATACAAAGTTTCTCGCATTGACTTTGACGGGCGAGATGTACTTTATTTCGCGAGCTCACACTAACCCACCCGCCGCACCGGCACCCGATCGGCAGTGCGCCCTCGTGCACGCGCCTTGGCTCCTCCCCTCCGTCCGCTCCCCTCCCCCAGACACCGCCCACCAAGAGGACTGACCGGTTCAGACTACATTCTCCGAGAACCCCTGGGTCCGCCCAGCCCAGTGCCTGACACCTCCTTCACCTATGATTGGGCCCTGGCCTCTCTGGGCTCCGCCCCCTGGTGACGTAACCCGCTTTCCTCCTAGTCTCGGCGCCAAAGGGGCGGGGCGAGGCGGGGCCTCGATCGCGCTATTGTCATGGAGACGGGAAGCTGGCGGCAGCGGCAGCGGGGACAGCTGGGCCGAGGTGGCTTCCAGCCGGCCAATGCCTAAGCGAGGCGGAACGCCCCGGGCGGCCCGAGCCTGGGGCAGCGCGGAGCCGACCAGTGGTGGCCTCGCCGGCGGCCTCTTCCCGGGCTCGCGGTGGGCCTGAGTCTTCGCCGGGAGCTCCCGGGAGCAGCGTCCCCGCCCTGCTCCCCTCGCTCCCGCCTCTTGCGGCCCCATGGCCCCTCAGCGCCCGCCCCCGGCTCCGCCCGCCGCAGCGGCAGCCCCTGGCGCTAACGGTCGGTAACGGCCCGCGCGCGCCGCCCGCCGGGGGCTCGCGCCAGCCACGAGGGAGCGTCCGCGGCCCGCGCGCCCGCGCGGCGGAGGAGAGGTGAGCCCCCGCCCGGGCCAGGCCCCCTGGCCGTGCAATCCTCCCCTCGAGCCGCGTCCCCTGGTGGACCGGACGGACGCGGCGGTGCCCCGCGCGCGACCAGACGTCCCGTGGGCAAGGGCCTGGGCCTCGGGCCGCGTAGGCGCCGAACGAGCCTCTCTGGGTGTCGGCGTTCCGCGGGGGGCGCGCGTGGGCGTGGCCCCTCAGTCCACGCGTGGCCCCTAAGTCGCCGCGGCTCTCGTCCGGGACGCGGCTTTCCGGAGTAGAGCCCTGGAGGTTTGTGCCACCGAGAACCCGAGTCTGTGACACAGACATCCTCATTACATCATCCTGCCACTCCGGCCGTCCCGCTCTTTCTCCCCCCATCCCCGCCCCGTGGCTTGTTTGTTAGTTGGTTTTTTAAGTTTTTTAACCCCATTTTCTTGTACTGTCTTATTTTTGGTGTCAAGGACTGGAGAGACTCCTGCAAGATATTGAGGCATTTAGAATGTATGGTTCTGTTGCCGTGGTTGTCACCTCCGCTCTATGTCAAATTTAAGACTCATTTCTTAAGGATGTCTCTATTTTCTGCTTTATTTGCACATTGATGGCTCTGCTGCTCAGCTGGCCACGGCCACCCGGCGTCTGAGATAGAATTGTCTTAATATGAGAAAGGGAAGGGCGGATCATGATTAGCAGGCAGACTGCATGCAGGTAGCGTCTGGCGGGTTTTCTCCGTTTTTATATGAAAGCGTTCATTTTTTTTGCTGGTAAACACGAGCTTTTAACTTTTTGTCTGGATAGTCGAGACCATTTGTTTCGCTGTTCCCTCCTTCTTACTTCCTATTCATCGGCTTTTCCGTTTGGAAAGCTGCATACTTGGTAGCGGTAGTTTAATTGGTGCCTTGACTCTGAAGCTTTCTCTTCCAGCAGAGGTGGGATCTGTATCCCTCCCATCCCAGGTTACCAAGAAGACTTTTTCTCCCCTTGCTTTCTGTTGCATTTGTATCTTTCTAAACATTTAAACTTACACTAGGGATAAGTTTGCTCGGGTTGTTTTTAACGTAGGACTATTAAATATTCTCATTTTAAAACTTCCTAAAGGTTTATTGGTTTGTCATGTCTGCACGGATCCAGTTTCGCATAACTCTTAAAATTTAAAGCTTTAAAGTAGGATTCGCAGTTGTATTGCCAAGACATGGCCCTAGAGCTTGTTCTTCAAGTTTTGGCTGTACAGTTGTCATTGTTTCAGTCAAGTGCAAAAGAGGTTATTCCTGTTTATTTAGTGTAATAGCTATTTACAGTTAAAACTTTAAAGACTCATAAAAGTAGGTCTGCTGTATTTTAAAGATCTCATCATTCTTGTGGGAGAGACACAACACCAACACTAGGAAAGGCAACAGATTGCTTCTGTCATATCGCTTTGCTGTTTTGGAGTGTACTTAAAGGATTATGATTGATAAGGCTGTCTTGCCAGAGAATGTTGACACAGGTGTGCATCGTTATCTTAATTAAGATCCTGAGAAAATGTTGTCTATAAATGGTGACATAAGAAGGGCGGCATATTTTTGTACAGTTTTGCTTTTGGAGAATTTAATTGCACTTGAAACCTGTCTTTGAGCTTCCAGATTTTGTGAGCACTTTGGCAACAGAAGTTTTAGAGAGAAATGATAGTTTAATGTTAAGTGTTCTGGCATGGACTAATACTACTTGTGGCTTTTTGGTAATGCCTGTGTCGGTTTCTTTGTGCTCTATCTTTGTGGAATAATGGTTTCTAATTTTGAAAGAAAAGCATAAAATAGAGCAGTATTTTATTAAGCAAACACTTTATTAGTGTTCAGAATAAATCTGTAGAGGAAGGCATGCTTAATGTGCAGGAACAGGAATGTAATAAGAGGTAAATATATGAGAAATTTATGCTATTTCGTTTTTTTGGAAAAGAAGCAGTCTCCTGGGGTGCCTTAATGATCTGAAACAATTTCTTTTTCATATCAAATACCTAACTACAATGTTTACGGAATGCCTTGTTTTTATTTCTAAAAATAGAAGAAAACTGTTTTATTTCTTCCAAAATATTGTTCTGTGCATTTGAATTGATGAGTAAGTGAAGATAGTGCATTTAGTCTCTTACTCGTTTAAGGATCTGAGTCATAACCTGGGTGACCACTAAAATAATATTACTGTTCTTCACTCCAGATCTTGGAATGCAAAAACACTGGCAAGATGGATGCTGTTGATTATATTACCCTTGGCTTACCCAGCACCTAATACCTTTTAACATAAGTATTGCATTAAGATTTTCCCCTCTCTTTGTAGCTCATGATTTCCTGGAAGCTGGCTATCAGTGTGTATGTAAGAAGTGTGTATGTTTTTCTTTAATATTAAAACTCACTGTAGAAAGAGGAAATGAAAGTGGAGGAGACCATAGGCATATGATCGGAAAAGCCAGGTGTAGTCACAGCTCATTCTTGACTCCAAGGATAATTAGCTGGTTAGAATTACATAGTAAACTAAAAGAAAGACTTATGTAGATTTGTTTGCTAAAACTAAAACAAGACCATTAATTTTGAGATAATTGCTTTATTTATCTCCCATAGCACCCCCAATCAAAAAAATTTTTCCCCTCTGGCAGCTATGATGAGCATTCTTATGGTGTTATCCATGTGTTATTTTCAAATTTGATATATTGCATTAAAAGAGATGAAATAGGAATATGAACTAATTGTCCATTTTAACGAATAACTCAATAATTATTACTATATGTGTACATTCTAGAAATCTTAGGAAAAAATGTTCTTTAGTTGATAACAGGAAAGTAAATTAAATCATGTAATCCTGAGTGAATTAAATATGCTCTTCACAATAGATTATGAACATAGCATCATACTTTGGAATAATGTTTTAACTTTGGGATAGTACAGCCTGTTTTGAGTGGTAGTATCTCATTATCTTTGTGTATTTCTCTTCAATATCTCTTTTGTGTTGACTCCTGTATTTTAACATCTGTTTGGTATATTTGTTAGCTGTTTATAGGGAATAATTTTTCTTAATAGAATAGCAGCTGGTGCAACTCTAAGAACATGTCAAATCTAGGAATTCTTTTTTCCTTTTTCAATAATGACTGGTTTGCTTTCATAGCACTACTCCGAAGTGTGATGCTGAAGACTTATTTCTGCATAAATCTGCAGTGTTTTTATAGCTGTAGTATACCTAAACACCAATTTAGCTTAGCAAATTAACTTAGATGCTTCAAAATTGAAAACCAGTATATTCTAATGTACTTTGAGTTTAAGTCTTTATTAGTAAGCATGCACTTAACATTTGTTCGGGAGAAGAGAATGTAATTTTCTCCTGCAGTTGTCATTTCCGTAATCCATTTTTCTAGTCTTTTCTCAGGCTAATGATATTCCACACCTTGATACAGCTTTTATTTGTTTATTTGCCATAATATGGAGTGATACCTTGGAGAAAATTGGATATTTGAATCTAATATCCCAAAAGTATTACTTAGTTTTCTGTGTTTCCTTAAACAGAATCATTTCCATTTTCTGTGCAGGTGATAAGCGTGATGCTTCCGTAATACATTTGGATGTTGTCAGGTAAGTTCACTTCTGAACTAAGGGGTTCCTCCAAATGTTGGCTGAAATTTGTCCTTGCACATCCCAAGGCTCGTCTGCAAGTGAGTGTCTGCACACAGTTTGCTTGTACGTGGAGTCAATCCAAAATAGCATCAATGTTGGTTTTACCAAAGTATTTATATTGATAATAGAGGCTAAGTACAAAATGTAGAGAATGTCAGTTACTTGAGGCCTTTGATCATTGAAAATTTTTATTAATTCATTAAACAAGACTACTGTAAATAGAAAAATTTTAGATTCATGAAATAAAACTGAATAATTTATTTTTACTTACTATTTATCATGGAATTACTTTGAATAATTTATTTTTAATGGTATACTTGGACAGTAAAATTTATAAACAGTGCTTTTCATAAAAATCAAAGTGAAGGTTGTGATATTTTATACAAATAGAATTATTATTTAAGAGAAATAACCTGTTTATGCCTAATTAGAGTTTTAATCGTTTCAATTACCTAGTTCCTTTAAGAACAAATTTAGTGGGAATATCAGTTCCAGTCAGGGGTACCAAACATTTTTAGTGACAGAGTACACACAGGTATGTAAAACTTGTCATTTCTCATCAAATAGAGACTGCTGAATATAGGCAGATAAGAAAAGCTATGAAAAAGAATTGTTTTGCAGAATATTTGTCTAGTGGTCAGATCTAGGAACTGAATTTATTGACTCAGAACACTTATATTAAGTAAAAAAAAAAATGGCTTCTTATAATCAAAAAAATAAAAAGTTAATTTTACAGAAGGCAGTAGTTAATATAGCCTCCAATAAAATAAATGTTTCTCTGAATACTTTCCGAGGCATTACAGTGATTTTTAACTAATATGAAGTGATATATAATAATTTTAAAATAACATCCTTGTGTTTTCCTATTACTGATTGCTTATGGAAATTGGGTTTCATGTATGACTGAGAGCTAAAGCATTACAGTGAGTTGGAAAACACAACACAAATATAAAGAAAGTGTTAGGCGGTGAGCAATCTGATTCCTTTTTGTTTGCCTTTAAGCTTAGTTTTTTGTTTTACTTTGTTTTAGACCATGTATAAAATTGTTGAATTTAAAACATAAGAGGATTGAGTGATTTTTTTTTCCTCCTAAGGGTAAATGTAGGGAAAATCTAAACACATATGCAGATTGGTTGAGTTTTATATCTGTTATCGGCCATATTTATTAAGATTCATATTTCATGTATATTAAAGGTATTCAAATGTATTAAAATTCTTATATTCTTTCTATGTAAAATAGATGTAGGGGGTTCCCACTCTTGAAAATATGAAGAAAACATGTCCTTTCAGCAGTAATGGGTTTTGGTTGATTAATTGAGAAGGTTGTATTAAACGTTCTCTAGTGGAAATGGCTAAAGAGCATGCTTTTTGAGAAATGTATCATCTAGGAATAAAATCAATTGGAGTATTGGTAATTAAATTGTAATTCCATGAAGGAAGGAAGTGGTGCAAAAGATGAAGCTAACTATTCCTGTTTTTCTCTTTAAGAGTCTACAATTCATAATGGAGCTACTGTACTAGCTATTGGAAGGAGGAGATTCTGAAGATAAGGAGGTAATGTTATCTCTTTTAAAAGAATACTTTCCTCTGTAATCCTGAACCTTTATTACATGTAAGAACTTTGTGCAGTAGACAGCAATTTCTTTAAATTTGGTATATGGAAACAATTTTATTTTCCTCTGCTGAGTTTTTGAGCCTGCCTTTTCTAGTGCTATGGACTGCATTGGTAGAGCTGAGAAATATCATTTAGCCATACTCAGCACCCTTAAAATAGCTTCTTTCTGAGAATTAGATCTGCAAAGATGTCCTGCACAGTTCTTGTAGATGTCATTTTAGTTTGTGGTTGACGTGCATGCATTTAGCATGTTGCTTAACCGTCCTCATTCGCCTCCCAGTTCTTTGTTGCCTTCATTTTAGGGGGAATGTGTTTTCTGCTGGATGATTTACTGCCAGACACGACCAAACTCTGAGTAGAAGACTTGGTGGTTGGCAACTGGTTCCAGTGCTCTGCTGAGAAGTTAGTTGGGCCCAGCGTGGGGCACTGTAGTGTCCTGGAGGCCAGGAGCTCCTCACAGGGGTCTTTTCCTGGTTCAGAGCCTTAGGTGCCTTTCCATTTTTCATGTAATCTTTTCCTAGGTTGGCTTCCTGCTTGCTTTGCAGCTGTTGCAGGGATTCATATGGAATGGAGGGCTCTCTTTTATTGTGGATTATTTCTTTGATAATTTACCCATGTGCTTTTTCATTTTCAAAAACCCAATGGTGTTTAAGAATCAAAGATTCTTGAAGAACAAAAGTTGGGTTCAATTTGTATCTATGAGAAAAGATTCAATCCTCTGATGCTATGTAGCCACACTGAATATGCAGGCTAAATTAAAAACAGAGATAAACGTTTTTATAATAGGCCAATTACTATATCTAGGAATGTTTATACAGGCTGAAATTTTGTAATGGTATTTATATCTGTTTTCCTTTTTAAGGGAAATAATATACTTTTCTAGGCATCCAAAATATCTGCCCCTTTCACTAATGTTGACATACCAACTTCCCCCAACCCCCAACACTAAATTTGACTGGCTTAAAAAAATCTGCCCCCTGAACTATATCTGGGGAGGAATATTATTAATAAAACAATGAAGGACTTCATGGTGTCTAGTTATATAATTAGGAAATTGGTTAGAAACAAGACTAAAACCAGTTTCTTTCATTAAAAGAACTAGTGTACATTTAAAAACAAAAACCTTCAGGAAAAAGACTCTTTAATCTTTAAGTCAAATAGTATTTTTGGTTAACACAGCAGGAAGGGGAAATATACCAATTTCAGATTCTTTTTATTCATGCCTAAGTAGAGGTTATAAGCAGCTAAGGAAGCGATTAAAATGTAGTCTAGTAAAAAATGGTGATATCAAAGTGATTACTTGGAAAGCAGTTTACATTTGCAAAAAAATTCAGTATTATGACCTTCACCAACTTTTCACATCATATACTTGGGTTATTATGGGATAGCTTTTGTATGAAGTGCAAGGGTATTTTTGAATTGACTAGGTCTTGCTGGTCATCTTAAAATATGTTGCAATATTACAAAGTTGAAATGTAATATTTTTTAATAGAAGGAAAATATAAATTTAATATCTGGGCAATTGAGACCTTTAAACTTACTTTAAAAGTATGATGTTGACATATATGATACTGTTTTGTCTTTGCTACATTAACAGAATTAGAGGGGTGTTCTACAATTCAGATATCTTATATATTAATTCCAAATTTTATTCTGTATAATGGACTTTTAAAATAAAAGGTGTATGTGCTTCAGAGGGCAAAATTTGAATCATGAGCTAATTTACTAAGCATCAGATTATAGAAAAGCAGCCTTGATTAATTTGGAACTGTGAAAGGGGGCAGGTAAAACTGTTTTCAGCTGAAATTTACTAATGCAGCAACCATTTAAATTAAATGTTTGTTAACATAATAATGATGGCATTTTCTCCTCCCCCTCCTTGTGGTTTTGTCCAACTAGATGTTACAGTGGCAGTTGCACTGACTGTTAAGTGTTTAAATGATGACACCATTATGTGAAGTGATTTTGAAATGAGAGATTCCAGCCAAGAATTACATCTGCTCCCATCTCCTTCAAATCATACTCTCTGGCAGTACAGATTATGATTGATTTGTTTGTGACAGATTGCAGGAAACAGTCATTGATTTTTCAATATTTTACCTTAAAATTATTTACAGTTGTAACCATGGGGAGGTATTTCCATGGGCTGTCAGCCCCTGAAAGACTAGGATAATATTCCCTGCTCTCTGACAAGACAAATTACCTGTAATGAGTGCAGTAGCTGAAGGGTATACTTTTATTTTAAAATATGTCAATAACCCCAGTGACTAAACGAATATTGATTTAGCATAATGAAGCCTGAGTAATGTGAAAATGAGCTTTTTCAAGAGGCATGGTAAAGTCTTTCTTTTTAGCTGGTTATAAGAAGCTTTTCATTCTTTTCAGCTAGCTGGTAGGAATATAGAATTTTATAAGCAAACCATCAGGAATGATAGTGTTTTTTCTGATAAGCAACATCCAAATATGTTGACCCTGCTTTTACTGTTTTTTTTTTCATTTCTTATTTTCAGTCTTACTTTCAGTCATAGAATAGTTACTGATTTGATGTGGTCTTTAACCGACTTAATATTTTTACAATTTCAATATATTTTGCATTGGAATCTCAAGTAATGAGTATTAAAATATATGTACAATCGTTTGTAGATGATATCATAATTATATTAAGACATTTCAAATGGGCTATTGTGGTATTTAATGTGCTGTATTTTACGGTAGAATAATTTTCAGTCTCTGGACATCAGATTGCTTTCAGTGGGAATGAAGATTAATTTACTTCAGTCCTGATTTTTTAGGCATCAATGCATGTTTTCATTTTTGTCAGACTTTTACCCCCTTTTAATATAATTCTCAACTTTTTATGGGTTTATTTCCCAATACATAAAATCCTTCAAAACAAGAATAATAAATTTTATATTTTGTATAAAAATAAATTTATTTTTAGTCCATCAGGGTATCTAAAGACTTTATGCCTAGGTATCTCCATATCTAACTCGATAAGGAAGGAAAATAGGATAAACAATGCTGGTAATATGTAGCAGAAAAGTAAGTATTTGAACAAGATGTCAAACTGATATTTCATGGAAACCGAACTCATTTTATGGTAACTAATAGTAATCTTTTTTAAATCAATAGTAAAACCTGTTTAGAAATTAAAAATGAGTTATGATTTAAAGAAAATTCAGATGACTCATTGTGAGTGCTAGTTCTCTTGTAGGATGCCACTGGAAATGTTGAAATGAAAAATACAAGTATATCTTTTGATGGAAAAAAGGATAGTCTCTAGAACACAAAATTATTGTTTTATTTTTTTTTTCAGGAGTTTGCCTAAGGGTGTGACAGATGATCTCTGTCACTTAGTTGTGTCCTGTAATAAACTGGATGCTTTATAAAATACTAGACCTGTGATTTCATATGCTGTAATATTTCATTTCTCCATCTCGCCTCCAAATTATTTCCCCTTTTCTTTAAAAGGACCTTTGAAATATAGAAATATGAGGGATCATCATATGTGAAACTAGTAGCCCAAATTCATCAACCATTGATTTGATTTACAGTTTTTTAAGTCAACATGGTAACCATAGAATTACTTACGCCTTCCAGGGAAAAAAAAAAAGATACAAATTTTTTTCCTCAATAGTTTCTTAATAAAGTTAGATATGGAAAATAAAGCATAAACACAAATGTATGCTAAGAAAAACACGTATATTATTGTTTAGTTTATTTTGGAGTACAATCATAAATGTATTATAGTTACCATCTCCTGACCCCTCTTTAATTTCAGCTAAACTAAGCATGTGTGTTTGTGTGTTCATTTTATAGTTCATATGTAGAACTATGTGAATTAAATTTAAGAAACATGTAAAGTAGAGGAAATAGTTTTCTGGGGAAATTTTTCCTTTTTGGATATTTTGCCCTTTTCCATTGCTTTTCTCTGCTTGAAAGCAAAAAAAGTACCCTGCCCCTGTTCTCCTTTAGGGAAAAACTATTCCTATAAAGTATTTTTAAATCATGTAAGTCATTGCCTCGGGTTAGCTAAACATTTGTTTTTAAAAAGGAGAAAATGCCCCTGCTTTAAGATTGTCTTGTATTTGTATCTATTAAGATAAACAGTTTGCTTTGATACGGTACATACCAATCTACTTAGTTAATTTTTTTCCAGAATTCGTTTTACTGTGTTTAGTCTGACCTTTTATGATAACTTAATATGGGAACAAATTAGCATATAATTCTATTTTCCATGTGACCTCAACCAGTTGCAGAATTGTACCACCACTTTTGGGGGGCAATTTGATAGTTTATGTAGACTATAGCATTAATTGTTCCCAAATGTTCAGTGCTTCCTGGCTAATGTGTTATTGAAGGTGTTTTCACGTAAGCAGTTAGAGGAAGCACTTCACCCCTATGACTAAGTTATTAAAATGCCTCCTAAAGGTAGCATTTTAAATTAGTATACATAATTGATTTGTAATTTGTCTTCTCCCAAGCATAAAACAGCATAGCAGAGTTAAGTGTGACCAGTGAAGTATAAGATATTAAGGATTGATGGTGACAATGATCATGGTAACTAAATGGATTTTTTTTTTTTAAATTTTAGATTCAGCGATCGGTCTTTGAAATTTCCTGTGATGTGTTTCAATCTAGATGCAAAGGACATGGAAAAATCAAAGTGCTCGAGTGGTTTAAATATGTTTTGGATGTTCCTGTTTATAGACGATAATACTTTTCCAATTAAAATCCTCAGTTGTCATGCAGAAGAAAGTTAAGCTCTACTTGATTGCCAATTTTACTGAAAATGCTTAGTATTTTACAGTATCACTGAATATATTTTGTTTAGCCAAAGTATAGGAAAAATAAAATAAATTGTATAGGTTGACTTTTTTCTAAAAATGTCTTTTTTCTAAAAATATCTTTATTGGATTGAATGTTTATGCCTGAAAAAAAAAGTTTCAAAAAATTCCTTTTACCATCGTAGTCATTCTTTTGACAATCAGTTATTATTAGACTCGATGTAAAATAATTTTCTAATATGACTCTTACATTTATGGGAGGAAAAAGACTTGAAAGATACTCCTGTGTGTATTTTAATTCTCTGTAGTAGTCCCTCTGGAATAGAATGTCTCTTCCTCAAACAAATCTATTGGCTCATTTCATATATGAGAAAAAGTTGCCCTAACTGGCAGAGTTTCATCTCTGTAAAGAAGGCTGACATCCACCTCCTTCACAGAATCCTTGCATCTGGGTAATTGAGTAATGACAGATTACCTTGCCATTGGGAAATACCTTGTTGTGGCCTTTGTAGCAGCTACAGGAAGATGGAAGAATTCTTCTGTACAGACAGGTCTCCAGCCTCTTTGGTGTGGACACTGTGAAGGGGTACATCTGGTGAGAAGGAGTGCTTAGGGAAGGAACTGGGAAGGTCCACAAAGGCTGATGATGACAAAGAATCCAAGGGCTATGATGAATTCTTAAGCTTAGATCTCAGAGTCATAAAGTAAATTTATTAGGCTAGAGAGATTTCCTTTTTTATTTTTGATCTAACTTTATTTTTTCAGATTTATAAGTTCACATGCAGTTGTACAAAATCATACAGAAATCTTTGAACACTACCCAGTTTCTCCTAATAGTAACTTCTTGCAATATACTGTATAGTACAGCATCACAACCTGGATATTGACATTGATGCAGTCAAGATAGAGAGCATTTCTATAACCAGGAGGATCCCTCATTACTGCCCTTTTATAGCCACCCCTACTTCCAGACCATCTCACTCCTCCCTTAACCCTGGCAACCACTAGCCTGTTCTCCATTTCTATAAATTTGTTTTTATAGGAATGTTATATAATTGCAATTAAAGTGTGTAACCTTTTGGGGTTTGACTCAAACCCAGCATCATTTTCTGGAGATTCAGCTTATATGTGTCAATAGTTTGTTCCCTTTTTTTCAGTTCAATAATATTCTATGGTATGCATGTACCACATCACTCATCAATTAGAACTTCTGGGTTGTATCTGGTGTTTGATTATTACAAATAAAAGTGCTATATATATTCGTGTAGAGGTTTCTGTGTGAACATAAACTTTCATTTTCCTGGGACAAATGCCCAGGAGTGAAAATTGTGAGTCATATGGTAATTACATAGAGTATTTTTTTTTTTTTTGAGACTTGAATTGATTTTGTGTCTGTGAGGGGGGAGGCAAGGAGAAACTCTATATTTTTGTAGTGTTTTTAACTAGATTTGTTAATGATTTTAAAACATAAAATCTTAACATAAGTTGTAGCCAAATATAAGAAAGGATTTTTCCAGAATCTAGACTTTATTCTTATTTTAGAGAAATACTTCTGAAAAAATTGCTTTATTGGCAAACAATTCCTATGTAAAGAAATAAAAGACACATATATACTCTAGGAAAGATGTTGCAAAGCTGACAGGCGACTTTGGGAAATTTGAGGGCAGTTTTCCAGTGTTACTAGAGACTTGACATTCAAGGATGTATTATGATAGTTTCTGAATTGATAGACTCTTTAGCGTTTGTCACTACCCTCAGGCCTGCAGTTTTTATTTGTGGAATTAACTCATTATCTTTACAATGCTTTGTTGAGTGCTGTTGAGAAAATGCTCATTTAATTCAATTATATACACTTACTAGGAAAAAGAAAAAGTATCTTTTTCTAGTACATGGCCCCTAAAAATGACAGCTTTACACAATGCTGAATGGAGGAAACAGCTCTGTTTCCATCAAACTTCTGGTGGAAATTATGCAAAGTTACGTTATGCTCTCTGAGACATAGTGAGGTAGTACACAACCATGTATGCTATATTACTGGGGAGACCCACTGAAATAATTTACAAGGATAATTTTTACTCTGATTTTCCATCATGTATATTGACTTTATTGATTGATTGATTGATTGAGATGGAGTCTCACCCCATCGCCCAGGCTGAAGTGCAGTGGTGCAATCGCTGCTTACTGCAACCTCGGCCTCCCAGGTTCAAGTGATTCTTGTGCCTCAGTCTCCTGAGTAGCTGAGACTATGGGCGTGTGCCACGACGCCTGGCTAATTTTTGTATTTTTAGTAGAGACAGGATTTGCTAGGCTATTCTCAAACTCCTGACCTCAGGTGATCCACCCACCTCGGCCTCCCAAAGTGCTGGGATTACAGGCGTGAGCCACCGTGCTGGCCATGTATATTGACTTTAAAATGTTACCAGCTGGGCGCCGTGGCTCACGCCTGTAATCCCAGCACTTTGGGAGCCCGAGGCGGATGGATTACCTGAGGTCAGGAGTTCAAGACCAGCCTAACATGGTGAAACCCCATCTCTTCTAAAAATACAAAAATTAGCCAGGCGTCTGTAATCCCAACTACTGGGAAGGCTGAGGCAGGAGAATTGCTTGAACCCGGCAGGCAGAGGTTCCAGTGAGCCGAGACTGTGCCACTGCACTGTAGCCTGGGCAACAAGAGAAAACTCAGTCTCAAAACAAAATAAAACAAAAGTTACCAAGGATGAAACATTGGACTGCTCACAGTGATCCCTCTAACAGCAGTCAATATTATAAATCTAGCATTTTTTTGAGTGAGATACTAGGCACAGGGAACCCCAGTCTTTCAATACTCATGAAATATAGTTTAATCTTTAGCTCATTATGGTCATGACCATAGTGAAATAAATGACACAAGATAATAAAATAGTCTTTGCCCTTAAAACTGACCTGGGTAAAAGGATGTACACATCTTTGAATACCAGCACAGTCATTCATTCTTAGAGCCATGTTGTAGCATCCCATGTTCTGGCCCTTCCAGCACTGGGAACTCATCATAAAGAAGGCCCTACAGGCCAGGCGCTATGGCTCACGCCTGTAATCCCAGCATTTTGGGAGGCCGAGGCGGGCGGATCACCTGAGGTCAGGAGTTCAAGACAAGCCTGGCCAACATGGTGAAACCCCATCTCTACTAAAAATACAATAATTAGCCAGGTGTGGTGGCAGACGCCTGTAATTCCAGCTACTCAGGAGACTAAGGCAAGAGAATCGCTTGAACCTGGGAGGCAGAGGTTTCAGTCAGCTGAGATTGTACCATTGCACTCCAGCCTGGGGGATAAGAGCGATCACCTGAACCCAAAAGTTCGAGACCAGCCTGAGCAACGTGGTGAAACCCTGTCTCTACAAAATACAGAAAAAAAAAAATGTTAACCAATTTTTTTAACCTCCCAGCTACTTGGGAGGTACTTGGGAGGCTGAGGTGGGAGGATGGCTTGAGCCTGGGGAGGTCGCAGCTGCAATAAGTCATGATCGCGCCACTGCACTCCAGCCTGGGCAATAGATGGAAACTGTCTACACACACACATACACGCGAATGACTTTTGGTAAGATTATACATAGAGTGTATGGCTTTATTAAGAAACTCCTGAACAACCTAAGAAAACACAGTTATTTCTGTACATTATTTTGTTAAAGTGTACAGGGTAGTAAGAGCTAAGAGCCTTTTCTAAATGTGCATCCAATCTTAAGAGGCTAAAATAGGAAGCTTTCATATAGCCAAGGCCCCATTAGCTTGGGAACCTGGAAAACAGAAGATGTAAGTTTCTATCAGAGTTTCTTTAAATTTATGTAAATCATAAATTTGAGCAAGGTGGTTATAAAAGACATTAAAATTAAGATACTCAGGATTTTATATGTAATAATATTGATTCCAATATCTTCAACTCTGTGGCACTGCCAATGAGGAGACCAAAATGAATTGTATTTTATGAAAGGGCTGTATTAGACCAGTGACTTAAAAGTTCCAAGTACATATAATGACAAAGCATTGTGGAATCATCTTGTACTACTGTTTATGTAGTAGTTAAAAAAGTAAAATAAAAAGAAAATGGTGCAATTTTAGACAGTTTAAAAAAATTTTACAAATACTGCAAATCATAGGTTGGTTACCACTAGACTTCCTGACTCTGCAGTGGTTGCTGTATTCACCGTACATTCTTTTAAAACACCAGGCACTTTATAATTTTGTCTATAATTGTTTATATATTTTTTCTCCACAACATGTTTTAGAACAACTTATTGCTAAGTTACTTTAACATATGTGCCATCTTTAAACTTTGTATATGAGTGTACTAAAGTTTCAGTTGCAAGACACATCTATGCACTATTTTTTTTCAGGAGCCTATTTATTCAAACTACCTTTTAAATGCAGTGCATAAAAATAGCAGGCTACTTCCACTTGCAGGCTTTTGGAGCTGGAGAAGACTTGTTTTTCAGATGAGGAAACTGAGTCCCAGCAAGTTGAAATGACTTGCCGGTAAGTGATACGATTAAACTTATTTTTTGACTCCAAAGCAAATGCTGCCAACTTAAAGATGCTTGTCCCAACTTCTGGAAATTCACTGTATCAGTGTTTGTCTTACAGCCCCATTCTTAATAATAGTTTCTTCACATTAGAAATAAATGTCAGAAATAAATGTCTACTTGCATTTGTACATGTCATGCAAACATTTTGGCACCAGATGTGGGTACAAGTAGAAAGCAGCACGTTCATCTCAGAACTGGATTTTATCCAATAGAATGTTCTGTTTATTCATTGCTATTCATGCATACCTGCTGTGTTTTAACATTGTGATAAATCCAGGGAATCAAATATGAAGACAAATATTCCCTGAATTCAACAAAGTAGGCATTGACTCTGGCCAGGAGACAAAATGTTAAATGGCATGCAGTCTTTACCCTGGCAGAACTTGAAGCTTATCACCTATTGTAGAGATGAAGCCATAAACAGATCATTTCTGCACAGCATGATAAAGGGGAGCTCCAGGGATCATGGGAGTACATGGGCCCAGTCACTAATTAAATCTAATGGAGTGTGGGCAAAGTTAAGGAAGGCTGCCTAGAGGAGAGAGCATTGGGGTTGAGCCCTGGCAGGAACAGGGTTCCAGGCAAGGGGAACAAAGACCAATGACAATGGAGAACCTTGGAATAGTTCAGTGTAGAGGATTATGAGGGATGTAAGCAAAGATGGGAGAGAGGGAAGAGAGCGGGCACAGGCAGGGGCAAGACTGTGAAGGGCTTTTATATGCCTGGCCAACAAACTTGCATTTCATCGTGCGAACAGGGGGGCCCCTTAAGGTTTTAAGCATTTACCTGACCAGGTCTGCATTTTAAATATATCACTTTGGTGGTAGCATGGGGTATGCATTAGAGGCCAGCAAGATTGGATATTGAGAGATCAGTTAGGTTTCTGCAAGTAGTTGTCGGCCTGAGCTAAGAGTGGCCGGGGAAAGGAGAAAGATCTGTGAATTGATAGGAAATGCTCAGATGCTAGACATAAATGGACTTGATGACTGATTCCATGTGAGGGCAGAGGAAAAGCATATCAATGGCATCCAGAGTGCTTAAACAATTAGGTTGTGGTGGGATGGGGATGTTTTGAGTTGGGACCCAGGAGAATTAGGTCTAGAAGGAAAAAGATCCATGTTCAGTGTGGGTCCAGCAATTGGTTTTGAGGCGCGACTGAAATACCTAAGTGTTTGGAATCTATTCTTTCATATTGCTGCATCTTTTTTCCTCTTAAAGAGCAAATTTCTCAAGAAATGTGTCTCCTTTCATTATTTTTATTTATTTTTTGTTTTGTTTTTGTGTAATACAGCTGTCATGGTCCTGTGTAAAGCCAGTTGTGAGGCAAACTGTTCAATATTATTGGGCAATGTTTTGAAAAAGATGGGGTTTGGGAGTATATGAAAGAAGGAAAGAGAAAGAATGTTCCTAGCTCTAGTTGTCCCGTAAGCATTTCAATGAATTAAATGTAGTAAATTTCTATTGTGCATAGCAATTAGTAGATGGAGAGGAGTGAAACATTTCAGGGACAAAAAGCATTTAAGAATATTTTTGTTTTTAGAAATTTGATGAGTTTGGTTACAACATATGCTCAAATGATTAGTATCTTCAGGTTTTCATGTAATGTTACCTGTGTCTTATTACTTCAAACAGACATTCTACAAATACAGTCGTGCACTGCTTCACGATGGGGATAGTTCTGAGAAGTGCTTTGTTAGGTGATTTCATTGTTGCATGAACATCATAGAGTGCACTTACACACACCTGGATGGCATAGCCTACTACGCACCTCGAATGTATGCTGTAACCTATCACTCCTAGTCGACACAGCTGTACAGTGTGTTACTGTTGTATACTATAGGCAGTTGTAACACAATGATATTTGTGTCTCTAAACATGTCTAAATATAGAAAAGGTACAGTAAAAATATGGTATTATAATTTTATGGGATCACATATGCAGTTCATTATTGACCAAAATGTTGCTATGTGGCACATGACTATACTCATTCAGCACCTACTAGGTACTGGGTACTGGGACAGCGTTGGCCATAAGTGGAGACCACGGTAGCCATAGTCCTTCCTTCACAGAGTTTATAACCCCGCTGTGGATTATAAACCGTGATAATGATCTTCCTGTCTGCATCTGCTTAATGTAATTAACATACATTGTGAGGACGACTTACAACTCTTAAATCCTGCAAGAGTGAACATGTATACCACCAGAAGCCACTGCCGTATTCAGAGGTGGAAAAAGGAAAGAAAGATTCAGTACTGCCTTGAATTTTTGCCTGTTGTGTTGGAGCTGGTGGAATTGTTCCTTAGAGCAGAAACAGGACCAGATATGGATTGTAGCTCCTGTTTATTCCTGAGTGGCTAAGAAATAAGGGGTTATCACTTATTTGCTCAAAAAGATGAGCACAAAAAAAATAGAGATTGAATAGACAGGTTTTAGAAGGAAGTTGGAAACTGGTACTTCCTTGACATTTTCATTTTGAAAACCTTGAAACCCACTGAGAAGCTGAAGTAATGCAGACTTAATTGTAAAACCAACTGGGATAATTTTTTCAGCAAAGCACAATACGTTATTTCTGTAATTTTTAATTTTTTTTCTAATTTTTTTTTTTTTTTTTTTTGAGACAGAGTCTCGCTCTTGTTGCCCAGGTTGGAGTGCAATGGCGTGATCTAGGCTCACTGCAACCTCCGCCTCCTGGGTTCAAGCAATTCTCCTGCCTCAGCCTCCCGAGTAGCTGTGATTACAGGCATGTGCCACCACGCCTGGCTAATTTTGTATTTTTAGTAGAGATGGGGTTTCACCATGTTAGTCAGGCTGGTCTTGAACTCCTGACCTCAGGTGATCCACCCTCCTTGGCCTCCCTGAATGATAGCCTTTCTCCTATCTAGCTAATCACTTGCTTTCTCTTTTCCGTTTTCCTCTGGTATCTTACCTCTTTCTATATCTTAAAATTCTCCCTCTTCACTTAATTTCTTTTCCTTACTTCCTTCTATTCTAAAACATCCCCTCTAGACCTACTCTCTTTCTGTGCTCCACTGAGAGCATTTGCGTCCTTAACTGAGCTTTTAGAAAAAACTCGATAGAAAGGTGTCTTTCTGTTGACTTTCCCACTCTCATTTCTCATGCAGCCCCATGCCATCTGGTTTTCTTTCCCTCTTTCTTTCTTTTTTTTTTTTTTTTTTTTTGAGACAGAGTCTCACTCTGTCACCCAGGCTGGAATGCAGTGGCATGATCTCAGCTCACTTTAACCTCCGCCTCCTGGGTTCAAGCGATTCTCCTGTCTCAGCTTCCCAAGTAGCTGGGATTATAGGCACCCACCACCATGTCCTGCTACTTTTGATATTTTTAGTAGAGATGGGGTTTTGCCATGTTGGCCAGGCTGGTCTCGAACTCCTGACCTCAAGTGATCAGCCTGCCTTGGCCTCCCAGGGTGCTAAGATTATTGGTGTTAGCCACCACGCCCAGCCTGGTTTTCTTAGTTTTCTCAGAAGGCCTAGTTGCCAAATCTGATGGTTTTCAGTCCTCATCCTGCTTGTTCTCTCTGTGCAGGGAACAGTGTTCCTCATTGCTTGGTTCCTCCTTGGCCCCTGCCTGTGTTGCTTTTGCTGGCCACCTCATTTGTGTATCCCTCAAAGGTAGCTCCTCTCTGGAGCTCCACCTTCCACCTCAGTGCTCTCCTTGGCCCAAGCCTGGGTATGGGGAGCTCAGTTGTCTACCGGGACAGCTCCTAATTGCCCCTCGTCTGGCTCCTCTTCCCCAAGCCTGTCTCTCTCCATACCCTCCTCCTCATTATGTCTTGGGTCACGGCATCACTCTTGCCCCAGTTACCCAATCAGTTCATGTTCCTCCCTATCAGATTAGGTCAATTCTGCCCTCTAGCCCCCTCAAAGCTCACACCTGGATCTGTTCCACCATCAGAGATACTTGAACAAAGGGCTGGGGACCCAGGGTTGAGGAATCGTCTCCACACCTAGAAAGACCACAGTCCACAGTGCGACTCCAAGTGTGCTCCATGGACTGACAGCCTACATGTATTTTTTTAAAAATAGGCTTAATTTTTAGAGCAGTTTTTGGTTCATAGTAAAATTGAACAGAAGGTACAGAAGGTACAGAAGTTTCCCACATGCCTGCTACCCCCACACATGCACAGCTTCTCTCATTGACATCCCACACCAGAATGGTGCATTTGTTACAATTGCTGAACCTACATTAACACATCATTATCACCCAAAGTCTATAGTCTACATTAGGGTTCACTCTTCGTGTTGTACGTTCTATGGGTTTGGACAAAGGTATAATGACATGTTTCTACCACTATAGTATCATATAGAATCAGTTCACCTCCCTCAAATCTTCTGTGTTCTGCCTGGTCATGCCTCTCTCTCCGTAACCCCTGGCAACAACTGATCTTTTCAGTATATCCATAGTTTTGCCTTTCCAAGAATTGCGTATAATTGGAATCATGTACTATGTAGCCTTTTAACACTGGCTTCTTTCACTTAGTAATATGTATTTGTTACCTTCTTAGCTTTTCATGACTTCATAACTCATTTCTTTTTAGCACTGGATAGTATTCCATCATCTGGATATACCACAGTTTTTTATCCATTCACCTCCTAAAGAACATGGTTGCCTCGATGTTCTGGCAATTACAAATGAAGCTATTGTAAACATCTGTGTGCAGGTTCTTGTGTCGACATAAATTTTCACCTCCTTTGGGTAAATACCAAAGAAAGTGACTGCTAGATCAAACGTTAAAATTATGCTTAGGTTTGTTAGAAGCTGCCATACTTTCATAGTGACTGGACCATTTTGCATTTCCAGCAGCAATGAATGAGAGTTATTGTTTCTCCACATCCTTGTCAGCATTTGGTGTTGTCAGTGTTCTGGCTTTTGGCTATTTTAATAGGTGTGTAGTGGCCTCTCATTTTTATTTGCATTTCCCTAAAGACATATAATGGGGAGCATTATATGCCTATTTGCCATTTGTAGTTCTTTTTTGAAAAATTAATTTTGTTAAGAAATACTTAATGTAAGATCTAACCTCTTAACAAATGTTTAAGTGTACAATGTAGTTATTGTACACTCTGTCGTTAACTATAGAGACAATGCTGTACATCAGATCTCTAGATCCACATCTTGCATAATTGAGACTTTATGTGTGATGATTAGCAGCTTCCCATTCCCCCATCCTGATTCCCTGGCAAGCACAATTCTGCTTTCTGATTTGATGAATTTACTATTCTGGGTACCTCATATAAGTGGAGTCATGTAGTATTTGTCTTTCTGTGGCTGGCTTATTTCACTTAGCATAATGTCCTCGAGGTTCATCCATGTTGCAGCATGTGTCAGAATGTCCTTCTTTTTTCAGGATAAATAATATCCCACTGTATGTATACGGCACCTTTTAAAAAATCCATGCATCTGCCAAAGGACATCAGGCTGTTGCCACATCTTGACTACTGTGAGTAGTGCTGCAATGAGCATTGGAGTGCTAATATCTGTTGGAGATCCTGATTTCAATGGTTTTGGATTGGATTGCTGCATCATATAGTATTTTTATTTTTAATTTTCTGAGGAATTTTTATTTTTTTTTTTATTTTTTATTTTTTTTTGAGACGGAGTCTTGCTCGGTAGCCCAGGCTGGAGTGCAGTGGCCGGATCTCAGCTCACTGCAAGCTCCGCCTCCCGGGTTTACGCCATTCTCCTGCCTCAGCCTCCCGAGTAGCTGGGACTACAGGCGCCCGCCACCTCGCCCGGCTAGTTTTTTGTATTTTTAGTAAAGACGGGGTTTCACGGTGTTAGCCAGGATGGTCTCGATCTCCTGACCTCGTGATCTGCCCGTCTCGGCCTCCCAAAGTGCTGGGATTACAGGCTTGAGCCACCGCGCCCGGCTAATTTTCTGAGGAATTTTTATAATGTTTTCCATAGTGGCTGCATCATTTTGCATTCTCATCAATAGTACAAGGTTTCCCATTTATCCACATTCTTACCAACATGCTTTTTATTTTTTTTCTGATAATAGCCATTATCTAAACAGGTGTGAGGTAGTATCTCATGGTTTTGGCTTGCACTTCTCTGATGATTAGTGTGATGTTGAGTATTTTTCAATTTTTCATATACATGTTGGCCATTTTTGTCTTCTTTGAAGAAACGTCTATTCAAGTCCAGGCCCATTTTTAAGTTGGATTATTAGTGTTTTTGCTATTGAGTTGCAGGAGTTTATTTAATTTCTGAAATTAAATATTACCATATAGGCTGGGCATGGTGGCTCATGCCTGTAATCCCAGCAATTTGGGAGGTTGAGGTGGGAGGATCACTTGAGGTCAGGAGTTCAAGACCAGCTTGACCAAAATGGTGAAACCCCATCTCTACTAAAAATACAAAAAAATTAGCTGGGCGTGGTGCTGCACGCCTATGGTCCCAGCTACTGAAGAGGCTGAGGCAGAAGAATTGCTTGAACCTGGGAGGCGGAAGTTGCAGTGAGCTGAGTTCATGACACTGCACTCCAGTCTAGGCAACAGAGCATGACTCTGTTTCAAAAAAAAAAAAAAAATGACCACATACATGTAGGATGATTTTCCATCCATCTTCTTTGGTGAGATGTCTGTTAAGGCATTTAGCCCCCTTTTTCTTTCTTTTCTTTTTCTTTTTTTTTTTTTTTTTTGAGAGAGAGGGTCTCACTCTGTCACCAAAGCTGGAGTGCAGTGGTGTGATCACTGGTTACTGCAGCCTCTACTTTCCAGACTCAAGGAATCCTCTGCCTCAGCCTCCTGAGTAGCTGGGACCACAGGTGCATGCCACCACACCTGGATAATTTAATTTCTGAAGTTAAATAAGAAATATTTAATTTTTGAAATTAACTTCTTATCTGACATATGGTTTGCAAATATTCCCTCCCATTCCTTTGGTTGCTTTTTTACTCTTTTGATTGTTTCCTTTGCTGTGGAAAAACTTCTTAGGTTGATGGACTTCCACCTGTCTATTTTTGCTTTTGCTGCCTGTGCTTTTGGTGTTGTATCCATGAAGTCATTGCCAAGACCAATGTCTTGATACTTTTCTACTATGTTTTCTTCTAGGAGTTTTACATTTTTAGGTCTTATATTTAAGTCTTTAATCAATTTCAATTAATTTTTGTTTATGGTGTAAGGGTCCAGTTTCATTCTATTGCGTGTGGATATCCAGTTTTCCCAATACATTTGTTGAAGAGACTGCCTTTTCCCTATTGCGTATACTTGGCGCCCTTGTCGAAGATCAGTCGACCATATATTTGTGGGATGATTTTTTATCTATATGTCTTCTTTGGTGAGATATCTGTTAAGGCATTTAGCACCCCCCCTTTTTTTTGAGACAGGGTCTCACTCTGTCACCAAAACTAAAAGTGCAGTGGTACAATCACTGCTTACTGCAGCCTCTACCTCCCGGGCTCAGGCAACCCGTTTCCTCAGCCTCCAGAGTAGCTAGGACCATAGGCACACACCACCATGCCTGGTTAAATTTTTTAAATTTGTTTGTAGAGATGGGGTTTCCCCATGTTCCCAGGCTGGTCTCGAACACCTGGCTTCAAGTAATCCTCCTGCCTCAGCCTCCCAAACTGCTGGGATTACAAGCATGAGCCACCATACACAACTTGGCCCGTTTTAAAAATCAGATTGCTTGTTTTCTTATTTTTAAGTTTAAGCGTTCTTTGTGTATTTTGTATAACAGTCCTTTATCAGATATATCTTTTCCAAATATTTTCTCTCAGTCCCTGGCTTGTCTTTTTATTCTCTTAACAGTGTCTTTCACAAAGCAGAAATTTCTAATTTTAATAAAGTTTAGCTTGTCAGTTCTTTCTTTCATGGATCATGCCTTTGGTGTTGTATATAAAAAGTCAGCACCAAACCCAAGATCATCTAGATTTTTCTCCTACGTTATCTTCTAGGAATTTTATTGTTTTGTGTTTTACATTTAGTTTTGCGATCTATTTGAGTAAATTTTTGTGAAGAGTTTAAAGCCTGTGTCTAGATTCATTTTTTTTTGAATGCAGATGTCCAGTTGTTCTAGCATCATTTGTTGAAAAGACTGTCTTTCCTCCATTGTATTGCCTTTGCTTCTTTGTCTATGATTAGTTGACTATATTTTTATGAGTCTATTTTTGGGCTTCTATTTTATTGCATCAATCTATTTGTTTACTCTTTCACCAATATCACACTATCTTTATTACTATACCTTTATAGCAAGTCTTGAAGTTGGTATTGTCAGAACTTCAACTTTATTCTTGTTTATCATTTCATATCATATCATATCTGTTGGCTATTCTGGGTCTTTTGCCTATCCATATAAAATTTAGAATCAGTTTGGTGATATCCACAAAATAACTTGATGGGATTTTGATTGAGATTGTGTTGAATTTCTAGAACAAGATGGGAAGAACAGACATCTTAACTACATTGAGTCCTTCTATCCATGAACATGGAATATCTCTTCATTTATGTAGTTCTCTGATTTCTTTTATCAATTGTATAGTTTTCTTCCTATAGACCTTGTACATATTTCATTAAATTTAAAATTATTTTATTTGTAGTGGTGCTAATGTAAATGGTACTGTGTTTTCATTTTCAAATTACACTTGTTTCTTGCTAGTAAATGGTAAAGCAATTGACTTTTGCATATGAACATTGTATATAGCGGGCTACCTTGCTATAATTTGTACCACTTTTTTTTTTTTTTTGTTTTGTTTTCTGCTTACTTTGGATTTCTTTTATTTTCTTCTTTTTCTGGTTTCCTAAGGTAGAAATTTAGATTGTTGATTTTAGATTTTTTTCTTTTCTAACATATGCATTCAATGCTATAAATTTTCCTTTAAGCACTGGTTTTTCTGTAACCTGTAATAAACTGCAGTTTCAGTTTTATTTATTTTAAAATATTTTGAAATTTCTCTTGAGATTTCTTATTTGACTGCTGTGTTATCTAGAAATGTATTATTTAATCTCCAGATTATTTGGGGATTTTGCAGTTAATCTTTCTGTTAATTTCTAGTTTAATTCCATTGTGTTTTGAGAGCATATATTGTATGATTTGTGCTCTTTTAAATTTGTTAAGGTGTTTTTTATGGCCCAGAATATATTCTATCTTGATGAATGTTCCATGTGAGTTTGTGAAGAATGTGTATTCTGCTGCTATTGGATGAAATAGTCTATAGATGTATTATATCAAGTCGATTGATGGTTTTCTTGAGTTCGACTTTGTCCTTACTGATTTCCTGCCTGCTGGATCTATCCATTTCTGATAAAGAAGTGTTAAGGTCTCCAACCCTAATAGTGGATTCATCTACTTCTCCTTGCAGTTCTATCAGGTTTTGCCTCACATGTTTTTGACACTCTGTTGTCAGGCTCATACACAGTCTCTTTTCAATGGTACATTTAGACCCCTGATGTTTAAAATGATTATTTATAGAGCTGGATTAACATATATCATGGTTGTTCCTGTTGTATATTTGTTATTCGTGTTCTTTGTTTCTATTTTTGTCTTCTCCTTTTCTGCCTTTTATGATTTTAATTAAGCATTTAACAATATTTCTTTCCTTTCTTAATGTATGAGTTATATTTCCTTTTTTTTACTTTTTTCAGTGGTTGCTCTAGAGTTTGTCATATGCATTTACAGCCAATCCAAGTCTTCTTTCAAATAATATGATACTGCTTCATAGGTAACATGATTACCTTTTCATAATAAAATAATTCTAATTCCTCCTTCCTATCCCTAATATCACATTGTTGTCATTCATTTTACTTATACATAAACATATATATGTATATATAATCAAATGCTGTTGTTGCTAGTATTATTTTGAATAAAACATTATCTATTGGATCAATGAAAAATAAGAAAAATAAAAATTTTTATTTTTTCTTAACTTATTCCTTCTCTGATGATCTTTTTTTTCTTGATGTAGATCCAAGTTTCTGGCCTATATATGTTTTCTTCTCTCTAAATAATCTTTTTAAACATTTCTTGCAAGGCAGATCTATTTACAACCCTTTCCCTCAGTTTTTGTCTGAGAAAGTCTTTATTTCTCCTTTATTTTTAAAGGATAATTTTACAGGGCATAGAATTCTAGGTTGATGATTTTGTTTTGTTTTGTTTTTCTCTCTTAACACTTTCAGTATTTCAGACTACTCTCTTCTTGTTTGCATGGTTTCTGAGGAGAAGTTCAGATGTAATGAACTCCTCTATAGGTAAGGTGTTTTTTCATCTGACTTCCTTCAAAATTGTTGCTTTATCTTTGATTTTCTATAGTTTTAATATGATATGCTTAGGAGTAGTTTTTTGTTTGTTTGGGTTTTTTTTTTTTTTTTGCATCAATCCTGCTTGATGTTCTCTGAGCTTCTTGGATCTGTGGTTTGGTGTCTAACATTAAGTGGGGGGAAATTCCCAGTCATTATGGCTTCAAGTATTTTTTATGTACCCTTTTGCTGTTTATGCTCCTTCTAGCATTCTCATCACATCTGATTACACCTTTTGTAGTTGTCCCGTAGTTCTTGGATATTCTGTTCTCTTTTTTCTTTTCAGTTACTTTTCTCTTTACTTTTTAGTCTTGGTAGTTTCTACTGAGATATCGCCAAACTCAGAGATTCTTGCCTCAGTCTACTAATTAGCCCATCAAAAGTATTCTTCATTTCTCTTAACATTGTTTTTTTATCTCTAGTTTTTTTTAATTCTTTTTTTGAATTTCCATGTCTCAGCTTATATTTCCCATCTGTCCTTGCATGCCCTCTACTTTATTCCTTAGAGTCATTAGTATCTTTATCATTGTCTTGGTTCATTTGTGCTGCTATAACAGAATACCACAGATGAGATAATTTATACAGAACTGAAATTTATTTCTCACAACTCTGGAGGTTGAGAAGTCCAAGATCAAGTTGTTAGTATCCGGTGTCTGGTGCCTTCTTGCTGTGTCCTCCCATGGCAGAAGGCAGAAGAACAAGTGAGAATGAAAGTTGTATTCTTACATACTAGAAGAGTGAAAAAGAGAGACCCTACTCCTGCAAACCCTTTTGATACTGGCATTAATCCATTCATAAGGGCAGGGCCCTCATGACCTGAAAACCTTCCATTAGGCCCACCTATCAGTATCATTGCATCGAGGATTAAGTTTTCAATACAAGAGTTTTAGAGTGGACAAAAACATTTCAACTATAACAATTATAGTTGTTTTACATGGACACGGGGAGGGGAGCAACACACACTGGAGCCTGTTGGTGCATAGGGTGAGGGGAGGGAGACCATTAGGAAAAATAGCTAATGCATGCTGGGCTTAATACCTAGGTGATGGGTTGATAGATGCAGCAAACCACCATGGCACACATTTGCCCAAGTAACAAACCTGCACATCCTGCACATGTACTGGAACTTAAAGTAAAAATAGTAATTGAAAAAAAAAGGAATGGAAAAACCACAATTACTTTTGCCCCAACCTAATACTTGAATTCAGTTTAACAAAGTCTGACTTTGATTTTGACTTGAACTGTAGCATCACTTGTTCAATTTCAGGCACTGCTCAATTTACTTTTCTGAAATTAACCATTAGCAATATGTTTGATCTTGGGAAAGACAGGGTAATAAGCATCACTTAGAGACACAGTTCAGCCTAAAAAAATAGTTGTTTAAATAGTTGTTTTATTCCCAGTCTAGTAATTCCAACATCCTTGCTATGTTTCAGTCTGGTTCTGATGCTAGCTCTGTGTCTTCAAACTGTGTTTTTTGCCCTTCAGTATGCCTTGTAATTTTTTTCCTGATAGCTGGGCATGATGTACTGGTCAAAAGGACTTGTCGTAAATAGGCCTTTAGTAATCTCACGGTAGGTGTGGGGAGAGGGGAAACATTCTATAGTCCTGTGATTAGGTCTTTGTCTTTTAGTGAATCGATGCCTCTGGACTATGAACTTCACATGCGTTTCTCAGTTTCCCCTGCTTAGGAGGGACAGAATGGCTGGAGAGGGCTGGAGTAGGGTATTTGTCTTCTACTGCATGGAAGTATAGAGGGGGCTGAAATTGAGTATTTCACTTCCCCCAAGACACCTGGGCTCTGATAAAACCCCATCAAGTTAGGCTATAGTCAAATAGCAGATCTTGTTAAGGACAGATGAGGGATGAGCACGGTGGCTCACACCTGTAATCCCAGCACTTTGGGAAGCTGAGGTTGGTGGATCGGGAGGTCAGGAGTTCAAGATCAGCCTGTTCAAGATGGTGAAACTCTGTTTCTACTAAAAATACAAGAATTAACTGGGTGTGGTGGCGGATGCCTGTAATCCCAGCTACTCGGGAGGCTGAGGCAGGAGAATCACTTGAAACCAGGAGGCAGAGGTTGCAGTGAGCCAAGATCACGCCAATGCACTCTAGCTTGGGTGACAGCAAAACTCCACCTCAAAAAAAAAGAAAAGAAATAACTGATTGGGGCCAGGCACAGTGGCTCACACCTGTAATCCCAGCACTTTGGGAGGCCGAGGCAGGTGGATGACTTGAGGTGAGGAATGTAAGACCCACCTGGCCAACATGGCAAAACTCTGTCTCTACTAAAAATACAAAAATTATCCAGGCATGATGAGTTTGAGGCAGGGGAATCACTTGAACTCGGGAGGCGGAGGTTGCAGTGAGCTGAGATCATACCACTGCACTCCAGCCTGGGTGATAGAGCGAGGCTCCATCTCGAAGAAAATAAAAAAATATATAAAAAAAGAACACAATGGAAGAGAGTGCTGTATTGTATTTCAAGTGGTTTCTTTCCCCCTCCCACCCCGCTAGAAGCATGAGGGGAAGTTTTTCTCTGATATTCACTGTAATAACCCAGTAGAGCTCTAAGAGGCAAACCTCACAAAATGGCCCCCTACCTCCCCATGACTGGGGCGTGGGGGGGTTTAACTGTCAGATTTGTACACAACGAGTCTCTGGCAATTGGTCAATTATAATTCAGGTTTTCCTGCCCGGTTTTGGTCCCCACAGAGGTCTCTGCTCTGATAAGTTGTTTTCTATATCTACCTGTCTGTCTCTCCAGTTTCAGAAGCAGCAGTTTGCTCTGTGATCTCACTCTTACAGACCCAAGTCAGGTTGCTGAGTTTTCAGTTTGCTCAGCTTTCCACCTGTTATGATGAAGGGGCAGCTTCCAAGTTTGGCTTTAAATGCCAAACTGGAAACTGGACTTCCACAAACATTTTTGATCAGCCTGTGACAAGACAAACACAGGAAATGAGGGAAAGCATTTAGAGACCTGTATAGCATTTGACATTGCCACGGTACCAGAGTGTACCATTTTGTATTTCATAGAATTAGCTTTCTAGCAGATTGGAAATTAGAAACAAAACAACAATAATAGCTGATAGAAGGAGAAGCATGGGACTGGGAGGCAGTCCAGAAAATGATGATTTGGGGTGAGAACGTTACTGTTTTTGCTGTTGTCTAGAAGGTGCCCATAGATCCTGGGGGAAAAGGTTGAATTCTCTGGGGTGCACAGGGAAGTGGTTTTCAGAGGAGATGTGATGGGGAGGGTCCAGCAGCCTAGGAGAGGGCACAGATTTCCCTTACCCCACCTACCTCACCCCTGCTGTTAGAGTCATCTTCCTAAAGTGAGATCTGATCATATTGTGCCCTTGCTTAAATGCTTTTTAAGGATTTTATTTTTTTGAGACAGAGTCTCACTGTGTCCCCAAGGCTGGAGTGTGGTGGCGCAAACTCAGTTCACTGCAACCTCTGCCTCCTGGATTCAAGTGATTCTCCTGCCTCAACCTCCCAAGTAGCTGGAATTACAGGAGCGCACCACCACGCCTGGCTAATTTTTGTATTTTTGATAGAGTTGAGATTTCACCATGTTGGTCACGCTGGTTTCAAACTCCTGACCTCAAGTGTTCTGCCCGTCTTGGCCTCCCAAAATGTGGGGATTACAGGTGGGAGCCACCGTGCCCTGCTGTTTAAATCCTTTAGAAATATCCTCCTGCACTTAAACAAATTTACAAGAAAAAAAAAATCCCATCAAAAAGTGGGCAAAGGATATGAACAAACATTCTCAAAAGAAGACATTTATGCAGCCAATAAACATATGAAAGAAAGCTCAACATCATTGACCATTAGAGAAATGCAAATCAAAACCACACTGAGATACCCTCTCATGCCAGTCAGAATGGCAATTATTAAAAAGTCAAGAAACAATAGATGCTGGCGAGGCTGTGGAGAAATAGGAACACTCTTACACTGTTGGTGGGAATGTAAATAAGCTCAACCATTGTGGAAGACAGCGTGGTGATTCCTCAAGCATCTAGAACCAGAAATACCATTGACCCAACAATCCCATTACTGGGTATATACCCAAAGGATTATGTATCATTCTACTATCAAGACACATGCACATGTATGTGTCTTAATTTAATTTAGGAGAGCTAAATAATTAAACATGAGGCCAAAGTACATAAGAAAGCGGCAGCCTTTTATTGCAAACATGCACACACTCTCGGGCGAGGTTCTCCAGTCCTCAGGTATGGGGCCAGGGAAGTCGCACTGGCACTCTAGGGTGAGGTTCTCCGGCCCACGAAAACGGGGGTCGAAGAAGTCACACCGCCTCCTGCCGGCCACGGACTTTTATGCATTGGTACTGGAAGGGGGAGGGCAGTGGGCGGGATAAGGGCATGATGGGGCGTCTCCGTAGGCGTGGCCCGGTAAGTTTCAATCTCTTTGGATTGACATCACCTGGCGCATGCTCGGTTGTCCTGCACATTCCCGCACCCGGGAAGATGGTGATGAAGAACCCAGAAGCAATCGGGACTGTGCCATCTTATTCAGCTTCCTCCATTTTGGTCCCTTCTCCCTCACCCAAACAGTTTGTTTACTGCAGCACTATTTACAACAGCAAAGACATGGAACCAACCCAAATGACCATCAATGGTAGACTAGATAAAGAAAATGTGGTACATGTACACCATGGAATACTATGCAGTCATAAAAAGGAATGAAATCGTGTCCTTTGCAGGGACATGGATGAATCTGGAAGCCATCGTCCTCAGCAAACTAACACAGGAACAGAAAACCAAACACCGCATGTTCTTATAAGTGGGAGGTGAACAATGAGAACACATTGTCACAGGGAGAGGAACATCACACATCAGGGCCTGTTGTGGGGTGAGGCGCAAGGGGAGGGAGAGTGTTAGGACAAATTGCTAATGCATGTGGGGCTTAAAACCTAGATGATGGGTTGATATGTGCAGCAAACCACCATGGCACACATATACCTATGTAACAAACCTGCATGTTCTGCATTTGTATCCTGGAACTTAAAGTAAAATCACAATAAAAATTAAAATTAAACAGAAACATCCTCCTGCCCTCCACTTCTCAACAGTGCCATTCACAAGGTCTTTCGCTGCCGGACTGGCAGACTATTCCAGCCTTGTTTCCCATCTCTTCAGCCTATGCACCCTTCTCTCCCAGAAGCTGCGTTTCTTAGGGTAGACCATGACATACATGACCCCCCCCACGCCTGTGGGTCTGCTGCGTCTTCCGTTTGGAGGGTCTTCCCTCGTCTCATCCTATTCTGATGAAATCCACACACCCTTTCACATCCTCCTCTTTGAGGCTTCCCTGCACTTGAGGTCAAATGCATGGGCAGGAACCAGGTGTTCAATCAATGTTGAGCCATCTAGGTGGCAACTACTTTGTCATTGCAATGCAAAGGCAGCCATAAACAAGTGCTCCAGTAGCATTTACAAAAACAGGCCGTAGGCTGGATTTAGTTTGCCAAGCCCTGTTCTAAAGGAGAGAAAAGGTCCCCTTTTTTTTGCCCTGTCACTGAAAAGGGAATGTGGAGCTGAAAAGGGAACTTTCAAATTCAACCACTCCTCTGATGACTTGATGGTTCTGAGTCTTCATTGGGTGTTTCACAACTGGCAAGTGGGGTGTGTTTTAGGCCTTTGTGATCTCCAAATAACACAGACCTCTGCATCTGGATGTCTTAAGGCTGAGGTGGGGGTAGGGAGGGGCGAACAGGGAAGAAGCTATTTAAAGCTGGGTTGGGGGGAGGTGCTTTCTAGGACAGAAACAGATTTGCTGGGGTTCCTGTCCTTCTCAGGGAGAGAGACTTAATTTTATTGATTGATTGATTGATTGATATTTCGAGACGGAGTCTTGCTCTGTTGCCCAGGCTAGAGTGCAGTGGCATGATCTCGGCTCACTGTAAACTCCACCTCCCAGGTTCAAGGGATTCTCCTGCCTCAGCCTCCCTCCCGAGCCACCATCCCTGGCTAATTTTTGTATTTTTAGTAGAGATGGGGTTTCGCCATGTTGACCAGGCTGGTCTCGAACTCCTGATCTCAAGTGATCCATCCACCTCGGCTTCCCAAAGTGCTGGGATTACAGGCATGAGCCACCATGTCCAGCCTGGGAGTTAACTTTAAAGCAAGCATTGGCCAACTTTTTCTATTAAGAGCTATATAGTGAATATTTTTGGCTTTGTGGCCCAGGCAAAGTTACTTTGTCACTGCATTGCAGAGGCAACCATAGACTAGAGGGTGTAACTATGCTCCAATGACACTTGTACAAGAGCGTTCCAATGACATTTACAAAACAGGCTGCAGACTGGATTTAGCTGACCGACACCTATTCTCAAGGAGAGAAGAATTCCCCTTCTTCTGCTCTGTCTCTAAACAGCCTTTCAAAGACCTCGCTAGGATTGCCTTTGGGGTTTTTAAATCCCCAGATCTGTTCTCCCCCAAAATGTCGTAAACAATGAATTATCTGCCCCGTCTTGCCAATTTATTGCAGAAGTCTGAAATGTCCTTCACTAGTGGAGTGGAAGATGTATGCACCCCCCCTTTTTTTTTTTTTTTTTTTAAGGCTGGCTACAGTGGCGAGTTCTCGGCTCACTGCAACCTCCACACCCAGGGTTTAAGCAATTTTCCTGCCTTAGCCTCTGGAGTAGCTGGGATTACAGGCATCAGCCACCACGCCTGGCTAATTTTTTGTATTTTTAGTAGAGACAGGGTTTCACCATGTTGGCCAGGCTGGTCTCGAACTCCTGACCTCAGATGATCTTCCCACCTCAGCCTCCCAAAGTGCTTGGATTACAGGAGTGAGCCACTGCGCACATTCTAAGCATTGTGTAAGTGCTTGTAAAATTTTTTACTCAGGTCTTTATGAGATAGACACATGAAGTTCTTCTAAAACCTCACCATAAAGCAATTTGGTAATGTCAGGAGTGCCCTATGTTTCAGTGGGCTGTGTGAATTTTGGACTGGGAGAGTAAAGTTCAGCTGGTCATAAACTTGGATAAGGCTGGGCACAGTGGCTCACATCTGTAATCCCAGCATTTTGGGAGGCCAAGGCAGGCAGATCACTTGAGTCCAGGAGTTTGAGACCAGTCTGGCCAACACGGAGAACCCCGCCTCTACTAAAATACAAAAATTAGCCTGGTGTGGTGTCACACACGTGAAATCCCAGCTACCTGGGAGACTGAGGCAGGAGAATTGCTTGAATCTGGGAGGCAGAGGTTGCAGTGAGCCAAGATCGCACCATTGCCCAATGGGCGCATCTTGCCCAAACTGGGCAAGGGAGCAAGACTCCATCTCCAAATAAATAAATAAATAAAATAAACTGGGGTAAGGCTGGGGACTGAGAGGCTACCCATGTCCCTAGTATGGTTATGCTATCCACAATTCACAGCCTATGGGAAAAAACACAAAGGTTACTAACATATTTGAGTTAATAGAGTGGTGGACAGTATAGTAATGCATAAATTATGCCCATAGACATTAAACATTAAAGGCAAACATGCCCACTTCTATGGTGATATACTCTGCAAAATGCCCAAAGAGCCATGTAAATTAAAATCTAAAACAATGGAATCACTAAAACTCTGACATAACCTGTACCAGGCAAGGAGGTGAAGGAAGCTTGCTAACAATATAGGGAACCTTTTGTCACCTCCCTCTGCCCCCAAGGGGCTCCATGGAGGTCACCTGCTACCTTATTTCCCCAAAGCCACAAATCAGGACATCTTTTGTTAGCCTGGCTGAATGGGACTGCCTAGTAGTGAAGCTAGTGCTGGAGGAGCTGTGAGTCTGGGACTCTGACTTCATCCTTCTGATCTCCTGGTGCCATTTTGAATGTCTTCAGATTAGTCTTCTATTCTGAAACCTAACCAGAGCCAGATATTATTCACCCAGCATCTTTTCCTCCCAGATGCAGCCAAAATCAATGTGTGCATCATAGCTTTCAGCAGGTTGAGTTCCTCTAAAATTTCAAATTCCTCTCTTTCACTTTCCTTATATTTCACATCTCTAAATACCCCCAAGAAAAATTGATGATATACCTGTTATCGCCCATCTCTTTTTTATCTGACATCTGAATGCCTTGTAAATTATGTTTCCGTTCAACAATTTATTGAACATCTACTATAACTGTATGTTGTAAAACCGAGTAAGAGTGGTATAGAATATGATTTCATCATCACATGGATGCATAAACTGATTTATTTTCCTATAGACTCTTTTTATTGGAGTGTAGTGCATGTAAGTTAATAATTTTATACCTCTTTTCTCACCATTTATCTTTAGATATTTAGTTTTTCATTTTAAAAATCCATTTTGAATAAATACACTGTCAGTTTTGAAGAGGACTGGTTTATCTTAGTTCATTCTAATGTTATGTACTTTTATGCTTGAATTATTTACTATGGGTTGGTTATTGACCTATTTTACTTGTTGTTTTATGGAACACATATTTTCAGTGGAGACAGTTAGGCTAAGCTATATTTATTTATACCACAGTACATTAACCATAAAACTATCTAACTACAGTGAAACGATGCTAATCTGAAACCCTCAGGGAATGGGTTATTCAAGATAGCCCAGTTTTCAGAATTAACATTAACTATTTGTGATGGAAATCTTTCTAAAATGGATTATACTTTCCCCTCTCATCTTGAAAGCATATCAAGTCTCATTTAACTTTGGTAATAACTCATCGTCATCAGTAAGAATTGGACTGTTCTCATGAAAGGACTTGGCCCTTTTGTTTTGTTTTAGTTATTTTGGTTTTTTATTTTCTGTTTAGCTCTCATTAGCGTTTCTTGGAAGCTTTCTGTTTCTTCAATTGCTGTCAGCTGTATTTCTCATAGGCTCTACCTGTGGGCCTTGCCCTGCCCTTCAAAGTGCTGCTTTTATGCTTCTGTGGACTGGGAGACCAGGTAGTGGAGCTTATTAGAAGATAGCAAGCATGAAAAAGGGCTTCCAGAGCCCACTAATGGGCCAGATGCCACAGTTGTATATGAACTTGCAAGCAAGTCTTTTCTCAGTTCTCTGTGTATTTTAGCCAATTGGGTGTTAAAATGAGGGGCATCTGCTCTAACCCCCTCCTTTGACATCCTGCCCCACTTCACAGAGTTCTGCAGAGGCTGATTCTAACCAGGATAGGTGAGCCATCAGGCCTCGAGTCTGGGAACTAAGGGAAATAGTTGAATACACCTTAGAAAATAAAATTGAAGCAGGCCTCATTTTAAGTTTATGGTTTATTAAATGACACCTATATTGAGATAATATCCTGTTAATTCCCCTTCTCTTCTTTATCCTATTGCTCCCCCCCCTTTTTTTTTAAATAAACTCTAAATATATCTTCTTTTGACTTGTAATTTACTGGGACTAAAGCTAAAGCCTTAATTTTTTATTTTTTATTTTTTTGAGACAGAGTCTCGCTCTGTCACCCAGGCTGGGGCGCAATGGTACAATCTCGGCTCACTGCAACCTCCATCTCCCAGATTCGAGTGATTCTCATGCATCAGCTTCCCAAGTAGCTGGGATTACAGGCACGTACTACCATGCCTGGCTATTTTTTGTATTTTTAGTAGAGACAGGGTTTCGCCATGTTGTCCAGGCTGATCTTGAACTCCCGACCACAAGTGATCTGCCTGCCTCAGCCTCCCAAAGTGCTGGAATTAACAGGCATGAGCCACTGCACTCAGCCTAAAGCCTTAATTCTAAAACAGCATCTCTAGTGAAAATTGCAGAGTCCACAATTATTCTAACCTTTCTCTTTTTGTTAGGCACATTATTATGGATTCACTGCATATGTTTTTTACTTTAGGTACTTTGCACAGTAACATGAGAAATGCTTTGTTAAATGGCAGGTAAACGTTAGCCTGGAAGCCTTGGGTATCTTACATTTACATGCTGCTTTACAACTTCTGCAGCAGCTTCATCTTTTCTCACTGGACCTTGAGAACAATGCAGAGATTACATTGTCCCCCATGTCAGAGGCAGGAGATCAGGGGTGCAGAGGTGTGGAGTGACCCATCCTAGATCACACCACTGTTCGCACTCTCAACTTTGAGCTCAGATCCTCTGCTTCCAAGGTCGGTGGAGTTTTCTCACTGGCTTCATGTACTGGTATTGGTGGGATAATAGGTGAGACTTAGTTCTGACTGTGTAGATTGGGGCTGCCAACCCCTGTGAGTACATGGAGTGTCAGGTCACAAGGAGGGGAACTTGATGGGCATGTGATCCTGAGGGGGTCCATGTCTCATCATCTGCGGCTAGTCGTCATCCTGCTGCTGCAGCTGGAGATGGGTGGAGACTGTCTGGGATTTGATGACCAACTCCAACTGGTTAGCTTGGTGCAATAACTGGGGACCCTGATACTAAATATAGTAACTTTAATTATAACCGTCTCATGTTTTTAGAGAACTGGGTGTTGTTTTGTTTAGTTGTGTTTTGGCCACATATTAGAAGTCAGTTAAATTCTGGTCCATTTCTTCATATAAAAAATATCTGTGCCACTGGTATTCAAAGCATAAGTTTTCTTTATTTTGATTTATTTATTTATTTTTTTTTGAGATAGAGTCTTGCTCTATCACGCAGGCTAGAGTATAGTGCAATCTCGGCTCACTGCAACCTCTGCCTCCCCAGTTCAAGCAATTCTCCTGCTTCAGCCTCCCAAGTAGCTGGGATTGCAGGTGTGCACCACTATGTCCGGCTAATTTTTGTATTTTTAGTAGAGATGAGGTTTTACTACATTGGCCAGGCTGGTCTTGAACTCCCAACCTCATGATCCACCCGCCTTGGCCTCCCAAAGTGCTGGGATTAGAGGCATGAGCCACCATGCTTGGCCAATTTTGACTTTTTGATTTTAAAATATAGCCGTTTTTTGGGCTGGAAAAAAAAAAGGTCTTTGGCAAAAATAATTTGTATAACTGGATGTAATACGTCTTTTAGAAATTCTATGGCTTATTGTTTTAAGAATTATTTTATAAGATATATTAAGCTGTTGTTTCTAAAGGTCTATTAAGATATTACCTTCCATATAGATTAATATTTAAATAAACCTTAAATAAATTTTTATTTTTATTTTCATTTATATGTGAGTGTGTGTATTTGCTGATTGACTGGAGATTACTTCCGGAAAAGTCAACTCAACCTCAGAATTCTAATATGTTCTCTTTACCCAGTTAAGTTTTTTTTTTAATCAGAAATTTAGGCTGATTTATTTATTTAACCGACTGGTGCTATCCAGTTAGTCCTATAATTAAAAATTCATTTCTCAAAGATGTTACTAAAATCTTAGAAATATTAAAGTTTTAACCCTAAAGATGGGTATGGAAGTGATTAAATTTTCCCTATTATTTTTTTCTCTCTCTCCCAGCGTGATTAATTTCACTTTCTGTGTCTTAGTCCATGAGCCCTAATGCTTCTGCTGAGATTCCTAATTCAGTGAAACCTGTTTAGGGGATCATCTCTGTTAGGCAGACAGCTGCTGAAAAGGCATTCACTTTCCGAGCATGGAGTTTAGATTATGGCCAATCAAGACTCTGGGCTGGAAGAACACCTGTCAGAGACGTTTTTCTACAAGGAGATGGTCTCTTTAATCAGATTTCATTGTACTTCAGAAAAAGGTTTATTTTAAAATGTGAGTAAAATGGCATCTGCTTTTATAATTCATCCTTTTCAGCTGAAACACCAATTTAGAGCTTATTTATGACATTGTTCTATGGTGAAACGAGAAACTGCCACAAAGCATTTGAAAAGGAAGAGCTTTCCCAGGCATCCGATTTGTAATTTTCTTTTGTGAAAAAAATATAAAATTTTTTTTGAACTTTCCTACGTGAATATAATTAACAATAGTAATTCCTGTGAACAAACTTTCAAAACATTTAAGCTAAATTGTGAAAACATGTAATGAAACCTGGGAAACTTCCCTATTTTGAAATATGTTGCATTTATCTGTGAACAATGCAAAGTATTATTGATACTGATTGGTGTTTGGAGAAACTACAGTCGACTTTCAACTCGGCTCTAATTAGAGGCACCGTGACGTACATAAAATGCAGGTACTTACTCACATCTGCAGACTCTATTGAGTGTAACTATTAGAAGACAAACTTCATTTTGCAAACTAATTTAATGGTATAACAGTGTGCAGACCAGAATATCAGTTAATTTTCAAAACATTTTATTTTATACCAATTAGCTCAGGTCCTGGAGGGCAAAATGACAAGAGGTTACTCGTTCACTATGTATTTAATTAATTGAAAAATGCTCAAATTGCTTTTACAGTTGTTATTAAAAAGTAGAATCAGTGTTGCCAGTGCTCAACCATAATTGGAACCCCAGGGAATTAAATATTTAGCATTAGTAATGTAACAGCACTTAGGACACAAATTTCTATTTTCGTAATGAAAGCTATACACTGTGAGTGCAAGCGGCTGAAACGACAGCTGTGACAAGTGAAATGGCCTGGGATATTTCAATAAGACACCTCATTGGACAGCAAGTCTTACCACATTACTCGTTTGTAAGAGATCTGCAAGTTTAATTCCCAATAGAAACCCGTTACCCAAGTATTTAGATTTCTAATTGCATGCAGGATGAACAGTTGGGCAAATGTCTTGCCATAAGTGGCTGAAATGTATAGTGCTTGCTAAATAATCCTATATAAGTTCATGCCTTTGTCAATTTAAAAATAGTGAGACTGTCAGGGGATAAAGATCTTGTTTGTTTTAAGTTTAATTACATTTTAAGCATAAATGCTTTCAGTGCTACAATGAGAAAAGTTGGATATTGGGCTCTAATGAGCTGCAGGGGTAGACGGCTAGAGACCCTAAGGGATTCACTCCGTAAATTAACTGGATAAAAGTACTTGGTTAGGATATAGTTGATGGCTGAACTGTTCTTAAAACCCAGCTATAGAGCTGTCTCTCACTCCTGTTTTCATTCTAAACAGGCCCTGTAGAGACTTAAATAGCCTCCTGTTACAACTGTTCGACTTGTCAAAATGTATTATATTACTCCACTAATAAATAGTATTAAAGGGTATTTGACTGCATTTCTCGTTTTCAGAGGGGATCAGGTTGATAAACACAACTGGTATACATTGGCCTTATTTTAATTTGTTTATGTCACCTAAGTAATATTGAAGGTACACGGTTTGAATGTGCAAACATTACTTTCCTGGAGATGTAAAACCTACAAATATTATGTACAATGGAAGCAATTAATGAAGGCTATTAGAGAATTGTTATCCTTGAAAGATGTATGACTTTGACATTTTAGCTCTCATTCAAAGTATTAGAAACCCCATAGCTAAACTAACATTCTTTGAAGCATGACTGGACTAATTCCTTTGCCAATCATTTTATATCTTTTGGAAAAAAAGTTATAGGATACATTGATTTCATAATTTTCTTTTGCTTACCATTGTCCCTGTATCAGTTTTTGAGAATTTATTTATATTTCTTTTCTATTTTATTTTTTGTATTTTTCAAAGCAATACATGGACTGGGCACGGTGGCCCGCGCCTGTAATCCCAGCACTTTGGGAGGCCGAGGCCAGTGGATCACTTGAGGTCAGGAGTTCAAAACCAGCTGGGCCAACATGGCAAAGCCCTGTCTCTACTAAAAATGCAAAAACTAGCTGGGCGTGGTGGCATGCACCTGTAATTCCAGCTACTTGGGAAGCTGAGACATCAGAAGCACTTGAACCTGGCGGGCAAAGGTTACAGTGAGCCAAGATTGCACCACTGCACTCCAGCCTGGGCAATAAAGTGAGACTCTATCTCAAAAAACAAAAACAAAACAATACATGCTTACATTAAAAGAAAAAATAGAGAAGAAGAATGTAGGCTGGGTGTGGGGCTCACTCTTGTAATCCTGACATTTTGGGAGGCTGAGTCAGGTGGAACACCTGAGGTCAGGAGTTTGAGACAAGCCTGGCCAAGATGGTGAAACTCTGTCTGTACTAAAAATACAAGAAATTAGCCAGGCATAGTGGCAGGTGCCTGTAATCCCAGCTATGTGGGAGGCTGAGGCAGGACAATTGTTTGAACCCGGGAAGCAGAAATTGCAGTGAGCCGAGATTGTGCCACTGTACTCCAGCCTGGGCAACAAGAGCAAAACTCCGTCTCAAAAAAAAAAAAAAAAAAAAATTGTAGTTTATTTGATAAAGTCTCCCTCTCCCTTTGACTCTCTCGCCTGTCCTACTTCCCTGCCTGGTGGTCACTTTTGCTAACAATTTGAAGGAGTCCTTTTGTAACATGTTCTGTGCATATTCTACATAGGAACATATGGGTGTATTATATGTATATATTACATATATCATATTAGTATTATTCCATAGAAGTCTGTGACTTGCTTTTTTTTTTCACTTTTTATTTTATTTGTTTATTTTATTTTTTTTCTGAGATGGGTCTCACTCTGTTGCCCAGGCTGGAGTGCAATGGTGCCATCTCAGCCCACTGCAACCTCTGCCTCACGGGTTCAAGCGATTCTCCTGCCTCAGCCTCCCAAATAGCTGGGATTACAGATGCCCGCCAACACACTTGGCTAATTTTTGTATTTTTAGTGGAGATGCGATTTCACCATGTTGTTCAGGATGGTCTCGATCTCTTGACCTTGTGATCCGCCCACCTTAGCCTCCCAAAATGGTGGGATTACAGGCCTGAGCCACTGTGCCCGGCTTTTCACTTATTTTATTACAGACATGTTCCTCTATAGGTGCTCAAGATCATTCTTATTGTATTTAATAGCTATTTATTATCTCTATTTTGGAGGTAAAAAATTTACTTATTTCCTATCCATGTCCTTTAAAGCCATATATCCAGTTTTCGTTTTGGCAAATAATGCCATGGGGAATTTTGTTTTTTTGTTTTTTTTTTAAGACAGAGTCTCACTCTGTCACCCAGGCTGGAGTGCAGCAGTGCCACCTCGGCTTACTGCAACCTCTGCCTCTCAGGCTCAAAGAAATTTTCCCCCCTCAGCCTCCAGAGTAGCTAGGACCACAGATGCATGCCATCACGCCTGACTAATTTTTTTGCATTTCTGGTAGAGACAGGGTTTCATCATGTTGCCCAGGCTGGTCTTGAACTCTTGAGCTCAAGTGATTCACCTGCCTCTGCTTCCCAAAGTGCTGGGATTACAGGCGTGAGCCACGGCACCCGGTGGCCCATGGGGAATTTGTGAGTGTGCTAAGTGTGTGAGCTTGCAGCACATGTTTGTATATACATCTTTGTGTATATGTCATAATACAATATTGAATTGCCATCTATTGATTACTCTATGCCATGCATTATTCAAAACACCTTTACATGTATTAACTTATTCTATCTTTGCAATAAATAATTAAGAGGTATTATTATCCCTATTTTCCATATAGGGAAACTGAGGTACAGGGTTTAGCTCGTCCAAGGCTCCACGGTGAGTAATCAGCAGACCCAGGAGGTTTGGCACACCAGAATCTGAGCTCTTAGCTAACAAAATGTGCCTACAGAAATACCTGTTTTTTCCCTTGTAATTTGCCATTCCTCATTAGTGAGTTTGAATGTGATTTCACATATGTGTTGCCATTACATTTCTTCTTCTGAGAATCATCCTGTTTATGTTTTTTGTTCATTTTCCCATATTGCTGAGTTCTCATCAGATTACAAAAGATCTTTATTAATTACGGCTACTAACTCTTTGTTATACTTTATCAAATATTTTTTCTCAGCCTCTTATATTTTGACTTTGAATTGAATATTATCTAGTTTTGCTTTATGGATTGCAGTGTAAGAAACGCACACCCAAAATTACTAGTATATTTTCCTACATTTTTTGCCTACTACTTTTAATTTTTTTTGAAGTTTTGATCTTTAAACCCCATGGGATTTATTTGATTGTGTGGTATGACATAAAGATCAAATCTTTTATTTCCAGTAACACCCACAGTTTCCTCTTATACATTGTCCATTCTTTTTCCTCCATGGCTTGAAATATGACCTTTGTCTAATGCTATATCCTGCCTATATATGTCTCTGAATTGCCAGGGTTTTTGTTTGTTTGTTTGTTTGTTTGTTTTTGGTAATGTTTCATTTGCCTAATCCTACAACATCAACTTTTTTATCATTATAACATAAAAGTAAGTTTAAGTCTTTATAGCTTTTTAAAAAATGCTCACTATCAGGTACTCTTAATTTTAAATTATAAAAGTAATACACATTTCTAAGTTAACAAATACAAACAGTTTAGGAAGCTCTAGTTGTGGTAGGCAGAATAATGACCGTCCAGAGATGTCCTTATCCCAATTTCCAGAAGCTGAATATGTTGCATTACACAGCAAAAGGTGATTAAGACGGCAGATGTACTTAAAGTCACTAATTAGCTGACTGTAAAATAGGGAGATTACCCTGGATTATCTAGGTGAACTGAGTGTAATCACAAGGGTCCTCAAATGTGGAAGAAGGAGGCAGAAGATGCAGTACAGGAGTGACACAACACGAAGACTGAGCATTGCTGGCTTCAGAGTTGAAGGAATGGAATCACCAGTCAAGGAATGTGGGCAGCATTTAGACACTTGGAAGAGGCAAGAAAAGAAGTTCTCCTCTAGAACCTCCAGAAAAGAACCACACACTGCTGACACCTAGATTTTTGCCCAGTAAGACCTAATTCAGACTTTGGACCAGAGCTGTAAAATAAATTTATGTCACTTCAACTGCCAAGTTTGTGGTGCTTTGTTATAGCAGCAATGGAAAACTTATACAAAGGGGAAAAGTAAAAATCCTCCTCCCCATTCTCTACACCCTCTCCCCTCCAGTCCAAGTCCGCTCCTGGCAGTAACAACTGTGAACAGGCTTTGGGGTGTGGGGTGTTATCAGAATGGGGTCCTGATCCAGACCCCAAAAGAGGGTTCCTGGATTAACCACAAGAAATAATTCAGGGCAAGTCCATAGAGTAAAGTGAAAGCAAGTTTATTAAGAAAGTAAAGGAATAAAACAATGGCTACACCATAGGCAGAGCAGCAGTGTGGGCTGCTCACCTAAGGATACTTACAATTATTTCTTGATAATACACTAAACAAGGGGTGGCTTATTCATGTGTTTTCTGGGAAAGCGGTGGGCAATTCCTGGAACTGATCATATAGGGTAACTTTCTGACGTTGCCATGGTGCTTGTAAACTCTTATGACACTGGTGGAAGTGTCTCTTAGCATGCTAATATATTATAATTAGCATATAATGAGCAGCGAGGATGACCAGAAGTCACTTTTGTCGCCATCTTGGTTTTGGTGGGATTTGGCCAGCTTTTTTACCATATGCTGTTTTATCAGCAAGGTCTTTGTGACCTGTGTCTTGTGCCAACCTCCTACCTCATAGTGTAACAGAATGCCTAACCTTCTGAAAATGCAACCCAGTGGATTTCCACCTCATTTTACCCAGACTGTATTCAAGATGGAGTCACTCTGGTTCAAACACCTCTGACAGAGGGAGGGAAATGTCTTTGCAGAATTGTGACTCTGTAGGCATTTTTGTAATGTGTTTTGATATTTATTAAGGCAAGTCTCCTGTTTTTAACTTTTAAAAAATTTTAACTTCTCACACATTTACATTTTCAGATGAAGATGAGAATCAGTTTGCAAATCCCATTTTAAAATTTCTTCAGGATTTTGATTGTGAATACATTGAATTTATAGATTGATTTAGGGGAAAGCACATTATCTTGCTAATCTTGGCTCAAAATACCTCACAATAATGGCTAACAAATATTTGTTGAATGAATGAACATGTATTTTATTTTGTTTTTGGAGAAGAAAGGAAGGGAGTCTATTTGAATTATTTTTAAAATATTTAGTATTTTATTAAAATACTAAATCCATTTCATTTGGATTTTCAATTTATCACTGTAAAGTTCTACATAATATTTTTATTTAAAAATCTTTCCCAAGGCCAGGTGTGGTGGCTTCCACCTCTAATCCCAGCACTTTAGGAAGCTGAGGCGGGTGGATTGCTTGAGGTCAGGAGTTTAAGACCAGTCTGGCCAATATGGTGAAACCCTGTCTCTGCTAAAAATACAAAAATTAGCTAGGCGTGGTGGTAGGTGCCTATAGTCTCAGCAACTCAGGAGGCTGAGGCATCAGAATCACTTGAACCCAGGAGGCGGAGGTTGCTGTGAGCGGAGATCGTGCCACTGCACTCCAGCCGGGGGGACAGAGTGAGACCCTATCTCAAAAAATAAAATTAAATAAAAATAAAAATATTTTCCTTATCTGTAATTGTATCCACTTTCTTAATCCAAATGTGGTTTAACTTGGTTTCTCCACTTCTTTTCTTTGTCACACTTGCCACACTTTTATTTTATTGATGTTTTCAGTTTTTTAAAAAAAGTTTTGTTTTCATTGATATTTCTTTTGTTCTCCTTTTTATTTGTAGGGGAGAAAACGTAATATCCATTCCTTCTACCCCTCATCACCAGGTTCATGGCTAAGGCCTTTATGACAAAAGACAGATTAACAAGGGAAGAGCTTACAAAATTATTTAATATAAGTTTTACATTGCATGGGAAACTTCAGAAGTGAAGACCCAAAGAAATAGGGAAATCTATGTGTTTTTATGCTTAGGTTTGTTGAAGAACGGACAGTCCTTGCAGAAGCATGATTGGAGGATAGAAGGGTATTGATGCAGGACTCTCCTTAGTTCAGCTAAAAATGGGGTCCTTGTAACATGGCCATGAAATGTTAGGGTTGAGACACTTTGAAGGGTGAGAAAAATGGAATTTATTGGGCAAAAAGGAAACAAAAGGGAAACTGGGACCCTCAGCAGAGCGGAAGTCCTGCTAGCATATGCCTCCGCCTCGCAGATTGAATCTCAGCTTCCACCCAGGAAGAGGAGGAGTCAGGCTCCTCCCCACTGCAAACGTTGCCAACTTCAGGGGCCTTCACCCCCATGCCCTTTCCTCCCAGTGTGCAGGCTGGTGAGAGGCTCTCCGGGGACCCTTTTATACTTGGCTGACTCAGTATGACCTAGTGGTCACAAACTTGAGTGGGGGGACTTAGCAAGGCCTGTTTGTTCAGATTCTTCCTGGCATTCCTGTGTGACGTTCCTTCCCTCTGAGTATAGGGCAAGACACCTGTCACATAAGGGTCTCTCCTGAAAACGCTTATGTGACAGCTGTCTTGCCCTTTACCCAGAGGGCATCCTTATTCAAGGAGGGAGAAAGTCAGAGAGTGACATTTTCAGGTTTTATGGTCTGCTTCAGGGAAGAAGGGTGAGAAGGACCTTCCTGCTCCTGCTGTTTTCTCATTTCCAAGGTGTTAAATTTTGGAGTTGTGTGTCCTGAGCCCCATCATATACAAATTCTTCCTTTTACTTCGTTTTAGTTGATGTGTTTGACCTTTCGCTGAGTTTTCTGGCTGAATGCATAGTTGCTGTTGTTTTTCATGTTGCTTGATTTTTAATAAGTACGTTTTGGCTATAAATTATCCTCTAAGTTTAGTTTTGGCTGTGTCTACTAGTTGTTCTATGTATTGTTTTTACTGTTTTTCATAACTGAATAGTCCATAATTTTGTACTTTTTTCTAATCAAAGAGTTATCTTGAAAAGAGAATTTTTAAAAACAATCTAAGTGGCTAGAGTAATGTCTTGTAGAGAGAGAGGCATAGATAGAAGAGGAGGAGAAAGCTATGATTTATTATTCATTTCTAGCTTTTTTTTTTTCATTATAGCCAGAGAATGGAGCCTGTATGATTTCCCCTTTGGATAATATACTGAGATTTCCTTTGTGGTTAAAAACATAGTTATGTGTAAATATTTCATACATGTTTAACAAGAATGTGTATTCTCTCTTTAGGAAATGTATCTTAAGTCCACTTATTAAATCAAGCTTGTTAATTTTGTGTTTCAAATGCTCTTCTTTCTTTCTCCTTTCCTTCCTTCCTTCTTTCCTTCCTTCCCTCCTTCCTTCCTTCCTTCCTTCCCTCCTTCCTACCTTCCTCCTTCCCTCCCTCCCTCCCTTCTTTCTTTTCTTTTATCTCTTCTCTTCTCTTCTCTTCTTTCTCTCTCTCTGTCTCTCTCTCTCTCTCTGTCTGTCTCGCAGAGTCTCCCTCTGTTATCGAGGAAGCTGGAGTTCAGTTATCTGATCATAGCTCACTGCAGCCTTGACTTCCTGGGCTCAAGTGATCCTCCCTCCTTGGCCTCCCGAATACCTGGGATCACAAGTGCATGCCACCATGCCCAGCTAATTTTTGTATATTTGGTGGGGGTAAGGTTTTGCCATGTTGCCTGGGCTGGTCTTGAACTTCTGGGCTCAAGCAATCCACCTGCCTATGCCTCCCAAAGTGCTGGGATTATAGGCGTGAGCCACCGTGCCTGGCCTCCTCTACATTCTTATTTTCCATATGCCTCACTTGTGAGTCTCTGAGAGCTTGTAGTTTTCAAAAGTTCTCCTGAATTTTCAATAAGTTGTTTACGTATTGGTGCTTTTCTTTTTCATGGAATAAAGGTCTAAATCTGCTATATCTTCTTAGTGGGCTGTACCATTAATTGATGTAAAATGCCCCCTTTGTTCCCTTTGATTACAGTAGGAATCCTTCACTCCAGGGCGGCACTTCTTCCTGTGAGACTAACAGCCAGAGCTGCCTTGTGATTCTTTTCCTCGCTGTCTTTTGAAGAGTGTAATTGTATCACATTTTTCTGGCTTTCACCCTGCCTTAGCCCTCAAGCAGTGAGCTTTCCCTAAGCACATTTCTCCATGTTTGGAGAGAGATTTTCAGCTACAAACACAGCAGCTATAATCCACTGTACCCACCACTGCGAGTGGTGGGATCCAACAGACAGGCTGGCAAGAGGGTGAACCCATAGGGTACCAAGTTGAGGCACTTGCTTTCAGGGTGGTGCAGGTCTCCCTGAATTTTGCATTCTAGGCACCTTGCCCTAGTCCCCACCCTCACCTGCTCACCCCAGGCCCAACCCTGCTAACGAAGTTCATTGTCCTACAAGGTATGCCTTTCAGTGACCTTGAGAAATAGCTCATCTCACTCTGGTTCTTTCATATTTGTCATCTCTGAGTTTGCTTTCTCTACTGCATTAAGAAATCCACTTCATTTCTTTCTTTCTTTTCTTTTTTTTTTTTTTTCTTGAGACAGGGTCTCACTCTGTAACCCAGGCTGGAGTTCAGTGGCTCAAGCTCGGCTCTCTGCAACCTCTGCCTCCCAGGCTCAAGTGATCCTCCTGCCGCAACCTCCTGAATAGCTGAGACCATAGGCATGCACCATCACACCGGCTATATATGTATATACACACACACACACACACACACATATCTATCTATCTATCTATATATATACACATATATATACATATATATACACACACATATATATATATATATTTTTAGTAGAGACAGGGTTTCACCATGTTACCCAGGCTTGTCTCCAACTCCTGACCTCAAGTGATCCGCCTGCCTTGGACTTCCAAAGTGCTGGGATTACAGACATGAGCCACCACACCCAGCTCAGCTTCATTTCAACAATACACAACCTGTTTGAGTTGTGTTTTACTCTGATGTTTCAATTAAGCTATTAATTTTTCTTTTTGCTTTTTATTTTCATCAAGATAACAATGATGAAATAATTGACAATGAAACAGCATTAAGAGGCTTATAAAGAAAAGAGAAGGTCTTTGCCTCACTCTTCTTTACCCCTTCTCTACTCTTCAGAGGCAACCCTTTAAAAATGTCTCAGGGTTTCTTCTGTCATTTGCCTTCACATTTCTAAATACTACGATTACTGCTATTTTTTTAGTTTTCAATTATGGCTACATCAATAATGGATATATTTTATTGACTTTCATTGACGACATGAATCTATAACTTCATTACTTTACCATTCCTATTGCTCCAATATAGGGATTCCAATATAATTTTGGAATTTAGTATTAATTTCTGATATAATAAATTCCAATATAATTCTTGGTTAAATGAGTATTCAGTATGAAGATTATTATTATGCCTGTAAATACAATGTACTACTGGGAAAAATAATGCACCTGAACTTCCCTAATTATTTTTTTAAAATTTTTTGAAGATAATAATGACCTTTTTTTATATTTGATTAGTTCCATATGCTCCATCAAACCCATCCTCGATATTCTATCAAGATTTTATAAACAGTTATATGTATCAGAGCATAATTTATCAATTCTCTTTTGGTTATTTGGTTTTTCTTTTCTAAAGAACTCTCTCCAGGAAATTTATTTTTATCCTTCTCTAATTTGGATCAATTGCATTTTACTTTGTCACCTAGCTGCCATCCTGAAATTTATTTTTGTGTTTTCCCGTGTTGGAGTCCCTGTTTTCTTGGTTTCATGTCTTTCTGTCTCTCTTGTTTCTCATGTTCATGGAGCTCATCCTTCCATAGTTTTCTAAAGAAGTATGCACAGAAATAAAATATCTTCATCTGAAAATGTCTGCACTGTCAGTATCACACTTTTCCAAGGGTCCATCTTATACCCTGATTTTTCCTGTTCTGTAACAGCCTGTTTTTGTTTCATAGATACAGTATATTCTTTTATTTATCTGAAGTTTTATGTTTCTGAGGTTTTATTTCTCTGAGGTTATTAATAATACAATTTTATACACTGTTGTTTTTTGTGGTCTGCATGTTCTCAGCTTTCTCCATATCCCATTTTTCTATTTGTTTAGGTCTTTCTCTTTCATATTGAACGATCTCCTCAAATGTCTTGTAGTCATTAGCTGTAATATTTAAGATTACATTCTTACTAGAAAGCTAATTAGATCCTCTGTGTCCATTTGTGGAGCTTGGTGGTGGATGAATTTCACTGCCATGTGATCAGGTGGCAAGCCAACCTTAGCTATTTCTATGGGGGGGCCTTCCTACTCTTGGATCTAAAATTTTGGGTCTCAAGAGATGAACTTCCCAGTCTCCTTTTGGAGAGGCATCTTTTAGCTGCTGGTGTTCTGGAAGCTGGAAGGAAGAAAGGGACAGGACACCATTCAGTATGCTTCTTTTTTAAGCCCTGTGTGTTGCTTCAGCCCTTCTCTATGCTTGACATCCCTAAATATGGAGACTCTAATTTAATCTCTCCTATCCAAACAGTCACCTGGATGCAGAAGGGGGAGTAGGAGATCTGGGATTCTGACTGCTGCAGACAGGCTTTAAACCTCTCTCTCCATGTGAGCCTCATCCCCCATCCACCCCATACCTGGCTCCTCTGATTCCTGAGCCTTTAGGGGCCATGGGATTCATTCTCATTGCTCCTTTCTGCAGGATTTAGATTATAGTTTCACTCTTTAACACCAATGTATTAATTCACTACCCACTTTCTGCCTTCTGAAATGGTTTTGATTCCCTTTAAAATTATTTTGATATCCTTTATCCAGGTACATCTTTATTCTCTTTTTCTTTGTACAGTTGCACTCTTTTTGTATTTCTGGGTAATAACTTCAGGGCGTTTTAGGAAAGAAGGGAGATTAAATGTATATAGTCTATCCTCCATAGTTAATTTCCAACTAGATGACTAATTCAAATTCATTGAATGTTTGATTGGGGGATGACTCCTTGCTTGCTTACAATGCTGTCAAGGAAGGATTTGTTTATTTCATCCTCCAGTTTAAACTAGAAGCTCACCATCTTGCAGTGAAAGTTGTCCACTCTTGCTTATTTCTACCAGAATAATATATATTTTTTTCAAATAATAAGAATTTTTTTTTAGAACTTTTTCTTTTGAGCATTTTTAAACATATGGAAAATTTGCAAGAGTAGTACAATGAATTCTTATATATACTCTTCACCTTGATTCACCAATTGTTCACATTTTGTTATATTTGCTTTCTTTCATTCTATTATCCCTCATAGATCCTGTGACCTTCTACCCATAAATACTTTCACAGTATAATTATCAAATTTGGGAAATTTAAACGTTGATACAATACTAGTATCTAATCGACCTGTATTCAAATTTCACTAATCATCACAGTAATGTTTTTGCAGTATTTCTTCCAATCCAGGATTTAATCAAGGCTTACCCTTTTCATTTGTTGTCATGTATCTTTGGTCTTCTTTAATCTGGAACAGTTTTTTTTTTCCCCCCCTGACATTTGTGATGGGCCCAGGCCAGTTGTTTTCTAGACTGTCCTTCTAATTGGGTTTTAATGATGTTCCCTTGGGATTAAATACAGGAAAACCCCAGAGTGATGCTGAGTTCTTCTCAGTTCATCACATCAGAAGGTACATGGTGTTGCCTTGTTACAGTATTGGTGACATTGCCTTCAACTGCTTGGTAAAGGTGATGTCTATCAGCTTCTCCACTGTCAAGTTTTCTTTTTGTAATGAATAAGAAATCTGTAGAGACATACTCTGAGTCTGTGTGAATATCCATTCACACTATTATACTAAGATAATTAGTAGATCTTATTCTTAATAGAGCAACACCATTCTTTACGTATATTGAGTCCCAAATCATATTGGTGGTAGTTAAGATAATTATAATACCCATTACAATTTAGTCCTACTGGGAAATAGTGGTGAATCAAACAGATAGGGCCTTCACATCGAATTTGTCAACTACTAACTAAGTGGTTTAACATCTTGTAGATCATCTTTCCTGTTACCTTTAGTAAAGAGTCCCTTCCTTTGGCGGTACCAACATGTAAATTTCTGCAGGTTGTGCACTGCACAAGAACATTATTTATATTGCAGACATGGTAGATTGTGTACATTTATCTTGACAGTTTTCAGCAAATGAAAACGAAGCATCTTGAGAAAAGGGAGTCTTTTTCTAATTTTCACAAAGTACCCATTGACTGTAGATATGGGAAGTGGGTTCTAATAGTTTCTTTCTATGAAACTTGAACTTCCCTAATTAATGACAATGTTTTAGACAATAGGTTAAGAAAGTCAGTAATGTTAGAGTTCCATGACTAAGTCCAGTAGACATGAACACTTCTGATAGGGATGTCTTGACCCAGGAGGTGGTCAATTAGAAGGTTCTCAGTCAAGGATTAAGTAACCGTTAGAGAAGAAAAACAGCAGACATGTACATAGGCAAAGAAATCCACTTTCAAGGTATTGGGAAGATCATGAATTGGTCTAATGGTTACGGATGGAATATGTTTCTAGAAAAAAAATTAGGCAGAAGCAAATGAAAAGGGATTAGCACCAGGGCCATGGAATTCTTATAGCTGAAGCATCTCACAGGAAGTGGTTTTGGGGTTCATGAGGAGTGGGAGAAGAATGAATGTGTCCAAGGAAAAGAGGACTGATTCAAAGAAAATCCTCTAATAGGAATGAAATCCCAGCCAAGAGTCTTGGTTGGGTCCCATTAGCTTTAAGATAAATAGTAGACCTCAGGAGGCAAGGGCAGCCCTAGGCCCAGATAACATGCCTTGCTTTCTGAGTGCTGTGCTGGGAATCTTCATCCCACTCGGTGCCACTGAACATCACCTCCAGGATGGCCACAGTCAAACTCATCTTTCCTCTACACAACCTCTGCCAGATCTGTGCTCTTCTGGAGGAAGAGAAAGAGAATGCACAAGGGAACACAGATGAACTTTGTCTGATGGTTTCAGACAAAGGCAAGTTCTAAGCTCCCCTGCCTGCCCACCTGGGCATGATCACACTGCTTCTAGCCCATGGCTGAGCTGATGGCTATGACCAGGTGCCCAAATGGTTTATGTCCAAGTCCTGTCCCTTCTGCTAATTTCTAAATGCCTCAGGAAAAGGTTCTATCTACCCCTAGGAAGAGCACTGTTCTCAGGGCACTATATATGCACCAAGAAAGTGCTTAATAAATGCTATCTTGTGGAGAAGATAGATGATGTGGTTTGGATTTGTGTCCCCACCCAAATTTTATGTCAAATTGTAATCTCCAACATTGGAGGAGGGGCCTAGTGAGAGATGCTTAAATCATGGGAGTGGATTTCCCCCTTGCTAATCTCATGATAATGAGTGAGTTCTCACAAGATCTTGTTTAAAAGTGTGTAGCAACCCCCCACCTCTGTCTTCCTTCTGCTCCAGCCATGTCAGATGTGTCTCCTTCCCCTTCACCTTCCACCACGATTGTAAGCTCCCCGAGGCTTCCCCAGCCATGCCTCCTGTACAGCCTGTGGAACTTTGAACCAATTAAAACTTTTTTCTTTATAAATCACCCAGTTTCAGGTATTTCTTTATAATGGTGTGAGAACTGACTGATATAACAGGATAGCCCTGATGAACAGACTCTGGCATGGAGATTCAAACATTTTCCAGCTGGTTTGGGAATAAGAATAAATAGTAGCCTGATAATATCTTTTGTTTTCTTGGTCTTAACCCATGTCAAGTAAAAGGACCCCAGTGGGAATAAATATTTATTGATTTATTTTTTGAGATGGAGTCTCTCTCTGTCACCAGGCTGGAGTGTGTAGTAGCACGATCTCAGCTCAGTGCAACCTCCGCCTCCCAGGTTCAAGCAATTCTCCTGCCTCAGCCTCCCAAGTAGCTGGGACTATAGGCACGTGCCACCATGCCCAGCTCATTTTTGTATTTTTAGTAGAGACAGGGTTTCACCGTGTTGGCCAGGATGGTCTCGGTCTCTTGACCTCGTGATCCACCCACCTCAGTCTCCCAAAGGACTGAGATTACAGGCGTGAGCCACTGTTCCCGGCCTGGGACTAAATTTCTTAGTTGCCTGTGAGCAGTGTACAAATTCAAATTTGTGCACCTATTCATGGCTGGAATTCCAAGGAAAGGGTCCATGTAAGGACTGTCTGTGGACAAGGCATGTTGATTCATAATGTTAATAATGAGAGCTCACATTTATTCACTATGTGCCAGACAGTATGCTGTATTTCATTTAATTCCCATAAACAATTAAATTCCCATAAGGAATAATTCCTATTTTCACAGGTGAGGAAAAGGAGACTCAGAGAAGATGAGTTGTTACTTGAGTTTATGAGATTTATGAATGAGAGAACTAGGACTTGGACCCATATCTGTGTGATGCCAAAACTGGTACAGTCATGTTCTACTGTTCCCCTCTCCATCTCAGCATCACAGAATCACTGGTTGGACTCATGACATCTCAGAGGAAGAAAGATCCTAGAGGCCATCGGTCTGGTTTCACTCCTGTCAGCGTTGGGGAGAAAACCTAAGGCATGCATTTCCAGTAACCAATCATTTGCAGAGTGAGTACTGTCCTGTTGCAGTGGATTCCTTCTACTAAACAGTAGGAGTGGAAGCTGTAGCTTACCAAGGCTAAGAGGAGCAAAAAAGCTGGACTCACATCATTTTTGGCAAATGTACATAGCCCTTTGTCTCCAGGACAAAGGAAGCTATACCCTAGAGTAACTTAAATAAGTACAGTGCTTAACCTGAGAAAGACACCTTGGGGACCCACTCTGACATATATTTCCTTCTGACTTACAATGAATGTAAAACACCTAATATTCCAGTGGTCAGCTTTCCAAATCCCCTGTGCCACCAGGCTTTGTGTTAAATGCAACACTCTGGCTCCCCAAGGTTGCAGACTCAGAACCACATGGAATAAAAAACAGCAGGACAATGTTCCGAGATTTACTATGTAATGCAAATTTTCAACTAAAATCACAAGATGTTTCTCTCCACCCTTCCCTGCAAGTTCATCTACTTCCATACCTCCTTAGATTTGAAAAGATTGGAGGGCAGGGAGAACACCATTGAAGTAAGCAGATTTCACATCCTGGTGATGTTTTTGTAGCTGCCACATGTGGCCCCGTGTTAAGTAGCTGAACATTTCTGCTTGCTGGCAGCCAGAGTCAGCCCTCACCTCCTATGGAGCACCTTCTGACTTCAAAAAGCCTTCTAGGGGGTTGCAGAGGAGAGGAAATGTGGGAGAGGGTTGCCACTTATGCTGCCTGAATTCATTTTCCATCCTTGTGCTTCCTGGTTATTGGAGTCATGCAGGAGATGGAAGGACAGAGGAATTTCAGGGATTTCTCCAAATGAGGTGCTAGAAACCCTGATACTGAAATAAGAGATTGCATTCTTCTAGAAGCAACATTTTTAAAGCATGACTAAACATAATTTCAATTAAGAAGGTCCATATATCAGATGCACTAAGTATGCCGAATCAGCTAAGGAAGTCCTTGCTCTATATAAAAGCTCATCTCTTTGCATCCCCCAGGAAACAAGCCACTCATTGCATTTTCCACAATGTGACATTTCTATTGGTGGCAGGCAATGCCAGCGTGAGGAGGCAATGCTTGCATGATGGCATAAGAAATGTTCCATTTGCAAACTCTCACTGTGCATAGCAGAAGTCGTGAATGAGGCTGAGATAAATATAAGCTAGCTGGACCCCCAGATCAAGGAAGTCTTAATAGTAGCCAGCCTGTTGAATTCTTTTCTATTGCCTGTTACTTTCCAAAACCAGAAAGGGCCTTCGGAGTTTACCAGACAGTTTTCTTTATTGAAAATAAACCAACATAATCCTTATTGTGTTCTACTTTTATTTATTTTATTTTATTTTTATTTTATTTTTTTTAGGCAGAGTCTTGCTCTTTTGCCCAGGCTGGAGTGCAATGGCGCAATCTCGGCTCACCGCAACCTCTATCTCCCAGATTTGAGCAATTCTCCTGCCTCAGTTCTCCCAAGTATCTGGGATTACAGGTGTGTGCCACCATGCCCAGCTAATGTTTTTTTGTATTTTTCGTAGAGATGGGGTTTTACCATGTTGGCCAGGCTGCTCTTGAACTCCTGACCTCAAGTGATCCACCCACTTTGGCCTCCCAAAGTGCTGGGATTACAGGCGTGAGCCACCATGCCCAGCTACTTTTATATTTTGAATGAAGGTTTAAAATAATATAATTAATATTTTGTAATATCAATTTCATTTTTTAATTTGTAAACTTTTGGACTTTTAACATAGTACTATAGATTTCTGCATGAGCCAACTTACTCCAATAAATTTGGTAGAGATGTTATTATAATGTATTATGTTAAATAATAATAATAATAAACGGATTTTTATTTTAAAATGTAGTCAGTCCATAGGAATGTATTGCTGTATGTAAGGAACTGTGCTAGATACCATGGTAATATTGTTTGGCTCTGTGTCACCACCCAAATTTCATCTTAAATTGTAATCCTCACTTGTCCGGGGAGGGGCTTGCTGGGAGGTGATTGAATCATGGAGGTGGATTTCCCCCTTGCTGTTCTTGTGATAGTGAGTGAGTTCTCACGAGATCTGGTTGTTTGAAAGTGTGTAGCACTTCCCTCTTCACTCGTTCTTCTCCTTTGCCGTGGTAAGACGTGCCTGCTTCCCCTTCACTTTCTGCATTGATTGTAAGTTTCCTGAGGCCTCCTAGTCATGCTTCCTGTTAAGCCTGCAGAACTGTGAGTCAAACCTCTTTTCTTCATAAATTACCCAGTCTCAGGTGGTTCTTTACAGCAGCGTGAGAATGGATTAATACACATGGGCATCAGATGTTTAGAACATTAACGATCCTCCTCTGTGTTCCTACAGCAGAGATCCATATTGAGACTTGAATACGACTTGTTCATGGTGATCTTGGACAGGAAAGGGCTGGAGCCCTCTCAGCAGCACCTGCCCTTTAAGTCTTTCCCGTGGTAGTGCTGAAGTTTATTTCAGTCAGTCTCTTTGTCACTGTCTCTGTCTCTCTCCCCCTTCCAACCCATGGGACGAGTCGAGCTGGAGGTTTCTCAGTGTGAAGCTATTTGGCCCATTGAGAGATTAAATCTAGATTCTTAGGCTTCCTAGTGCCTTTCTTTAGCCAACTGGACTCGGCAGTTTGAAAGTAAACGCGAATTGTTAATCATTTGAAGTAGCTTTCTCCAGTGGGATCACAGAAGGGAAGATGGCTTGCTGACTGGTGCAATTCTCACAGCGTGAGCTTTGATCCTCAGTTTAGAAGCAAACCAAGTCTGGGCATTATCGGGCTGATACATATCCCGTCATGTTCTAGGGTATGGCTTGGTGGGCAACATGCCCCATGACCTAGTCTACTTCACAATAACATGCATTTATTAAGAGTTAACAGTACCTATGGATTACAAAGCCACTGATGCAAAAGTGTGAACCACAAACCTATTGCTAGGTGGCAACCAAAAGGCTACCATGGTGACTAGTGAGGAAAAGCTTGTCTTCCTCTGAAAATATGTGTTCTATGGGTTAGCCAGCTGGAAGTTTAGAGCACCTTGAAAAGTAAATCAGCTGATGGCCTTTGTTAGCTCAAAGCAGAGGGTTTTCCTTATGTTTTTAACTAATAAAGCTTAACTGTCACAAGAAATACATATGTCCAGAAAAGCATTTACTTTTTAGTGAATTCAGAATTGCTAAGTTACAGTATTGAGATAGGTCCAGTATGCACAATAGTCTGAATATTTGATAGGCCTTAAAGTTAAAAGATGAGAGTCAAAGGGGCCCATTAGCCAATGTCCACATTCTGAATAGTAAACACGCAGCCCACTTACTCCTGTCCTTCTCCTTCTGTGTTCAAACAACTTCCTAATCCATCTAGGTGCTCTTTCCTGAGCCCAGGTGTGGCTTCAGAACCTCTCTCAACATAAGACTCAAAGTCAAGTGATAGGAATTAGCTCTTGAGATGAAATTTATCTATCAGCTCTGATACAGGTAGCTTCATTCAAGAAAATTTCAGCACACTACTTTCTTTTTTCTTTGTCTACACTGGTTTGTTTATATATTCTCCCTCTCTCTCTGTCATGACCTTTGTGTATTACTGTCAAAATTGTGTCAATTCCAAACCTAGACTTACTAGACACAAGTGCCCCAGTAGCTACAAGGAAGAGAAGGAACTTTCGAATGTCAGTTTCAACATCCACAATATAATGAAATGTTGTAGTAAACCGACATTTTTTTTTTTTTTTTTTTGAGACAGAGTCTCTCTCTGTCACCCAGGCTGGAGTGCAATGGTACGATCTTGGCTCACTGCAACCTCCACCTCCTGGATTCAAGAGATTCTCCTGCCTCAGCCTCCCGAGTGGCTGGGATTACAGGCACCAGCCACCACACCTGGCTAATTTTTGTATTTTTAGTAAAGACGGGATTTCACTATGTTGACCAGGCTAATCTTGAACTTCTGACCTCACCTCAAGTGATCCACCTGCCTCAGCCTCCCAAAGTGCTGGGATTACAGACATGAACCATTCCACCTGGCCACAAAGTGACTTTTAACCAGTGTTAACTGGATTTTGTTAGTTTGAAAAATGAACCATCTTTAGTCTTTTAAAGTTTCATGAAAAGTCTATGGATTAAAAAAGCGTTTTTCAGATTATGTTTTAAAAAGTAGGACACATTTCCTTTTAGCCAAAACAAAGGCTGTGTGTATTTGCATTCACAACTGAGCTAAAAACCATTTAATGAGCACTGACTATTTGCCAGGTGCTATGGAAATTATCGTTAATGTGTTTTTATTCATTTTCTAGGGCCACCGTAACAAAATACCACAAACTGGGGTGGTGTAAACAACAGAAATTTATTGTCTTACATTTCTGGAGGCTGGAAGCCCAACACTGAGGTGTCAATAGGTTTGGTTTCCCTTGACACCTGTCTTCTTGTCTTGCAGATAGCTACCATCTGCCTGTGTCTTCAGGTGGCCTTTCCTCTGCGTGCATGCATCCTTGACATCTCTCGGAAGGTTTAAATTTCCCCTTCTCATAAGGACACTAGTCAGATTGGATTATGGCCCATCCTAAAAGCTTTGTTTTATTTAGGTTGGTGCAAAAGTAATTGCTTTTAATGGCAAAACCCACAATTACTTTTGCACCAACCTAAATAAAATAAAACCTTTAGGGTGGGCCATAATCCACCCTAAAGGCTTTGCTTTATTTATATAACAAATACAATATATATAATAAACTAACTTAATCTCTTCTGTAAAGGCCCTATCTTCAGTCATATTTTTAGGTGCTGGGGGTTAGGACTTCAACATGTGGATTTAGTGGGAGGTGGGGGAAGCAGCAGATACAATACAGCCCATAACAGTGTTGAGGCCTCACAACTATTTTTATGATGATCAAGTGATATGGTTTGGATCTGTGTTCCCACCCAAATCTCATGTTCAATTGTAATCCCTGGTGTTGGAGGTGGAGCCTGGTAGGTGGTGATTGGATCATCATCGGGGCGGATTCTTCATGAATGGTTTAGCACCATCCCCCTTGGCATTGTCTTGGTGATCATGAGTGAATTCTCGGGAGATCTGGTCATTTAAAAATGTGTGGCACCTCCCCCGTCACTTTTCCTCCTGCTCCTGCAATGTGAAGTGCTAGCTCCTCCTTCCCCTCTTCCATGACTGTAAGTTCCTTGAGGCCTCCCGGAAGCAGACCTGCCATGCTTCTTGTACAGCCTGTGAAACTGTGAGACAATTAAGACTCTTTTCTTTATAAATTACCCAGTCTCAGGTATTTCTCTCTAGCAGTGCGAGAACAGACTAATACTATCATTACCACTATTTTAGAGATAAAGAAACAGAGGTTCATAGAAGCCGAGTTATTTGCCTGATGACTTTTATGCAGCAAACCCAGCATATCATTCACATGCCCTGTATTTCTTATTCAGCTGTGACTAGATAAAATTTAGTTTGCGAAGTGAGTTTTAAAAGGCCCATTGACATTCCTAGATTCCTTTCAAAGAAGGTGTATGTAGCAAGGTTGCTAATGTAGCCTCTGCTCCTTACCAGGTGTGTGACCTCAGGCAGGTTAATTTACCTCTCCCGCCGTTGGTTTTCTCATCTATAAAATGGAAATATTAATAGTACCTGCCTTATAGGGCTGTTGAGGAGGGAAGGTCCTTATAACGACGTCTGCACGTAGGTATTCAACATATGGTAGCAGCTATTATATATGATAATCTTTATTCTGAGAAGAATGCATTTTCAAAATAGGACAAAGTGATTATCATTCCTTCTTTGCATTTGAAAGGGTTATTAGACGTTGGTTATTTGGAACTATCTATTAATCCATTTTCAATATTATCATTTTCAGTATCTTATGTCATTTTACATTGGCAACATGTCAGAGGCCAGTGTAATATGTCAAAAGTGATTTAATTCATTGGCTGCGTGTCATGAATGTGACACAGCACTGGGAATCAGACCAATAGTACCTGATTTTAACACATACTGGGCATATCAGTATGTTTCCTTGGAGTTAGGTGACATACCAGCTATTATAGCTGCTGAATAATTTTCTGAACAGTTCTGAATGACATTAGAGATGATAAGTATCCCCTACAAAACAGTTTTCAAATGGAATGTTGCAGAATCAGGTCCACCAGAGCCCATGTTGAATGGCAGAAGACGGCTTACTTTCTAAACAAACCCTTTTGTACTCCTGGTCATCTGTTTTTATGAACAAATTGAGGTCAACTGAAATGAGTTAAGATACATTAGAAATGTTTTATCTGGGCCAGGCGTGGTGGCTAACGCCTGTCATCCCAGCACTTTGGGAGGCCGAGGCGGATGGATCACCTGAGGTCAGGAGTTCATGACTAGCCTGGCCAACATGGTGAAACCCCATCTCTACTAAAAAATACAAAAATTAGCCAGGTGTAGTGGCGCATGCCTGTAGTCCCAGCTATTCTGGAGGCTGAGGCAGGAGAATCACTTGAATTCAGGAGGCGGAGGTTGCAGTGAGCCGAGATCACACCATTGCACTCCAGCCTGCGTGACAAGAGTGAAACTCCCATCTCAAAAACAAAATGAAAAATGTCCTTTGGTTACATAGGTGACTGTATATTTGGTTGTTATTTTGTAAATGTTGGTTTTTTGGAGAAAATAATCAAAATAAAGGGTGTAACAGATAAACTAAATCATTTCGATAAAGATACAAGGAAAATTTTACATTTTCTTATAAATGGTTCCTGGTAGTAGGTCACAATTGACAATATAGAACTCCTAAAAAGGTGTATTTTTGTCGTTAATGAAACTCTTCTGGGAAGATATAAAATGAGCATAAAACAGTTTTGTATTTCAATGCCTCTTCATTGCTGTCACTGAAAAAATGTATAATGGGGAGATGGTAGATAATAAGTTTCTAGAGCATCAGATTCTAAAAGATAGTTGCATGGCTGCCTCTAGAGTTCAACTGGATGAATGTGATGGGATGGTGAGGTGAATGAGCACTGTATTTACCAGCGTAGTGCATAAAATGACGGAGAATGCAGCCAGGAAACCAGGAAATGTGAATGGAATATGATTATATTATCTACTCCCAGGGTTGCCATGTAATATACCTAATTCTTTTTTTTTCTTTCTTTGAGACAGAATCTCACTCTGTTGCCCAGGCTGCAGTCTAGTGGCACGATCTCAGCCCACTGCCACCTCCATCTTCCAGGTTCAAGAGATTATCCTGCCTCAGCCTCCTGAGTAGCTGGGATTACAGGCACATGCCACCATGCCCGGCTAATTTTTGTATTTTTTAGTAGAGAAGGGGTTTCACCACGTTGGCCAGGCTGATCTCAAACTCCTGACCTCAAATGATCTGCCCACCTCAGCCTCCCAAAGTGCTGGGATTACAGGCATGAGGCACTGCACCCAGCCTGGAATATGCTTAATTCTTTGTCTTCCTTCTCCTTACCCCAAGAATTAAAGATTAATTGCATCACATTAAAAATATATCATCTGACTCTCACATTATACATGGATTAAACATAATTAACTAAACTAAGGGCAACTTTATCATATGGTGGTTATACAAATGATAGAAAAACAAATTTGAGGGATATGCTGTTTAAAAAGGAAGATAGACACTTCCATTACCATTATCATCAACAAAGTCAAGTTGAGTTTATTGTTCATGTGGAATGCTGTTGGAAGTTGCTGGTTTTTCTTGGCTGCTGGCGTAAGGGAAGTGTTATAATATACCTCTGAACAAGTATCTCATTGGGATGTGACTTCTTGAGAGTGAGGCCAGGCCCTTCTGAGTTGGTTCCCACTTCCCAGTGACACCCTGAGGCTGTCTTGAGTGTCATATCCCAGGGCCAAGAATTTCTCCTATGATAAATAGATAAATAGACATGCTGGTAGACACACTAGCTCACACCACTGTGGTGCTTCACTCACAGAAGGCCTGGTGTCCCTACAATTTTACAGGCCTCTCTAGTAGCCTGACAAATGGGGAGTTACTAGCTTGAGTGAAAATAACTAAACACCATTTCTTGACTGTCTGCTATATGCATTGCACCCTTTATGTGCATTCTTGTTTCATACTTGCAGCAAAACTGTAAGGTAGGTGTTATTCTCACTTTACAGATGAGGACATTGAATGTGGCACAGACAGTTCTACGTGTTGTGCAAGTCCCATTGTGCTCTTCTTTGGTGCATAAGAAGACTGCGCTCCCCAACACCCTTGTGGTTAGCTTGGGACCATGTGACTAGCTCTAGCCAGTGGTAAATGAAATGGCCACACATCATTTCCAGATGGAGCATGAAAGTGTGGTTATGAGTATTCCACATTCTCTCTTTTCTATCATGTGTTGAGCTGGTATTGTCACTAAAGAGAGGCAGGCTGCATTGCTGAGTCATCACATTGGGGACAGCCACCCTTGTGAATCACCCACTTCACAGAAGACTTCATGTGAGTAAAATAAACCTGCATTTTATATAACTACTAATATTTTGAGGCTTATTTGTTACTGAAGCATAGCCCACCCTTTCCTGACTAACACATTGAGCCCCAGAGGGAACAAGTGAACTCGTCATGATTCCATACATGCTGGTCCAGAACTCCCACTCAGATCTATGACTACAAAGCCCCTTTTATCCTTTCTGCTGTTATTTCTTTGGTTAGGACATAGAGGAGTGCTAAAGTTCACAATGCAACATTCAATATTCCTTGAGTATGGGATATTACACTGCAGTTTTCTTTGCCTTCTTATTCCTTACCAGTCTGCAAGCCACTAGATGGCTGAGTGGAATAAAGAAAAGAGAACCCTGGATTAGAGAAATCACATGTAATGTCCACATGGGCCCTAGAGCTTCTGCATGACTCCAAAAGAAGGGTGTCATACTGGTGATATGGTAGGACCAGAGAGAGGGCCAAGAAGGGTACCACTCTAGTTACACATAACTACTTTGGTTAAAAAAGTAGGCCGGGGTTGGGGGCCAGGTACATGGTGGCTCACGTCTGTAATCTCAGCACTTTGGGAGGCCAACATGGGTGGATAACTTGAGGTCAGGAGTTCAAGACCAGCCTGGCCAACATAACATGGTGAAATGCTGTCTCTACTAAAAATGCAAAATGGGTTATACCAAGTTTGTATGTGGTTATTCACAAAGATTTGATGATTTACATTGAGAATTCATTCATTGGTCATTTTTAATGTTTCCAATGTTGAAAAAATAAGGATCTAGAAAATAAATGCCTTGCCCTGAAGGAGCTAGCCATCTTGATGGCAAACCAAACAAGTGAACAATTATAACTCACCACAAAAGATACTACACTTTATAGACACAAGCATGGCAGGCTATGGGATTGTGGAAGCAAGCCTCCAGACTCAGCTGGGTACAATATGGGCGAGTCGGGAAGGACTTTCACAGGAGTAGCCCCTGGGCACACTGTGGAAACCCAAGTAGTCCCAGCAATAGAGCTGCATATGAAATAGTAAAATTGGTGTCATTCTAACTTCAAGATTCTCTAGGGCAGGTAATCCTTACTAGCTTGAGCCCTTGACCTCACACAATTCATGGATGTCTCAGGGGTTCTGCGAAACTCCCAATATTGAACCTGAAATTTTGTGTGCGGAAAGTTTTTCTGGTTGTACTTTAAACAGATTCTCAGAGGTTTCTTTGACCTCCAAAAATGTTATCATCACAACTCCAGAAGACACAGCAGTTCTTTGGGAAGCCTAGCTACTGTGTGGTTGAGAAATCTGCTTGTCTGCAGCGATATAATTGTGAAAATGAACTCATGGAGAATAATTTCACTCCGAGGACTTTTCCCCAATATTTTTGTGCCTGGAACTTAATAAGGCAAAATGGTTTATAAACTCAATGCCAAGACATTGCTTGCCTACATTATATACACATACACTCAGAACTTTTCTAGAAAATTCAAACGACAGAGACAAACATATAATTAACATTAGAAGGCTTTCTTCCACTCATCACCTTTGCCACTAACTGCTCTGTCTCCCCAAAGGCAACCACTATTAGTTGGTCCTTGTATTTCCAGGGGGAAAAATATGAATCATTACCTATATATATGTATTTTTATGTAATCTGAAGGGATCAAGTTGTACATACCGCCCTGAGCCTTGCTTGTTTTCTCTATATCTATGAATAATTGGTACATCTCAGAGATAATCTTGTAGCAAGCTCATGCCAGTCTATTTGATTCTCTGTGTGGCTCAGGGAGTCTTTCCTTGTTGGGTGGTACTGCCGTGGGGTGGGGGGTGGTGCTCAGCTCCTGGCATGATGCTCCTTGAGGTTGCTTATCTGTCTTGTTTAAGGTGCTTTTGCAAGTATTTTCCTAGACTAAATTCCTAGCATGGAATTGCTGGGTTAAAGGGTATGTGCATTCACTATTAATGTGATCAATATTACCAAATTGCCCCTTAACACAGTTGAACTAATATATATTCTTACCCACAGTGGATGAGAGTGCCTATTTCTGCACACAATTTGTATTATCAAATATTCTAATTTCTGCCAACATAATAGGTAAGAATTATTCTCTCATCATTGCTTTGATTTATATGTCTTTGATTATAAATGAAGTTGAGCACCACTTCATGTATTTACTCACTTTTGTGGATGAATTGCCTTTTATGTCCACTGCTCATTTTTCCACTGGATGTGTCTTTTTCCAACTGAATTATATAAACTCTTTGTCAATTAAGGGAATGAGTCCTGGCTGGACATGTGGCTTACGCCTGTAATCCCAGCACTTTGGCAGACCTAGGCAGGCAGATTGCTTGAGGTTAGGAGTTTGAGACCAGCCTAGCCAACATGGTGAAACCCCATCTCTACCAAAAATACAAAAACTTAGCTGGGTGTGGTGTTGTGTGCCTGTAATCTCAGCTACTTGGGAGGCTGAGGCAGGAGAATTGCTTGAACCCAAGAGGTGGAGATTGCAGTGAGTCGAGATCACACTATTGCACTCCAGCCTGGGCAACAGAGTGAGACTCTGTCTCAAAAAAATAAATGAAAAAGGAATGAGTCCTTGTATTAATAGTAAATATGTGTTGCATATAGTTTCCCTGATTTAACCTTTGTCTTTTGTCTTTGTTTATAGTATTTTGGGCCATGTTAAGTTCTTTAATTGGTATGTATTTAAATTTATCAACACTGAGCAAATTTGTTGAGAGTTAACCTGATCTCAAGATCCCATTGAGTTTTAAAGATGACTGTATAAATATTAACAACCACAAAACTTAAAGGAATGAGTGTCCAATGGTGGGTTTTTGCTGTCCTTGATGGGTAGGTGGAGGTCACCTCTGTTGTTTGGGCCTTTCCAATGATTCTCTCATGTCTCCTGTGAGATACTGTACTCTGTATTGTAGCAGTTAAATAGTTGATACTACAATCAAGTTATAATTTTTTAAATGTTTTTATTATTCTTATAAAAGTCCTATGGTTCACAAAATCCAGGCTCTAGCACCATGCTTATTACCTAAAAATGTGCCAGACGGGCCTATGAATGTTTGAAGTAAAAGGAAAATGATTGTGGAAGGGACAAAGTCTCTAGAAGGCTTGGAGAGCTCAAGGACACTCAAGATTTCTTCCCGGGAAGGAGGAGAAGAAAAATAAATTTGAAAGAATACTAATGAAATTACTTTGAGAAGCTTTAAATAACTTATGATAGAATTTTAAACTTTTTGTAAAACATAGATCATCGTATTTGTAAGCCTTTACAGCTATAAAACTTAAACTATTAAGGACATCAGTCATCAAAATTACAGAGCTTCTCAAAACCTTGAGGTGCATATGAATTATGTGGGCATCTTTGTTAAAATGCAAATTATGATTTGGTTGGGGGCTAGGATAGGGCGGAAATTCTGCATTTCTAACATGCTGCTTGACCCCTCGGTAGCCAGGTCCTAAACTACACAGCCACCCACTCCCCTCTTCCTTCTTTCTTCTCTCTTTTCTTCCTTCTCTGACTCTGGGCACAGGATCGCATACTATTTATGTGTGAATATACACATGCTTTAGATATGTCTATATTTCTGCTTTCTAAAACATTAATTAAGAAATATGCGATTGCTACAGAAACCACAATGTACTTCATGAAAAATCATTGGGTGCAAAGGCAAAACATTGACAAATTGATATTTTCTTGCTTCGTCACGCCTGATTTAAGGAAATGAACTCAAAATAGGCTATGTGAATTGGAAATTGACTTCCACCACATTTAAATTGTTCTCCTTTAAACTATTAGCAGTTGAGTGTGTAAACCAATATTTATTTTTTAATCAAAGGTTTGCAGCAAATGATTTGTAAATGAAAGAAATGAAGGAAGAACGCTTCAAAATGTTCCTAGTAATAGAAGTGGAAATCGGATATTTTATTTCTTTAAATGGCAGACACAGCCCTACACTAAATTCCAGCCTGCTCTGGGAAGAGGAAATTGTGTGTGAAACTGGCCATTGTATAAAAGTCTGAGGCCAGCAGCTCTCTGCCGGAGATCATCATAAATATTTTTCTATGGAAAGAAGTTTTGAAGATCCAGCTACATTAAGGCAGAGTCTATTAACAGAATAATTGTATAGAGAGGACCGCTTAAGAAAAGCTTCCAAAATTCCATTATCTTAACTGTCACTCGCCACTCGGAGTTGTCTTGGTGCAGTGTGTTTTCATGAATTACCCGAGCTGTTTGTTTTTCTTTTATCAGTCATCACGCTGTCAGCTGGGCCGTTCATAACAACTTTTGGCAGCTCATCAGGGGAGTTCAGAGCTTAAATAGACCCTATCAACTCTCACACCTCATTGTGTGAAACTGTTTACCAGCATTGCCTTTTTCTGTAAATACTACAAGGAGAGCCCTGAAAGGAGAGATGTGTGAAAACAAAATGGCCTAACCTTGTAGCAGTCGGCTGAGATGGCAGATCTGGGTTGACGGAGAATCTGCAAGTCCTTGCATTTCACTTATTCAGCCGAATAATACCTAGTCGCGGGTCTTGAAGTTGTGTGGATGCTAGTTAATTAGACGATACTTAATTTGACTTCACATTTGTGTCAGTTGGTGAAGATGAGACTTTGTAATTAGGGAGTACAGATCGGGTTTCTGTCACAATTTTCCTCCCTCACTCTAATTTAATGCACACTTTTCCAGTGTTTTTCCCATTTTCTTTTATGCATGGCTGGTGACTAGGTGGCCTCTATTACACAACCAACAGCAAATGGACCCGGTGTCCTGGACTTTCTGCCAGATTCGTCCATCATAAATAATTTTCTATTTGAAATGAATGTCAACAATCCTCTTTTGAACCTTATAGCACCAACCTGCAAATGGTATGGGTTTCTTTTTTAGCTTGCATATATAACTTTTGCCAAAGTTATATATGCAACAGATTTTTAAGTGTCAAATAATGCTTGTTTTGTGAAGGAAACTAGCTGTCTCCCGTTTCTCCTCCCTAAAGGCAACCACTTTCAGCTCTTGTGGTGGATTATTTAGAAAATAATTTCACAGTGAGAAAGATATTGATTCACTTTGCCTGTTTTTGAATGCTGTGTAAATGAAATCATATTGCTGCAACCTGCTTCTTTCACTTCGGTTAAAGTGATTTTTGTTTACTCTTTTTTAAAAAAATCAAGGTATAATTTACATACAATGAAATGCATCAATTTTAAATGTGCAGTTTAATGAGTATGAATACATGAATACAGCCATATAACTGCAAACCAATCAAGATACAGAACTTTCCCATCACCCCAAAAAGTTCTATCTTAACATCTTTTCAGCCTCTAGGAGGCAATCACTTTTCTCTCTCTCTCTCTTTTTTTTCTCAATAGAGTTTTAGCTCTTGTCACCCAGACTGGAATGCAGTGGTGCAATCTCGGCTCACTGTAACCTCCACTTCCTGGGTTCAAGTGATTCTCCTGCCTCAGCCTCCTAAGTAGCTGGGATTACAGGCACCCACCATCACACCCGGCTAAGTTTTGTATTTTTAGTAGAGACAGGGTTTCACCATGTTGGCCAGGATGGTCTCAAACTCCTGATCTCAAGTGATCCGTCTGCCTCAACCTCCCAATCCCGAAGTACTAGGATTACAGGTGTGAGCCACCATTTGGGGCCAACTTTTCTCATTTCTATCATCACAGGTTAGATTTACCTACCCTAGAACTTTCTATAAACGGAATCATACAATAAGTACTCTTTTCTGTCTGTCTTCTTTTGCTCAAAATGATGCCTTTGAGATACCTGAGGAAACGTGTTCCTTTAAACTGCCAAGCATAATTCCATTGCATGAGTATACTACTGTTTGTGTATAAATTCATTTGTTGATGGTCACTTCGATTGTTTACAGTTTTTGGCAATTGGGTTTTCTTTTCGTTATTGATTTGTAGGCATTCTTGCATATTGCAGGTATCAAATCTGTTGTTAGAAACAGATTTTGCCCAGCACTTTGAGATGCCAAAGTAGGTGGATCACCTGAGGTCAGGAGTTCAAGACCAGCCTGGCCAACATGCTGAAACCCTGTCTCTACTAAAAATACAAAAATTAGCTGGGCGTGGTGGCATGCACCTATAATCCCAGCTAGTTGGGAGGCTGAGGCAGGAGAATTGCTTGAACTCAGGAGGTGGATGTTGTAGATCGCACCATTGCACTCCAGCCTGGGTGACGAGAGCGAAACTCTGTCTCCCAGAAAAAAAGAAAAAGAAAAAAAAAGAAAAAGAAAAGAAAAGAAAGAAATAGATTTTGCAGGCTAGGTGCTATGGCTCATGCCTGTAATCTCAGCACTTTGGGAGACTGAGGTGGGAGGACTTCTTGAGTCCTGAGTTGGACACCAGCCTGGGCAACATAGTAAGACCCTGCCTCTACAAAAAATAAAATAAAATAAAATTGATTTTGCATATATTTCTCCCAGTCTATGTCTTGTCTTTTTATTTTCTTAATGATATTGTTTAATGAGCAGAAGTGTTACATTTTGATTATGTCCAATTTGTGATTTTTGTCTTCTCTGACTAGTATTTTTTATGTTCTGAATAAATTTTAGCTGAGCGTAAGAGCATGCAGATATTTCACTTATCTCCTTTTAGGAAACATTGAAGCTTAATAGTTTCAGATTTTACATTAAGACCTCTTGTCTTAAGCTAATTTTTGTGTATGGTATGAGGTAGCAGTCAAAGTTCTTCTGTTTTGTTTTTGTTTTTAATATGGATATCCAATTATTCTAGAATCATTTGTTGCAAAGACTTTTCTTTCGACATTGGATGTGTGTGCCTGTGCGAGCATGCACAAACACCTTTGTTGAAAATCAATTGACTATACACACATGGACCTATTTCAGGACTCTCGGTTCTGTTTCATTGACTTGTCTATCTGATGTAAATAACAGCGTCTAAATAATTGTTGCTTTATAGTAAGTCTTGAAAGCAGGAAGGTTATATCTTCTATATTTTCTCTTTTTAAGGCTCTGTTGACTAATCTTCATCTTTTGCATTTTCATAATACATTTTAACATCAGCTCATTAATTTCCACTAAAAAGCCTCCTGGAATTTGGATTGGGATTGCACTGAAGCTATAGATCAATTTGGGGAGAATCGAGTTTACAATATTAATTCTCCCAATCCATAAGCATGTTATATGGTTTAATTTTTTATTTAAAATTTTTGGCAATATGAAATCATTTTCAGAATGTCTTACTTATTTTTGTTAAATTTTCAATAGTTTATGTTTTACTTCCATTATAAATGGAATTGCTGTTTAATTTCATTTTCCAATGTTTTGTTTGTCAAAATTGAAATATAAGGAATTGTTTATTTAATTAATTTATTTACGTTGAGAAGGAGTCTCTCTTTATTGCCCAGGCAGGAGTGCAGTGGTGCAATCTTGGCTCACTGCAACCTCCGCCTGCCACCCCCTTCCCTTCCCCCCTCACTCCCCTCCCCCGTTCAAGCAATTCTCATGTCTCAGCCTCCTGAGTAGCTGAGATTACAGGCTCCTGCCACCACGCCTGACTAATTTTTTTTGTATTTTTAGTAGAGACGGGGTTTTGCCATGTTGGTCAGGCTGTTTCAAACTCCTGACCTCAAGTGATCTGCCCGCCTCGACCTTCCAAAGTGTTGGGATTACAGGCGTGAGCCACCATGCCCAGACCAAAATTAAAGTATAATTCAGTTTTATATATTTACCTTGATTCTAGTGACTTTGCTAAATTTATTTTTGGTTCTAATAGACCAAATAATGATTCCTTAGAATGTTTTATATATGAAATCGTGTTATGTGCATAAGAGATAGTTTTGCTTCTTTCTTTTTAATTTGTATGCCTTTATTTTTTTCTTACATTGTTGTATTAATTAGAACTTTCAGGATAATGTTGCATAGAAGTAGGGAGAGTGGACATCTTGTTTCTGAACTCTGAAAGAAAGCATTAAATATTTCTCTATTTAGTATAACATTTGCTGTTGGGTTTTTGTATATGCCCTTTATTACATTGATGAAAGTTCTTTCTTTTCCTAGTTTTTTGAGAGGTTTTTAAAAATCATGAATGTGGCTGGGTGCAGTGGCTCACACCTGTAATCCCAGCACTTTGGGAAATTGAGCCAGGTGGATCACCTGAGGTCAGGAGTTTGAGACCAGCCTGGCCAACATGGTGAAACCTCGTCTCTACCAAAAATACAAAAATTAGCTGGGCGTGGTGGTGCACTCCTGTAATCCCAGCTACTTTGGAGGCTGAGGAAGGAGCATCACTTGAACCCAGGAGGTGAAGGTTGCAGTGAACCAAGATTGGGCCACTGCACTCCAGCCTGGGCCGCAAGAGCCAGACTCTGTCTCAAAAAAAAAAAAAAAAAAAAATCATGAAAATGTATAAAATGTTTTCAAAACTATTTTTGCATCAATTGAGATGCAATTCTTTTTTCTGTTTGAGTCTGTTACTGTGATGAATTATGACCATCGATTTTCTAATGGGAAACCAAAGTTGCAATCCTGGCGTAAGTTCTACTTGTTAATAACAGTTATCCTATTCACACAATGCTGAATTTGATTTTCTAATATTTTATTGAGGACTTTGCATCTTTACTCATGCAGGATATTGGTCTGTAATTTTCTTTTCTTGTAATGTCCTTGTCAAGTTTTGGCATCAGTGTTTATGCTGGCCTCATAAAACAACTTGGAAAGTGTTTTCTTCTGTTTTCTTGAAGAGTTTGTGTAAGACTGGTGTCGGTTTTTTCTTTAAGGCTTTGATAGAATTTATGAGTAAAGCCATCTGGGCTTGGGGTTTTCTTTGTTGAAAGATTTTTCATTATAAATTCAATTTTGAAAAAAGATACGGGGCTATGTGAATTTTTCTTTTTCTTCTTGCTAATTTTGGTAAGATATGCTTTTCAAGGAATTTGTCCATTCGCTCTAAGCTGTTGAATTTATAGGCATAAAATCATTCATTGCTTTGTCTTCTTGGAGAATTGAATCCTTTATCATTATGTAATAACCCTCTTTATCACTGGTAATATTTCTTGTCTGAAGCCTACTTTGACATTAATGAAGCTACTCAGCTTTCTTTTGATTAGTGTCTGTATGGTACATCTTTTCCCATCCTTTTACTTTTAACCTATCTATGTTTTTATATTTAAAATGGTATTTTTGTAGACAGTATATAGTTGAGTCTTGCTTTTTATATTGTCTAGCAATTTCTATCTCTTTATTAGTGTGGTTTGCATTTAATATGATTATTGGTATGATTGAGTTAAAGTCAATAATCTAAACAGCTGTTTTTGATTTGTTCCATTTGAGCTTTCTTTTGGCCCCCTTTTTGATTAATTAAGCATTTTTACTATCTAATGTTATCTTCACTATTGAATTAACATGTGTAACTCTTTTTTAAAATTTTAGTAGTTGCCTTAGACTTTACCATACACATCTTGTTTGATCAAAGTCTACTTTCAAAGAATTATCTTCTGTTTCATGTCTACTATAAAGGTAATATATTCCCACTGCCAGCTCCTCACCCTTGTTCTATTGTTGCCCTATGTTTACTCTTACAAATGCTATAAATGCACAATACTTCTACTTTTGCTTTAGTTAATCTTTAGAGCAATTAAAAGTAATAAAACATGATTTTATGTTTACATTTAGTCATTCCATTTCCAATGCTCTTAATTTCTTTCTCTGGATTCAAGTTTCTATCTTCTGTTACATTCCTTATGCCTGAAGAACTTTCTATAACATTTCTTATGGCATAGGTACACTGGCAATTAATTCTCTCAGGTTTTGTTGTTGTTTGTTTTGAGTCTGAGAAGTCTTTATTTCTCCCTTCTTTTTGAAAGATATTTTTGCTGGGTACAGAATTCTGAATTTACTGTTTTTTTTTTTTTTTTTATGTCAATCAGCAACAAAGACATTATTCCACTATCTTCTGGCTTGCATAGTTTCTGATGAGAAATATTCTGTCCTTCTTACCTTTGGTTTTTAACTTCTCTATGTACAGTGTGTCTGCTTTCATTGGCTGCCTTCAGAATGTTCTCATTGTCTCTGATTTTCAGCAGTTTGAATATGATATGCCTATGATGTGGGAGCTCTTTTGGGAGGGAGAATTTATTCTCCTTGGTGTTCTTTGGACATCTTGGAACTGTGATTCAGTATCTGTAATTCATTTTGGAAAATCCTTACATATTATTTCTTAATGTCTTTGCTTTCTGGAATGCCAATTACATGTAGGTTAGATCTTTTGTTATTGTCTCATGTCTCTTGGATGCTCTGTTGTGTTTTTCCATCCACATTCCATTCTTCCACTTTTCTGGCAATCAATGCCACAACTGTCATAAGCTCGGTTTCCATAAGAGAGTCACAAATAATGACAAACATGTGTTACACACTCATCATGTGCTGGTGGTGTAAATGTTGTTCTATAATTACTTAATTCTCACAACAATTCTACTAGATAGACACATTTATTATCCCCATTTTTATGATAAGGATAAACTGAGACACAGAAAGATTAAGTAATTTGTCCAAAGATGCAGAAATAGAAAATGACAGAATTTGGCTTCTTAAACCATTATATTTTAACTACTTCAACAAATGGGAAGATAATTTTTAGGTAATATCTTTGTTTTTGGTCTGTATAATCCTTCAGTTATTACTGTTACCTCTCCAAGAATTTTAATCTATTAATCAGCAAGTACATATTTAGCAACCATTATGTGCCCAGAATTGTTTTGTTTGCTATGGAGGTATAAACAAATATGGCAGGGCTATTTCCTTCAAGGAGTTCACATTCTCCAAAGGAAAGGCCCCACAAATCTAAAAATAAACATTATGGTACAGAGGAGTATCATTATTATTATCATAATAAGTTTTGAGACAAGATCTTGCTCTGTCACCCAGGCTGGAGTGCGATGGTGCCATCATGGCTCATGCAGCCTTGCTCTCCCAGGCTGAAGTGATCCTTCTGCCTTAGCCTCCCACATAGTTGGGTCTACAGGCACAGGTACAATTATTTCTTAATTTTTTTGTACAGACAGGGTCTCACTATGTTGCCCAAGCTGGTCTCAAATTTCTTGACTTAAGTGATCCTCCTGCCTCAGCCTCCCAAAGTGTTGGGATTACAGGTCTGAGCTACCACACCCAGCCAGTATCACTATTCAGAAAAAGGAAAGCTCAATTTTATCTGGATGCTTAGAAACCATGGAAAACATATTAAAAATAATGATGCTTATTCAATAGTTTGCTTAACTCTGGATTACCCATGCTGTATTTTCACTTCTCCCTTACCTCTTTTTTATGCTCTAATTTTTAGCTATTATACTGTTTATAAATACTTTTTCCACAGAACAAAATAAGAAAATTTTTAAGCTCAAAATGTGTGTATAAAAGTTTAAAGTGGAAAGAATCTCAAAATCTTGGTTATGGTGATGTGTGTGTGTGTGTGTGTGTATGCATATATACATATATCTCCCAATTATTTTCTTTCACCATGAAAATGTACTGAGAATTAACAGGTATTAACATTAGGTGCTCCCTAGTACATCTAGAATAACCATGATTATCAAAGATTTTATAAATGAAGTTTTATCTTTTAGATTGGCTAGCATGGCGTCTGACTCTTAATAGGCACCTAACAAACGTTTATCATTTCACTGACTGAATGAATGAAATTAAAGAATCTCTAAGGCATGTATTTTTGGTAAACAATAAAGAAAATCTTCATAAGTTTGTATTTTAATTTAAAAAGCAGATTTTCCTAATGCCGTGCACATCGACATATCCTAGGGAGAAGGTTGTGGTTGATCCATTATCCTTACATGGAAGCTCTACAGGATTAAAGGTCTGGATTCCTTCATAGTTGATGACCACCTCTTCCCCAGTGCAGTACATGGTAGAGAGTAGATTCAATAAATATTTGTTGGATGGAAAAATGAACCATCTGACAGATTGAGGCAAAAATAATTCTTAATGCTATATAGCAACTTGTCTCAAGGGCAGATTCCAGACAAAACTAATAGTAGCAATAGAGACATTTTTCAGGAAAAACTTGATAGTGTAGTGGTCAGACCATGTTTTGTGGAGCTAGCCAGACCTAGGACCTAGTCCCATCCGTGCCACTTACTAGCTAGCTTTGCAACCTCAGAAAAGTTTTTTAATCTCTCCAAGTCTCAATTTCCCAGTCATTAAATCTGGAGCAGTAATATTATTTCATATGCTTGTTGTGAGGATTAAAGAAAATATTCAACATCAAGAGTTTATCTTGTGACCAACTACAGAAGTACTTAACAAATGGTAAATATTATTGTTATGCAGAGATTTCAGGAGTTGAGGCAGATGCCATTGAGATCTATAGAGAATCTTAACAAAAGTGAGGAAACCTAAAACAGATGTGCCTATCTGCTTCCTATATTTCTCTTTTCTTGCTTTAGGAATTTTGAATGACATTTGTTTGGCATATGGGTATGTGGAAACGGTGAGATGAGAAGAAGGTTAGAAATCCTTTCCACTTTTAGAGAAATGCCCTCTACCAAGGATGTATGCTCCAGAGCAACATAGGCCCACCCTATCTGCTGAGGATGAAAACAGCCAGAGACAATGGGATATGACACAGTAATGAGTTCTCATTTGTCAGGTGTCAGCTCGCTGATATGGTCTAAGGATAAGGTGTTCAACAATTCTTAGAAATTGGTAATAACAATACCACTTACACAGCAGTGCCTCTTACAGTTTTCATAATACTTCCACATGGACTATCTGTTTTAATTTTCACCACAATGTTGTTAGAAGCCTGAAGTAAATATTATCATTCCCATTTTATAGATGAATAAACACATCCTGAGAAGTGAAATGACCATGCCCAAGGTCACTTAGCTACTCAGTAATTGACCTGGGGCTCAAACCTGGGTTGTCACTTTGGAGTCATTATTTTTTTTCCAAAGCAGCCTGTTTGTTCTATGGAATCTGTCTATTTTCATTAGTGAGTGTGCACGTGTACATGCTAGACCCTCAAAAATTTGTGATTTATAAGGTAATTTTGTACTCTACTGCAGTAGCTAAGAGTCCTGTTTTGTTTGTTTGTTTGTTTTGTTTTGTTGTTGTTGTTGTTTTAAATTTTATGTCTCTTTTTGGCCCAACAGGGAGCAAAGTTTGTCATCGTGATACACTAGATCTTTGATGATATCAATAAGGAAACATCCACAGCCTTTGGTTAAAAGACTCTGAGACTTCAAGGACTGCTGACTGTCCAGAAGAGGCTGTGGTGGTTCAAGTGAGGCTCAAGGCTGTAGTTACACCAATCTGTCACTCCATGAAGAGTCCAAGGCTGCTGATCAGAGTGAACCTCAGAACAGATAGCAGTGGCACCTAGAGGGTATAACCTCAACAGCAGATGAGGTGTTGATGGATGATTCCTGATTATGGATTCCTCTTCATCTCTCTTAATTTATATTCCAAGCTGTTAACCTAGAATAAATCCTACCATATCTAATTAATGCACTAATCAAACTTTGTTTTGAATGGAAGGGGGGAAAATATGTTGATTACCCCTGCTAGAAGGATAGGAAATATGCCTAAAGCAGAATATCTTTCTCCATCATGAATAACATTAATCTCTGTAGTTCTCACAAGTGAATAATTATTATATAGTTTGCTTCCTAGTTGTATGGCTTGGTATTTATCCTTTATGAGTTTCCAGGTGACAATTTGTTTCAGGAAGAATTCTCTCCAGAAACAATTTTTTAAGATTATCGTTGAATTCCTTAATAAAGAGTTGAAAGCCAAACTCACACTAGGTTAAATGCAACAACAACCAATGGACAACAGACTGATCTCCAACTTCCTCAATTCTTTTTTTTTTTTTTGAGACAGGGTCTCACTCTGTTGACAAGGCTGGAGTGCAGTGGCTCAATCTTGGCTCACTGCAGCCTGAACCTCCCAGGCCCAAGCAATCCCGAGTAGCAGGGACTCAGGCATCCACCACCACACCTGGCTAATTTTTTGCATTTTTTGTAGAGATAGGGTTTCGCCGTGTTGCCCAGGCTGGTCTTGAACTCCTGAGCTGAAGATATTTGCCTGCCTCGGCCTCCCAAAGTACTGGGGTTACAGGTGTGAGCCACCACACTTAATTGCCACCAGGATTGATTGGTAAGGCTATGGAAGAGTTGTCCATTCCAAGTCTTCCCATTGAAGCAACAACCATGCCACAGGCTTATTCTGTCCCATGGCTATCTTGTGCATCTCCAAGTGTGCCAGTATGAGGCCCTCAAACACATCCATACCCTCCGATGAGATGTTGGTCATGATAACCATGGGGATGTCACAGCCGCTGTTCCACACTCTAAATAATTCTCATTTTGTTCCAACAACAACAATTTGAAATGGGAAGAACCACCCCGTTTTAGACATTTCAAAATGAGGGCTTGGATAGATTGTGTACCTTGTCCAAGGTCACACAACCAAATGGCAAGGTAGGGACTCAACCTAGTTCCATCTGCCTCCAGTCCAAAACCCAGAGCTGTCAACTGCCACCCTCATTATCTCTACTGAGATACTGGCTTCCCTGCGGTGACTGTTGAGGCTGGAAAACACAGGCCTGAGAGAACTTTTAAATATGAAATGATAGCTCTTTGCCTACCGAGATCCTTATTTTTAAAAACCCAGAGGAAGATCATATTTATATATTTATTCAACATTCATGTATGATATTTAGATTTACAAAATGCTTTATAGTGTAACAGAATGGGCAGAAATTTTTACTCAGGCTTATAATTGTCTTTTCTTTCATATTCATTTATTCCTTTGATTTATATAATATCTTCTCTGCTTGGTCTTCTGAGATTATGTACAATGGTAACAAATCCAAAATAATATTAATAAAAGATTATTTTTTATCACTCACAGGGAAAACTGACTAGGGCCATGCGCGTCTCTGTTCTTTAGAAACGTTATATGAGAGAACATAATACCATCCCCTGAATACTGTCTGTAATGCCGGCTATGCTTATTCATAGTGCTTTAAAAATAAATTTAACTCCCGTTCCTCATTTTGGATGTGTGTGTGTTGTTTACTTCCTTCTCTTCAGGCCGCTGGGGTGCTTCACATTTGGGATAATGAACTGCTGTGAGCATCACCTGAAGTCGCCAAACTGCTTTCTCCACTCATCATTGAGCATGAGTTCTCTGCAGAACGCTGGGTCCCTTTGCCTGTGAAGCTTTTCCCCAGTTGGTCACCAGGTTGGTTCCTGTTTTTCATCTAGGCCTGAAATCAACAGGCACTGTCTCTGCAAAGCCTGCCCTGACCCCAGATCCAAAAGAACCCTGCATTGCAATGTATCCTAGCATTTTCTTGTTTTTTTTCTCAGCATGCAATATTCTGTGTTAAGAATGCTAGAGTCCAGGCCGGGTGCAGTGGCTCATGCCTGTAATGCCAGCACTTTGGGAGGCCAAGGCGGGCGAATCACCTGAGGTCAGGGGTTTGAGACCAGCCTGGCCAACATGGTGAAACCCTGTCTCTACTAAAAATACAAAAATTAGCCAGGCTTGGTGGTGCGTGCCTGTAGTCCCAGCTACTTCGGAGGCAGAGGCAGGAGAATCACTTGAACCTGGGAGACGGAGGTTGCAATGAGCCGAGATCGTGCCACTGCACTCCAGCCTGGGTGACAGAGTAAGATTCTGTCTCCAAAAAAAAAAGAATAAAAAAAAGAATGATAGAGTCCTTGGGTTTGGTGTGAATGAATAAATACAGATAGACAAGCTAATATTTTGTCATTTTTAAATTGCTATGTTCTTCTTTAAAATGAATATTTTAGGCCGGGCGTGGTGGCTCATGCCTGTAATCCTAGCTCTTTGGGAGGCCGAGTCGGGTGGATCACTTGAGGTCAGGAGTTTGAGACCAGCCTGGCCAACATGGCGAAACCCCATCTCTACTAAAAATATAAAAATTAGCCTAGCTTGGTGGTGTATGCCTGTAATCCTAGCTACTCAGGAGTCTGAGGCACAAGAATCCCTTGAACCTCAGAGGCAGAGGTTGCAGTGAGTCGAGATCACACCACTGCACTCCAGCCTGGATGACAGAGCAAGAAAGACTCTGTCTCAAAAATAAATAAATTAAAAAAAATAAAATGAATATTTTAAAGACTCTCTTGTGCTCACTTCGGCAGCACATATACTAAAATTGGAACGATACAGAGATTAGCATGGCCCCTGCACAAGGATGACATGCAAATTCGTGAAGCATTCCATATTTTTAGTACCTGCTCTCAAACTGAAAAAAAAAAAAAAAAAGAATCTCTTTAAGGTAAATTACTCTGAGGTTTTACGATGCACTCCCTGTCTTGGCAAGGCATCAGCTCTTGACTGCGGGGCACATGAAAAACATGGCTAGAGGGCTGGGCGCAGTGGCACAGGCCGGCAATCCTAGCATTTTGAGAGGCTGTGGGAGGGAGGATAGCTTGAGTCCAGGAGTTCAAGACCAGCCTAGGCAATACAAGAAGACCCTACAAATAATAAACAAAAAATAGCCCAGTGTGGTGTCACATGCCTGTAGTCTCAAGATTCTGGAGGCTCAGGTGGGAGGATCGCTTTAGCCTGGGAGGTTGAGGCTGCAGTGAGTTGTGATGGTACCACTGTGCCCCAGCCTGGGCAACACAGCAAGTAATACACAACACAGTATTAAAAAAAAATACATACAACAAAAGTCATGGCTAGAGACAAGGGCTTCTGTTGGTCAATTTATATATTTTAAATGACTGTGTGTGTAATCCACAGATGAAAGCAGTTATTTTCATCATTAATTTTTTTTCTTTAGAAATGGTAATTAAGGTGCCTAATTAAACTGTGGTTTAGAAAGATCAGTGTAAAGGCCTGTACCAGGAGGAAGGCTTGGGGTCCAGCCAACTGGATATGTGTTTTCAACACAGGTGTCATATTGTTAGTAATAATAACATAGGGTGGAGCAATATAATTGCAGTTTTTACCATTACAAGTAATGGCAAAACCACAGTTACCTTTGCGGCAACCTAATACATTCCACTTACCAGGGCCAATCGAGTCAGAATCTTGTTGGGGGTGGGGTGCAGCCCAGGCAACAGCATTTTAAAAAATGTGCCAGGTGATCAGGTGTGCACCCAGGATGAGAGCCGCTGGATCCGAAGGCTCCTAGTGTCCACTCCTGAGAAAAGTGAGTGACCAGGGTGGCAGTTGTAGCCCCTGCTTTCCATGGCCTTCTAAGTTAGAGGACCTGACTCTCATCCAGCTCTGAACTTAGAGAAAGTTCAGGATCCCCCTTCCCACTGTCGGTGGTTTCTGGAACAAGACTTCCTATCTCAATATGGTGTCCGATGAGCCTGACAGTGCCAGCAGGGCACCCTCTTCTCAGGCCCCACAGGGTTGCTGGTCTCCTGTCTAGATTTTCTGTTTGTTTTTTGAATGCCCTCCTGGACCCTCGGACCAAATCTCAGCCTGCTTGTCCAGTGTCTGGTGACTCTGGCTTAACTCCTGTAACCTCTTCTTCACAGAATCAAGCCATTGTTCCTCGTGTCCAGAACCACCAGCTGGGATCCCGCTTCCATCAGATTAAACCACACAGGATCACAGTGGAGTCTCCTTCCGGAATCTTCCCAGCCTCTAAACTCTTACTGCTCTCAAACCCCCTGACAGGTCAATCTCCTTGAACATAGGCCCTTCCATGAAGCTTTTAGCCACTTTTCTTATTCATAGAGAAATAAACTCCACCTCTTTAGCAAGAGGTCATGCAAAATCACATGTCAAGGGTCCTGAATAGAAGGGAGGAGTGAAAAATAAGGGCCAATAATGCAATCAGTCAACCACTGGCAAATAAGGGAGATATTGATTAAGTATTTCTGGGAAAGAAGCAAAAATTGTAGGAACGTAAGCTACACAGGGCATCTAATTTGATGTGAGGTGACAGTAAGGTGCATCTGGTGACAAAATAACAATCATGTTGCCATGAAGCATCTGCAAGTTTGACAACTTAGATGTGACTTGAGAAGAGCATAGGAATTATTTAGAAAGGTTAATAATCAAAACTTCAGAAAGCCACTCACAAGCCTGAACCAGGGGAAAGAACGGGCCTGGATTAGATCCTGGCTGAGATTGGCGGGACGCATGCAAAGCTGCATCCTCCCAGGAAGGGAAGCCGGGGAGTCAGGGTTATGGCACCTGTAGTTGGGGTTACTGGACGCCTCCCTGGACTTGGGTGTACTGGGTGCATTCTAGTCATCATTTTGCTACTCCACAGGAGCCTCAACTCTCTGAATTGCCTCTTCTTTAGGGACCTGGGTGGATTGACAACCCTGATCCTTTGAAATGTAAGCAGAAGTGTCATATAGCACTTCTTCGTGGAAGCAATGAAAAGCCACTGCTCTATTTTGATGCTCTTTTCTTCCCACAGTCAATTGTAAACCTCATGTTGGGATGGTGGCATCAAAAGAGGGCTGAACCTTGGGTCCCTGAGTGTCTAAAGTGAGCACAGCTACCTGCTAACTCGCAATGGACATGTAGCATGAAAGAGACGTAAACCTTTGTCCATGAATGTGTTCCTGTTACCTCTAGAATTTTAATTGACAGCCTGGTAAAGTAGAGAGAAGCATTGTGATGAGGATGATGATGATGATGTCACTGAGAGCTGGGAAAGGTTTCTGCCACTACCTTCCTAGACTCATCTAAGTGGGCGGACTCCAGGGGATGGAGAATGGAAGGCAACAGATGTTTGTTGACTTCCTGCTCTGTATCAGGCACTGTGCTAGATACTGTACACACCATCAATATTTAGGACAGTATCGTCAGAGCAATTTGATTTTTATATTACAGTTGAGGACAAAGAACTCACAAGAGGTTAAATTACTTGCCTGAAACTCACAAATTTAGTACATGTCAGATCCACGACAAGAACTCAACCCCATCTAACTTCAAAGCCTATGCTATTTTTCTGTAACATAAACATACAAGTAATGAGCTTTTAATCTTTTATAACTTGTTAGCATTTTCCTCCTAACCGTAATCCCTTTAGGATAAATTTGAGTTAGATCAATCTACTCTTCATAGCTATTGTTCTTAGAATTATTTCGCTCTTTCGTTTCACCCAGATTTGTTTTTGCTGACCTTTGACACATGAGGTGCTACAAATCTGTGTGTTTGTTTAAACTTCAACCAAACACCCTCATGTTTGTTTTAAGTCAGAATATCATCACAGGATATCTGGAAATGCCTCCACTAAGGCTACAGGTTTTTTAAAATGTGAGATTTTTTCCTGTATGGTAAGGATGTTGCAGAGAACTAGAATGAGATGTGAGGCAACTGATGGTTTGTTTTGTTTTGTTTTTTTGCAAACAAAGGAGAATGAAAGCTGTCTCTTGTGGAGAGGATATTTTCAGCCGTCATCACTACGGACTCTTTGAAATGTACTACTTCAGAAAAGCCCCAGCGACTCCCTCTGGGCCTCACCCACCTGAGATGACATCACGACGCAAATCCAGGGCTCACTCTCTTCATACAGATGGAATGGTTCACTTGGCTTTTAGAGTGCAGACAAGCCGTTCGGTGGAGGGCATGCCTCAGCCTGCACTCTCTGACTCATGACATGACTTCTCCGTGGAGAGCCAGAATTTTTCTCAAGTGTAACAATATTAATTATCAAGTCACTTTAAAACACGTGTGATGTATGTGTGCATTTATTTCACAGGAATGGTATAAAGATTAAATACTTAATGAATCCATTTTTCATATCAAGGATATATTTGCCCTATGCCTAAATGTATCTCTCCCTTCTGTTTCTCATGAGAAATATAGCTATCTTTATTATGTAATCAGTAATATATCATTCCTTCTAAGCAGGATCTAATTTTAGCAACATGATGAATGGCCCAGGAATGTATTCGACTGCCCTCTGCAGAAAGGAATATATATCAGACCTGCTCAGGTGTGTGTCATTTCTTTATATTGGGAGCTTTCAGCAGCCCAAGTGGCAGCTGGGTTTTTCTGACTGAAAGCCCCAAGTGCTGTCTCTATCTGGGCTTGAGCAGACACTGCTAGGAAATGGCCGTGTGTGACCAATACCTAGATTTGCCAGCTCAGCCAAAGAGGTGTGTGGTTCTCCTATGCCCAGGTTTATTGCACCAGCTAGAAAATGACCAATTGTCCAATTGCTTTTTATCTTCATTTATGTGCAAGATCTATTTGTGTAGGATCACGCTCAAGTCCCCACTGCCTTCTTCCGTTTCTAAAAATTTGGTCTTTAAACAAAGATATTTCTTTAAAATGTGGGGGTCAGCCTGGGCGTGGTGGCTCACGCCTGTAATCCCATCACTTTGGGAGGCTGAGGTGGGCAGATCACCTGAGGTCAGGAGTTCCAGCCTGGCCAACATGGTGAAACCCTGTCTCTACTAAAAATACAAAAATTAACTGGGTGTGGTGGTATACACCTGTAATCCCAGCTACTTAGGAGGCTGAGTTAGGGGAATCACTTGAACCCAGGAGGCAGAAGTTGCAGTGAGCTGTGATTGTGCCACTGCACTGTAGTCTGGGTGACAGAGTAAGTGAGACTCCATCTCAAAAAAATAAATTAATTAATTAAATAGATAAATAAAATAAAATGTGGGAATCAGTCCAGTATGATTAGCACCATAAGGAATCAGGAATTTTGTCTCTCTTGAGCTTCCAAGGGAACAAAAATGTTCATTTTCTTTCATGCTATCTATGAATTTTATAGCTGCTTGTGCACACTCATGGCACCTTATATCTCAATGACATCTTAATTTTAAAGCTATTTTGGGTTTGTTTTTTATTGATCTGTGGGAAAGTCAAGGCAGTACCTTATCTCCATTTTGCAGATATGAAAATTGAGACCCAGAGCGATTAAATGACTTATTCAACTTCTAGGATATGGCCTGGTAAGGGCTAAAATCTAAATCTCCATACCATCATCATCCTACTGTCTATGCTTAATTCTTAATGACATCTATGTAAGATGGAAAACAAAAGTTAGAGATGTTTGGTTTCTGCAGCTAGTGTATATGTACAACTCTGAAATTCGTTGTACAACTACTATATTTGTTGATTCTAAGATGTACTTTTTTCATATTAGTATGTCTGAAAGAGATACTTTTTTTTTTTTTTTTGTGAGATGGAGTTTCACTCTTGTCACCCAGGCTGGAGTACAATGGCATGCTCTCAACTCACTGCAACCTCTGCCTCCTGGGTTCAAGTCATTCTCCTGACTCAGCCTCCCAAGTAGCTGAAATTACAGATGCCCACAACCACACCCAGCTACTTTTTGTGTTTTTAGTAGAGACGGGGTTTCACCATGTTGGCCTGGCTGGTCTTGAACTTCTGACCTCAAGTGATCTGCCCGCCTCAGACTTCCAAAGTCCTGGGATTACACGCATAAGCTACTCCACCTGGCCTGAAACTGAGATACATCTTATAATCCATGGAGTATCATAATCTAACTGGAAGTGCTTTTTCTTTCTTAGTGATTGCAGTACATTGATTCTAAAGATGGCCTGGATCTTCACTCATATCCCGATGTCCTTTAGCGTGTCTCTTTACAGCTCCTCCCATGAAACGATCAAGTCTATTTCCCTACACCTTAAAAGTGGGTTGGACTTATCTTTATTTATTCCTGGAGAGGACACTCTTGGTGTCCCACCCATCCTCCGTCCTCCTTGCCACTTTAGCCTACATGAATTCCAAATGCACCTGTGTTTCTTTGCCTGAGAACTCGCTGTGATTGCCAAAGCCTGATTTATCTGCTCTGATGGTTTAAAAATAGGTTCACACTTTTTTTATATACTTCCCTCCCCTCTTCTTGAACGTGGGCCAAACTTTATGACTTGACTCACTTCTATCAAATAGAATGTGGTGGAAATGCCAGTGTGACTTTCAAGACTAGGCCATAAAAGTCCCTGTGGTCTCATGGTCTCTCTTGGATCACTCATTTTGGGGTCGGCATATGCCTTGTTGTGGGGACACTCAAGCAGTCAAATGGAGAAGTCGATATGGTGAGGAACTGAGGCCTCCAACTAACAGCCAGCACAGACCAGCCAGTCGTGCAAGTGAACCATCCTAGAAGCAGGTCCTCCAGCCTCAATCTAACCTTCAGATTACTAAATCCCTGCCCATTTCTTAAACGCAACCACATAAGGAACTTCAAGCCAGAACTCACCAGCTAAGCTATTCTAAATTTCTTGACCCTCGCAATCAGTATGAAATAATAAATATTTATTGTCATATTAAGCCACTAAATTTTGGGATAGTATGTTATACATTGGTATATAACGAAAACCATCTACATGACAGGCTGTAATGTTGGTGGGTTACCTACTGGAAGCACCTTCCACCAGTGACATACAATAGTTAGTATCAATATAATAGCTTCCTTACCTCTTGAGTAGGATAACCGAACACGTAGGGTTTCCCCAGGGTAATTATGTTCCAGTTTCTAGAACAGTAACTGGATTGATAACACCCTTTATTGGCCATTTTCCCTTCCCCATCTAATTTTTTTTTTTACTTCTCTACTGATGTTTCTTCCATTTTCAATTTTTTTTTTTTTTTTTTTGAGATGGAGTCTCACTCTGTCACCCAGGCTGGAGTGCAGTGGCATAATCTCAGCTCACTTCAAGCTCTGCCTCCTGGGTTCACACCATTCTCCTGCCTCAGCCTCCCGAGTAGCTGGGTCTACAGGCACCTGCCACCATGCCTGGCTAATTTTTTTTGTATTTTTAGTAGAGACGAGGTTTCACTGTGTCAGCCAGGGTGGTCTCGATCTCCTGACCTGGTGATCCACCCATCTTGGCCTCCCAAAGTGCTAGGATTACAGGTGTGAGACATCACGCCCTGCCCCATCTTCAATATTAACAACTTACTCTCAAGTCCTCGTCTCAAAATCTCCTTTCAGGAAGTAGACAGCAAGAGGATGGGGAGAGGGAATGCAAACTAAGTAAGTTATATGTGATCAGTTGCCAAGTCCTGTGTAGTTTTTCATTTAAAATATTTTTCCATAGCTGAAGTTCAACAGTGCTAATCTGAGCTGATTAAAACAAACAAACAAACCCTCCCACTTCACACATATATAAATTTTGATAAAAATACCCTCTCCACCATTGTTAATACAGTCTCAAACTGAAAACCAAGAAAGGGAAAGCCTCAAGTGCCAGATGCAAAGAGGATGCCCAAAGTTAGAGTGATCAGAGGGAGGTAAAATACAAATACTTACATGTGAACCAGGATAGGAGTGAGACCTTAACAGTTGAAACTTTAGAGGCCCTGTGAACAGGATCCTGTAGGCCTGAGCCCCAGAGAGTCAGGAGGAGGGGCCAGGCTACCTGCATAAAGCCAGGATTTCTGAAGAGCTGACTAATATCCTCTGAATTGGGAACTAAAGAAACCACCCACTAGCCTAGGGGAATAGCAGGAAAGCTTGTAGTTTTTCAAGGCCACGAGAGTAACAGGCATCACTCAAAAGAAATGAATTTGTGTCATGAGTACGATCTGAATTCTCCTTACTTATGTACAGGGACCCAAAACTAAGAAATTAACTTAAAATCTTGTCAGAATTGGTATATTCAAAGGCACCTCACAAAAATGTTGTAGAGCGCATGAAACTGTCATGGGGTCCTCTTTCACTTTCATCTTCATAAGGATGAGTTTACAGAAAGGAAATAAGGAAAGAAGTCACATAAGGAAGCAAACCACAGTGAAGCAGAGCCAACAGATGAAACAAATGGGAGAATTTGCATCTCAAGAGCTGGGAGTAATAGAATAACAATCTAAAAAGGACTTTAAAATAAATAGACTTAAAGCATTTCAAAACATAAAAAAGGAACACCAATCATAAACTAAGAATAAAATCAATTTAAAAACAACAGGCAGATTGGAGGAAAACATTTCTAAAATGAAAAAATGAGTAATTGGAATAAAAACCTCAATAGAACAGTTGGACTGTAAAATAGATGTGGTTGATGAGCAAGTAAGTAAACGGAAAGACAGATCTGAGGAAATTATCCAAAATACAACAAAAGAGAGAAAGAAAGAGATGGAAGATTCAAAAGTTAATCAAATGAGATAGTCTTCCATATGTTAAGAGTTGCAAAACAGAAAAAAATGAAAGGATAAAAAGCAAAGAGATAATAATCAATAATTTTCACTATCCAAGACATGCATTCTCGCATATCTATATTCAACTATATTCCAGGGTGAAAATAAAATAAAGTCAATTTCAGACATCAAAAGGCTACTCTTTTCAAATAGTACTTTATTTATTTATTTTTGAAACAGAGTCTCACTCTACTGCCCAGGCTAGAATATAGTGGCGTAATCTTGGTTCACTGCAACCTCCACCTCCCGGGTTCAAGTGATTTTCCTGCCTCAGCCTCCCAAGTAGCTGGGATTACAGGCATGCAATACCGCCCCTGGGTAATTTTTGTATTTTTAGTAGAGATGGAGTTTCGTCATGTTGGCCAGGCTAGTCTCAATCTCCTGACCTCAAGTGATCCACTCACTTTGGCCTCCGAAAGGCATGAGACACTGTGCCTGGTCTTCAAGTAGTACTTGGCATATACATATATATTTATATCAAGATATACTTTGGCAAGAAGAAAGATTACCATGAAAAGAAGAGGGATGCAAGAAACCTTTAAAAGTGGGTAAATGTGTTGGTAAATCTAAATAAGCTCTCAATAGTATAATTAAAATGACTTTTTGTGAGTGTTTAAAACTAAGATAGAAGTAAATTTCTAAACAACAAAACCATGGAAGATTGGAGGGCAGATGAGAGTTAAAATGTATATTATTTAGAAGGAAGTAAGCAATATTAATTCTAGACTTTAATTTATATGTGGGAATATTAATTTATGGGTAGTCATGGATTTATGGGTACAAGGATGGAAATAGAATTTATAACTTGCATACCTGTGGGGGAAAATATTAAAATGTGAACTGGAATATTACACACCAAATCATGATGGTAGTTTCCTCTTAGGAGAGAGGAGAGGTGACTGTGACCAGGAAGGGATGAGTAGGCAAAGTAAACTTCAACTTTATTTGAAATATTTTACATTTTTTAAAACATTATAGGAAAAGAGAAATATCATATGCCTTGCATCCTCTTTCTCTTTGCCTAGGGGACATGGCCAGGCCTTCTACCAGTATTCAAGGCTCTTTGTAACCTGGCTCTATGTTTCCCAGCCAGCTTAGTTCCCTCCCTTCCTCCCAACACACAGTTTTCACCCTCATCAAGCCAGTCTCCTATTTTTTCATACATCCTCTGCTTATTTTAGGATGCACACCTTTGTTGTCCAAGTTATCTTCATTTATCAAGGCCCTTCTTTCTATTTCCTGACATTGACAACAGCAAATAGAGCTATGTGTAGCACACAATGCATCATACTGTTCTGTTTAACTCTCTTACAAACTATCTTATATTTTACATTTCATCTTAAAGTATTTACTTTTATTCAGTATCATTTCTCTGAAAGATTATAGACCCTCAGAAATCAAGAACTGTGGTGTTGATTATACCCTGCCCTAGAATCCCTCCTGGAGTGTTTCACAGATAAGTACATAGTCAGTGCTCCAAGTATATTTGTTAAGTTGAAAGCCATCCTACTAGGGAAAGGCAATGGAGAAAAGAATATGAACAAAGGAAATTTTGACCATTCTTCCATGGATAAATTTCACAAACACAACAATAGCATGAGTCAAACATAACAATAACATGAGTCACTTATTTCAAGGTTATTTATCAACCTCAGTGATCTAGAACATATTTGAGATTCAGAAAATGTTGGTTAAGAACATGCAGTTTGGTGTCAGACAGACCCAGTTTGAATATCAGTTTACCCATGTTATTACTCTGTGTATGGCTATAGACAAGTGCCTTAACTTGTTTGCATGTTAATTTTCTCATGTATAAAAACAGGGGAAGTACCTGTGACTGTAAAGCAGCTAGTGCAGTAGATGGCATGGAATAAAAGCACTCAGTAAATATAAACTGGGATTATTATTAGCTAAAATATGTAAACCAGAGCTCTATGTGAGATTACCCAGCTCTCCTCAACTCCCATTGCCAGCACATGATAGAATTGTATCTGTCTGCTCTCTAGAAGTGTGGTCATGTCATTTGTGGTAGCCAGTGAAATGTCAGCATGAAGACATATGTGATTTCCTGCAGAAGTTGTAAGACCTCCTAGGCAATTTACCATGTTCACTTCCCCTGCTGTGGGGACCGTGGAAGCGTGGATTGAGATGGAGGCTCTGTCAGCCTGTGTACCTGAGCGACCATGCTAAATAGAGCCCTTCTGCAACCCAGGTGGACACACAAAATAAATGGGAAATAAACTTTTACTCTGTGAAGCCACCTGAGATTTTGGAGTTTTTTTTTTTTTTTTTTTTTTTTTCTTGCAGCAAAACCTGGCTCATCTTGACAAATACGATGCACTAAAAGTCATACTTCCCCGCCCCTCAGGGAAAAAAAAATACCCAAAGCCATGCTTTAGAACACACTTACTCTTACTGAAAAATGCTTCTAGCCAACTGGCTTATGTGGTTTCTCATCTCACAGGATGTTAGAAAGAAGATCCTAGAGGAGCTATGGCCACAGGTAGACACTGAACCCAGTGAGAAGGGAGATCCATTGATTGTAAAAACAAAAGTTAGGCCAGGAGTGGTGGCTCATGCCTGTAATTCCAGCACTTTGAGAGGCTGAGGCAGGTGGATCACCTGAGGTCAGGAGTTCGAGACCAGCCTGGCTAACATGGTGAAACCCCGTCTGTACTAAAAAATACAAAAATTAGCTGGGTGTGGTGGCGGGTACCTGTAATCCCAGCTACTTGGGAGGCTGAGTCAGGAGAATTGCTTGAACCTAGGGGACGGAGGTTGCAGTGAGCCGAGATCACATCATTGCACTCCAGCCTGGGCAACAAGAGCGAAACTCCATCTGAAAAAACAAACAAACAAACAAACAAACAAAAAACTTAAAAAAAACTTGAAAAAAGGTAAGAAACTCTAAAGGCATTTTGAGCTGAGACCATTTAGAATAGGTGAAGTTAACTGTGCTTATTAAAAAGTCTGAAGGCATATTTAGGTCATAGCAGTGCTTATCAGGTTATTACCATTTTATAACACGTTGGTTTTGCTTATTAATTTTGTTTATTTCATTACACATTTATTTTCTACTACACTCTTTCTTTCTTTTAGGGACAGAGTCTCACTCTGTCACCCAGGCTGAAGTGCAGTGGTAAAATCACAGCTCACTGCAGCCTCAACTTCCTGGGCTCAAATGATCCTCCCACTTCAGTCTTCTGAGTAGCTGGGAGTATGGGCACGCACCACTAGGCCTGGCTAACTTTTAAATTTTTTTTGTACAAATGAGGTCTCACTATGTTGCCTAGGCTGGTCTCAAACTCCTGGGCTCAAATGATTCTCCCACCTCAGTCTCCCAAAATACTGAGATTATAGGCATGAACCACCAAGCCTGGCCTGGCCTTACCCTCTTTTTTTAAAAAATGGTTACTATTTCCCCAGTAGCACATTAAACACTTTCAATATGTAGCAGGTCACTTAGCCTCCCGGCATGTCTCAGAGTTTCATCCATCTCTATGAATGGGAACATGGCAACACCCAGAGATTTGAAACTGCTCAAGGTCTCATGACCAACATGGCAGTGTCAGAGTTTCATATGAACCCATCTGTCTGATTCTAGAATTCCTTCACCATCACGCCTCCCCATGCACTGGAAAATCTGTTTTAAAAGGCTGGGAAACATGTGTGACATTTCGGAAATCTTTCTATCAAAAAAAAAAAAAAGATTCCATTTTAACAAGTGCTGGTGCTTCAAAGGGTATAAAGTGTGGGTTATCAGAAAAAGCCACATGTGGGAAGCAGCTCGCTCTCAACCACTGCCAGATAAATGAGATGGTCTTGAATTTCAATGATCTTATAGATGTAACGGGAGTGATAAATATAAATCTATTAAGCTCTTTCACTTAGAACAAGGAATCTGTATTCTTTGACCATATAACTTCTTTTTACTGCATCTTTCAAACGGAAAAATGTGCTTGCCATTGATGGGCAACTTCCTTGGATCTTTACTGTGTGGGGAGAAAGTATCAAAGCCGGGAGGGGGAGGGTTTGAGAGGAGGTAAAGCGCTCTGCCCTGGCCAGATGACTGCCAGAGGGGCCCCCGGTTGCCATCTCATCTCTCAGTCATTTCCTTATGAGAAGGGTGGCTGCTGTCATCCAGGAGTCTTTGCCATGAATGAAAAAGCAGACAACAGTGAAGTCTGGAAATCCAGAGACATTTCCTTCTTTGAGAGGCGCTGGTAGAGAGCATTTCTAGGATAACAGCATTTTATTCTGCATGCCAAAACGGCATCTCGGGGGCTCAACTAACCAGTTCTGGAAACCTGCATGTACCCTGCGTGCCACACACGAGGTTTCATTTCCACTGCAAATCTGATTTTTGTTTTTATTTTTGTATGACCGCTCAACAGGTCAACGAACATATCTGTTGGAGAGCTGGGGCAGGATGGTTTAAATGTGGCAATGGCAATTTCAGTTCTCTAGAGAGACTGTTAAGGAAATGGGTCCGTTTCCCTGAGCTGTGGTTCTTCTAATGACTGCGGGTGCGGGTATTAACATACCTTCCCAGGGTTCGGATTTGCCAGAGTTGGGGAGGCCACTGCCGATCCTGACTATCAGGCTACTTCTGACAATTCCTAATGTAATCCATATACTACACATACATTCTGGTTACACGATTTATGAGGTATAACAAGGGGAGAGAAGTGAAGCTGGAATATAATTGTGACTGATGTGAAACAGACATGTAGAATGAATGGCCTTACAACATTTTCTTTGAAGTTTGTTAAAAGCAGTAAAGTGATATTCACTGTAAGTGAAACCTGCTGTTACAGATATCCACTGGCTTGGAGAACATTTTCTTTTGACTTTATTTTTTAAATTTTAATTTGCCACTTGGAGTTTTTGAAAATGTTGCTTTAGATGTGGATGAAAGAGAAAGAGAACAAAAACTGTGTGCAGCACCTACTATGTGCTCACCCTGTCCCAGGCGCTGGATATCAGGGCGGACTTAAGAGACACAGGAGGCACAGTGAGTGAGCTCACAAAAACATTTCAATTTTAATGTTTCTCAAGTCAGAAAAAAATGGAAAACAATAATAAAATGCACTAACATATCACAATATGTAAAATTAAAAATTAGTCCAGGCATGGTGGTTCATGCCGGTTATCCCAGCATTTTAGGAGGTTGACGTGGGAGGACCCCTTGTGCCCTGACCATCCTGGACAATGTGATTAAACCGCATTTTGACAAAAAATAAAAAAAATTAGCTGGGTGTGGTGGCATGTGCCTGTAATCCCAGCTACTTGGGAGGCTGAGGCGGGAGGATTGCTTGAGCCCTGGAAAGTTGAGGCTGCAGTGAGCCAAGATTGAGCCACTGCTCTTCAGCCTGGGCAACAGAGCAAGACTCTGTGTCAAAATAATAACAATAATAATAAAAAATAACATAACATGAAATAAAATTTAAAATTAATATACTAAATGATAATGAATATAACAATAATGAATATAATAATGAATCCTGCTTGGATGGTATTTGTGCCTTAATACTTTTTTATGGAGGAAGGGATCCACAAAGGCAAAGTGCCAGGAACCCATAGAAGTCATAAGTCAGCCTGATAGATATAAAGTATCTCACGTAATTCTTCAGAGAATTCTAAGGACTGGAAGACGTTGTGAAAATGATGTTTTGAAGACTTAGGAAATTTTTCTAGGGTCCTATAACTAGGAAGTGGTCGAGTCCATTCTCAAGACTCTTGTCCAACTTCTTCCACTGAACAAGAGCTTGATGTATAGGCTACACTGGAACCCTGATATTAGGAATGAAAAATATCACTTATATATTTGGTAACAGAGACATGAATGGAAAATCAATTCTCAGGTTAGCATGTGTTTCTCCATATGATATAGGAAGACACCTAGAAGTATATGTAACCCAGATGTTGCCAAGTTCACCAGCTTCAAGGTCAGGACTTCTGTTTAATACTCAAAGAATAAGCCCCCATCCTTCTGTACCACAGCAAGTCCCGGCTTCATCCTATCCCACAGACCCCTCTTCGTTTTTCTCCTGGGGCCTCTGAAGATCGTTACGTGTTCCCCTAAACCCGTTACTACTCAGTCCCAGGCAGCTGCCTTGCACCAGATGCTGAGAGTACCTTGTTGGGCCCCCTCAGGCTTGCCACAGCTTTCCCTAGACTACATATCCTTACAAATGGATGCAGTCCCCTCCCTCTATTCCCAAAGCACAGCTAAAATGGATCTGAGACTTCTTCTTTTTTTTTTTTTTTTTGAGATGGAGTCTCACTCAGGCTGGAATGCAGCTGCGCGATCTCGGCTCACTGCAACCCGTGCCTCCTGGGTTCAGGTGATTCTCCTGACTCAGCCTCCCGAGTAACTGGGATTACAGACGTGCGTCACCACGCCTAGCTAATTTTTGTATTTTTGGGAGAGACGGGGTTTCACCATGTTGGCCAGGCTGGTCCAGAACTCCTGACCTCGGGTGATCCACCCGCCTTGGCCTCCCAAAGTGCTGGGATTGCAGGTGTGAGCCACTGCACCTGGCTTGGAGCTGAGACTTCTAACCAGACTGAAGTCTTGGGGGATCAGTTGTACAACACAAAGGGCACCAAATAACTATTCCTAATACCTAGGGTGACAAAGTGTCCCAATTTGCCCCAGACTAAGGGAGTTCCCAGGAGTTTTCCATTTTAAAACCAGAACAGTCCCAGATAAACTGGGACAAGTTGTTTGCCCCACTAATACCACAGGTGTCTCTGCTTGAACTCACAGCCCTGACTTGACCTCACTTAGGGCTTCATCTTTTGCCATCAGCCTACTTGAACTTGCCCCGATTCCTGTTATCTCCAAGCAACTTCTTTCCTCTGATTCCAGGCCCAAATTGGCCTGAGGGAGAAGACATTTCTCCTCCAGTGTAAGGCTAAACTCCTTTCCTGTCTCAGCGGAATTGACAAAGAAATGTCTATTCCCTTGCTGGGAAAACCTGTGCTCCACCGTTAACATGTCTCTAAGCGGGGTCGGGCGTGGTGGCTCAAGTCTGTAATCCCAGCACTTTGGGAGGCCGAGACGGGCGGATCACAAGGTCAGGAGATCGAGACCATCCTGGCTAACCCGGTGAAACCCCGTCTCTACTAAAAAATACAAAAAATTAGCCGGGCGTGGTGGCGGGCGCCTGTAGTCCCAGCTACTCGGGAGGCTGAGGCAGAAGAATGGCGTCAACCCGGGAGGCGGAGCTTGCAGTGAGCCGAGATCGGGCCACTGCACTCCAGCCTGGGCCACAGAGTGAGACTGTGTCTCAAAATATATAATATATATATATATATATATATATATATATATATATATAACTAAGTCCTCGTGGCCTAGACAAGATGAACCCAGAGGTCCACAGGACTTTGTCCAAATTCAAAGTTATCTGGTCTTCAATGATACCATGTATGGGACTCTAAGAGTTCAATATAGGTAGTATTATACTAAACCCAGTGCAATTTCTTATCACAGTCCTTTGGGCTGCTAGAAAAAAGGGTGAGTGGGTTGTCAACTTCATAATTTCCAATCTCTTGTGAGCAATGTTTAGGTTGGAACACACAGACATCTCCCAGGAGCGATAAGTATTTTTCAGACCAATATTAGTGTAAATTCAGATTTCATGGGAAAAGAGGTTTATAGCTTTTTCAGGGGCACAGTTCTGTTCAAATATGCCACATGCATTATCAAGTAGAGTACGAAGTATCTCAGTATGAAGTATCTGCATTTTGATTACTTTGCTAATTCAGGAATTCTACCAAGAACCATGGGTAGGCGCCTATGTCTTCTTTTTTTTGTTGGAGATGGAGTTTCACTCTTGTTGCCCAGGCTGGAGTGCAATGGCGTGATCTCAGCTCACTGCAACCTCCGCCTCTCGGGTTCGAGCAATTCTCCTGCCTCAGCTTCCGGAGTAGCTGGGATTACAGGCATGTGCCACCATGCCTGGCTAATTTTGTATTTTTAGTAGAGACGGGGTTTCTCCATGTTGGTCAGGCTAGTCTCGAACCCCCAACCTCAGCTGATCCACCCGCCTCAGCCTCCCAAAGTGTTAGGATTACAGACATGAGTCACCACGCCTGGCCGGGTAGGTCTGTGTCTTCTATACACTGTCAACTAAAACAACCTTCAAACTGAACCTCCCTGGAAAAGAGGAAAGTTTTTTTCCCAAACACCAATTCTAAATCCTACCCTAGAATTCAGTCATGTTTATGATTCCAAAATGATGGGTTTCCAATTTTGAAAATTCAAAAATTAGGTCTACTATGAACTCCATTACATGTAGAGTCGAAAACTGCCTGGAGATTATGAAATTTGTAACAACATAGGTAAGTGCCGTATGAGTTGACAATATTCATCACAAAGCTAAGAGGATGTCATTAGCCAGAAATTTAATATTTCTGGGAGGGGAAAAGAAATCAGTGAAATGAGACAACGTAAAAGTAACTTCCAGGGAGCTTTACACTGAATAGGGAAGGCTGTAGGATAATAAGATCATAGGAGGGCTGTTGGGATTCCTGGATCAAATGGTAGTTCTACTTTTAGTTCTTTAAGGAATTTCCACACGTTTTCCACAGTGGCTGTACTAGTTTACATTCCCACCAGCAGTGTAGAAGTGTTCCTTGATCATCACATCCTTGCCAACATCTACTGTTTTTTGTTTTGTTTGTTTTGTTTTTTTGAGACAAGAGTCTTGCTCTGTCACCCAGGCTGGAGTGCAGTGGCGCAATCTCGGCTCACTGCAACCTCTGCCTCCCGGGTTCAAGCGATTCTCCTGCCTCAGTCTCCCACGGAGTAGTTGGGACCACAGGCACGCACCACCACAGTCAGCTAATTTTTGTATTTTTAGTGGAGACGGGGTTTCACCGTGTTAGCCAGGATGGTCTATATCTCCTGACCTCGTGATCCGCCCGCCTTGGCCTCCCAAAGTGCGGGGATTACAGGCGTGAGCCACCGCACTGGTCCGAAAAACAAACAAACAAACAAACAGGCAAAAGATTCCTATGTCCATCCATGTCAAACTAACAGGCATCGGACTAGTTATGGTGCTGCAAACAGCTATAAGACTGGACAGCATTGACGAGGTGACTGTTCGCAGGTGTTAGATCACAGGGAGGACAGGACTGTGACCCAGAGAAGAGAAGCGCATGAGATGGGTCCCACATGCACACTGGCTTTCTGCCTGGACGAGCTTTCTGGCTCAGGGTGCCTAGAGATAAAGCTCAACAGAGCACAAAAGTCTTATGATCTGAGGGGGCAAAAATTAGGGTTCAGGGCTGGTGTGGCAGCTGAAATTTTGGGAGCAGGTTACTAGAGAACAGGAATATATACATAGAAAGAGCTCCAGAAATCTGAGCAGATGGCCCCTATGTATTTGGGGGACCAAAGAGGCAGAGAAGAACAACTGCGAGTTCGTATGTTCTTTCATTGCTATTGAGAAATACCTGAGACTGGGTGATTTATAAAGAAAAGAGGTTTAATTGGCTCATGGTTCTGCAGGCTGTACAGGAAGCATAACAGCTTCTGTTCAGCTTCTGGGGAGGACTCAGGAAACTTACACTCACGGCAAAAGGTGAAAGGAAGGCAAGTCCCTCTCGTATGGCAGGAGCAGCAGCAAGAGAGAGAGTGGGGAGGAGCTACACACTTTTAAACAACCAGATCTTGCGAGAACTCACTATCATGAGAACAGCACCAAGGGGATGGTGCTGAATTATTCATGTGAAACTGCCCCAATCACCTCCCACCAGGCCCCACATCCAACAATTCTACATGAGATTTGGGTGCTGACACAGATCCATAGCATATCAAAGTGTGTGTGTGTGTGTTTGTCCTAAGTAATTAAGATCCCAGAGAGGTCATGCCTTAGGAGTAGGGCAATTAGAGACCTAACCAAAGTGAAGAGCAAGATAGTAAATATTTTAGGCTTTGCAGGCTATATGGCATCTGTCACAACTATTCAACTTCACTGTTGTGTGAAAGCAGTCACAGACCACACATAAACAAATGAATGTGGCTACATCCCAATTAATATTTCTTTTACAAAAATAGGTAGTGAGCCAAATTTGACCGTAAGTGATAGTTTGAACCCCACCCCTCCCCATCCACTTGATCTAAAGGATCAGGTTACTTACAGATTAATTGACTGTAGAAACCAAACTCAAAACTATTTAAAGAAATATAGAAAAATCCAGATTCTTCACAATGTAGTTTCCATAATGTTTAGCATAGAATAAAAAATTACTAGAAATGCAAAGGAGCAGGGAAATATGATCAATAACCTGGAGAAAAGTAATAGAAAGGATGAGATGTTGTGATTAGCAGACAAGGACTTTGAAGCAGCTATCAAAATTATGGTTAAGGACCGGGCATACCGAAAAGATACATACATATGCATGTTTATAGCAGCACAATTTGAAATTGCAAAAATCTGGAACCAGCCCAAATCCCCATCAATCAACATGTGGATAAAGAAACTGTGGTATAAATATATATATATATGATGGAATACTACCCAGCCGTAGAAAGGAATAAATTAATGGCATTTGCAGCAACCTGGATGGAATTGGAGGCTATTATTCTAAGTGAAGTAACTGAGGAATGGAAAACCAAACATCATTTGTTCTCATTCATAAGTGGGAGCTAAGCTATGAGGATGCAAAGGCATAAGAATGATACAATGGACTTTGGGGACTCAGGGGTAAGGTTGGGAAGAAGATGAGGGATAAAATACTACAAATTGGGTTCCATGTATACTGCTCAGGTGACAGGTGCACCAAAATCTCACAAATCAGCACTAAAGAACTTACTCATGTAACCAAATACCACCTGTTTCCAAAAACCTATGGAAATTAAAAATTATGGTTAAGCATATAAAGAAAAAGATGAGACTGAGGCAGGAGAATCAATTAAGACCAAGAGTTTAAGACCAGCCTGGGCAATACAGTGAGACCTCATCTCTACAAAAATAAAAATAAAAAATTAGATGGGCATGATGGTATGTACCTGTAGTTCCAGCTACTCAGGAGGGTGAGCAGAAAGATCTCTAGACCTCAGAGATCAAGGCTGCAATGAGCCATGATTGTGCCACTGCACTCTAGCCTAGGTGACAGAGCAAGACCTCATCTCAAAAAACAAAAACAAAAACAAACAAATAAACAGAAAACAAACAAAAATCAACAGAAAAGAAAAATATGGACCTAATAAGTGACCAGCTGGAAATCCTCAGCAGGGAAATAAATATTGTTGAAAAACCTAACAGTAACTCTAAAATTTAAAAATGCCATATCTGGAAACATTTAAAAATTATGTCATTGCATTAACAGCAGATTGGACACTACAAAAGTAAAGATCAGTGGGCTTGAAGACAGGGAAAAATAAATAAAATGTACAAACCAAAATACAGACAGAAAAAAGGTTAAAACGAGCCTCCGTCATCTGTGAGTCATCAAAATATCAACTGATTTACATACATGTAATTGGAGTCCGAAAAGATGGAGAGTTTGGGGCTGAAATTTTTCAACTTTTGGTGAAAAAATATACATATTATCTTTACAGATGGGGGTCTATCTATGTTGCCTAGGCTGGCCTTGAGCTATCGGGCTCAAGAGACCCTTCTGCTTCAGCCTCCTAAGTAGCTAGGATTATAGGTGTGCATCACCATGCCTGACTTGGTGAAAAATATTATTCCCCAAATACAAGAAGTTCAGCAAACTCCAAGCAAGATAAATTCAAACTATGCCTATGTCATAGGCAAATTTCTAAAAACCGATTCCAAGATAAAACCTTAAAAGCAGCCAGAGAAAAAGCAGCATGTCAGTCGGGTGTGGTGGCTCATGCCTGTAATCCCAGCACTTTAGGAGGCTGAGGCAGGTGGATCACCTGAAGTCAGGAGTTCGAGACCAGCCTGACCAACATGGTGAAACCCCATCTCTACTAAAAATTAAAAAAAAAATTGGCTAGGCATGGTGGTGCATGCCTGTAATCCCAGCTACTCAGGAGGCTGAGGCAGGAGAATCTCTTGAACCTGGGAGGCAAAGGTTGCGGTGAGCCGAGATTGCACCATTGCACTCCAGCCTGGGCAACAAGAGTGAAACTCCATCTCAAAAACAAAACAAACAAAAAAAATGCACCTTGTCATTGAGGGAAAGAAAGGAATGACTGCTGACTCATTAACAATGAAAGTCGAAAGGCAAAAGAATAACATCTTTAAAGTGCAGAGAGAAAAAAACCCCGACAACCTAGAATTCTACATTAGGCAAGAATTATAATTTTTTTTAGAATGAAGAGAAAATAAAGACATTTTCAGAACAATAAAAGTTGAGTGAATTTCTTAACAGAATTGATAAAGCAATGATCAAGGAAGGTCTTCAAGAAAATAAAATTTGGGATCACTACAAACGAACTAAATATGACCTCTGCAAAGGAATGGAAAGTTCCCAAAATGGTAACTAGGTAGAGAAATGTATAGGACATTGTTTCCTTGTGGTTTTTTTTTTGGAAAAAAAATATAATTTAGCAAAGCGATAGCAATGTATTAGGTTTTTGTAATATGTACAAGAAAAAATGTATAAATAATTATTCAATGGAAAAGGTCAGGGTAAATGAATGATACTGCTGTGAAGTGTTAAAATTAGATACTGAGTGGTAAGATGTTAATTCATGGAAAAGTATAAGTATGCATATTGTAATCTCTAGATCTCTCTCTCTCTCTCACACACACACACACACATACACAAATGCAACAAAAAAAGAATAACTAAACATCCAGTAGAAGAGATAAAATGAAATATTATAAAATTCAGCCTGGCGTGATGGCTCACACCTGTAATCCCGGCACTTTGGGAGGCTGAGGCAGGCAGATTGCTTGAGCTCAGGCATTCAAGACCAGCCTGGGCAACATGGCAAAACCCCATCTCTATAAAATACATATACTATAAAATTTTCTACTGATCTGAAAGAAAGTAGAAAATAGGAGAGAAAAACAAAAGCAAAACACAGATGGGATAAATAGAAAACAAATGAAAAGATGGAAAATTTAAATCTCAGTGTCTAAACAGCAATAGTAACTGTAAATAGATTACATAATTCATAATGCACAAAGATAGACTAGAGAAAAAAATGTCAAAATTCTACTATATGCTATCTACAAAATTTCTGCTCATCAAATGACACCGTTAAGAAGGTGAACAGACAAGCCACAGACTGGGAGAAGACGTGCGATCTGTGGCAAAAAAAAACTGCATCTAGAATACATAAAGAACTTCTATAACTCACTACTAAAAGGACTATACAATTTCCAAAATGTGCAAAAGACTTGAACAGACAATTCACAATAGAAGAGCTATGCATGGTCCATAAACACATGAAAAAATACTCACCATCACCAGTCATTAGAAAAATAATATTGATAATTAAAACTACAATGAGATACCACTACATACCCCCTAGAATGGCTCACATTTTAAAATACCGACACTACAAAATGTTGATGAGTATGTAGCATGATCAGAATTTGAATACATCACTGGTGGGAATTCAAAATGGTACAATCACTTGGAAAACACTGAAATTTGTTTGTAAAGCTAACCATATACTTATTTTGTGATCCAGTAGTTTAACTACTAGCTAAATACCTAAAGGAAATGAAAACATTGGTTCACTGAAAGACATGTGCAAGAACATTCATGGCAGCTTTATTCATAGTAGCCCCAAATTGAAAACAGCTGAAACGTCATCCTTGGGAGCCCAGATAAACAAACCTGTGATATATTCATATAATGAAATACTACTCAGCAATAGAAAGGAACAACCTACTGATACATGCAACAATCTGAATAAATATCAAAAACGCTTTGCTGAGAGATAAAAGTTGGAAATAAGAGGTATGATTCCATTTATATCAACCTTTACGACTGGCAAAACTAACCTATGGCCCTGAAGCTGACCCAATAGTTCCATAGTTTGTTGTTGTTGCTGTTTGTTTGTTTTGTTGTTGCTTTTGTTTTTGATAAACATAGAAATGGACCCTTCTGGTCTTAAAGCTTGAAACTTAACATTTGTTTTATCTGAGCTCCTTCCTCAGAAGATGACTTTCAGACCTTTCAAAAAAAGAAAAAAAAAGTATCAAAGAACTGAAACCCACCAGATCACCACATCTAGACAATGAGATGCTGGATCCCTCATTCATCATGATTGCTTCCTTGCCTCTCTCCAGTTCTTCTTTTCTTACACATTGTATCTTCCCTGCTACATAAACCCCTAATTTTAGTCAGTCAGGGAGATGGATTTGAGACTGATCTCCCATCTCCTTGGCTGCAGCATCCAATTAAAGCTTTCTTCCTTGGGGATAATCATTGTCTCAGTGACTGGCTTTCTGTGCAGCGAGCAGCAGGACTTAGACCGAGCCCCTGGTGTTTCGGTTACAGTCCTACATATATAATCAAGAGGACTGAAAACATATTTACACAAAAAGTGGTACACTAAGTTTGTAGGAGAATTATTCATAATGATCAATAAATGAAAACAACCCAAATATCTATCCATTGATGAATGGATCAACAAATGTGGTATTTCCATACCATGAAATATTTTTAGCCATTAAAAGAAATGAGGTACTGATACACATTACAACAGGAGTAAACTTTACAAACAATATGTTAACTGAAAGCCAGACACAAAATGCTACATATTGCTTGCTTCCATTTATATGAAATGTCAAGAACAGGCAAATCTATAGAGACAGAAAGTCGATTAGTGGTCACCAGGGGCTGGGAAGAGTGACTGCCAATGGGTATGTGGTTTCTTTCCACATATGGGGATGAGCATGTTCTGGAATTAGGCAGTGGTGATGACATGACTTTGAATATAATAAGTACTATTGAATCATACATTTTAAAAGTTGGACTTGATATGTGAGTTATATGTCAGTACAAAACTTAGTTTATAATGACAGAAATTTGAAAAGTAGTTACCTCAGAGGGAGGTTGTGGATGGGGATTCACTGCAAATAGAATTTTCTGGGGTGATGGAAATGTTCTAGATGTTGTTAGGAATGTGAATTATATGAGTGTATGTATTTTTCAAAATTCATCAAGCTATAACAAGTAAGATCTATACATTTCACAGGTAAATTTTTTCCTCAATAAAAAATGAAAAGATGAAAACTTAGTAATATTGGAATAGAAGACTTCCTTAATCTAGTATGACAACTTTATCATATACATAATCTCAAACCAATAGTCTCTGTCTTGCTTGTTACTGAAACCCACTAGAATCATGTCACTACAGTTGGAGACAAAACAAAGATGTCCTGTTATGAATATGTCTTAACAAGTTTCTGAAAGTGCTCGCCAATGTCATTAGTGAAAATAAGAAATAAGGTTTCCATATGTGAAGGAAAGTGACAAAAATATTGTCATTTACAGTTATTGAAATTGTCTACCTGAAATACCCGAGAGATACTGAGAAATAGTTAGAACCAAGAGAGTTTACTATCCTAACTCATTGCAAAACCGATAGCTTTCATATATAGTAAACACTAGTTAGGAAATACAATGGTTAAAACAATCCCACTAAAAAATTTTTTAAAAACCCACAACACAAATGCCCAGGCATAAATTTAACGAGTGTTTAGAACCAATGTAAAGAAAGTCACTAAACCCTAGTGAGGAACATAAAAATAACTTTAATAGTTTCAGAGTGAATTGCATCTTCGCATGCATGGACTCAATATTATAATTATCTCCAAATTCATGCATGTTTATAGTCCCAAGCAAATTCCAGCAAGGTGTTTCTGAAACTTGACAAAAATGATTCTAGAACTAATTTAGAAGTATAAATGTGCAAGAATTGCCAGAAAAAGAATAATGAAGGCGAATGTTCCTCTACAAGGTACAAGTCTCCATGAATTAAAATTGGTGCAAGAATTGGGACACCTGAAGCAAGACAAAAATCAAAGCATGAATATGAATTGGGACAAATAAAATGTAGTATTAAAATAATAGGAAAAAGATTGGGACAAGAAACTATTTGTAAATAAAATGGGCTGCCTGTTACACACCTTGTAATACGAAAAACTCATGAAGAATCAAAAATTAAATGTGAAAACAAAACCACAAAAGTACTAGAAAAAAGAGATAACTGTTAATAGATTAGAGATGGATTTTGAGGAAGATCACTGCAACCTCCACCTTCTGGACTCAAGTGATTCTCATGTCTCAGCCTCCCGAGTAGCTGAGATTACAGGCGTGCACCACCACACTGGCTAATTTTTGTATTGTTCGTAGAGTCAGGGTTTCGCCATGTAGGCCAGGCTGGTCTCGAACTCCTGGGCTTAAGCCATCCACCTGCCTTGGCCTCCCAAAGTGCTGGGATTACAGGCATGAGTCACCACACCCGGCCAGATTTTCAAAGTGTATCAACAAAGCTAGATACTAAAGAGAAAAAGGATTGACTCCTTAAACATGAAAAATTTCCATATGACAGAAACCTCCTTAAACAAAATTAAAAAACAAACAATTGGAGGAAACACTTGCCACATAGGTGACAGCAAAATGCTGGTATCTTCAATATATAACTTCATCAGGCTACTTTTAACTGGTGTGAAAGTAATCCAACTCCAATTTGCTGATGTGTACCTGGGGATTTGCTGGCTCTGTAACTGGAAAGCCCAGGGATGAAGTTGGCTGAAGCTCTCTTCATAAGGAAGCCAGGTTGTTCACCCGTAGGCCAAGCCTTCCATCCTACCAGTTGAATAGACCCCCAGGAAAGAGACCTCCTTCTCTGATAGCTCCAGCAGAAAAATTTTTAAAAGGATTTTAGCCCAGCTTGGGTCACAGATCCATCAGTGAATGTATTAGTCTGATCTCACATTGCCATAAGGAAATACCTGAGTCTAGGTAATTTATAAAGAAAGGGTGTTTAATTGGCTCATAGTTATGCAGGCTGTGCAGGAAGCATGGTTCTGGCATCTTCTCAGCTTCTGGGGAGGCCTCAGGAAACTTACAATCATGGTGGAACGCAAAGGGCGAGCCAGCACTTCACATGGCTGTAGGAGGAAGAAGAGAGACAGAGTGGGAAGGTGCTACAGATTTTTAAACTGCCAGATCTTGTGAGAACTCTATCATAAGAGCAGCACGAGGGGGATGGTGCTACACCATTAGAAACTACCCCAGTGATCCAATCACCTCCCACCAGGCCCCGCCTCCAACACTGGGGATTACAACTGAACATGAGATTTGGGGAGGGACACAGATTCAAACCATATCACTGAGTAATCATTGTTGCTGGAATGGGATACTCTGACTGGGCAGGCCTGGACCATGTGTTACCCTTGTGGCAGAGAAAAGCATATGTCAGTGCCATCCAAACTTCCTGAAATGCATTTTTCACAATACACAGTGATTCTGTTGACAGAGAAGGGAGAAGGAATGCAAATGCTAAGGGGCAAAAACAGCACATCTTCACTAATGTATAGAAAGAGCACTCAGAAATCAATAAGAAATGGTGTTTTCAAAAAGTCATGAAAAGCCATGAAGTGAATCTTCAATGTACTTTTTCTGAGTCCCATTTTTCATACCTCTGCTGAAATGCTTTCCAAGGTTGCAATTAGCTCATTTGACAAGTTAAGTGTAATAATTTATTACAAGATGTTAATATATCATAAGGAGCTTCTTCTTCTCTTAGGTGATGTGTAGAGTATAGAGGCCTTCTGGTGACAAGGTTTTAATTCAAAGGAGAGTCCCCAATTGTGAATTTTAGGCATGATTTCTAAGATACAGTCCCTCAGGCAGAATGAATGCTGAAATCTTTATTTCACTTGAGTTCAATAAACCTTTCTTCTTTCATCTCCGAAAAGTAAAAGGGGACCTTGTTTGTATAATCTTCCTTAAAGAACCTATAATTTTGCAGTGATTTTATGTGCATATTTCTTAAATGAATTTAGAGACTTGAACTTTACTGAATTTGTTTCAAATTGTCTCCCTGGGAGAAAAATTAGATTATTGCTTTTATATATTTTACATACATTTTTGTGAATGTACATTTTTACCTGTTAGATTTTAAGTTGATGCTTTCTAAAAACATTAGCTGTGTGTTTTAGTCCTGCATAAAAGTATTCATAGAAGATGGAACACTATTTTTGAGAAAACAAAATATTCCTATTAACATAGAATCCGCAAACCAACAAAGCACCATTATGGAGGTGTTTTTGTTTGTGTCATCTTGTAAATCTTTTGTATTATTTTTACGAGAGAGAGAGAAAGAAACAAAAGCATAAAGATGTTAGCTCAAGAAACCCCATCTAGGTTGTATTGCATTGAATCAATAAAAATATATGCTCTACCACTTACAAACTGTGTGTTTGAAGTTATTCATCTTCTCTGTAGCTCAAGTTCATCATTTACAAAGGGAAATTATAATAGCATCTACCTCACAGGGTGGTTTTGAGGGTTAAGGTGTATCAAACAGTGTCTGGCCCAAAGTCAGTGCACAGTCAGTTAGCTACAACTATTATTTTAGGTAATTTCTAATCACAGCTCAGTTTATTGTCTGCTGGATACTTGGTGCTACTCACAGGCCCTTATGAGGCTTAGAAGCACTTCCTGTATGACAGAATGCAGCTCAATAAAGTCGGAGAAGCTTATTTCCTTGAATTAGAATTTCCTGGAAATAGCTGTTTCACCAATGGCTAATAAATGGTCACTGCCATTAATCAGAAACACTAAGAGTTCTCAGAATTCCCCGTCACATCCGTACCCCTTATTTTGTCATGATTAACCATCAGTGTTTCTGTTTCCTCCTCTAATTTGTGAGCTTCAAGGAAGTTTGTGACTTATTCGCTACGAATTCTTCCTGATTCACCAGGGGTGCCTTACAGAGAGAGGCTTGCTGAGTATTCGTTGAATGAACAAATGAATGAACCGACGGATGAACAAATAATCAAACAGGTATCCAACTCTCAGCCCTCTCATTTAAATAGTACTCTACTATCTGGTTTGAGCAGTGTGCGAGTCAGAACTAGAAGCCCCACAGGCTAACTACTCCGATGGCAGTGGGACAGGTTCATCTACTTGAAATCTATTAAAAGATCATCCTTCAACAATTCTTTAAAGCTTCTTGAAAAGAGGAAATTCCATCATCATACATGCTTCAACCATGAATTTCAAACTTTCTTTGAAAAAACATGAAATATTATACCAGCTTAGATAAAAATCTTTGGGCTACTTTTGTTGGTCCTTTATGTATATTTATTATTAAAGATGAAACAGAATTGAAAGATGGTGACCAAAAGCGAATGTGACTTACTTTAGGGGAATTAAAAGGATAGGAGAGAAGCAATACCTATGGCTGAATTTACTGAAAATTTTTCTACACCTGGAAAAAAAAAATCACTAAAGTGTATTGAATACTTGAAGATAATTAAATAATTCAATTCAAAAAATATTTTGAAGTTTTGATTTTAGGTGAAGTCTTTTTTTTTTTTTTTAAAGAAAAATATCTAGTTTAGCTTCTGTTCAAATAATTCTTTAGTATCTACTTCTCTTTAGTAAAACTTTGCTTATTTCAATTTGAGTACAATGCACAGTTGAATTCCATTTGCCTCATAGTTCACCAAGGTAATACGGTTCTTTCTGGTGGTGTTGTTGAAGGTGCTATTGTTCACACTCTAGTTTAGTTCATATCCCCAGTATTTATCCCCAGTGACTCAAGGTTCTCTTCTAGAATAGCAAATGGAGATCCAAATGCAATCAAACGAGTCAGACCTTTTACATCAGAAATGTGGATTGAAGAAAGAGATATTTCATGGGTTCCTGTTGTGGTCCAGGGATCCATGATTCGACTTAGAACTAAAGGAATGTGGGCAACACTTTAATTGAAACACTTTTCCCTCTAAGCTCAGAATTAATCAAGAAATAGCTACAAGAATCCAAGAGATGAAGATCAAAATATCATCTTTACAGCTAGCATAGCTCAATTAGAAAATGTGGGCCGGGCGCGGTGGCTCAAGCCTGTAATCCCAGAGCTTTGGGAGGCCGAGATGGGCGGATCACGAGGTCAGGACATCGAGACCATCCTGGCTAACCCGGTGAAACCTCGTCTCTCTAAAAAATACAAAAAACTAGCCGGGCGAGGTGGCGGGTGCCTGTAGTCCCAGCTACTCGGGAGGCTAAGGCAGGAGAATGGTGTAAACCCGGGAGGCGGAGCTTGCAGTGAGCTGAGATCCGGCCATTGCACTCCAGCCTGGGTGACAGAGCGAGATTCTGTCTCAAAAAAAAAAAAAAAAAGAAAGAAAAGAAAAAGAAAATGTGGCTGAGGCTGAACACGGTGGATCACATCTGTAATCCCAACATTTTGGGAGGCCAATGCAGGAGAATCACTTGAGCCCAGGAGTTCAAGACCAGCCTGGACAATATAACAAGACCCTGTCTCTACAAAAAAAGCAAAAAAAAAGAAAGAAAAAAAGGAAAAACAGCTGGATGTGGTGATATGTGCGTATAGTCCTAGTGAGGAGGTTGAGGTAGGAGTATCACTTTAACCCAGGAGTTTGAGGCTGCAGTGAGCTATGATTGTGCCTCTGCTCTCCAGCCTTGGCAACAGAGCTAGACCCTGTCTCTATAAAAACAAAAATAATAATTTTAAAAATGTGGCAGGAATCTGTGGCCAGGAAATGAGAATTCACACCTTGCCTCTCACACCCTCCTCCAAGACAAGGGATTAGGATGCCCCTTTGTAAAGCAGACTCTTCCTTGGTCAATTGCAAATGGGATCACTCTCTCCCACCTGAAAAATCTCATTAGTTAGGACCTATAGAAATTGAGAGGTGAAGCCAGCTGGACTTCCTGGGTTGAGTGGGGACTTGGAGAACTTTTCTGTCTTACAAGAGGTTTGTAAAATACACCAATCAGTGCTCTGTGAAAATGCACCAATCAGCGCTCTGTAGCTAGCTAGAGGTTTGTAAACTGCACCAACCAGTGCTCTGTAAAAACACACCAATCAGTGCTCTGTAGCTAGCTAGAAGTTTGTAAAATGCACCAATCAGCACACTGTAAAATGGACCAATCAGCAGGACATGGGCGGGGACAAATAAGGCAATAAAAGCTGGCCACCCCCTGCCCCTCCAGCCAGCAGCGGCAACCTGGGTCTTCTAGGCTGTGAAAGCTTTGTTCTCTTGCTCTTCACAATAAATTTTGTTGCTGCTCATTTTTGGGGCCGTGCCATGTAAAGAGCTGTAACACACTGCAAAGGTCCACAGCTCCCTTCTTGAAGTCAGCGAGACCATGAACACCACCAGAAGGAACCAACTCCAGACACAAAATGACCTTCTACACTGTCTCCAGAAAGTAGATGCTGGGACCTAGGCAGAAATGCTTACTCCATGGACTCAGAAGCAAAAAGAGAAGCCCTCTGCAGGTAGACCTGAGAGAGAGCCAACAATGGCCACGCCACGTGCAGGCTCTACGAAATGTCACCAATGGATAGGCCCCTCCTCCTTCAGGGTCAGTGAGTGGAGGGGAGAAAGAAGCTAGCATGGATATGGCGTGGAAGTTCTGTCTTAGAAACGCAAAGACAAGGGAATAACTATCCATTTGTAAGGTGTTTGAACATGCCCTTTCTGTCTTGAAGCTCAGAACACCACTTTGAAAACCTTGTTCAGAAATTGAGCAGCCGAGACTCAAGGAGGAATGTTTTCCTCCTGGCAAAGGAGCCACTCCATTGCTTCTCTGCTGCTTCCCACTGACTTTCAAAACATCATGAGGTTTAACTTTTTGATAGAGTCTCGCTCTGTAACCCAGGCTGGAGTACAGTGCCACAATGTCGGCTCACTGTAACCTCCACCTCCTGGGTTCAAGCAATTTTCTGCCTCAGCCTCCTGTGTAGCTGGAATTACAGGCACCCGTCACCACCCCGGCTAATTTTTGTATTTTTAGTGCAGATGGGGTTTCACCATCTTGGCTAGGCTGGTCTTGAACTCCTGACCTCATGATCCACCTGCCTCAGCCTCCCAAAGTGCTGGGATTACCGGAGTGAGCCACCACGCCCGGCCAAGTTTAACTTTTATAGAGATTCCTTCCCCTTTCCATCATGCTTATCCCTTCCCTAAAAGGTCCTTGTCATTGTCACTTTTCTCATCCCTAAAAACTGAAAGTCTGTGCACCCCACCTTTTTCTTTTAGAATGGCCTCCTTAATACTGTCTTGCAAGCCCAGGTGGCTGCCACCCATTTAGAGACATTATTCTCCCTCCCCTAAACCGTTCCCCTCTATCCAGTACACATACCTCAGAAGTTCTGGTCGAAACCAAAGACTGGGGCCATTCAGATGATTTCTTAAGCACTCACTGCAGTCCCAGTCTAATATAAGGAGCTTTCTTTAGGAATTTTAGTATTCTCTGTATACACTCAGGTTTTTCTTTTCTTTTTGCTTTTTTTTTCTTTTGAGATGGAGTCTTGCTCCCTCACCCAAGCTGGAGTGCAGTTGCGCAGTCTTGGCTCACTGCAACCTCTGCCTCCCAGGTTCAAGCAATTCTCCTGCCTCAGTCTCCTGAGTAGCTGAGATTACAGGCACGCGCCACCGTGTCAGGCTAATTTTTGTAATTTTTATTTTGAGACGGAGTCTCCCTCTGTCGCCCAGGCTGGAGTGCAGTGACCCGATCTCGGCTCACTGTAAGCTCCGCCTCCCGGGTTCACGCCATTCTCCTGCCTCAGCCTCCCAAGTAGCTGGGACTACAGGCGCCCACCACCTCGCTCTGCTAATTTTGTGTATGTCTAGTAGAGACGGGGTTTCACCGTGTTAGCCAGGATGGTCTGGATCTCCTGACCTCATGATCCGCCTGCCTCGGCCTCCCAAAGTGCTGGGATTACAGGCGTGAGCCACCGCGCCCGGCCCTAATTTTTGTATTTTTAGTAGAGACAAGGTTTCACCATGTTGGCAAGGCCGATGGCAAACTCCTGGCCTCAAGTAATCCACCCGCCCCAGCCTCCCAAAGTGCTGGGACTACAGGCATGAGCCACTGCGTCCAGCCTGGCTTTTCTATACTTACCGAATATAAGAATCAAAATGGAGCCACCAGTAGCTAACAACAGTGATTGCTGTTGGTGATTTTGCTGTTGTGTTCTGTTGGCTGTGTTGGGTGTGACTTCTTGTGCGAGTGCATTCACTCATTCACTTCCTAATTTTTTTTTTTTTTGAGACAGGGTCTCACTTTGTCACCCAGGCTGGAATGCAGTGGTGCAAACACAGCTGACTGAAGCCTGGACTTCCCAGGCTCAAGCGATCCTCCCACCTGAGACCCCCAAGTAGTGATTCTGCTGCCTCAAGCCCCAGCGTGGTCACACACCCGGGTAATCTTTGTATTTTTTGTGGAGACGGTTTCTCCATGTTGCCCAGGCTGGTCTCAAACTTCTGAGCTCAAGCGATCCACCCACCCAAAGTGCTGGGATTGCAGGCATGAGCCACCGTACCTGGCCCACTTCTTAATCTTTATTGAATGTGATTGTTACTGTGTTGAACCCTAGTGTTACAAATAGGAATAATTCTCAACTCCTGTCTTTGGGGACTCAGTGTGGGGGAAGGGAGGAATATATAGCTATTTAACAGTGTGGCCAGCTAAGCCGCATTCCTGAAGCGCACAGACTTTTCAAGAGCACTTTGGCCTAGGGTGAGGAATACTTGGGGATTGTTTTACCTCTGTCTTAAACGAAGGTTGCAGGGGTAAGGAACGTCCTATGTAAAAGATGGACAATTTTGGCAGGGCCTGGTCCTCTTCAGTATGAAGAAGAGCAGAGGGGGTGCCTTGGGAATTGTGAAAGACAGGCTGGGCCTAGGCTATGAAATGCTTTATAGGACGAAGTAAGGAGTTTAAACTTCCTTCTGTAAGCAACAGGAAGCCCGCCGAGGTTTTAGGCAGAGGTGTAACTGATCAGCTTCTATTAGGGAGATAACTCCGCTCAGGAGGGACGGCATTCATCCTCAGAAAGTTAGTCCTTAAAGGGCAGTAGGCAACTGGCCACAGAGAAGCCCAGCTTTTAGCTTAGTGTTTGGAGGGTCTCGAGTGATACTGATGTAATTGAGCTTTTTAGGAAAAAAGATGAAATCGTAATAGCCCATATGTCTAAAATGAAAAGAACGTGATTTGCCTTATAATAATGCACCCCCTAAAATAAATCTTTAATTCAACCTATGAATCTTTAATGCCCAGAACGCAGCATAATGCTTTGAAATTGAAACTTGAGATACAGGCATTGCAAAATCAGCCCTACAGTGGGTTTAGGGCATACAAATTGAGCAGTATGAACTATTGACACCTCCTGGTGGCAGCAGATGTGTGCTGTTTGCCTGGTCCAAACAAGAGGGGAATGAATCAAAGGCATTAAATATAAATAACACCAGCAACCCAGAAGGAAGGGATGGGAGGATGAAATGGCCCGGGTCATGGGGCAGACCTGGCAAAGGCCTGTCGGAAAGCAGAGACGGCAGGGGGAGGCCTCGGATAACCGGGAACAGCCACCAGCATTCCTGGGGAAGGGGCTAGAGTAAGGGCACTTCTAACAAATTTAAAAGCGACAAATAGATTACTGAGATAGCTGTTCCAGAATGTCTGCTGGCAGTTTTTTTTTTGTTTTATTTTGTTTTTTAAGGAAATTGTTTTCATTTTTCAGCTCTAAACATCCAGCCTAATAAATGCTTTCTCGTAATAATCTCTTACCACTCTATAAGCACTTTTTAACCTTCTCTGAGCCTTTGTACTTATAGGGTTGTATTTAATATACATGGTGGAAACACAAGGAGAAAAAAACACCTAGAGTCATCTATTTCTCATATGTGCTTTATTTACATTCTTTAAAAAATAATGAAAGCCAGGCATGGTGGCCTGCGCCTGTAGTCTTGCTACTTGGGAAGCTGAGGTGGGAGGATCACTTGAGCCTGGAAGTTTGAGGCTGCAGTGAGCCATGACTGCGCCACTGCACTCCAGCCTGGGCGACACGTGAGACCCTGTCTCAAACAAGTAAATAATATAAAAATAAAATAAATATATAAAATAATGAAGACATTGACTTGTGAGGAGGCTGAGGTGGGAGCATCACTTGGGCCTAGAGTTTGAGGCTGCAGTGAGCCATGACTGCGCCACTGCACTCCAGCCTGGGCGACACGTGAGACCCTGTCTCAAACAAGTAAATAATATAAAAATAAAATAAATATATAAAATAATGAAGACATTGACTTGTGAGGAGGCTGAGGTGGGAGCATCACTTGGGCCTAGAGTTTGAGGCTGCAGTGAGCCATGATTGTACCACCGCACTCTAGCCTGGGTAACAAGTTGAGAACCTGTGTCAAGTAAGTAAATATAAAAATAAATATGAAAATAAAATAAAAATTATGAACACGTTAACTCTTGAGATGCTGCATAGCAAAAATCAAAGCCAATCAAACGCCATCTAGGATTGATTCCCCTATGGAAGTACAGTACAAAAGTACCAGAAGGCACCAAAGAGGAAGCTTCTTGTACTTTGTACAGTATAAAAGTACCAGAAGGCACCAAAGAGGAAGCTTGGTTTCTGACTCTGGACTGGATATGCAAAAGGCTCAGAAGTGAGATGGGAGGTTCACGGATGCTGACTCACTCACTCATTTGCCGCATGACCTAGGACGCATCCTTTAATCTTGCTGGACCTCACTTTCTCTATAGGGAAAGTGAGAAAATAAAATCCAAAAAATCTGTAGGACCTAGTGGGCACTGGGCTGCACGATGACTTTTGTGGGTGTTAAGCACTTTTGTCTTCATGAGCCGTTTCCTCCATCGGAAAAACATTAAATTTACATTTTACCACTGCTTTACCTTCATATCAGCATAGTCGACATGCGTATCTTGCTTATTTCCAGAAGCAAAACATTCTCCTAGGCCCCTAAAATTGCTATGGGCCCTCAGCACTGAGCCTTATGGAGAGAGGCTGGTCCTGAGTCGGTGGTGGGAAAGTCTGTGCAGTCAGGAGAGGCAAACTCTCACGGAGGTTAAGAGTGTGAGCTGAGCTTTAAATAAACGTGGCTTCAAACCTGCCCTCAGTCGCTTACTAGCTGCTTGGCCTCAAGCAATTTATTTAAACTTTCTGAGCCTCAACTTTCTCAAATGTAAAATGAGGGCAATAGATAGACCAATTTCGTGGGTTGTGTGTGCGTGTGTGCGTATGTGTGTGAGTTAAATAAGACAGTGTCTCTGTATCAAACTCAGTATTTGACAATTAGTAAGCGCTTGAGAAATGGTGGCTGTTCCTCTTCTTGTATTTTTCTTCCCTCCCTTCCTTGCTCCCTTCCTCCCTTCCTCCCTTCCTTGATGGAGTCTTGCTGTGTCGCCCAGATTGGAGTGCAATGGCGCAACCTCAGCTCACTACAACCTCCACCTCCCAGGTTCAAGGGGGTCTCCTGCCTCAGCCTCCCGAGCAGCTGGGATTATAGGCGTGTACCACCACACCAGCTAATTTTAGTATTTTTAGTAGAGATGGGGTTTCACCATGTTGGCCAGGCTGGTCTCAAACTTCTGACCTTAGGTGATCCGCCTCCCTCGGCCTGCCAAAGCGCTGGGATTACAGGTGTGAGCCACCATGCCCCGCCCTTCTTGTATTATTATCAGTATCTTTCCTAAGAATCGGACTGGCTTGGAGAGTGGTTGCTCAGCTCAGAGTGGGAAGACAGAGCACCTGTGTGCCTGTCTTTCTCCTCCCTGGCCAGGGGAGCAGGGATCTTTTCTGCTGCAGGCATCCAGCCTAATTCACAGTCGTTTGGCTTTAGGACTCTCTCGAAAAAGCACATGGAACTGTCTCATGTGCATGGAGAGCCAGCTGGTGGCTGTCTCCAGCTCTGGGCACCAGTTAAGGAGCCTTGTTTGTCCTCATAGTGTTGGAGGGCAGTGACAGCAGCAACCATGGCCCTCTGAGAATTATTTAATACCTTTACTTTCTTTTTCAAGCATTTTTCTATGTACAGAAATTATTATTATAAATATTTTTTTATAAAGTACAAGACTTATATACTTGAACCTGCCATTGCAGGTCATTACAAGAGAGCAAAAATGTTTCTTGAAACCTGTATGTGTGGGGTGGGGTTGTGTACTCAGGTCTTTTGCTATCCTAAAGGCTCCATAATTACATCTGCTTAAGATTCTGTGGGTATGGAAAGCTCATATTGTTGATTGAGAAGGGTTATTTTTGCTTTACCAAAGGCCAATCACATAGGTCAGTAGCACTCCTTTGCTCAACTGCTATTCTTTGGGCATTAATTTTAATGTTTAAATAGCAAGTGCATTTTCCAAAGGCTGCATAAAATACCAGATAAGTAGAAGACCACTGGCTTGGGAAGAGCAAATGCTCAGCGAAGCCTTTCGCAGCCAGAGAATATTGAATATCTCTACCATTATTTAGCATCAGAATCAGTTATGGTTGTCTGACTGATGGACAATTTTTTCCCGACCTGCTATCTTTGCAAGTGACCTATACTGTCTAGACAGTTGCATATTATTTATACATTCATTTTAGATTTATGTGGTTTTTTCCACCGCTAAAGTTGTGCAGGTTTTATGCAGCCAAGTAACTATCAGAAATGTAGTCTACAAAAAATCCATATAATTGCACCAGGTGAATGCTCTCTTTCTTAGAGTTGTGTCACCATTAAATTAAAAAAAAAAATGTAAAGACCATGATATGAGCTCTGGAAAAAAAAAAAAAAAAACTCTCCACCCCTGAACCCTCAAACACATGCCTGGGTGCATGCGCACCTCCCCCCACCCCACCAGGAATCCTGTCTTCAGAGTACCAGCAGCAGGCCATGGAGAGAATTAAAGATAGCTAATTTCAAAGGTTCTTAATCCATTCAAGTTGATCCCATTTGTTGATTAGGGAGTCAAAATGCATTATTTGCATTCTGTTTCAAATTCAGGAATTTTTTTTTTTTTTTTGGAGGTTCGAGGCTGGAGAAATCTTTTACAGAGGAATCCCCTTGGGCAGAAAGGGAGTTAATTTGAAAACTCTGGTGAGCCTGATGGGTTGTGAAAGTTCCACATGAAACATTTATAATGGCTCCTTTCAGGGTGGCGGGTTTTGGGGTATGCGACGGGCAAGCCTTCAGTAGTCATGAACCAGTGGCTGAAGCTTTGTCTAAATACCTGGGAAGTGAGCTGAATACCCCACGCACCACTTTCATCTGGATACTTGGTGCTGTGTAGACATCGCAGCCAGAGCAACAACAACAGGGCAAAGTTCAGAGATTAAAGGGAGGGTAGCGCCTTTCCCAAGGTACGTCTGAACTGGGGACTAACTGGTTGGTTCTCTGTGGGTTTCAGGCCTCGAGTTCGCACATCCCACTGCCCCAATGCCTAGTTTGAAACACTATTTTCCTGGCTTCCTTATGGGGTTCCTTCAAGCCAGAGACCTGGGAAACTCCTAGAAGTGTGTCCTGGCCTGAGTGCAACGAAGTGAACCCCAGGGCTCGTTCTCTTGGGAGAAAATGCTCAATGTAGCCAGAAGTGAGGGCATGCATCTGAAGTCCCTCCCTTCTGATTTTATGCCCCGTTGACTTTTGCCAGGAAAATCCCAGCTCTGCCTAGAATTGATGTATGTGTCCTACATATCGGGAAGACACTACTTTGGGGCAAGATTATACATTAACCTATTTGCATCTCATTTATGTCAACTGAAGATGGTGAGGGTGAACATTTTGTAGGAATTATGTGAAGAAAAAAAATCTAACTCCAATTGCATGAAATTATCTCTGTCTTTGGAAACTTAACCCTCCCCCTCCAAATACTACTGTGTCCTACTGGAGTCACTATTGACATCTTAAAATTTACCCTGGCCACCAACGGCTGACTGCGTTCTGTTTATCAGCCAACACCAACATTAAATTGTAAAACTGGCTTATCATGTGGCTAAAGTTATTTTGGATGCGAAAACCCACAATGATGAAAGAATTCAGTCCTCAACACTCTTTCAAACGGGGAGAAAGTTTTACTCGCCTAAATATCAATTCTAAAACACGCCATTTCCTTCCATAACACTGCAAACTGGCCCCTTTCAAAGACTGTTTCTTTCTCAGCCTCGATTTTATTTTCCGTTCCACTCTTAGAGTATAAGATTAATTCCCACATTCTGCACATTGCCAGGAGTTCAGTGCACATGTTTACTGAGGTGTACAGCTCTCAAATAACTTTGGTGCTTCTTTCACCCACTGTTAGGAAGTATATTTAAAAGAAATTGCCTTTTATAGATTTAAATTACAAAAGTACTGATATCATGCAAAAAGCAGTTTAACTCATGCAAGCATACAAATAGGTAAATCTTAGGGAAAAAGATACCAAGGCTAATATGAATGTAAATAGGATTAGCTGCCTGCATTAGCAGTGGCTGTGAAATTTAAAGTACTTTCTGTTAGGTTATTCTTTAAAATACACCTATATTTCATGTGTGCATTTGTAGATATTTAGAAATATATTTTACTTTGTCTTCTGCTTGAATTTTGAAACAAGGACAGACAACAACCCTGATTCTTAATGGTAGCCCAGGTAGAAATGAAATGTAACCTTCTTGATGGTTAAATATTTACTTACATAAAGTTTTAAGTCTCTGAGAGAATATGACAAAGTGTGATCAAGGAAATATAGATTCATATTGCAAAGAAATGAGAAAACTGATTATAGTGTTTTCCCCCCTTAAAACGGGTTTGTACTCATGTTAGCTGAAATGGAAGTGGTCAGCGTAGAACAGGAGATGGCAACCTAGAGCCCAGGGCCAAATCTGGCCAAATGCTTGTTTTTGTTCATCTCCCAAGGTCAGAATGTTTTTCACATTTTTAAATGGTTGAGAAAGAATCAAAAGAAGAATAACATTTCACGACACCTTAAAAGTTTCATAAAATTCAAATTTGAGTGCCCATAAATAAAGTTTTGTTGGAATACAGCCACACTCATTTGTTCAGCTAGTGGCTTCCTTTGCACTGTAATGGCAGAGTTGAGTAGTAGCGACAGTGATCTTATGACCTAAAAGGCTGACATATTTACCTTCTACAGAAAAAGTTTGCCAAACCTGGGTTCAGAGTAAAAGTATTAATATCTTTATGTGCTTGATTTTTGAGATTCCTAATTAGATTGTTGGAGTTGGAAATCAGTTCTAAGAGGTTCTTTATGTAGCCATTTGAACTTAGACTGTATTTTCTTAGCTGAAATCATCAGAAATAGACTATAGATTAAAAGACATACTGTTTTTTAAGAATTTAAGCCACAACTTAAAAAAGCACCTAGGGAACCACAAGCATAACATTTTGAGGAAAGATACAGTAAGTAAGAGGGGAAGACCCCAGCTCTGGGGCTCAAATTCCTGGGCTCAAATCTCCAATCTGCCTCATAGGATACTTGCTTGACTGCTGCTGTGCCATGGTTTCCTTATTGATGAATTAAGGGCAATAATGAGAATTGCTCTATGGGGTTGTTGGCCAGAATTAAATGAGATGATGCATATAAAATGTTTTGAAGATTGCCCAGACTTTGCAAAGCTTAGTGAGTACTAGCTATTATTATTGTTTTTCAAATAGGATATTTGCATTTACATCTTTATGAATTTGAAAATCAACATTCATTATAGAAGCACCTGTTCTTTAGGCCAGAACATTTTCAAGGTGTTTATTAGGTAACAGTGCTTTGGGGTTTTGTTGGGAGAAGACTTCCCTGTGACACGCATGTTCACTGAGGGGGTAAAATGCTAAAATTATACCTTCTAGGAGGCATTGATCATTTTTCTCAGACTGTATTGTCCTGATCTCAGACAATGGGATGAAACCAACGAAGCTGACAAGTTGTTGGCTTTAACTTAGCTTTCCCTGTGTAACATAACTTTAGATCTAGTAAAGGATATTCAAGACCATCTAGCCCAACATTTTCAGATGAAGACATTGAGGGCCAGAGACTGGATGGACTTGGCCAAGGTCACACGGTGAGGCAATGACAGGGCCATGAGCAGAACTCAGGGCTTATTAAACCTCTTAGAGTTGGAGCTTTTGTAATAGCAAAAACGATGCATTCAGCATCTTTTTACTTGGCACAGTGCCTAGCATGTACTAAGTACTCAGCAAACATAAGAACAACAAAAGCAATGAAGAGAATAGATGAATAAATAAATGAATAAATGAGCTCTTGGCCTCTTGAAAAGCCCCCTAAAACACACACAAGCGTGAGAAAGAAGGAGATTTATTCCGATGGTTAAATGAAGAAAATGCTCCACAGGGAGTTTTTTTATGGTAGCTCTACCCCAGTTTCTCACATTGAGCATCTGCCATGATTGAAGGAATCCAGCCCATCATTCTTTTGCCAGGTAAGAGTCTGAATTATTAGTGATTCAGCCTATATATACTGAGTTTATGCTTTTTCCTTTACATTTTTAACATACTCATAATTTATATTACAGTGGTGTATGTTATGAATCTCTATAAACAACCTTCAATCTATATTGGAATAAGGTACAGGATGCATGAACAAATACATAAACAAATGGACATATGGGTGGATAAAGAAGTAAATAGAAGTGACTAGAATAAATAGGTAGGGTAAAAGAGAAACAGTCCCTCAATCAACCATTGATCCTGTTTTTGTTTGGCACACAGTAGGTGCTTAATGAATATGGGTTAACGGGATGGCTGGATTAATGCATTTTAGAAAGCTTTTCAACATGCAAAGTTGTAGCAGAACATAACCTGACCATTTACCTGAGTAACCTGGGCACATTATTGAAGAGCCCCGGAATGAGACAGGCGTTTTTCATCTATCCTTATAAGTGATCTGGGAATATAACAGCACCTCCTTCCTGAACCAAGCCTTATGCATGCAAATCTAGATTCCCAAAATAGATCAAACAGGGGTGCATTTCACTGCTTACTCATTCACTGAGTCTCTAAATGTTTGCTGGTTCTACCCATTCACTGAGTCTCTAAATGTTTGCTGGTTCAGTACTAAATGTTGGAGATAGAAAGCATCGTTCCTGCCCTCATGGAATTTACAGTCTAGAGAGCACCCAACATTTAACAGACAATCACAAACGATTACAACACAATTACACCTCACAGAAGAATGTGCCACAGCATATGGCATGTGAAGATTGGTTTGGCTAAATGGTGCCTTATTTAGCAAAACTTTAGCATGATTTTGAGGGACAATAGATTTAATAATATATGAGTTGGAACATGTTCTCCTGGGGTTTAATAACGTGTGATGTGCTTCCCACAAGTAGGATGCACCACTCCAACCTCCAGCACTTTGGGAATTGCTATTCTCAATGACAAGCTTGTAAGACCAATAGCTGTAGAGACTCATCAGATCTCGCTCTGCTTTGGTCCACACAGCTTTTTAAGGCTGCGTGCACAAAGTCAACTTCATTTGGAGGAGGTGGGAAAGAGGTCAACCTTTGAGGATGTACCAAGTAGATCAAACTTGTTGGTTGACTGCATGTCTGGCTCATCAGTTGGCTACTGTTATTGTGATCATGAAATTCATCTCACACAAATAATAAATAATTGATATTTTTATAAGCATTGTTAACAATGTATACATTTGACAAGTATTTAGTGGAAGCACTTTATGAGTGCCAGATTGTACAATATTGATCTATACCCTGTAAGGTGGTGGCCATGAAGGTTTGCTGCTCACATCTCCCTTAGAGAAGGAATCTGCCATTTAGCTTCAAGGAAGGCAGTTTCCCAACAGCCTCTAGTCATTGACCTTCAGAATTCACCTCAGCTTTCAGCTAAGACCATACTCTCACTGTGAAGTCCTCAGCTGTTGATCGAGTCTTGGCCATTTTTGCCTGGTGTGATAATGAGTGAGCCACAGAGCTAGACCTTAAATCCAGGCTGTTGGGATTCTGAGGTCCCTACAAGAACTAGAAGTTAGGGGAGGGCTCCCTGAGTCTTCAGTCTGGAGTTAGATTCTGCTTCTCCCAGTCAGGGGCTGAGTCTGTAGGCCACAGAATCTGTCTTCCTTCTCTCTTCGGCCATTTGGAAATGGCTGGGAAATCCAGTCTCTTTTGCTGAGTACTGTGGAGTGGCTGCCAAATACCTGGTGCAGCTGACATTGGCTGAAATGTCTGAGTTCAGCCTTTTTGGAGGGAGAAGCTGGCCTGTAAGCAAGAATAATATTCTACCCGTTTACCACCCAGCTTGTTCAGTTGCAAATTTGCTTATTTTTGGTTGGTTTCCATGTCATGGAGACATAGACATAGTCTATTTTTTGAATTACACCACAATCGTTTGTTGAAAAGTGAAAAATCTAGTCAATAAGCAGGTCATTTTTCCTCATTTTGGGCAATTCCTCTTTAACCATCCCTCCCACACCCTGAATTGACAAGGTGGAAGGTTGTTATATAGAAACAATTTCAATTAACTGACTTCTTCCCACTAGCATCAACAGGTAAAAGACTGTGGGGATTATACACGTGCAGATACAATAGTTGTGGAAGCATCAAGATGAGCATGTTTTCATTGTAGTATAGAATCTTCATGCTGAGCAAACATCTGGTAATTGCTGCCTATTCATATTTTGGCAATGGCCAGATAGTTGCACAATTATTGAGCAAATTTTGGTCAAGATGTATGCCACATCTTTCCAGAGTAATTGAAAAATACATGAAAATGACCATGGAAAGTGTCCTTCCTTGATTTGATTCAGTCAAACAATGGGTTTGAATGATTTCTGACGGAAATTTCTACACAGAGCCTTGGCATAGACCACTTTGGTCAGAAGCTTTCTTCTGTTTCTAATTTATCATATAACAAAAAGAACGTTTATGTTAGGGGCCAGAAAATACTTCCTTAATCTTGATGCATCCTTCTGTCATCATAGGGACTCGCTTTAAAGAACTGGAGACATCAGCTCAGCAAATAAAACTAGAATAAGGCAAGGATGCGCTTTGACAGAAATGCCAGTTAGTGCCGTTTACGAGAGGCTACAAGGCAGTGGGGTAAGTACAAAGTTAGGAGATGTGCATCTGAATTTCTTGCTTCTTTAGTCAAAGGGTGGTGTAGAGACCACCACCAGCAGCAGCAGCAGCATCTGGGAACTTGTAAGAAATGCTGTCTCAGGTCTCATCCCAGACTTACAAAATCAGTTAACAAGATGCCCAGGTCATTCTTATGCACATTAAAGTCTAAGAAACTCTGCTGTGGTGCCATCCTTGCCTGGAACCAGCCACATGGGAGTATTATTCCCTATCTTTAAAAGGAGGAGTTTTGCTCCCAGCTGTATTTCCTAAAGTAGGATTTCCCAAGCACAAGTATCATAAGATGTTCCTTGGAAAAAAGGATTCTGTAGTCAAACATTTTTAATCGTGCATACTGGTGGGTTTTTCGTTTGTTTGCTTCTTTTTGAGACGCAGTCTCACTCTGTGACCCAGGCTGGAGTGCAGTGGCATGATCTCGGCTCACTGCAACCTCTGCCTCCCAGGTTCAAGCAACTCTCCTGCCTCAGCCTCCCAAGTAGCTGGGATTACAGGCATGAACCACCAAACCTGGCTAATGTTTGTATTTTTGATAGAGACAGGGTTTCACCATGGCCAGGCTGATCTCGAACTCCTGGCCTCAAGTGATCAACCCGCCTTGGCCTTCCAAGTTGCTGGGACTAAAGATGTGAGCCACCACACCCGGCCCATACTGTTAATTAACAATATGTATTAGCTTATTAAAGACTCTGAGACTTGTGGAGTTTCTGAGTCCTCCCTCTACCCCTTATAATTCAAAATTGTAGCCTCACTTCACTATGCATTTTATTTTCATAATTTCAGTTAAAAAGAAAGTTTAAAAGATACCATTGCAACCAGAATCAGGTTGCAATGGTATCTTACTGCAATCAGGTTGCCTTATTTTCTTGCAAAAGCAAAAACAAGTAAGAGCATCCTTTAAATAACAATATTTTCTGATGTTAATGTCAAATTAATCCAAGAAATGAATATGTATTGATGGTATTCTTTTGGGTTTTGAAAATCCTTACAACCACATAATTAAATGAGTGCCTTTAGAAATACTGATAAAAGCCCATTGCCATTCAAATATCTATACAAGACAATGGCCGTAAGCTGTGGGCTTGGGAGATTAGTTTGGCCACGAGCCAGTGTTTATCACAATATTTCCATCTCAGCTGATAAAATTTAATCATTCTTATTTAAATAGAAATCAGAATTAATGCAGGTTTTAAAGAGAAGGAATAATAAATGAATCGCACTATCTTTATTTCAGAGCTCCTGGCATATATTGTCTATTCAGAATGGAAATGCTAACGGTTGTTGTTTTGCTTTTCTACCTTGGACTTTCATTCCAGAGTCCTCAAAAATAATGAGCTATTGGTGCTCGAATATTTATTTCTTCAGCTCTACTTTAAGCAAAGTGGTTTCCATCCTTCTCTCTAGTAGGATAAACGGGGCTTTGTATATGACGGGGACACGACTGGAACTGGAGTTGGCAGGGCCTGTGCTTTGAGCTGTTTCTCCTGGAGTGGTGATGGGTTTGGACTGATCATTTTCCACCGACATGCCTGGGTCTCTTGAGATCACAAGCAGGAGGTGAGAAGGCAGCTGGTGTGGACAGGGTATGCAGTTGGCTTTGGGCCAGAACCACGGTGCTGCTAGCAGGCCAAGTCCAGGGTCAAGTCTGTCCCTGGAGCAGTCAGATATGGCAGCCTCCTAGAAGCAATTAGAGCTTAAAGAAACCTTATAGGTCATTTAGCCCAACCCACTCATTTTGTGGGTGAGGAAGTTAAGGACCAGAAAGCGGAAGCAACTCACCCAGGGTCACCCACCAAATTAGAGGTAAAGCCACCATGCAAGCAAATCAGGATGCCAGTCCCCAGCTTGGTGTTCTTTTGACTTTGTCTGGTTCTTGGACCTGGAGTGGATACAACTGAGAACCATTTTGTTTGACTCTATCGATACATTTGTGGTTAATGTATCAAATGATTTACACCAAACAAAACCCATTTAAATTCAAACACCTCCCCATCCACTAAACCATCTCTGATAGTTAATATTAGGTGTCAATTTGATTGGATTGAAGGATGTCTAGATAACTGGTAAAGTATTGTTTCTGGGTATGTCTGTGAGGGTGTTGCCAGAGGAAATTTTGAGTTGGTGGACTGGGAGATAAGGAACTTTCTAGGAACACATAACACTTTTGTTATGTGTTAGCAGAGATTGAAGGCATTGTGCCCCTGCCCTAGAGATCTGTGGAACTTTGAACTTGAGAGTGAGTTTTCGTGAGAGACCTTGTTGTTTAAAAGTGTGTGGCACCCCCCTTTGCTCTCTTCCTCCTTCTCAGGCCATGTACGACATGCCTGCTTCCCCTTCGCCTTCTGCCATGATTGTAAGTTTCCTGAGGCCTCCCCAGCCATGATTCCTGTACAGCCGGTGGAACTGTAAGTTAATTAAACCTCTTTTCACTATAAATTACACAGTCTCAGTTAGTTCTTTACAGCAATGCAAAAACAGACTAATATACAATTAACCAACAAAAGCAACCATATTCTACCCCACCCCAACCCAGGATTCTTATTTTTTGGGGTGGAGAGATATAAAGAACCTTATTTTTCTCCCTTCTCCTCCTTTATTTAAATAACGTTTTAAAAAAATGTAAATACAGAACGTCCTCATCTTACTGTGGATTGGCTTTCTGTGGATGGTGAAAAGGCAATACGCATTCAGCAGAACTTGTACTTTGAATTTTGAATGATGACCCTTTCCTGAGCTTGCAATATGCAGTAAGATACTGTCAATGTTAGGCAGAGACAGTGAGCCGCAGCTCCCATCAGCCATATGATCAGGAGGGAAAACAACTGATACTCGACAGTGTACCATGTTTCCAGACAATTTTGTGCAGCTGTAGGCTAATGTAGGAGTTCTGAGCACATTGAAGATAGGCCAGGCTAAGCTATGAAGTTAGGTATATTAAACGCATTTTCAAATGATGATATTTTCAACCTACAATGGGTTTACCAAGACATAACTCCATCAAACGTCAGGGAACATCTGTTTGTGTACACTTAAATATAAAAAGAAAAAACCTACATTTGTTCATAATTTCACTGTCTTGATAAATACTGACATTCAAAAAGTAAAATAAAATAATTACAATAGATAAATGTATTGATCACTCACTGTGTTCTAGTCACTGTTCTGGGCCCTTTATTCTCTCACTTAATCCATATACCATCCCTATGAGCGGGTACCATTTTTCTCCCCCTTTTTACAGATGAGGAAACTGAGGGGCAGAGGGATCAAGTACCTTCCTAAGGGCACCCTCCAACAAGCGGCAGAGCTGGGATTTAACCCAGCAGTCTGGCCCCAGGGCCCGGGCTCTTCACCTTCATTCTCCATAGCCTGAGAAATGTGGATTCTTACTTTAGCCACTTCTAAGAACTTACCTGAATTTTGTTTTATTTCATCCCCAAACTTTATTATGCATCCTATTTTTTCCATGGCCATATCATTTCTTCCAAGTAGGAATTAGGCCCTGTTAAAGTCAGTTGGTGTCAGTGGATTTGCTAGAAAAAGGCATTTTGGAATCAATTTGACTATATTGCTTTTGACTTTGTTATGAATTTCAGTTTGGGTTAAGGGTATATCAGACTCAAAACATCTGGTTAGGTCATTTAAGAACCTTCCTGAGACTTCACAACCTCTTAAGACTTCCTTTCAGATTCAGACATTTCCTCTGTCACCACACTCTTACAAATGTTTTGAGAAATAATGAAACAATGCTTCAGTCATTTGAGAAAATGTACAGAAGACCTCATTAATCTGGTATCAATGAAAATAAGACATTTCACATCAGGAAAATTTCAACATAACTAAACCTTAGATATTTTAAGAGCTGGAAATTTTTCTCTTAATGTTTTTGGTAGTTGTGGATACCTTTTTTGATCTGTTTTAATCATTTCTTGATAACCCAGAACTATAATTATAATCATTAATAATATTCCATGTGCAGTAGGGAGAGTCCTCTGGGAAAACACTCCTTTGGGATCTGGGACCTCCAAACAAATGCCACTTTGTAATGTTAATGTCCCCTAAATTACTCTACACCCTTAGATTTTTTTATTTTATTTTTCGAGACGGAGTCTCACTCTTCTGCCCAGGGCATGCAGTGGTGCAATCTCGGTTCACTACAAACTTTACCTCCCAGGTTCAAGTGATCCTCCTGCCTCAGCCTCCTGAGTAGCTGGGGCTACAGGCATGTGCCACCATGCCCAGCTAATTTTTATATTTTTAGTAGAGATGGGGTGTTGCCATGTTGGCCAGGCTGATCTCGAACTCCTGGCCTCAAAGTCATCCACCCACCTCGGCCTCCCAAAGTGCTAAGGTTACAGGCATGAGCCATGACACCTGGCTGACACCCTTAGATTTTAAGATAGAAGCAGGACAGATATAATTTGATGATAATGCAGTAGTTTGAATACAGACACCATGCTTGCATTTTGTGAGCATGATTGGCTGTTAGGAATAGAGTGGAGACAGTTGGTGAACTATTTATAGATGACCTAGCCTGTGTTCTCTGTGAGAGGCAAGACTATATCCTGTTCACATTTCCTAAAGGGATAGGATGCGTTAGTTGGCATGTACCACTGGTGTTATCTCTGTTGCAACCACAGTGTGACTGCTATTCCCACTCTGACCATATGAAGCTTACCTGGATCCTCCGGGACTTCTTGGCAGCCAGGACACCACCACCTTCTTACTCAGAGACATTAATGCTTTCCACTTTTTCACTATTACAAACAGGGCAGCAGTGAACATCTTGGGGGCACATGTGGTTTTTTTGTACATCACAGGCAAGGGCTTCTCTGGGACAGGCCCTTAGGTGTAACACTGCTAGACATTGTCGATGGTATCTGCTACTGCTGAATTACTCTCCAAGGTCATGACACCAGTTTACATGCTCATCAGCAATGTATAAAAAGGGTCTCCATTTTTCACTCTCCTCATCAACACTTGGTCTTAGTACTTTTCTTTGTTGCCCTTAGCTTGTGTGTTTTCGCCCGCCAAACTGATGTTTTTAAGGTAATAATTCAACCGGGAAACTTATGAGTGAGAGAAACAGTCATCTATTTCCACTGGGCAATGGCTTACTAAGGACTTACAATGTCCTGACTTAAAAATCAATCAGGTAGAGAAAGAAGTTACATTTTGCATGACATTGGAGGCTGTTCACCATTTAGCTGCTTAAAAAGGAATATTGTTGTTTAGATTTCTTAAGTACATCTTTGGAAATCTGCTCAACTAAGACACAAGAGACAGAAATCTTCATTTAGGACCAAGCATTCTGGCAAGTTTCTGACCTTCTTAGCTCAAGTCCCCAGGGGACCATATGACCCCCAAAGGGGCAAAAGACAGAAGGTCTGGGCTTTCCCCTGGTGTTCTGTTAGACTCGGGCCATATGTGGTTTCTTATCACCCCAGTCTGCGTATCCTGGTCTACTTTCAGAAATATCATTTGGGGGTGTTCTCCGTTCTCCTTGTCTCTTAGGGGTACCCTCTGGGGAACTCTGTATTGCTTATTGATGCCAAAGTCGTGTTTGCCATACTCCACTGCCATTGACTTACTTTCCCAGACAGAACCTTGGAGTCAGACCTTTGATAAATCTGCTTCTCTCTCCCATCTCTTCTTTCCCTTTTACTGGCCCTTCCCCTCACTGATCCAGGCACTATACCCTCCTCTGCCCAGGTGCCTGTACTGTTGTTTCCATCTCTCAGCCATCTTTCTTTTTCTTTTCTCCATCCTCTTCCCATCTGCCATCCACACCCTCCATCTCTGGTTCTAGTTCTAACCTGGCTTCTAATGCTGTGTGATCCTTGGTGAATTGCTTCATCACTCTGTGTCCCATGAGTGCATCTATACAGTGAGGGAATGGGATTCGATCGGCAGTCCCATATCCGAATGCAGGGCTCAGAAACATAAAAATAAGACTGATACACTTTGTTTACAAATTAAATACTAACTAAAATATTATTCACTTTCCCATAGATACCTATTTGCTTTTAATTTGAGTTGAAACACATTGCCCTCCTTGTCTAGCTTTCATTTTCCCACTGAGGATAGAGACAAGGGGATGAGAAGTAGGTCGCATTCCTCTTGACTCTCAGAACAATAGCACGGGTGTGATGATATATAGCAAATAACACCAGCTTCCATGCTGGGAGGCAATAGGGAGCAGTGGGGACTGTGGTTAAATTGGAAAGCAGCACACACTCCCAGGCTAAAGGAAGCTACTTACTATAGTGCTGCCCAGGGTTGACACATTTTTGCTCCCCTGGGCCCCAGCAGAATTTGGAAATTTGGACTTTTAACACAAAATCTCTGAATATTTTGTTTTATTTAAAAAATTTGGCATCTAATTAGTTGTAAAACTGCTAAACATTGTCAATTGTATCTGCTACTACTAAACTACTCTCCAAGGTGATGACACCAGTTTACATTCTCATCAGCAATGTCAAACTGCTGATCTAACAAACATCACTATATTGGTGAGCACAAGCATAGTCCTGACAAAAGAGGCCAATGGGCCATATTCGGCTCGTGAGACACCAGTTTGCTTCCTTGGAATTGCATGGCCCCTTGTAAGAGCCTCTCCATGTTTCCAGTTAATAATTCAGCCCCTCTTAATCATGTCTTTGCTCCACGGATTTTCAGCACTTACACAGTGGATTTATACTAACCTGGCAATCATTTCATTTATTGCTTTGCAGTTTCTCCAACAGATTCATCTCTGGGTTTATCTCATTATCTGGGTTGCGAGCTCCTTAGGGACAACCCAGACACTGGACTAGGCTCTGGGGACAAATGCCAGATGGAAAGGTCACGGTCCCTGCCTACAAAGAGAGGAGAAGGGACGGTACGTAACTGACTTTGCCAGAGGGTCCCGGGGGATGTAGGGCTGACAGCACAGAGCATTTTGCTCCTCGAGTTCTCTTCCAGCTATCCAGTTGTCATCTCCATCTCTTCCTCATCTCCCAGAATTCTGCTTTATTGTTCCTTGCCTAGATCACTGCAGAAGCCCCCAGGCTGATCCCCTCTACCTCCACCCCCAGAGCTACTCTTGTCCCCACCAGGCCTTTGAGATCACTGTAGCCAGAGTGACCTGCTTATATTACGATGGCCTACTCTAAATCTTCTAGGGGCTTCTAACTGCTCTTAGAATGAGCTTCCAATCGTTAAGGGAGCCCATGAAGGCCTGCATGGTTTGGTCTCCCACCTTTTCCAATCACATCTCCCATTTCCCCGTTGCCTTTCCTGTTTTGCCTTTCAATTTCTCAAATACACTCTGTTATCTCCCATCACAGGGATTTTGCTCATACTCTTTCTTCCATTTAGACTCCACTCTTAAAATCCTTCTCATCTTTCAGATCTCAACATGAGCCTTGCTTCTAGGAGAAAGGCTTTCCCAAGCCCCCAGGGCAGGTCAGGCTTCTCCATGGTCTGTGGGACTCCAAGCAGGAGTTTTGTCTGTTTTCTTCACCATTATATTTGTAGCAGATTTTATAACACCTGGCACAGTAGGATCTCAATAAACATGTGTTCAATGAATGAATAAAGGCAGAAAAAGGAATTGTAGGAAGGGTGTCATTTTAGAAGTATGTGCAAGGCCCCTCTGTCCTCAACATCTAACTCCACTATCAGAAGATGAGATCTTTAAATTTACAGTAAGAAATACATTGAAAATGCTAATTTTTCTGGGAGAGAAAAAGCATCCTTCTATATCTTCTTTCCGAGAGTGGTGATTAAGAGTAGGCAGAGTGAGTGCTTGGGTGACCAGGACTGTGCCATGTGACTAAGCATTTTCTGATCTACCATAGCATCAAGTACCACATAGAGAGATGTGACTTATATGTGAAGATGCGTTTTAGTTTTGCGAGTGCAGAATGTGGAAGGTATTCTACTGTTTACCTCTTGCTACCCCAAGGCAGGTCTGTAGTCCAGCAGCATTGGTGGTACCTGGGAGCTTGTTAGAATGTAAACTTTATGTGGACAGGCACTTTTTCTAGCTAACTGTCACATTCCCAGTGCCTAGAATGATGTCTGGCACACTGCAGATATTCCATAAGTATTTGAATAAATGAGTGATTAAAGGAAGAAATGCTAGAGTGAAGGGATGAAGAAATATTTGAAATGATGGAACAATGAATGAATGAACATGTGAACATGGCTTCGTGAGTGTATACGTGATGAATTGCTTCCTTAGGGGTGCAAAGCCCCAGAGGAAGAGCTGAAGACACCCCTAACAATTCCCCAGAAGAGAAGGTGAGCAATTACCCACCTGGCCTGAGAGGCAGAGCTTTGACTTTGATACAAGAAAGAGCATTTGAAACTGGACTTTTCTCTTTCTTGTCTTCACCTAGTCAGTGATACATGGGAAGTCCAAGCTTAGGGATTTTTTTAAAAAAAACTGTTTGGTCTATTAAACAGTGTTCCTGGTACCTAGGTCAGGCCAGATCAGGCCTCCCCATGGTCTGTGGGGATCCAAGCAGGGGTTTTGTCTATTTTCTTCACCATTATGTTTATAGCAGATTTCGTAATACCTGGCACAGCGTAGGCACTCAAAATATTTGTTCAATGAGTGAATAAAGGCAGAAAAAGGAATTGCAGGAAAGGTGCAGTTCCTCAATACAACACAGCTTGTTTAATCTGATCCTCAACTGTTGCCATTATTAAACAAGACAAGACCAGGACAGCCCCAATTTCTTGGTCCTCATCAAGCCTCAGGCCCACCTATGCCCCTTGCAACAGATTCCATGAGCAGATCACAGCTACGGGAAAGAAAAAGAATGAATGACCACCAAGAGCTTGGTGATGCATCTGAATCACGGCCTGGATACTCCAGCAAAACTTAAAAGAGAAACTACATTTTCTTTCACTACAATTTCCAGGAGAAATAGGCCTATGAAACATCAAATGCTGAATGTGGAACATAGAATATAGTATATTGTTTGGTAAATTCTCTATCATGATGAAAGTAATAATAGTTAACACTTTTGAAGTGCCAACTCTGTGTTAGGTGCTGTTCTAAGAAATTTACTTCTATTAACCCGCTTTACCTTCGTAACAATCCAGTGAAGAACTATTATCACTTTCTGCTATGGTTTCAATATGATTTCTCCCCTCTGAAGCTTATGTTGAAATTTGATCTCCAATGAGCTGGTGTTGGGAGGTGGGGCCTCGTGTGAGGTGTTTTGTCATGGAGGTGGATCCCTCATGAATATGTTAATGCCCTTTTGCAGGAATAGATTAGTTCTGAGAGAGAGAGGGTTGTTATAATCGAGCCCAGTCTCTCCTGCTTCTCTTTGCATGCACTTCTCTTCCTGCTTTCTACCATGAGTCAAAGCAACAGGAGACCCTTGCCAGATACGCTGCCTGATCTTGGACTTTCCAGCCACCAGAATCATGAGCCAAATAAACCTCTTTTCTAAATTACCCTGTCTCAGACATTCTGTTTTAGCAACACAAAATGGACTAAGACACCCTCTCATTTTATAGATGAGGCACTAAGAGATTATGTCACCCAAGGTCACAAAGCTATTGAGTAAGTGGTAGAGGTGTAATTCAAAACCATGCAGTCAGTTTCCCCAGAGTGATTGATCTCAAACTCTACACTAACATAGCCTCTTCTGCAGTCTGAAGATTATCAAATGAAGGGATGCATGCATTTATGTTTGCATGCATTCATCCTACAGATCTGGAAGCATCTTTTATAAATGAGGCCCTCTGTGCAGGGATCCAAATGCAAAACTAATCTTTTTTCCTTGCAGCATAGTTTAGAAATGGATTCCTTGATGCTTTAATGACCATATTCACTGGGGTGAACACCTGAAGCGCAGATAACTTACATGCTTTCTTCAAGCTCCCACAATTAGAAAAAGAATGAGTTTGAATCTGAACCTGGATGTTCTGACCCCAGGCCTAGTCTTATTTCCATCCTAATGCACTTGCTTAAAATAACAAAGGAGATCAGACACCTAGACATGTGATAGGAATATAACAATACAGCAATGCTCTGTGATTTTGTAAAATGTATAAAATACCTTGGGTAGATACAGATGATGATTATGTAACAAACTAAATGCCACCATTTTAATAAAAGTTCTTGTCTCTATTATAAGCTTTCCTTGAGAGGAGGTGCAGTGTCATGGTTAATTTTATGTATCAACTTGACTGAGCTATGGGATACCCAGAGAGCTGGTAAAACATTGTCTGGATGTGTCTGTCTTGGGGGGTGTTTTGGAAGAGATTCACATTCTACTCAGTAAACTGAATAAAGAAATCACCCTCAGCAATGTGTGTGGGCATCACCTAATCCGTTGAAGGTTTGATTAGAATTCCAAGGTGGAATACAAGAAGGTGGATTTGCCCTCTTTCCTTGAGTTGAGACATCCATCTTCTTCTGCTCTTGAACATTGGCACTCTGGTTCTCCAGCCTTCAGCCTCAGATTGGGACTTACAACCCTGGCTACCCTGGTTCCCAGGCCTTTGGGTTTAGTCTAAAACAACATCACTGGCTTTCTGGAGACTCCACCTTGCAGAGGGTAGATTATGGGATTTCTTAGCCTCTATAATCATGTGAGCCAGTTCTCACAATGAATCTCTTTCTATATACCTAAATATATCCTACCAATTCTGTATCTCTGGAAAACTCTGGCTAATACAGGGAGTTTGTTTTTTCAAGAGAGTGAATAGGCCAGGTGCAGTGGCTCGCACTTGTATCCCAGCACTTTGGGAGGCTGAGGTGGGAGGATTGTTGGAGGCCAGGAGTTTGAGACCAGACTGGGGAGCATAGAGAGACCCGTCTCTCCAAAAAAAAAAAAAAAATTTTAATTAGCCAGATGTGGTGGCACATACCTGTAGTCCTAGCTACTTGGGAGGCTGAAGCGGGAGGATCACTTGAGCCCAGGAGGTTGTGGCTGTGGTGAGCCAAGATTGCACCACTACACTCCAGCCTGGATAACAGAGCAAAGAGTAAAAACAAAGCATCTGTGAAATGTACAACTAAACCGTCCGTGATTTCCATTCAGAAGAAAATAAAGTCCTGAACCTCATATTATATAGAAAGCCCTGTTTCCCTACTTATAAAAATAAATCTGGGTCCACAATTTTCCCCCTTTTGGATTTAGTTGCCCACTGAGAAGGTTGCCCTTTTGTAATGAACTCTCATTAAAATGCCCACTTAGTGACATCGATAAGTTTATCCTTGGCAGAAAGAGAGCATGCTGGGGCTATAATGACATGTGCTTTCTGTGTTCTTAAGGCATTGATTAACCCTCACCTGCCAGAAATCGTTAACAAACGGATGGCTATTTTCTGATAGTTTTGAAAGGAGGATAAGTTTTAGTAAATAATCATTGGCTTGCTTTCCCGGGGGAAAGCCAGATTGGAATAGCTGTGAAACGCTACATTGGTTTATTTTTTAGTGGGTGTATTTAGGAAGGAATGGAAATTGCATTCCAAGCAGCTAATTATAGGATAAGCGTGGCTACTTAGCCAGGCAGCAAGCATGTCAACTCTGCACAAAGCTATCACATTATATATATTTTCTGTTCTCTGGATAATTAACAGGATCAAAATATTACTGCCAGATTCAAGGGGAAAATTAACACATTATCTTAATTGTCTTTTCTACTCAGGTACGAGGCATTACCATTTCAAAAAGGACTTGTCTAATACACTGGAATTTTAAACTGCAATTCCTGAAGATGCTGTTAATCCCTTTCCAAACTTTGATCTACTATTGTGATATCTTTGGACCCTGGCTCGTCTGTTTTCACTTTTGAACTACAGTCATGCATTGCTTAGAGACGGGGATATGTTCCGAGAAATGCATAGTTAGGCGATTTCATCACTGTGCAAATATTGTAGAGTGCATTTACACAAACCTAGATGGTATAGCCTACTACACACCTAGGCTATATGGTACACCCTATTGCACTGACTACAATTGTATATAAGGTCTTTCAGTGACCCAAACATCCTTATGTGGTGCCTGACTGTATTTAAAAATGGTTACAGAGGGTGCAGTGGTACACTAGAGCCAGCTTGTACTGTGTCCCAAGAGCTGAGTGCTAAATTTTCAGAAATTTTGTTAACTGGGTTAGACAAAGCTATTATTAGAAAGCAAACTTTGTAAGGCCAGGCACAATGGCTCACACCTATAATCCCAGCACTTTGGGAGGCTGAGTTGGGCAGATCATTGAGGTCAGGAGTTCAAGACCAGCCTAGCAAACATGGTGAAACCCTGTCTCTACTGAAAAGACAAAAAAATGAGCTGGGCTTGGTGGTGTGCACCTGTAATCCCAGCTACTCGGGTGGTGTGTACCTGTAATCCCAGCTACTCGGGAGGCTGAGGCATGAGAATAGCTTGAACCCAGGAGGCAGAGATTGCAGTGAGTCAAGATGGCGCCACTGCACTCTAGCCTGGGTGACAGAGTGAAACCCTGCCTCAAAAAAAAAAAAAGGAAATTTACAGTTAGAAAAATTATATCAAGACAAAGGTAGTAAATACTTAAAACATATCACTTCCTGATTGCTTTACTGCATTTTCCTATTCTCTATGTTTTTGAGGTTGTAGCTATTGTATCTGTATGGTGGAAATGCTATATAATGGTGATCTAGTGCTTATCTCTTCCCAGCTTTGCACTCAGTGATGTTGTGTTGGTAGCATGAATGCAGCCATGGTGGGATATTCACACCATGGAAACTGGCAAATACTACAAACCAGAGCGTTATTGATGGTCTAGACCAGAGGTTGGCAAGCTTTGGCCTACCGGCTGGATGTCTGTTATAATAAAGTTAATTGGGACATTTATTTACATATTGCCTATGGCTGCTTTAGTGCTACAATAGCAAAACTGAGCAGTTCCTACTGAGGCTGTATGTTCTGCAAGCCTAAAATATTTACTATCTAGCTCTTTACAAAAAAGTTGCTGACCTCTGGTCTAGATTTAGAAAGTGACAGAGAAAATATTGAAAATGCAGAAGAAATGTATGACCTTCGTGCCCTGCCTTTAATTACAAGAAGCCAGGATATCGGTCTCCAGGCGTGGCTGTATCTAGGAGTTCAAATGATATCACTGTGTTAGAGACATTTGAACCAGAGCAACTCTATCTTGAATAGAGGCTGGGTAAAATAAAGCTGAGACCTACTGGACTACATTCTCAGATGGTTAGAGATTCTAGTCACAGGATGAGTTAGAAGGTTGGCACAAAATACAGGTCATAAACACCTTGCTGATAAAACAGATTGCAGTAAAGAAGCCAGCAAAAACCAACCAAAACCAAGATGACAATGAGAGTGACCTCTGATCGTCCTCACTGCTACACTCACACCAGCGCTATGACAGTTTACAAATGCCATGGCACTATCAGGAAGTTCCCCTATATGGTCTAAAAAGGAGAAGCATGAATAATCCACCCCTTGTTTAGCATATAATCAAGAAATAACCGTAAAAATGGGCAACCAGCAGCCCTCGGGACTGCTCTGTTTATGGAGTAGCCATTCTTTATTCCTTTACTTTCCTAATAAACTCGCTTTCACTTTACTATATGAACTCACCCGAATTTTTTCTTGCACAAGACCCAAGAACCCTCTCTTGGGGTCTGCATCTGGACCCTGATCTGGTAACAGCTGGATCTCTCAGCTTTGCTTTCTTCTGTATTAACTTTGTTTTCAGGCCGGCTTTTCCATGATGTCAAAAAATGGCTTCCCAAAGTCTCTGACTAATATCCTCGCTGTAGTTTCGGAACTCCATCTAAGAGAACATCATTTTCACAGTGGTTGCAGCAGCAAGAGCCCTGTGCTATGTTAACCTGTGATGGGTCATGTGCCCACAGAGGAACCAGTCACAGAGATAAAAGTGCCTTGACTGGCAAGGCCTAACACACGGGCCCAGCTGTGGAGCTGTGCATTAGGATCAGCCTCAGTCCCCGCTGAATGCCCTAACTCAGAGAGAAGGAAAGTGGTTCTCCAGAAGAAAATCAGGTGCCTCATTGGAGAATGCAGCATTGGTGGCTGGGCCGCTCCGAGCCACAGATGTCTGCTGTAAATATCATCTAAGCCCTCGTGGCTGCAAGAGTGGTCTGTGTACCGGTAGCTTTGGCACTGTCTGGGAGCTCATGAGAAATGCAGCATCACAGGCCCCTTCCCAGACCTAGTGACCCAGAATCTGCATTTGACAAGATCCCCAGGTGATTTGTATGTATATTATAGGACAGGAAGCGCAGTTCTAGCAAAACTTTTCACTCTGCAGGAAACCAAGGTTCAGGAGGTTCAATGACTTATCCAAGATCACCCAGGCTAAGTGCAAATACAGCTCCAACCAGAGCTCACTGGTGAGCTCCTGGCCACAGTTCTGTCTCCTATCCCAAATAGCTGGCCAACACATAGCCCGTAAACAAAACTGCTACAGGTGCTCTGATTGACTTCTGAGACTGAAACTATCTTGAATTCTACGTCCTGTCGGGAAAGAGGTTTTCAGCGAGACCAGCAAATAAAAACTAACTCCCGGTATTTCCAAAAGATCCTGTTTTCAGCTCTTCATTGCAAGAAATGCAGTTAAATTCCTAAACTCTTATTTACACATGCATTGCTGGTGTTACATGAGTCCCCAGGCACCAGCTGGTCTTGTCTGATTTATGTTGGGCTAACACTGAACCCTGTGTATATTCATCACTATCATCATCACAACAATGATCATACAAAATATATATACTTTAAGGCCAACAGTGCTCTTTACCATTCTTGGGGCTAGCATGGAAATGCACACATTTCTAGGTCTCTCCTGTATTTCCTTACATGTTGACATCAGGAATGACACACATGGTTAACAGATTTTCCACATGTTTTTCTCCTTGGCTGACATCTCCCCACTCAATCAGAGCAAAGGCTGTGATCAGAGAGAGTGTTGATTGACTGCTTAGAGGGCATGAGCCTTCATGAAAACACAGGAATGACAGTTTATATAAATATCCTGACACTTTTTTTCTGATTCTCCCGCCCTCCCTTAAATTCCTGGTTTTTATTTTTTTCTTTGAGCTTAAAATTAATATTTTCTTTGTGGACATGGACTATCCCGGCATGCCTCAGAGCTCACTCAAGCAGCTTGTTAGCATTTCCTACTTAATTGGATCTCTTCCTCCCTTACCCATGTGGAATTCTCCTGCTGCGGGTTTCTAATCGATCTCATGTCAAAAAATAAGAAAAAAGACCATCTTCCCAAATTATATACATAGTGTAATATATTGTTTCCTTTAGTGGAATAACCACCAAGATTTAGACTTCACATTGATGTTGTTTTGAGGGCCAGGTCTAAAAAGTTCCAATTATTTGAAAAATTTGGGCAAACAGACCCTCTCTCATTTGTCCAAATTAGCTGGCTAATTGCAGCTGTTTGGTTCTGACCCGGAGGGATTTTGGCAGCTTCCAAAATACAGGCAAATAAATGATGTCATTTTTTTTGGAACAGCATTAAAGTTGGAAAGATTTTAATATGTACAATTTTCCCACTGATAACATTTTACTTTCTGGAAACCCTGAAGTGGAAGGAAGATTATGCTCTATTGACAGAGGTGAAATTATTATTATTATTATTATTCATTATTATTATTTAGACAGAGTCTCACTCTGTTGCCCAGGCTGGAGTGCAATGGTGCCGTCTCAGCTCACTGCAACCTCCGCCTCCTGGGGTCAAGCTACTCTCCTGCCTCTGCCTCCCGAGTAGCTGGGACTACAGGTGCCTGCCACCATGCCCAGCTAATTTTTGTATTTTTAGTTGAGACGGGGTTTCACCATATTGGCTAAGCTGGTCTCGAACTCCTGACCCCACGGTCCACCCACTTCGGCCTCCCAAGGTGCTGGGATTACAGGCATGAGCTACTGTGCCCAGTCGAGATGAAATTTTTTTTTAGTTTGTGCTTTCAGAGATCTATCATGATTGTGCAGTGCATACTTCTAAAAACTTCTTCAGCAACCGGGAGAGATTGGTGAACTACTGTCTTCCAGTCATTCAGAAAATTCCGTTGGCAGCAGGCTGACCCCAGGCTTTGACTACATCCATCCGGGATCTCATGGGATTCAGGTTGGTCCTGGGATGGGAATTGCCTGTGAATGGTGCCCTCCTTTTATCAGCACCGTACCTTCACATAGGGTAAGATGTTTCCCTTCCTTTGACTTCAGGCTAGTACCTGCTTCTTCCTGAGGTTACACTGAGCATGTTTTCCTGCAGTGCCACTGTCCTGGACTTCTAAGGGACCTCATGACTCAAAGATAGAACCTTGGATCCTTTTTGAAAATGTGTTTCCTAGGCCTTCTCATTTCTGAAAGTCTAAGGAGCTCCCAGTTTGCATTCCCTGATACCCAGGGGATGACATGTCCCATGTCCAGGCCTTACTGTTGGAATTCTCCACTACTTCCTTGTCCTTATTGCCACCCCTATCCCAGGATAATCTGGCAAATATCTTTTAACTCGCCTTTGCTCAGAAACTGTAGCGAAGGTCAAATTTAGAACTCAGTTCTCAAATCCTGGTTTTGACTATCTTGCTGTTGCTCAGAAACTGTAGGGAAAGTCTAATTTAGAACTCTGTTCTCAAATCCTGGTTTTGACTCTCTTGCTGTTTGATCTTGGGAGAGCACATTTATTTCTCTGGGCCTCATTTTTCCTCATCAATAAAATGGAAGGCATTGGCGAAGGTCTGTGTTAAATTCAAACCCAATAGATGAACCCATTTCAAGAGACGATGATCATCCACCCAAACCTAGAATCTGGCTTTGGCCACCTCTGAAAAGATCCAAATGATTATGCATTTGTAAGATCTGGCAAAACAATAACTAGTCTTAAAAAAAATAGCAGGGTAGTCCTTGCCCGTAGCACACATAAAGCTGCTGTTTCTTTCCTCTGTAATGAATGTTTTTGTCTCTGCTTCTGTGAATGTCTAAAGACTTCTAAAGGGAAAATTTCTACTCTAGATTTTTCCCTTTGTGGACCAATCTTTTGAACTGCAAATATATGAGCAGAGACTATTTATGCATTCAACTTCTCCTGTACATGTTTGTTTGACTGGTAAAATAGAAGGTAAGGGACTATTTACAGATATCTTTGAGAATAATATAAGTACACAAGGGGGCCAGGAATAATAGGTTAACATCACAGAAAATGTAGGCTGGGTATAAACTTCCCAGCAGTTTGCATGATTCAATTATGAAGTAGTATCCCATAGGAAGGGCTTTGATCAACTGCACTTGAGACGTTTTCGACTTTGTTGGATTTTTGAAAAATCTCTTAGTGTGATCTTTGCACAAACAGGAGGAGAGGCTGCTGAATATGAGGTCTTTTTCTGCATTAATTTATATCAGTTTTTCTCCCCTCCATTTGCTAATTTCTTTGAATAATCATTAAAATGAAGTGTAACAAAGGATCCTTCAGGATTTCAGAATAGCGATGGCATATGTGTATCTTGTAGAGCATTATATAAGCCTAATCCAATATTTTTGGCTCCTGTGTGAAGTGAAAATGTTTAACTTAGTACTCAAGACTCGTAAGTGTATGTAACTTGCTTTTCACTGACTCTAGATTTCTAGAAGACTAGAATACTCCATTTACATTCTTCTCTCTCTATTTTTGATTAACTGTTTCAAGGTAAAATAAGACACAGAAAAACCAAAAATATACAATTTAAAGAGTTAATGTAAGACAAGCTGGAAACCATCATTCTGAGCAAACTGTCAGAAGGACAGAAAACCGAACACCGCATGTTCTCACTCATAGGTGGGAGCTGAACAATGAGAACACATGGACACAGGGAGGGGAACATCACACACCGGGGCCTGTCAGAGGGTGGAGGGCTGGGGGAGGGATAGCATTAGGAGAAATACCTAATGTAGATGATGAGTTGATGGGTGCAGCAAACCAATATGGCACATGTATACCTATGTAACCTGCACGTTGTGCACATGTACCCTAGAACTTAAAGTATAATAAAAAAATAAAAAAGACAAGCATCCTTGCAATTGCTATTCAGATCAAGAAATATAACTTTGCTAGTATCCCCAGATAATTCTCTATGTGCCCCCTTCTGATTGTAGCATTCTTCCTCCCAACAATCCTGACTTACAAGTTTTATTTTCTTGCATTTTAGAAATGGTTGTATGGCTGGGCATGGTGGCTCACGCCTGTAATCCCAGCACTTTGGAAGGCTGAGGTGGGCAGATCAATTGAGGTCACGAGTTCGACACCAGCCTGGCCAACATGGTGAAACCCCATCTCTACTGAAAATGCCAAAAATTAGCTGGGTGTGGTGGAGCACACCTGTAATCCCAGCTACTCAGGAGGCTGAGGCAGAAGAATCGCCACAACCCGGGAGGCAGAGGTTGCAGTGAGCAGAATGTCACTGCATTCCAGCCTGGGAGACAGAGGGAGACTCTGTCTCAAAAAAATAATAATAATAATAAAATAAAGAAATAAAAATAGTTGTATTAATCAACTGGGTATCTGTAGACATTGTATTTTTTTTTTTTTTTTTTTTGAGACAGAGTTTCACTTGGTTGCCCAGGCTGGAGTGAAGTAGTGGGATCTCATCTCACTGCAACTTCCACCTCCTAGATTCAAATGATTCTTCTGCCTCAGCCTCCTGAGTAGCTGGGACTACAGGCATGCATCACTATGCCTGGCTAATTTTTGTATTTTTAGTAGAGATGGAGTTTCACCGCATTGGTCAAGCTGGTCTTGAACTCCTGACCTCAGGTGATACCCCGCCTCAGCTTCTCAAAATGCTGGGATTACAGGCATGAGCCATGGCACCCAGCCAACACTGAACTTTAGTCTTGCCCACATGTTTAAAGTCTCTTTTAATCTACAGGTTCTTTTTCCATCCTTTTCTCTTTTTATTAACTATTTCTGTTGAAGAACCTAAGACATTTGACCTTAGTGTCCCCTGTAGATTTGGCTGACTGCAAATAGAGCTCAGTTTAGCATGTCCCTCTACCTCCCATTAGTGCATACTCTGGATTTCACTGGACACAGGTCTGATCTGTTTCAGAAGCATGTAGCTTGTGGTGTGTCCTTTCATCAGGAAGCATGGGAATGTGCGTCTTTCCCTTTTGTGATATTAGCAGGCACAGACACTCAGTGGTGAGATCTTACCATTTATTTGGGTTCACAAAATGGTCCTATTTTAATTCTATCATTTTTTTATTTAACTGAAATACAAATATTAAAAAATGCTTCCCCTCATCTATACTTGATTGCCCTGTGGCACAGTTTATATATGAAAGATGGGATAAAGGCTTAATGTGGGATAAAGGCTTAATTCTTCCCCTTTATTTATTAATTTTTGAGATGACAAATTGGATCTCTATCATCCCAAAGGTGACCAGTTAGTGCTGTTTTAAAGCATCAGTATAAATTGTCATCAAAAAAGTACCGAAAAGAAAAGAGAGAAAGAAGGGAGGGAGGGAAGGGAGGAAGGGAGGGTGGAAGGAAGGGAGGGAGGGAGGGAGGGAGGGAGGGAGACAGGGAGAGACAGATAAAGGATTTGTATGTGAAAAACTATAACACACTAATTAAATCAGAGAAGATCTAAATAAATGGAGAGATATTCTATGTAGTGGCCTTTAGTTAAAAATAATGTGTCAATATTGATTCATTAATGGTAACAAATGGGATTATAACAAATGTATTATACTAATATAAGCTGTTAATAGGGGAAACTGGATGTGGAGAATACAGAAACTCTCTGGATTCTCTACACAATTTTTCTGTAGAGTGAAATAACGCTAAAATAAAACATTTATTTACAAAATGTCATTATGAGTTCATGAATTAAACACAGTTGATGGAATTCATTCAGTTGCATCTTTTATCCTTTTGAAGCTTAAATTGTCCCATAGGTGGCCTCTTCAAAGTTGGCTCTTGAGTCCTTTTCATGTGACCCCAGTCTTTGAAAGTTTTCTTAATATCTACTTCAAGAAGATACTCCAAGGCTCATCCAACATTAAGTGTCATCATTGAGATATCTGATGTCTCATTTTCTTTCTCTTATAGTCTCTTTCTCTTTTCTTTTCTAGATAGTGAAAGGATTTTCTCCTTTCTTTCTTCTTTCTTTCATCCTTCCTTGTTTTTTTTTCTTTTCCCTTCTGAGTTCAATCATTTTACTTGAGTGTGGCTTGATATTGGTAGCTTTGGGTCACCATTATCAAGTGTGCAGTATACTCTTTCAATGTATAGTTTCAAATATTTTTTTCTTCAGGAAAGTTTTCTTGAGTTATAATGTTTGGTATTTGTTTTCTTCCCATGCTTTGATTTTCATTTTTACATTTCTTTTACCCATATGTTGGATATTCTTTGCCCGCTTAAATATTTGTCACTTTATTTCAAATGCTTTTGAAAGAAAGAAATGAAGTTCTCTCTTCATTTCTTTTTCTTTTGATCCATTTACCTTAAACTGTAATCTGTCATATTTATTGTACTTGGGTTCCTTCTCAGTTCATTTTCAGTTCTGAAAATTATTTTTTAAAAGTTTTGACTCCACTTATTTCTGCTGCATCGTTTCTGAGCTTCTCTCGTTCTGATTTCTATCCTTTGCATCTTGCATATTTTCTTACTGTGTTGTAGCTCATTGTGAAATAGAAGTTAATCCATTTTGTGAGCATATTTTTTCTGGCAAGCTTTCATTGTCTGTAAGAATGCTGTACTGTACCTTTTTTTCCTTATAGTAACTTCATATGGAATTTACCTTGATATGTTTTTGCTTGTGATACTTTTTGCAATAATACTGCTGCTCATCTTTACATAAAATTAGCTTTCCTGAACTTTTAAAAGGGAGTATAATTCAGGGTATCTTTTATAACTTTAGAGCAAACTTGTCTAACCTGCAGCCCATGAGCTCTATGTAGCCCAGGACAGCTTTGAATGTAACCCAACACATATTTGTAAACTTTCTTAAAACCTTATGAGGTGGTGTGTGTGTGTGTGTGTGTGTTTTGTTTGTTTGGTTTTCTTTTTCTTTTTTTCTCATCAGCTATTTTTAGTTACTGTATTTTATGTGTGGCCCAAGACAATTGATCTTTTTTCAATGCGGCCCAGAGAAGCCAAAAGATTGGACACCACTGCTTTAGAGATTTCCCCTTCTAATGTTTTGTATAGTATTGAGAACTATGATGACTTACTATATTAGTCTGTTTTCACACTGCTACAAAGACCTACCTGAGACCAGGCAATTTATAAAGAAAAGAGGTCTAATTGACTCACAGTTTTGCATGGCTGGGGAGGCCTCAGGAAACTTGTAATCATGTTGGAAGGAGAAGCAGGCACCTTCTTCACAAGGTGGCAGGAGAGAGAGAGAGCGCAGGGGAAACCACCACTTTTAAACCACCAGATCTCATGAGAACTCCCTCATTATCACAAGAACAGCATGGGGGAAATCCGCCCCTGTGATCCATTCACCTCCCACAAGGTCTTTCCTCTGATATGTGGGGATTACCATCCAGCATGAGATTTGGATGGGGACACAGAGCCAAACCATGTCACTTACTGTCTGACATTTCCTGACTCTGCTTCCTTCATGCTTACTTGGATGTTATCCTTTGTCTCTATGAACTCTCTCCTATTTAATTTTGATTCTGTTTCTATTTCTACTGGTGTTTTCTCAGCGTGGTGTCTTCTCCTAGAAGGGAGTCCTGACATGCTAGTATTGGAAGTTCAGTGGAGCTAGACTCTTCCAGCCCCTTCAGTTCTTACTGTGGACCTCTCACACTTACCCACTTTGGGACTGAGCAAAATCCCTTCATCTTAGCTGTTCTGCTATGCTCCTATTGGTCTAGCAAATACGTGGCCATTTTAAGATTCTTCTGTTTCCAGGCTCACCTAATACCCTGTTTCTTCTCTCTGCTTCTTCCTGCACAGGCACTGACACCATGTAGGTCTAGTGCTTATTGTTCGTTTGTCCTCACCTGCTTATATTTTGGGGTTCATAGGAATATTTGAAACAGTTTAACTATAAATGTGTCTATAGACTTCTGCTCTTTCCATCTAGTTGTTCTATTTTATATTGGGAATTGGGGAGATTAAAAATGATGCCACTGGCTGGGCACCATGGCTCATGCCTGTGATCCCAGAACTTTGGGAGGCAGAGATGAGCGGATCATTTGAGGTCAGGGGTTTGAGACCAGCCTGGCCAACATGGAGAAACTCCCATCTCTACCAAAAATACAAAAATTAGCCAGGCGTGATGGCACATGCCTGTAATCCCAGCTACTTGGGAGGCCGAGGCAGAAGAATGGCTTGAGCCCAGGAGACAGAGGTTGCAGTGAGCCGTGATCGTGCCACTGCACTCCAGTCTGGGTGACAGAGTCAGACTCTGTCTCAAAAAAATAAAATAAAATAGCAAATCTTGCTCTGATAGAACTGGCTGCCAAAGCCATGAGAATATGGTCTGTTTGGGACATCCATCCTGACCTTTAGATTCACCTGTCCTTGGTGCCATGCAGCTAATCACGTGGCCACCACCACATTGACATCTTAGGTCTGCACCTTTCTGAGGCCTGGACTGTGTGTGAACACTACTCTCTCTTCATTCCAGTAGGTGGGACCAGGAAGAGATGTTTAAATGAAACATTATCAGGTGTTTAACTGAAAGAAAAGAATCCAGAGTCAAGTCTAACGAGAGAATCTGGCTCATCCTCCATCACACCCTCATCTTCTGCTTGGGTTCCCTAAGAGCAGCGATTCTTAAGCTGTGCTCACTCTAGGGCCAGGAGCACTTATACACATCAGTGTTCCACACCTCTGGTTTTATAACAAACATGGATAGGTCTGAAAATCTTCACATGTCATGAGCTCCTCAACAAAAACACAATTAAAGTAAGTTTCACATAATTTTCTAGTTAAAAGGGACCTTAGAGACTTACCTACTAAAAAAAGTCCAGTCTTTTCTTACAGGTGAAGAAATGCAAGCTGAGATATGTTAAAGGATTTGCCCAAGGTCACACGGGCAGTAAGAAATTGGCCAAGGTCAGGCTCTGGGGTCTGGATTTTCCAGTACTGTGATTTTTCCATTTGCAGGATGTAGAATCCTGTCCTTTAAGAGACACATTAAGAAAAGGCCCTTGACCATCCATTTCACCACTAGCAGCAAACCTATTTTAATTTAATAGCTTCTCATGCTCCCCAAACAGCATTTCGTAAACTAGGTCCTTAGGCCCTTGAGATTTTTGTAGGTCTATAAGAATTTGATTTTTCTTTTCAAAGAGAATTGACTGATGCTGACTATAAAAGTCAAATAGACTTGTGTTTAAGTGGATCATCTCAATATCACAGAGGATGGCAGTATTATCCAATGTAAATTATGTTTTTGTATATCTCTTGTATAATCGTACTTTTCTTTTCTTAGTTATTGTGGCACAGTTATTTTCCTTTTCCTTAAAATTCTTTTTCCAGTTTGTCTTTTGGTACAATGAATTAGAATGATCAGAAGCACTAAATTCCTTTGACTCCTCCATCTTCATTTTTACTGCCCTTAAAATATGATTTTCCACTATTACATTATGCTAGTCTGAGACCTTCTGTACTATTAATGGCAAAAGAAAAGAATGAAGTGTTGTAAGATCAGCAAAACTCCATGAGGAATGGAAATCATGGAGTAATTTTGTTTTACTCAAAGAAGTATTTGATATCAAGTTATGACGCACTTTAAGGTTTTTGCCTCTAATATTTGGTACTGTGTATCTATATTCTAAAGCAATGGAATTTTCTTATGAAATAATCAAGAGGTTGATTTCTAACCTTGGATCTTTTGGATAATAAGTTGTTTTCACTGAGCCCAAATACCACAGGGAAAACCAATAACAAGCTTATTAACACCCTACCATGGTGCATATTCTCCACTGGAGAACTTTATGTCCAAGTTCCTGGCAACCCTCCAAAAGCAGGTTGTATTATCTTTATCTTACTGATGAAACACTGAGGCTTAGAGACATCATACTTTCCCAAGATCACTCCTCCATCCAGTGACAGAGTCAGGGTTCAAGTTTGCATCTCACTTATTCTGTAGCCAGTGTTCTCTCCCATATACATGCCCATCCCCCAACAAAAGTGTTGAACATGCTCTACTGGAAGAATGCAAGAAAGTTTTAGGGCCTCCCAAGGCAATGCACAAAGTAACTCTGAATCAGTTGACTAAGAGATTTCCTTTTTGTTGTACTCTCACTTATGTGTAAGAATATGCGGTGTTTGGTTTTCTGTTCCTGTGTTAGTTTGCTGAGAATAATGGCTTCCAGTTTCATCCCTGTCCCTGCAAAGGACATGAACTCGTTCTTTTTTATGGATGCATAGTATTCCATGGTGTACATGTGCCATATTTTCTTTAACCAGTAGTATTTAACCAGTGAAGAGTAGAATGACTTATAATCCTTTGGGTATATAACCAGTAATGGAATTGCTGGATCAAATGGTATTTCTAGTTCTAGATCCTTGAGGAATTGCCACACTGCCTTTGACAATGGTTGAACTAATTTACAATTTATACTCCCACCAACAGTGTAAAAGCATTCCTACTTCTCCACAGCCTCACCAGCATCTGTTGTTTCCTGACTTTTTAATAATCACCATTGTAACTGGTGTGAGATGGTATCTCACTGTGGTTTTGATTTTCATTCTCTAATGACCAGTGATAATAAACTTTTTTTCATGTTTGTTGGCTGAATAAATGTCTTCTTTTGAGAAGTTTCCATTCATATCCTTTGCCCACTTTTTGATGGGATTGTTTGTTTTCTTTGTGTAAATTTGTTTACGTTCCTTGTGGATTCTGGATACAATGAGAACACATGGACACAGGGAGGGGAACATCACGCACCGGAGCCTGTCGGGGGGTGGAGGGCAAGGAGAGGGAGAGCATTAGGACAAATACCTAATGTGTGTGGGGCTTAAAACCTAGATAATGGGTTGATAGATGCAGCAAACCACCATGGCACATGTATACCTGTGTAACAAACCTCCACATTCTGCACATGTATCCCAGAACTTAAAGTAAAATTTTAAAAAGAGAGATTTCCTTTTGTATATTCCTTTAATACCATTGTTTACATGAAGCAGGAACTCTTGGCTTGCTGGTGTTGAGCCTCTCACAACTGTATAGCACTTGTTAGTCTTCTTTAAAAAGGATACAGCAGCCTCTAGCACATAGCTTTCGGCAAGCAACTAGGAACAACTAGAATTTAATCATATTGTTGTTTTTATACCTATATTTATTTTCTGTGGTGACTTTCTCTTTATTCCAAGTGATATTAATTTCCCATTTATGGTAGGGATAAAGAAGTTTCCTTTTAAAATACATCTATCTAGATTCTTAAAAGTGAATCGATGTAAAGAAAAATGCTAAATAAATAATAGGATCATGCAGATAGAGAAACTATGTGAAGCTAATACTCAAATGACTGAAGTGTTGAAAACATTGTCTTTCTCAAAACTTCGCTTATTTGTGGCTTGCAGAAAGTTTTGTGCAGAAGGACATAGGATAGGTTGGTGTTTACATTCTTGTTGCACAGGTTCTGCCTTGTGATACTTTAGTATTTTCTCAGAATTTGTTCATAGACATCTTGAAATTATTCAACATGTATTTTCCTAAGGCCTCAACTTTCATAAACCGCAGGTTGCAGCTATAATAGAAGATGGAACATGAAAAGTTCTGGAAATAAGGTCACTTCTGGAGTGGGGATCAGGAAGATTTCCTGGAGGAAGAGGCATTTGAGCTAACTTTGAGGAATAGTCGCTCTAGACTATGTGGATGTGGGAGTGAGAAGGGAGAGGCAAAGAGAGAGGTATTCCCAAAAGAGAGTGGAGGAGTACAACCTGAGTTTGGAAAACAGTAAGTATCCAGTTTGCCTAGAGCCTTAAAAGACATGGTAGATTGAAGCAAAATCATCAAGATCCTTAAAAATAGGCTAGGAAGCAGGGTTTATTTTGAAATTGAGTGGGTATCCACTGAAGGCTCCTCAATAGGGAGTGTGAATTATTAGGATCACACACATAGGATCCTTCACTCAGTTGGCCCAGGAACTTTTGTTTCCCCAAATTTGTCTTTTCCTTATTTATTAAGTCAGCTGCTCTGTGGCCTTATTTCCATGACTAGAAGTCCTGTCCAAAATGCCTTTTTGTCCTGCTTAAACTTCCATCAGTATAAATTCATTCTTTTATGTTTCAGTTGTAATACTCTTGGAGGGGCAGTATATTCTTAAATTCTGCACTGAGTCCAGAGAGTTGGACTTCCAAGCTGGCAGTGACCCAACATTGATGGATTTGGGGATTTAGGGCTCATGGCTACCTTTCCATCCACAATGAGAAACGGGAGAGTTGCCCCTCTTCTCTGTCTTTGCCTGACTCTTCACATAGAGATTATAAAGAGTCCTCCTTCAGAAACCATATTTATGAGGGGAGAAAACAGTTGGCAGGGTTTGCATATCCAGGTGGTGATAAGATTAATCTCTTTTTAAGTCATCAGCCTATTTATCTCTGGCTGCTGGAGGAGAAACCTTGGAGCACAACTTTTTGTGTGCATCAGAGGCTAATTTTTCCTTCCTGTGTTTTATAATTTTGTGTTGTGACCTCATCTTTAGTGGAGCTTTATGTGTGGGAATCTTGTTGGGGCCGGTGTGGGGGTATATCCTTCTAGTATGCTTGTTTCTATCTGCCAGGTGTCCCTGGGGATATTCTCAGTTGAGACCACTCAACTTGTGGGTTCCAGGATGAACCCCAAAGAGAGTAAAAGCAATCCTGTAGTTCTGAATTCTCATGGGAGATATTTATAATTTTTCCACTTAGGCCTAGGTCTAGACAGTCAAGCTTCTTTATTCTTCTGTGCTAGAGAGAATGTTTCCTAGTCCATCCTGTCACTGTGGGTATAGCTCTTTGAGTGTCCTGGCTTTATAGATACAGAAAGCGTGAACTCCTATCCCTGTGTGGTTGTTAAAGCCTAAGCTCCTATTTTTCCCTGCTTGGCAACCATGAACCCCATCCTGGGACAGCTGCAGCATCAGTTCTCATATAACCCTCAAGACTTCAAATGCTTCTTTGTTTTAAGCCTTTGGGGATTTCCCTGATTTTTTTTTTCAAGCTCAGCTTTGCACTTAAAAGGATGTTCATTATATATCATCCAGCATTCCTCGAGGTTTTGTAACCAGAGATTCTTCAGGTTATCTAGTCCAAAATATTCCCAGAAATGAAGGTCTACAAAGGAAATTGAAAGCCCTCTTTTTCACAAGCTCTACCTACCTAGCCTAGGCTGTGGCAGAATTTTCTCAAAAAATAAACATTTTTATTATATGTTTATATCAAAACATTGTATGTACCCTATAAATATGTACAACTATTATATATCCATAAAAATTATAAATTAAAATTTAAAAAGAAGAAAATAAACATTGTGAGGAGATTTTGCAGGAGGGAGGAAAAAAGGATAGGAAATCCAATATCTCCTTTTTCGATGAAGAAATAAATTAGGGTGTTTCAGGCGATAGCACTGTATGAAGGAACAATGGTATCACGGCAGGACATCTTAGTGTGTGATGTATGGCTTTTTTTCTTAAATTATGGAAGAATAATGCAACAGAGAGAAGGATATTTCATTTTAATCTTTTACATCTGTTCACAGGTACAAAAGGATAAAATAAGATAAAGCAGTGCTCTCTTGAGAAGTCCATATTTTCAAAGGCTTTTGGCATTAATGTGCTTATTAATTGTCGTAGATTGTCGTTGTCATCCAAAGAATATTGTATAATATATAGTGGTCTTTATAGGACTGACAGAGAAAATTTCAAGTTTCTCTCTTAATCCGAGCCACTTAAAATGAAAAACAAAGATCATTAAATCCTGTTCATCTGTAGTGGCTCCTAAATATAGTTTACTGGGGCTCTTAATTCACCCTGAAAAATGCTGTAATTATTGGAAGTGTCCAAGCTGTTAACTCAAAAACAACATATGCCACATTTACATAATGATTTGCATATAATTTCCATGTAATTCATTTAATGTCAAAATGTACAGTTACGTTTCCAGCCCCTCTGCCTTTTGCTCCCATGCCCTTCCCTGGCCCTGCTGTGTTAAAATGGAATATCTTACTTGTTGGAAGCTGTTTATAGATAGGTTTCCAAGATACAGCTGGATAGATAAAGTCTGTCATCTTGGTCAAAAAGATTTGGCCAAACATTGATTTTTCCCGACTGGATTGGTTATACTGACTCTCTGCCTTGTGACCAAATGGGTGCCAGTCACTCAGTTCTGCTCAAGACATAAGGGCTTATTTTACAGGTGAATAAACTCAGCCTCACAGAGATTCAGCCCTGTGTACCACAGCCTTCATCTGCTTTCTCTGCCCCAGCAACCCAAAGGCCAGCGCCTGCCATACAAAAGACTATCTTGCACATTTTCCACAACTTGCTATGTGCTTTTGAAAAAGACCATCATTGGCCACAGCCCATGTGATTATTTGTAATGCCAAAGAGGTAGCTCTTGGGTTTGTCATCAAGGACAGGGAAAAATTCTTTTATCTTATTCTGTAAATATATTTATCTAATTTGAGCAAGCTGACTTTCTGTCTAAACTAATTGCAACATCCCAAATGTGGCATGCTTCTTCTAGCTCCCAGATTTGCTTTCTGCATGGGTTACTTTTCTACCTCTCTCCTCTCCCTGTGTCTCCACTTAGCTGATGCCCACTCAGTATTCATTGTTTGGGTTACACATTACCAAGGACACCTTCTTCCAGGCCCCTACCACTAGGTTCGATGCCCCTAGAGTGAACTCCTGTATCATCCTGTTTGATTTGGGTTCCCTTACAAGCAAAACCCTGAGATAAGAACTCGAGTGTAGATAGTTTATTAGGGAAGTGGGTTCAAGGTGTAGGAGCGAGGGAGCCAGGAAAGCAAACCGGGAGAAGAAGAAAAGCAATAATAAGATGCATGATCGAGGTGACCACTCTGGAGCTTGATTCTTCTGGGTCCTCCTGCAAAGTGTATGGAATGCCTCCCACATGGCCATCTGAACCTGGGAGATGAGATATTCATCCACTGGTTCACTCTCCATGGGCTGAGCCTTGCCCCAGGAGTTGTTAATCTCCCTGTACTTTCTAGCTGTGCAGGCTCATGACCTGAGCCAGCTCTCCAGGGTTTCTGCAATGTCGAGGGCACCCAGGGGCAGAAAGTGAAGCTGTGTGACACTGAGGTTGTTAGTCTGAAATGAGTTGAAACCTGCCTGTCCACCCAGTCCTGGCTGCAGTCAGAAGTAAGGCAAAGCGATGTGAGTTGGTTACCAGATGTGTGTAGTACTACACTTACCAACCTATATTGAATTTCTTTTCTCCTCTAGATTGCAAGCAACTTGAGGACTGGGCTGTGATCGTGGGGTTTTCAGTTAGGCGCAGTGTTCTTTAACTATCTATAGAATTTAGTATTATGTATCAAATCCAGTTCAGTTTCAGAAAAGCTGGTTACCACTAAAGGTAAAGGCGTAAAGTTGGTTTCTTTAATTTAGCTTCCCTCCCCCCCCCCTTCAATTCTGTCTATTCTAAACAACTGGAAGAAAGTAAATGAGTCAAGGAAACTACCTAACATACACATTAAATTCCCAAAGGCAAAAGGTGAACCAGGTTAGTCAAGATTCTTCACTTGAAGATACCAGCAAATTCTGAGGCAAAATTGTAGCTGGTGATTGGTTTCATTTGGTGGAAGAGCCGCAAATAAACAAAGCTAACTGGGTAACAGCCAAGGCCATGGTTAGAGAAACTGTAGCATTTTCTATCAGAAGTATGCCTGATTTGGAGTTTGAGACCAGCCTGGCCAACATGGTGAAATCCCCTCTCTACCAAAAATACAAAAATTAACCAGGCGTGGTGGTGGGTTCCTGTAGTTCCAGCTACTCAGGAGGCTGAGGCAGGAGAATTGCTTGAACCTTGGAGGTGGAGGTTGCAGTAAGCTGAGATCACGCCACTGCACTCCAGCCTGGGTGATAGAGACTCCATCTCAAAAAAAAGAGAGAGAGAGAGAGAGGAAAGAAAGAAAGAGAGAAAGAGAGAGAGAGAGAGAGAGAGGGAGAGAGGGAGAGAGAGAGGGAGGGAGGGAGGGAGGGAAGGAAGGAAGGAAAGAAGGAAGGAAGGAAGGAAGGAAGGAAGGAAGGAAGGAAGGAAGGAAGGAAGGAAGGAAGGAAGGAAGGAAGGAAGGAAGGAAGGAAGGGAAGGAAGGAAAAGGAAAGAAAGATGCCTGATTTGTTTCCTCCTAACTTCTTTTCTCTTCCATCATCATTCCTGCTCTCTTGTCTGACTTCCTGCTTCTCTCCTTCATTCCTTACCCTTTTTGTCCTTTCTCCACTTCTGGATTTTTGGCTTCACAAGTAGGTCCATGGAACAGGTCCCTTGGAAGCCCAGAGTGAAGCTATGAGTGCCTGGTTTCATAAGTACTGGATCCAGCCCAGACACCATCTTATCCCAGCATTAACGGAAACGCCCGTGGGAGATGGGGCTGCTTTCACTTTGGGCTGCACTTTTTTATCAAGTAAAGGAGTAAAGGGAAGTAAAGGGGCCAGGTATCCAGTGTTTCTCCCCAAACAAATATGGAGGCCTGACAGCGTGGGCCGAGAGAAGCAGTGTTTAAGCAGACAAACCTTGAAGCTTCCTTCTCTGATAGGAAACCCTCAGAAAATGGCATCAGTTGGCTGCAGAGGGGGGCATGACGACCCGTTTGTCATCCCCATTCTTGAGTGTCTCTGTGGAGTTCTAGGTGGCATGGACGTCTCACCCTCCAGGCTAGATCCAAGTCGAGGGCTGTACCTAGCTACTGGAACCTGCCTGTGAGGCATCCCTGAGAACCGTTCCCACACCATAGGGGCTGGAGGCTGCCGAGACAGGGACACAGAGAGGCTCTGAGAGCCAGAGGGACATTTGGGACCACAAAGGTTGGCAGTCTATCTTCACTCCTTTCTCAGTAACTGTCAAATGCTATGAGAGAATCCTCGTTGGCACAAATGCTGTGCCTGGTAAGTCTGCTTCTAGAAATAACCATCCCGGACATGCTTAAGATGTGTGTGTGTGTGCATGAGAGAGCGAGGGAGACAGAGGCAGAGAGATGCTCTTTCAATGCCTAATGTGTTTGTAATAATAATCAAAGGTAAATTTATCAAGTGTTTATCAAGTATTTCAAGCACTGTGTTAAGTGCTTTATAGGTATTGTATCACCTCATTTAACCCTTGCAACAACACTTTGAGCAGTTAGTTCTATGAATATGCCTGTGATACATGTCAAAGACTGAGTCCCACACAGGTTATATGACTTACCCAAGATCATCCTGAGTAAGTGGAGTTGTTGCGCCTCACACCCAGGTAGGTCCAACTGCAACATCATCACAGCAGAGGGTTAGAGAACTATAGGATTTGTTCCAGGCTGTGCGTGAGTACTTGTGTCTATGTGTGTGCCCGTGTGCAAGTGCATATCTGTGTGTGTTGTGTGCCCATGTGTGAAGGTATGTGTGTGCGTTCTCTCTGTGTATATGTATATAGAAAGTAGTGGTTAAGAGTTCACAGACCAGGCCGGGTGCAGTGGCTTACGCCTGCAATCCCAGCACTTTGAGTGGCCAAGGTGGGTGGATCACCTGAGGTCGGGAGTTCGAGACCAGCCTGGCCAACATGGTGAGACCCCGTCACTACTAAAAATGCAACAATTAGCTGGGCGTGGTGGTGGGTGCCTGTAATCCCAGCTACTCGGGAGGCTGAGGCAGGAGAATCCCTTGAACCCGTGAGGCAGAGGTTTCAGTGAGCTGAGATCACGCCACTGCACTCTAGCTGGGGCGACAGAGCAAGACTCTGTCTTAAAGAAAAAAAAAAAAAAAAAAAGGAACCAGAGTCTCATGGCACAGTTCCAGTTCCAGCTCTGTTATTTTTGTCTGTGTCATCTTCAGCAGTAGCTTAAGCATCTCTGGACCTCAATTTCGTAATCTGTAAATTGGGCTTAATAGTACCTAGCAACAGGATTGGGTGCATTTAAAAGGATAATATGTATGAATCCCTTGGGACAACATGGACCAATGCAGTGAAGAGCATTACTATTTGTAGCAATAGCGTATTTTTGCCCAATAATAACAAATATTGAATGATCGTAACAGTAATAGGTGTGTTTACTGGCTGCCCAGTTGGACACTGTGCTTTGAATACATTCCCTGATGTAGTTCCCTCAACTCTACTATTGAGGAGGGTATCAGTATTCCCATTTTGTAGACAAGGGATTAAGTCTCAGTAAAATAATTGGCCCAAAGACAAATATCTAGTAGAGGTCAGAAGAGAGAAGCAAATCTTGATTGCCACGCCTTCCCGCCTACACACTTTTTATGAGTTCATTTGTTCACTAATCAGCACAATACCTTCCACACTAACTTATATGTTAATTTTTTTCCACACTGGAAATTATGCCCATCTGCCTGTTTGAGAAAAGCTTGCCACAAAGCTGCTTTTAAATGGCGACCCCTGGCAGCTTTTTAATTGCTACTATCTCTTTGAACATTTGGAATTTGTAATGAAATCACTTTCCAACCCTGATTCATCCCAAATTCAATATTCTGTTTCCTTTCAGCTTTTTTTGTTTCCCTAGCAATGAAAAGATCGGTAACTTTATAAAACATCTGAAAGCATGGTGGAAGTTTCCTGGGGCTTCAAGTGTTGTGTTATGTTATCTTTGGAATAACTTTGAAGTCCCACCGGTGTAATAGAAGCCGTTATTATGTCATGGAGCTGATTAGCATGCCTGTGGGAAACATTAATTCATGCTGACATCATAGCTGGCTTGGCAATCAGTTTGTTTTGCTTCTTTTTGCCCCCACTCCACCCCACCACCCCAATCCTCTTAATGTAAAGGTGATGGACTGACTTTCCGGGGATAATGGAACATGGATGGATGTCCCCAGATGGGGCCCAACTTAACTACAGCAGCCGCCACCTCCTGACAACACCGGGAGGAAATGGCGAAACAAAGCCTTTGGCAGAAGCAGGGAGAGAGCTGCTGGCCCTTTGATTTGCCATGAAAGGTTTTGATTTAGTTGGCATTCAGACTCTTGACATAGAAAACTTTTTAACTCAGTAGTCAGCATGGCTGCCTGAATCCATTTGGTTCCGGTCATTTATGATTAGGCTGATTGCCGGTGGCTCTGGTATTGAGGCAAGCTGCACTGGTCCTCATTGGGTAAGACTATCACATTCCAAACTATCTCTTTCTTCCACACAAAAGTACATTTCATTGACAAAGGAAGCTGTAAAGGGGAGACATGTAGACTCCTATTATCTCAAATTGTTAATATTTAATATGCATTAAAGAGCTATCTTTCTGCTCGCCACGTACAATTAATTTAATCACCAATGCATTGTTAAGTATCTATCAGAAATGTGAATTTTTTTTCACGATGTATTAATCTGGTAATGACGTCTTTCCTTTTACCTTTAGATTTAGTATTATTATTTTATGTTACATGGAGTGTTCTCTTGGGAGCAGGAGAGAAATGATAGGAAGTGTTTGGAAGAACCTAATGACATCTAATTTGGGATGGAGAAACTTCAGGCCATTTCTAGTTTTAATTCATCTTGGTCTCCCCTCCTCCCTTCAGGACACATGTGTCCTGCCCTCCTCCCTTGCTGTCACCTGTAAGACCTAGGTTACACCTCTCTGGAACTTGAGGTGACAGTGTTCTGGAAAATATTTTCCCCTGTTAATATTTGACCTGGAAGATGGAAACTCTATTGTCTGCGGAGAGCCATGGCAAGAGAAAACTGGGGAAGGATGACTTTATTTAGGTTGTATAAATAGATGACTACATTTTCCCACCTGAACCCTATTTGCTCAACTATAAACCCCCAAAGCTCTCTACAATCCCTCTTAAAATGCTCATCACACTCACAACTATTGGCTCAGTGTCTCTCTTCCTTCGCTAGACCTAGGCTGCATAAAGGCAAGACTCATATCTGCCTTGTTCACTACAATGTCACCAATATTGAGCCGGTAGAATGTGCCCAAAAAGTAACACTTCAATGGTTGAGTGATTCAGCCAGAGGCTAGCAGGAAACAGAATCCACTCAGATAGTTCAAGAGTCTTTAATGGAGAGCTGACTTCAGAGATGTGGGTAGCACTAAAGAAACAAAGAAAAGATGATGAGGCACCCAGATACTAGCAACACTGGGAAACCATTACCATGCCAGAGCTTAAAAGAATTAAGAGAAGGAATGCTAGGAACAGAGCCAATGAGACCTGAAGCCTTGGAAGAGGGGCCACCTGGCAGGAACTGTGGTCATGAAGGATAGAGCCCTTGCCAGGGAACATGGCCCAGAAAAGGGAAGAAGTGGATATTATCATGTCAACATCCCTCTCCTCCTATTCTCCCATATCCTCCTGGTGCCTCCCATTGACCAAACTCAAATGAAATCCAACTTGCAGGAGAACCTATATGATCTTAGGAATTCCAAGATAAAAACGAGGCAAAGAAGGGCAAAGACAGACCTGGATTGGGGCATACCATCACAATGAAGTATTATGTAAATTTCTGCCCAGCATAGCAGCCAACTGGAAAAAAAAATGAGAATCTAGCCGCCAAATAGCACAAAACCCTTCTGCTCATAGAGGAGCCTCACAGAGAGTGGTTCTATTCATTCTTACTTTACAACATTACTAACAATCTTTGGGGTGGTGCTTCCTATGCAAAGTAGAAGCAAGGCATTCAGAAAGGGACAGGAAGGACTTATTTGAAGCTGACACAAGTACAACAGACAGAGCAGACTAGGGTCACTTATTACAAGGACAACTTCTTCCACACACTTCAAAATCCCTGAGAACATCATTATTTTAAAAATCAATGTAGTCATCCATTTCTATAGCCTGGTTAAAGGGTAATCTATACCCTCTGTGGCAATAGGCAGGGAAATATATTAAATTCTTTGAAATGTTTCTCATGAGAATCATACAAATTAAATAAAAGAGTGCAATTTAAGTGGAAAAACACCTGAATATTTTATAGATCAGCTTATTTCCCCAAATGCTAGGTGAATGGAACATTGTTGTAAATGCATAGGCTACACATAGTGTGATGGAGGATGAGAATTACAGCTAGCCCATTCCCAGTGTGTCCCTGTACCTGCTTCATTCATCCAGCAGTATGATATCTAACAGAGGTAGCACTGTACTTTCCTCATTCATTGGTAATGCTTCCTCTGTTAGATATCACTGAATGAAATGTGTCATTCATCCAGATACTTTTCTACTCCTTTCTAAAAGCCAGAGCTGCCCAGAAATGGAACTGAGCTACCTTAGGAGATGCTGGGCATGCACTACTATGAAGTGTCTGGCTCTATTGCGTGATTTGACAAATGACCTCTGATATTACTTCCCACTCTGAGAGTATGTGTCTATCTGTTTTTATTTAATTCTCACAACTGCACCATGAAATATTATTTGCCCCATTTTGCATAGGAGAAAGTAAGCTCTGGAAAGTCAAATTACTGTAGATAGTTGCCCAGTTAGGAAAAGCTACTTATGATGATCAACATTTATTGAATATCTTCTATGTACTAAGTATTGTTTTGGACCTCAGGATGATACAGATGCATAAGATATAGTGCCTGGCCTCTCCATGTTTATATTCTTATGTGGGAAACAACTATGCATTCAAATAATCAAAATGATATTTGAAAAAGGTTGTAAGTGAGGTCTATCCCAGATGCAATAGGAACAGAGAGGAGGAAAGCTTCATAGCAGAAGTAAGGTTTGAACTGGTTTGAGAGATAATTTTGAGTTTTGCTGGCAGATGAGGTTTGATGGACATTTCAGGCAGAGAAAACTAAATATGCAAAAACATGGAGGTGTCAGGAGGTGTTCTTTTGGTCAACTGTAAGAAATCCAGAATGGTTTTATCACAGGGCTAAATTGGGAGAGAGAATGGGCAAGGAGCGGATAAAGAGAAATGAAGCTCAGAAAGGCAAAGTGACTGCCCAAGGTCTCACAATAGACAGAGCTGAGAGTTGAAGCAGGGCCTACTTGTAAACCCAGTGCTTTTCTTGCTTGGGTAACAGTGAAAGTGGAGCTGATTGGAGGGCCTATTGTCAGGGCTTCCCTCAAGTAATCCTATTTGTCCATAGCAGACTTCCAGTCAATACATATTTTTCAAGTCCCAAATATTGAGTGCCCAACCTGTGGGGAGCAGAGGTTTAAAAAATTCAGGTTATTATTGTTTTGGAAAATGAGACTTTTGCAAAAACAAAACACATGACACATATAGAAACTGCTGTGGAAATACTCTTTCTCAGCTGAATGCTGGTTAATCATGCTCTACTGACTTTGTTTTATTTTCTTCCTCTACATTCTAGGTCTCCCTCATTTTATTTTATTATCTTTCTATTCCCCGTCTTCATTCTGAATCCCTGACTTCCTATAGATGTATCCTTGCTGGTGTATTTAATTGAGGTTCTTTTAATCCACATCTCCATGCATCAATGTTGATACGTGTGTTTCTTTGAACAGACTTTGAATAGGTTTGCAAGCTATAATTAGGTGGCATTGGACTACAGATCTAATTCCGCATGCTCTGGGCAGCATTCTATAACCAAAAAATTATTATTTCTGCATCAAAACGTATGAATATTCATACTATCTGGGATATGAAGAGACTAACTAGCTTCAGGTCAAGTTTTGCCTCCAAAAAAATTTGTGCCAAATTTATTTTAAAATTTATATTTTCAGAGACTTTTGTATTTCAGAATTGCAGATAAGGGACTATGAACCTAAAGTACCTTTTGTTCTGCCTCTGATGGGCTCCTCTGCACTTCCAACTCTGTCAATTCAAACAGTGCTTCAAGAGAGGGCTATGTTCATGTCTCCCTTTGAATATTTGGGAGGATGTCTCTGTGGTGGAGGCCCAGAAGTGGGGAAGCCTTAGGGTCCTATGATTTGCACATGTTTAATTTCACTAACTACTACCAGATTTATCTCCAGGATAACTTCAGTAGTTAAACTCCCATCAGCAGCATTTGAAAGAAGGTTCTTATTTCCAAGGATGATGACCTACTCTATCACTTAATATTTACATGGCTATCTAATTATTTCCCCAATTTGATTAGTATTAATACAAAGTACCACCGCAATCTTTTAAATTTGCATTTGTCCTATTACTAGTGACCACTATATATGGTAGATATTCTTTTTCCCCCTACAGGGATACATCTATTAATATCCTTTTAGTTTCCCATCTCTCTCTCCTTTTCTTGGCCATCTTAGTTTGTTTTGGGATACATCTTAGTTTGTTCATATGTGTTATTCTTTTGTGTTTTGACTAAGTAATTGTTACCTACTCCAAGGTCATAAATACATTTATTTATCTTAGTTGTTGACTATATTTCTTAAGTTTTACTATATATATATATCTGTCTTTAATTCACCTAATTCATCTTGTGTTTATATTTTTGTATATGGTATGAGGTTGTAATCCAAATTTTTCTCCGTGTTATAAGTAATTTCTGCATTTACTAAATACTCTGTACTCTTCTGACTCATTGGTAATGCTACCTCTATTAGCACTGAAATAAAAAATTTGCTAGGACGTTGATAGAAATTTCATTGAATATATAGATTTATGTGGAAAGATTTGACATCTTTACATTGCTAAGCCATTCTATCCATGAATATGGTATGTCTCTCTATGAACTCAGGTTTTCTTTTATGCCCTTGGAAAATACTTTTATTATTTTTTTCTCCTTATAGGCCTTTTGCATCCTTGCTGTGTTAAAATTTTACTTGCTGTTATAAATAATATTTTATCTTTTATTACCATCTTCTAGTTCCTTATTGCTTGTATAAAGGCCTTGTTGACCTGTTTCTTAAAAAGAAACACATTCCACATGCCTGTAATCCCAACTACCTGGGAGGCTGAGGCATGAGAATTGCTTAAACCTGGGAGGCAGAGTTTGCAATCAGCTAAGATTATGCCACTGTACTCCAGCCTGGGTGACAGAGTAAGACTATGCCTCGGAAAAAAAAAAAAAAAAAAAAAAAAAAAAAAGCACATTCAAAGTTCCTCAATTAAATATGCTTTTTGCTCTAGGTTTCTTTTGTCAGATTATGGCTGTTCTCTTCTATCCTTTCAAAAAATATTTTAAAAGAAATCTTAATATTAATCATTTAAAAATCTACATTTCTATTGAGATAGTCATGTGATTATTTTCCTCAAATCCCATAATTTGCTTGATTGTATTGATTTTTTTTCTAATATTAAATATTCTTATATTCTTGGGATATATATTATATTATATTCTTGGGATATAAGAATATGTATCTTATATCCTTGGGTTTGTTCATATGTGTTATTTTTCAAAATGTACTGTTAAATTTGTCTAGCTATTTTTCTCATGATAATTACATCTATATTCTCAAGTAAACTTGGCTTTTTTCTTTTTTATACTGTTGTTACATAGTTGTCTCTTTCCCTAATGAGAGAGCTTTTCTTTCCAATTTGTTTCAAAATCACTGCAATACTGGACTCCAAGAGACACCAACCATATTCAAGACAAGTTGTGTATGTGTCTGTGTGTGTGTGTGTGCGTATGCACACATACGAGAGAGAGAGAGAGAGAGAGAACGAGAGAGAATGGTTGTCCTGGTTTGGAGGAAGAATATGCATAATATATTTACAAATACTATTTTCCCAGATGAAAATGATATTAGGCCTGCGGTCAAGGAACAGAAGAAGGATAAGTTCTTTGGGTTTTGGTATCTACAGACACTGAGGTTTTCTCAGACAAAATACATTTTAGCTTGTGTGTCACATTTATTTTTGGAGACTATTATTATTGCTATCCATCTAAGCCTGAGCTATGGCAAATGAGGAAAATAAGATATTTCATACTCTTAGTGATTAGAAATAAATAATTGTGACTTGACGTATTTTAGAAAAAATAAACCTTAAAAAAATCAGGATGGAAAAAGGGAACTAATTTGTTTTGTACATATTATGTACCAGGTACTATGCTAGGGACTGTATGTATTATATCTCATTTAGTACTGATAAGAATACAATCAGTTAGATATTATATCCCTAATTTACAAAATACGGAACAGCTCCAGGAAGCTAAATAAACCAGTTAATGATTGGTAGAACAAGAATTTAAGCAAACCTATGTCTGGGTGACTGAGTTTTTTAATAACACCTTTGTCTTTGGTATTAGTAATCTGCCTTTTTACTGTCCTTGTGAATGTGTATTCTTGCTTATTTATTTATGACTAACCAACCCCTCCTAACCTGCTTTCCCTTTGCTATGGAAATAACCCAAGGATAGTAGCTGCCAAAGAAGCCTGAGTTAGCCTATAAATGTTTCTTCTTCTATCTTAAACTCTGGGGAGTCGCATGGCCAGCTGCCACAGGAATAAGGAACAATAGCTTTGAGATTCTGTCTCCCCTTAAATCAGATCAGGGTCTTGGAGAAGTGACCTATTTCACAAATAAAACAAGAAAGAATAGACTCTATAACTCAGTAATTTCCATTTTCCATTTTAAATTTATCTGATGAATGAAAAAGTAGCTGATAGATAAACTTACAGAAATATGAAGTTTATAGAACATTTCTGTTTGAGCCTGGGGAAAAAATTATTAAATTTTTATTGTAGAAAAATAAGTAGCAACCTAGCGAATGGGAGAAAGTTTTGCAATCTACCCATCTGACAAGTTCTAATATCCAGAATCAACAAGGAATTAAACAAATTTACAAGAAAAAAACGAACAATGCCATCAAAAAGTGGGCAAAAGATAAGAAGAGACATTTCTCAAAAGAAGACATTTATGTGGCCAACAAATATATGGAAAAAAGCTCATCATCACTGGTCATTAGATAAATACAAATCAAAACCACAATGAGATACCATCTCACACCAGTTACATTGGTGATTATTAAAAAGTCAGGAAACAACAGATGCTGGTGACGCTGTGGAGAAATAGGAACACTTTTACACAGTTGGTGGGAGTGTAAATTAGTTCAACCATTGTGGAAGACTGTGTGGCAATTCCTCAAGGATCTTCAACCAGAAATACCATTTGACCCAGCAATCCCATTACTGGATATATTCCCAAAGGATTATAAATCATTCTACTATAAAGATACATGCACATGTATGTTTATTGCAGCACTATTTACAATAGCAAAGACGTGGAACCAACCCAAATGCCCATCAGTAATAGACTGGATAAAGAAAATGTGGCACATATACATCATGGAATACTATGCAGCCATAAAAAAGAATGCATTCATGTTCTTTACAGGGACATGGATGAAGCTGGAAGCCATCATTCTTAGCAAACAAACACAGGAACAGAAAACAAAACACCACATGTTCTCACTCATAAGTGGGACTTGAACAATAAGAACACACGGACACAAAGAGGGGAACATCACACATGGGGTCTGTTGGGGGTGGGGCTAAGGGGAGGGATAGCATTAGGACAAATACCTAATGCCTGCAGGGTTTAAATCCTAGATGATGGGTTGATAGGTGAAGCAAACCACCATAGCACATGTATACCTATGTAAAAAACCTGTACGTTTTGCACATGTATCCCAGAACTTAAAGTAAAATTTTTCAAAAAAGAAAAATAAGTAGAAAGTAACAAGAGCAATAACATATGCATAACTATAGTTCTTTATAGTTGCCAAAGCATAGTCATATTCTTTATCTCCTCTGATCCTCCCAACAATCTCCTAAAGCAGATAAGGTGAGCTTCCATTTTACAAACAAAGAAATTGAGGCACAGAGTTTTATTCAAGAGAAGTTGTTTGGATTAATTTCCCCAAATTCTTTACCTATAACTGTATGCATTCTCTTTGTCATGTATCTCTGCCGTTTCTCCCATTGAGAGGTAAGGTATACTTGCCTGACCCTTTGTTCAGTGTTTGACCATGTAATTTGCTTTGGCCAATAGGGTTTTAGAAGATGTGATTAAAGCTGGGTCTTGAAATTACTTGCTGTGGGTGCCTGCATGTTTCCACATGTTCTCGTGCTCTTCAGACATTGCCATGAGAAGGATAATGCAGGCTGCCCAGCTATTTCAAAGAGGAAGATGAGAGACATTTGGGGCAAAGCTGCTTCAGCTAGGATGCTCCAACCAAGTCCAACCTGGAGCAGAGCCTCCCATCTGACCTCCAGATTCATGACCTTTCATTATATATCATTGTGGGTTTAAGCCACACAGTTTGGAAGATAGTTTGTTACACAGCAGTAGCTTACTGATACATCAAGAAAAACCAGCTAGTAAGTGGCAGAGCTGGAATTAGAATTCAGATCTTCAAACATACAATTTTATACACTTTCAGCTATGCTAAGTTGCTTTTCATACAGAAAGACATTTATTTGGGTGCGAAAATACCTCAAGACTGAGCCTTTTACGGGCAGGAACCATGTCTCACTCACCTTTGATTCCTCAGAGCCTAGTCTAGTATCTTGCACATGGCACTTAGGAAATATTTATTGAAAAAACAAGAGAATTAAAATATTAGGAATGTACCTCCATCTCTTTTGTCTTATCTTACAGTTTTTAGTTAATAAAAATAATGTCAAAAGGAAGGCATGTTACATATGGTCAGTGAAAGTCAGCTTCTAAGAACAGGTCCCGGCAACTGCACAAAGAGGGCATGATCGTCATTTTCTTTTTCAGACATCTGTCCATATGTGGCATATTTTCTCTCTGAAGAAAGATCAAACCCCATAAAATGCATCATTTATATGCCACTCCCCATTATGAAACAGCATGGAGACCATTAATGAGAAGCAAAGGCTAGAGAAGAGTTCCATGAATCGGTTTCAGGCCGACTGCAGTGAAAATGCACAGCCCTTTGGGAATCGCACACACACAAAAAGAACAAACATCATGCCTGATTCCTGCCTGTCCCCCACCCCTACCGCCGTCCCCTCTTCCCCAGTCGCCACAACAGCTTGAGGTAGGGAATTTGTAAAACCCACATGGAGAGCTTTTTCCTCTGATTTTTTATTCTCAGAAGTCCAACAGTGCCGATGAAGGTAGCTGTGACATTTGCAATTTTCCATGCACCAGCCCATTCCATTTTCTTTCCTGGTGCTGCTTGCATGGTACAGTAAACCTCCAGCTCTGACAATAATTACAGCTGGGATAAAATGAAGGAAGTAATAGGAACAAAGCGTCGCTGTAATTGCCTTTTCATTATTTGCTAACAGTTAGTTATTCAGTCACAGGGAAAAATTGCACAGTAATTGGCTGACAATGGGGAAGCAAACGGCGAATCCCACAACTATGATATTTCTGCTTGTTGGGCTTTAGACCTTTTATTCATATTTTGATTAAACAGCTGGAGCATTAAACTGACATATGAATGTATCCTTGGTCAAATTCCGATGCATTTGTTTCTACCCCATTCAAAGTGTTGAATTTAAACTAGCACATACAGTAGACCTGTAAATAAATACTGTAGTCTATTGACTTTCAAATAAATTCCTCCTCTTTATCTAAGTTCATAAAGAAACCACAGTAGGGGTAATAGCACAGACATCTTTCAACAAATGAGTTTTTGGTTGGATGTTTTAAAAAGAGAAAGAAACATAAAACCATAGGGTGCATGTTTTCTGCATTCAGATTTTTCTCTAATTTAACTTTCTAAACCCAAGACCTTTATAAATGGACCCTTAGGAAATATCTACTCTTATTTCCTCCTAGAGGTAGGGAAATTGAGGCACAGAGAGAAAACTGGGATATTCAGAGTCATCCAGCTCTTGTCCTATATGACTGGAAACCAGGACCCTGCCTCTTTCCATTTTCATGTCTTTGTCTCCGCATTTTCTTGCAAGAAGGGAACTAACGAAGTCAGAAACTCCATGGATGTGACCTTTCTTGGATTAGTCCAGGTATCCAAGGGCCTAGCCTGGGGCAATGTTTGCCATGAAGCCTCGAGAAGTGCTTGATGATGATAAAGAGGGAGAAGACCTCGTTCTTACAGTCCAAGCTTAGGGATGTTTTTATTCTAGGTGACATAAATGTTATTTGGGGCCAGGCATGGTGGCTCAGGCTTGTATTCCCAGCATTTTGGGAGGCAGAGGCAGGCAGATCACCTGAGATCAGCAGTTCGAGACCAGCCTGACCAACATGGTGAAACCCCGTCTGTACTAAAAATACAAAAATTAGCTAGGCGTGGTGGTGAGCGCCTGTAGTCACAGCTATCTGAAAGGCTGAGGCAGGAGAATCCCTTAAATCCAGGAGGTGGAGGTTGCAGTGAGCCCAGATTATGCCACTGCAATCCAACCTGAACAACAGAGTGAGGCTCCATCTCAAATAAAAAAGAAAAGAAAAAGTTATTTTGGTTAAACAGGCAGAGTATTGGTTGATGTCCATGTGGCAATTGCAGAAGGAGAAAGAAATGTAGCTGAGAATGTGTATTTGAAGAATATGTCCAGGCCGGGCTTGGTGGCTCACACCTGTAATCCTGGCACTTTGGGAGGCCAAGGTGGGTGGATCACCTTAGGTCAGGAGTTTGAGACAAGCCTGGCCAACATGATGAAACCCTGTCCGTACTAAAAATACAAAAAATTAGCCCAGCATGGGGGCGTGCACCTGTAATTCCAGCTACTTGGGAGGCTGAAGCAGGAGAATCCCTTGAACCAGTTAGGCAGAGGTTGCAGTGAATAGAGATTGCGCCACTGCACTCCAACCTGGGCCACAAGAGTGAAACTTCATCTCAAAAATAAAGAAAGAAAGAAAGAAAAAGAAAAAGAAATTATAGGTCCACTTGTTTGTATGTGTCTGTGTACATGTGTCTGTGTTGGGGACTGGAGACAGAAGACGGAATAATCGATGCAAAGTCCTCATTTAAAGATGGAGATTTTCTATCTAGTAGATGGAAAGTGTCAGATCACATGCACATAGACTTGAACTTATTTCAACAAGCAGTTAAGAGACACTTACGACCATGACTCCAAGGAATTAGTTACAGACAGGCAAGAGGAGAAACAGGGATATTTGGGAAAAGAACAGGTATGATATATAACGAACACTGAGAATCAGGAAATAAGCTTACTGCCTCACAAGATCTCATTTCTCTCTCACAGCAGCTCTATAGGAAAAACTTTATTATCCCCATTTCATAGACAGAGATGAACTGTTAACCAATTTGCTCAAGAGCATCAAGCTAGTAAGTGGCAGAGCCACTGACCAAAACCCAGAAGCTAAGCTTTGACCCCTGAAGACACTGGTGATCTTTAGCTCTTGCAAATATTTGGGACTTATCTCATATCCCAAGTCACTCCGCAGAACATTTTTCTGATGTTGACCCTCTGCAGTGCACCATGGGGATTCCAAGATGAATGGAAAGTTCCCGTCCTCAAGATGCTTGGCACCTCCTGGTGGAAACCATAAAACCAAGTACAGAGCCATCAGTCTAAGGAAGAGGACACTCTTCTGCCTGTGATGACTCTGTTTGGGTTTCCCCAGAAGCACGACACTGAGTCAAAAATTCTAGTGTAACTTGTTGATTTGGATGGTCATCCCAGAAAACACAGACAAAGGGTAAAGGGTAAGACAAAAATGGTCAGGAAGCCAGTGGTCCAGAGCTGCTCCTGAGGGCGTTTACTCTGTATCATCTCCAGTTTATTCTGTGCATGGGCCCAGGGTACACCAGCAGCCAGGAAAAAGCCTTGAGACAGAGATCTACAGTTGTTCTCAGGTAGCATGCTTTCCTGCCTACAGGTGAGCACTGAGGAGATGTGGGTCAGGTGCTGACAGCATCTGCCCCAGTGTGACAAGCAAAGTATGTCACAGAGGGACAGCGTTGTAGAGCAGGACTTCAAAGGCCAGGGAAAGGGCATTCTAGAGCAAGGCGCCTACACACATGGGAGCATAACTCCAGACCGTCGTTTTCTAAAGGACCTGCCAGGCTCTGTACCAGAGACGGAAACTGCCCAAGATGCTAAATTCAATCCTCAAGAAATCAGGCCAGGTGCGGTGGCTCATGCCTATAATCCCAGCACTTTGGGTGGCTGAGGTGGGTGGATCACTAGAGGTCAGAAGTTTGAGACCAGCCTGGCCAACATGGTGAAATTCCGTCTCTACTAAAAATACAAAAAAAAAAAAAAAAAAAAAAAAAAATAGCCAGGTGTGGTGACGTGTGCCTGTAGTCTCAACCACACAGGAGGCAGGAGAATCGCTTGCAGCCAGGAGGCAGAGGTTGCAGTGAGCCGAGATCGTGCCACTGCACTCCAGCCTGGGTGACAAAGCAAGACTCTATCTCAAAAAAAAAAAAAAAAAAAAAAAGGAAAGAAATCAGTTTCTTGCATATATAATAAAGCCCACATTCTTGTCCTGGCATTCAAAGCTTTTTATACTCCAGCCCTAGCTTACATATTGAGAGGTTCTTAGCAACCCATCTTGGGTTCTGCTTCCTGCTCACTGTCACCAATGTGTACTGTTGCCTGGAGTCCTGTGTTTGAAGACCGGTCAACGCTCGAGGGTCTCAGGTTCAAGCCCATCTCCTACACTCTACCTTTCCTGGCCAGTTCCGCTGGAGGAGATCGTTGTTTGCTGCTTGACCCTGTGCTCCCGCCCCACACACATGTGCAGCCTGCAGCCACTTTAGCAATAGAAACCACATCCCTTAGATGCATTTCCAAATCCCTTAGCAGAAACTCTGAGGGGTTTGTGTTTGTTTTCGTTTGTTTTGTGTTGTGTTTTGTGCTTTTTTGAAAAAATGTACATGGTAACAAAAACTGACCTAACCTAAAACAAAGCTATTTATACTTTTTGTTTGATCTAAATATTCATCTATTTCACTGTATAAATATTCATATATTTAGTGACATAATGCAGCCCCAGACCCTGCTGAGACTTTTTATGATATGTGATATGTGTGCTCTTTTTCTTTTCTACAGGCTGAACAACTCTGGATGATAAAACACATTTTTGGCCCAAGAGATTCAATTACGGGGTTATGAGTCAATAATTAATAATAATAATAATAATAGATACTCCTATAGTCCATACTGTTCTAAGGGCTTTATATGTTTTGTACTATTAAAGCTCACAAGAACGTACTAAGTTCTATTAATATTTGTATTTTCCTAATATCCCTTAGGAAAGAAGGTTCAGGGATGTTCTGTAACATGCCGAAGATTACATAGTAAGTGCTAGAGCCGGGGTTTGAACTCAAGGCAGTCTGGCAGAGTTCAAGCTCTTCCTGCTCCACTGTGCTTCTTCGAAGTATAAGTGTCTAGTCTTGAGGCTGTTCACAGTACTCAGTTCAAATTTTCACCTGGTTTGCCCCTGGTTGGTCTCTTGGAAACTCTCCTCCTCTGACTATAGATTCTCAGCTCAGAGTGCCAAGCCCTGATCCTGCTCTGGCCTGTTGAGTTGGTGCTGGGACTTCATCTCTCCAGGATACAACTTCCAGCAACTTCTTGCCAGCTTTGGTGGTCCTCACCCCCTCTAACTGCACAGCCTCAGAGAGCGCAGCTTGCCTCTTGGAGCCCGGCCCTAAAATTGACTGCAGAGTGAGCTCTAGGTCTTTAGCCACTCCTTGGAAATCTCCTGTCAGCTCCCCGCAAAACCCCACCCCTGCCCCTTGAATGGTTTGCAGCCCTCCTGCCTTGCCTGCCGGTCTAAGGTGGGAGACCATGTAGGTCTGTGTACTGAGCACGATTCCAGGACCTTGTGCATAGGACCTTAGTGATGTGTGGCGGCAGTCATCAAGAACTGAATGAGGAGCTCCATGACTAGGCTCCTTTGCTAGAGCATACATGTCCTTGATTTTGAAATTGCTGTCACACTTGGCTCTGTAGCAATCTGCAGCAAACACTTGCATAGTGTTGGAGCTAGGATTTGAATTCAAAAAAATTGGCTCCAGAGCTCATGCTCTTAACTATGATGGCAACTGCTTATTCTGTGTTAGTCACTATGATAAGCACTTTACATGCCTTGCCTCTGTTGATATTTTCAAAAACCCCATGGAGAAGGTACTGGTACTGCATCCTTATACTCTATGAAGAAACCAAGGGACTGAGAAAGTCCCAAGAGCTCGCGTCCACTCCACTAGTCAACTGCCACAATCACTGGGCAGCAAACAACTCCAAGCCCAGCAGCTTGAGAAAAAGACAATTTATTCCTGCTCACACAACTGTTGGCTGGGGATGCTTTGTCAGTGTCATCTGGGTTCCAACAGGCCTGACTTGTAGCTGGAGGTTGGGTTCAGATCTTTTCAGCATGCCCCTCATCCTATGTGGCTAATCTGGTCATTTTTTTGTTATGATGATAGCAGAAGCACAAGAGGCAAAACCCAATCATCCTTTTAAACCTCTGATCCTATCATACCCACTAACATCCTTTGGCCAATGGAAGTCATGTGGCTAAGCCCGATGTCAATAAACTAGGAGGTACCCCTGACCCGCCATGAGGCCATGGGCAGTATAGCCAAGCCGAGCATCAATGGAGAGGGGAAGTGCACTCCTTCCCAGGATGTAAGGGAAATGAGAGGCAGAAGGAATTTCTGTCAACCAGTAATACACTCTACCACCTCACTTTTAGGTTAAGCCAAAAATCACTTAGGGCTCCCAAGATCTAAAGCCTACTGTCTCAAGTGCTCTCTTTTGAGTTTCAACAAATATCCAAGGCAGACCTTTGGGTCATAGAGAAGGCAATGCCTGTGCAGTTTATTGAGGTTTTGCCCTTGAATTTGAGTCAGAAGACATAGAGCTGCTCCTAAAACCCATAGGAGATTGTGGAATAGCCCAAGCAGTGGGGTGGTACAGGTGTGTGCATGTCCTTCCCCTCTCTATACACACACATGGCCTCGCATTTGTACTTCTCTCTGGGATCCAGACCTATTATTAGAGGATTAGCTTTCTTTCCACCTCCTTACATGTGTAGCCATGCAGCCTTGGAATGCATCATCAAAGTCCAAAGCAAGTCCATTTGAATTCTTTGCTTAGCAGATCTGTTGTTTTGTGGCTGCAAGGAATTATGAGAAATTCCTAAATTTTGGAGCTGTGTTTTTACTGTGAGAGAGGAACAAATAGAAAAAGCTCCCAGTGGATTAATTTATTTGTATTTTGTTCTTGCTCCTGACATTTGAAAAAGACTTGAAGATCTTAAAGTTTGCTATTTTGATCTGCTATGTAAGATGATAGATTAAATCACAGGATCCTTGAAATAGACTTGTTATTTTCCTCTGCAGAGGGACAAGGTCTGAAATGATTCTCTCAACTTCCAGGATGGCCGGTCCTTGACTCTGGTGCTACCACTCATCACCATCCTCACCCTAGCAGACACTGCAAATAGATCCTAGTACTGCTACCCTCTACACCCAGGCATGGCCTCAAAGCCCTCTTGACACAGCCATCAGGCAACCACTATTATTTGATGCAACCTAGTTGCCACCCTTGCTCTACAACTTTTCAATTTTTAATATTCCGGGGAAATAACTTTACCGAAGTATTTATAGAGTTCAGATGAAGTTACACCATTTTCTTTGGTTGTCCTTCTCTTTATACCACTACTTGACTCCAGAATCCCCACTCTTCAAACTCCTTAGCTCCTTGGTAGAGGAATCAAGATTCTCCACCACTTGACACTTTCACACCCCAGAACTAACATCCTTCTAATGCTTTTATCACTCTTTGCAATAGGCAAAGTTTTAGTTTGGTTCCCAAGATTCCTGACCCCTACTATATAAATCCTGGGTAGTCCCCAAAGCTTGAGCGTAGGAGGAAACTATGAATATTATTAGGTTACTAATGAGTTGACTTGGAATCAATCAAAAGAGAGTTTTCCTAGGTGGGCCTGACCCAATTAGGTGAGACTTTAAAAAGAGGGATTGGGTCCTTCTTGAAGATAGAGAGATTATCCTGCTGGCTGGAAGACCTAAGCTGCCCTGTTGTGAGAGGGCTTATGGAGGGGGCTATAAGGCAAAGACCTGGGGGTGGTCTCTAAGAGTTGAGTGTGGTCCCTGGCCAACAGCTAATGAGAAATCAGGAAACTCAACTGTACAACAGCAAGGAAATGAAATCTGCCCACAAACAAAGGAGCTTGGAAGAGAAGCTCCACAAAGAAGCACAGTCGGGCCAACACTTTGATTTCAGCTTCATGAGACCCTGAGCAGAGACTCCAGCTAGGGTAAATGCAGACATCTGACCCACAGAAACTGTGAGATAATCAATAAGTGGTATGTTTTTTTCTTTTTTGAGACAGGGTCTGGCTCTGTCACCCAGGCTGGAGTGCAGGCGCACAATCATGGCTCACTGCAGCATTGATCTCTTGGGCTTCAGCAACCCGCCCAACTAAACCTTCCAAGTAGCTGGGACTACAGGTGCATTCCACCACACTCGGCTAATTTTTCACTTTTTGTAGAGTTGGAGTCTTACTATGTTGGCCAGACTGGTTTCAAACTCCTGCGTTCAAGTGATCTTCCCACCTCAGCCTCCCAATGTGCTGAGATTACAGGCATGAGCCACCGCTCCTGGTCAATGAGTGGTACTTTAACTCACTGAGCTTGTGTTCATCTATTACATCTCTGTTCTCAAGCCACATCCAAATACTCGTTATTATCCATACCCAGGCAATCTCTCCTACCTCGAAAACTTTGATCATAGCAGACAGCAAATGTGTGTGGAAAAGTAGACAGGAGACTGTCATTAAAAGTGTGAAAATGTAACTAGCTGGAAATGCACATTTTTTCACTCTGAGCTCTTTCTCATCTCTGTGCCTAAACCATAACCCAAATGTCACCTCCTCCCTAAAGCCTTTTCTTGGTAGCCCTAGACATGTTACCTGGGTTTTATCACCATAATTTTCTTTGTTTGGGCCTAGTACTGTAAGATTGCTTAGGTATGTGCTCTCTTGTTCATCTTAAACTGTAGGTTCCCTTGGGAAGAGTCAATGCCTGACTCATCCTGTACCCCCATTCCCAAACACTCACACTGTACCCAGCACACAATTGTTAATAAATGCTTATGACATAAATGTGTCTTTCCCGTGTTTTTATGAATTCACAGTATGTATTTGACTAACTGTATTTGGGAAATTTTCCAATCTTAATACATAATGTTTTGATAATGTTAAAAATGTTTACATGACCGAGAACCAAATGGAGACTTCCATGCCCAAGTATACTGTCACATTCCTTTCTTTTCTTTTATTTCATTCAATTCAGTACTCATCTGTTGTGTGCTAGGTCTTGTGCTCAATCCCTGCCCTCGATGAGCTTAGAGTCTCAGGAGTAAAAGGACCAACCATCCTGGTTTGCTTGGGACTAAAGGGTTTCTCAGGACATGGGACTCTTGGTACTGAAACCAGGACAGTTCCAGGCACACCAGGATAGCTGGTCATCCTTAATGAGGGAGACATTAGTCAAAAGGCAAGTGCCATAGAGGGTGACAACTGTGCTTTGGGAGCTCAAAGTGGGGTGGCCTTATCAGCTGTCCCTTGAAAGATATCTAAGAATCATCCAGAGAAACTGAGCTAATTGGGAATATGACAGGGGCTGGCAGTATTAGTTGTAGGAATTGGAACCAGAGTAAGCAATGTCTTGGCAGTGAGAGAGAGAGACGGATTCTTTAGAGAAATGTAAGTAGTTTATATTCAATGATTAGTATCAGTTGGCCAAGCCATTCTGTGCTTGATTATATGAGTGAGTGTGTGTGTGTGTGTGTGTGTGTGTGTGTGAGAGAGAGAGAGAAAGAGAAAGAAAGAGAAAGAGGAGAGGCAAGGAGAGAGACAAAGACAGAGAGAGAGAATGTGTGTGTGCATGTCTGTGTGTGTGTGTGTTTAAAGAGTAGTTGAGCAGTGAAAGAAGGTAGGGAAATTTCAGGCAGAGAGGATAACATGTGCAAAAAACAACCTGATCATATGCAAGGCTCGGCAAATTCCTCTGTGTTAGAACATTGAGATGAGTCAGGGTGTGGCAAGAAATGAGGCTCAGAGAGAGGTCGGACCAAATCATGGAGGACTTATGAACCTTGCTGGAGTTTGGGCTCATCTGGTAGGTGATGGGGAGCCATTGATTGTATTAAATAAAAGAGCGATGTGGGCCCCTTTGTATTTTAGATGGATCATGGACCTGAGACATCTAGCACAGGCAGCAAGGTGACAACAAAGAGGCTGCTGAACTTACCCAGGGACAGGTGAAAACGGCCTGAATTGAATATGACTATGGAAATAGGGAGGAGGAGACAGAGTCAAGAGACACTGAGGCCATAAAATCAAGCCTTGGTGATGGATTGGATGGGGATAGGGTATGGTGAGAAAAAGGGTGAAGTCAAGGATAAAGTCATGGTCTCTGGCTTGAGCAACGGAGGCAGCTGTCATTCCAGCCATGAACTAGGGACACAGAAAGAAGTGTAGACATGGTGGGACTGGGGATAGAGTGGCCATGGGTGAGGCAGGGAAACAAGATTAGTTCAGTTTTACAAGTTGAATTGAAGAGGATTGTGGGGCCTGTGCTCCATAAGATCAAAGGAGTAGAGTTAAAAAGCATCAGCTGAAGTGGTTGGCCAAGAGATCCTTGGAGACCTTGCTGAAAAAGAAGCCAGTTTGCAATTGACTGGGGAATGAATGGAGGTGGGGTAGTTGAGAGAGTGAGTATCATTTGTAAGAAATTTGGTTGAGGAGCAAGGGGAGAGAGACAGAAGCATAGCAGGAGGGTATGAGGTCAAGGTGCCCTTCAGACCACCTGTGTCACAGCTTTGGTCCCTTCATGCATGATTATTTATTTATCATCTTGGGCTCCCTGGACTGTGAGATCTTGGAATCTGTCTTTCATCTCTACATGCCAAGTAATTCTTAGTGTAATTCTAGCATATAGCAAATAGTAAATGTGTGTGAGATATTAGACAGGAGACTGTTATTAAAAGTGTGAAAATGTAACTAGCTGTAAACCTCACATTGATGTTACTAGAGAACCAGATATAGTTTAGAATACATTGCTGGCTTTCTGATGTCAATGATATCTTCCTAGTACAGCTTCAGATCTTTGAAAAACAGGAGGTAGAAGGGGCTGCGAGTTGAAATCAATATCCATTTTCATGAAGCTCCTAATTTACAGTAATATTTACTGCCTGGTAATTAACAATAAGTAGAATCTTTGGTAAGGTCCATCATCTATCATAGAAAGTAAATATATACCAGCAGTCAGTCACTCAAGTAAAGTCCAGATTCATCTAGGAAATACTTCTTGGGTAATGAGAAACTGCAGAAGAAATATTTGATGGAGGATATGATGAAAAACAAAAGTTAGACTCCTTATAAATAAAAATTAGGAATCTAGGAGGACTGGCTACAAAACTGATGGAATTGGATTGAGAAACACAGTCAGTGGCCCATCTGTGTTAAGCTATCAGAAAAAAATATAATTAGGCACGTGGTTTACCCTATTCTTACCCTCTTCCTCTGTTCCCAGAGTCAAGCCCTGTATCCCATAAAGACCTGAGCATCTTTCCCTACGGCATGAGTGTTGCTCTTTGAGGCAGTGTGTCTGATGGCAGACTCTAGGTGCAGATAGAGTTCTCACTTAAGGAAGAATAAACAGAGGAAAAGAGTAATGCAAATAAAAATCTACCAAAAAATATTTATCCTGAAGACCCTAATGCTAGTGACCTTTCTTTGAGGCAGTGTGTGCAACAACAAATGCTCTGAAAATGATTTACTGCAGGAAACAGAAAATTAGAAAGTTATTGAGCATTCTCGATAGAATGCTAAAAAAGAACATCATCGGCCGGGCGCGGTGGCTCACACCTGTAATCCCAGCACTTTCGGAGGCTGAGGCAGGCGGATCACGAGGTCAGGAGATCGAGACCGCAGTGAAACCCCATCTCTACTAAAAATAGAAAAATTTAGCCGGGCATGGTGACGGGTGCCTGTAGTCCCAGCTACTCGGGAGGCTGAGGCAGAAGAATGGCGCGAATCCGGGAGGCGGAGCTTGCAGTGAGCCGAGATCGCGCCACCGCACTCCAGCCTGGGCAACAGAGCGAGACTCCGTCTCAAAAAAAAAAAAAAAAAAAAAGAACATCATCTTTCTGAAGAAGGAGCTGGCTTTCTAACGTCAGCGAATCTTTCTCTTGTACAGTGTCTTTCTTTTTTGTATATAAAGCAGATATACATTGACAACAGAATCTCACACAGTGGGAGAGAGGCAAGAATTATAAATAAGTTTAAAATGCAAGACAAAATTTAAATCTACATTGGAGGCAAGAAATGGCAAAATGAGAAAAAGAAGATTGAATGAATGAAGTGAAGAACAAACTCAAATAGCTCTATGAGAACCATGAGATTGACACAATAAGGCACTGCAGGAAACAGCTATGCAGGTCCAGTCTAAAGATTACACAAACTTCTGAGGAAGAAACAAGCAAACCTAGAACAAAAGCTTTAATCAAAGAATAATTGGAGACAAATTTCCTGAGCTTAAAAAGATTTCCATTTGTAGATCTGAACAACTCATCACATTTCAGGCCAAACTGTCAGGGAGAGGGACTCAAATTAGCTCCCACTTTAATCTCAGAAAATTATTAACCATCCATACAAACATATCAGATTATCTAAAATATAATACAAACTTGGAGAGAGAGTTGTGGAGCAGTTCATATATGACTTTGAACTAGCATTTCAGTATGAATTTTGTCTAAAGAAGTGGTATAATCTGATTTATGTATTAAAAAGTTTACACCGATGTTGATGTGAAAAACAGACAGAGGGAGAAAGGTCTAGTAGAAATTGGGAGATCAGTTAGAAGAGCTATTACCATAGCCCAGGGGATCAGTGGTGGTAATATTGATTAGGGTGTCAGCTGTGGAGCCAAGAAAATGATCATGTATTTGTGATATGGTTTGGCTCTGTGTCCCCACCCAAATTTCATCTTAAATTGTAATCCCCAGGTGTCAACAGAGGGACCTGGTGGGAGGTGATTGGATCATGGGAATCGTATCCCCTATGCTGTTCTCGTGACAGTGAATGAATTCTCATGAGAGCTGATGGTTTTAAAAGTATTTGGCAGTTCCCCCTTCCCTCTCTCTCTCTCTCTCTCTTTCCTGTCGCCATGTAAGACGTGCCTTGCTTCCGCTTCACCTCCCGCCATGATTGTAAGTTTCCCCTGCCATGCAAATCTGTGAGTCAATTAAACCTCTTTTCTTCATAAATTTCCCAGTCTCAAGTAGTATCTTTATAGCAGTGTGAAAACAGACTAATAAAATTTGGGGTATATTTTTAAGGTATTTGCTGATGGATTATGTTTCCCATATGACAGAAAGAGAAAAGCCAAAGACCACATTAAGTTTGTAGTTTGAAAAATAGGTAAATAAAGGTGCCATTTTCTGAGACAGGCATGCTGAGAAAGGAGCATAAAAGGCAAAAATAAAGAGTTTCCATTTTGGATGCATTAAATTTTTGCTGCTGTTAGACACATGTATTAATTAGGGTGATACTAGCTACTGCAACACAAATCCCCATATTTCCATGGCATAAAACAAACTTCTTTCTCACTCATGCAAGAGACCAATGCAAGTATTCATGTGCAATGAGAGGATTTCTATATGGTGACTCAAGGATGTATGCACTTTCCATCTTGTGGCGCCGTCCTCCTCCAGGGCTATATTGCACTAACAAATAGTAAAGAGAAAATGGGAAAGGCACACAGGAAAAGAATAGCATAACCCCACTTAGATGCAAGGGAGTCAGAAGGTGGGAAAGCTAGTCCTTGACCAGGTAGCCACTTCTTAGAGATAAGTACACCATGGAAGTAAGCACATGAACCTCTGACGGTAAGTTATCTTTTACCTTTCTTGTGACACCTTTCTTGTACAGTTTCAGGTCTTTGAAAAACTGGAGGTAGAAGAAACCATACAAGAGAAAGGTGTCACTGAGACTAGAAAGCCATACTTGCAATCTACCTGGCAGTCAACATTTTCACTTGGCTGCTTGGTTCACAGCATCCAAGTGAAAATATTGACTGCCAGGTAAAATGCAAGTATGGTAGTCAGAGTTATGAATGGGGTTGGAGATGGAAACTTGGGAGTCATTAGCATGTAGATGGTACATAAAGCCATGGGAATGGAATTAGATAATTGGGTCACACCCTGGGCCTTTTTCCATTAAAGTTGTGTGGGAAGGCAGTGATGCTCACAAGTTCACAGATGGCTGCTTTCCTGTTACAATAGCACCACTCCTCTAAAGAAGAAAAAACTGCTGATAGTTTCTTGTGTATCCTTCTAGAAAGTTTTTCTATCTATCTATCTATCTATCTATCTAAACTACCCACCCATTCTTGAACACATTTATATGTATACACATACATATCAGTGGAAAATATTTCTACATACATTTATTTGAGGGGTATATGCATACCTTTTTAGGTTACAAAAATGGGATCACACCATACATAACATACATAACTTACTTTTTCTTTGTATTTAATATATATTGGACATCTTTGCATAATGGTGCATGTAGGTCTCTCTCTCTCTCTCTCTCTCTCTGTCTTTAGTAGCTGCCTAGTATCTTGTGGTATAGATCTATTATAAAACAAGCCCCCATTAATTGGTAATTTGCTTATTTATTTATGTATTATTTCCAATTCTTTCTATTCTTCCAGTGTTTTCATGAACATTCTTATTCATTGTTCTTAAGCACTAATACAGTATAAGTATACATGCAAGATAAAAAAATCTTAGAAAGTAAATGGTTAGGTCAAAGGGTATATACTTAAAATTTTTTTTTTTTTTACTAGCTATTGATCAATTACTCTCTGAACACGTTGTGCCAATACACATTCCCCACAACAGTATATGAGTGTTTATTAGTTTTATAACCATTTAAAATGTAAGATTGATTTGAATATGCTGATACAGAAATAATATTATTTAAGAATGAGTAGGACAGTCACTATACTATGTATATAACCTTGACTTTGGTTCCTGTAAAATATAATTCACATGATAGTCTTTAATATGCTATATTTATTTAATGCAAATCTCATTTGATTCAAAAAAGCATTTGGTAATTCACATTTGAAAAATCTGAACCGGGCTTTAGCAATACTGCGTGGCTCACATGAAACCAAATGAATAGAATACCTCACTTTGCCTTCCAATGTGACCTACCCAGAAAGCTATATTAAATACATGTATCATGTGATAATTGAGATATTTCCTATTTAAAAGTGTCTACCGCACCTCTCCCAGGTTTTGTTGCAATGTAAATTTTGTATTATGGTTCTTAGTACATTTTTTTCTTGCAGCTAGATCTTTATTAAAGTCAGTCAAAGGCTGTGCTTTTCATGTTATGAATAGGCACCATAATAATCTAATGCAGCTACTCCAAAAATCAGATTCGTAATTAGCTGAACCAACTGATTGGTATGACTTCCTGGATGCTGCTCTTTAATGCTGAACATTTATTTTGTGCTTGAAGGATTTGTTTGTGTGTTTCCTATGTGTGATGAGAGCTTTTCGATAATTAGCTCCTAAGGGATGTTGTATTCCAATAGTTAAAGAATAATTACAGCCTTATGAAAAGTGAAATGGCCTCGGCTTCCTTTTGTTGTGGTTTAATTGTATGCAACAAGTTCAGAAGGTGTCTCATTTCAAATTGTGATAGTGAAGATGTAGCTTTCATTAAAAAAATGTGAATTTGGTAAAATGGCAAATTGGTATAATTTTTAAAACAAACAAGCAAATCACCCTATTAAAACAAGCCTTGTGCTATTTCATTAATTCATAATTTTGATTACAAATTAAACTGTGGCGGAGTGAGAAGTTGTAAGGTTATAACTACAATGAGGTGGAACTTGACGAAAAAGTTCACATCAAAAGATGTCGGCTGGGGGAATGACGTTGTCATGAGCTATTAATTAGAGTCGATCACAAAAATGAAGAAAAGTAGAATGGCAGGCTAGCTCTCACAGATCATATGGTCTGAGGCAGAAATGAGAATAAAACACACTTAAACAAATATTTTTTTCTTTAATGCCCTTCCTGTTATTTTTCAAAGTTTTACTTTTGGGGGGTTAAAAACATTTTACATCAACGATATTAAGATATTTTTTACTCCAAGAAAATCTGAGTGATAAAGGATGTTACTTTACACAATAAAGTAGTATGTTAGTCAGTATTGCTGCGGTAGTGCTACATAACAAGGCACTCAAACTCAGTGTCTTAAAATAACACACATTGGTTTGTCACCCATGCGTTTGTGGGTTGGTTGCAACCTGCCTTGTAGGTTGGAGTCAGATCTGCTCCCCACATCCTTCTTGGACTAATGGCTACCCCCAACCTCATCACGCAAGGCAGAAGCACAAAGGCCAAGCCAGGATGCACAAGAGACATAAAAGGTTTCTGCTAGTCTCATGTCCAACAATCTTCTACTCATCAAAGCAGGTCACATGATTTAGCCCAGGATCAATGGGGTGAGAAACATGCAGTGCCTAGAACTCAAGAATGAGAGAAGGAAATACGTGCTAAACAATCATTCACATAGTCACAGTAACATGTGTGGATCATGATAGTTGAGACTATTTCTCCCATTGATAGGATTTAAGAAGATCCTCGGATCTTTTTACTTTTTTCATCTGTCTTTGATTGCATTGGGTCATACTTAAATTGGAAAATGTTATAGAAAAAAATATATATAAAGAAACCATTTTGCTTGCAGTACTAGATGTGGCAGGACAGGGTAAAAAACCATGCTTATTGTGAGGCAAGGTTTGGGTCAATGGAAATATGAAGTCAATAGAGGTAAAAGATCATCTTCCATCTGTCCACCTTGAGAATCTTCCAGAACAAATGTGTTATGTGAAAAGTAGACTTGTTCTAAAATGCTGGAACTTTACCTAAACTTACATTGTACCTATGCAAAACCTGTTTTGTTTCAAAGCATTCTATGGGATTCCTTATCCCAGCATGGATGAAATCACCCACACAGTTGAGGCAGCCTTGTTGAAGTTATGTGCCTGGGAAAAGCTATGTGCCTGGTTGCCCTAAGGTGTGGTTTGGGAAGAGAAATAAAGTTGTAGAACTACCCTGGTTAAGAGAAATCCCTATTGCAGAATCACCAATCTGTTTCCTACTATTTTGAAGCAGATCATGAAGGAATTCCCAGTCATTCTGTGTTCCTTCAGCAAACAACTGGAAGAGATTCGAGATGTCCTCTGTATAGCCCCCGTTTTTGTCCATTACATAGAGGATGATATTAACAAAGAAAACTTGCTTGTGAACCTCTTTTTGCAAACTGCTATGGCCTCTTCAAAACAGTAAAAATACTGCCTGGAAGAAAATTCACAGTATCTGTGTAGAGCAGCCTCTGCCCCTGCCCTGCCCAGATTTCCTTGGTTCTCGCTATCCCCTGCATTCTGATGGCTTCTTGCAGAGAATATTTCCCAGTTCCTGCAGTAGGCTCAGCCCATGCACCAGGCAGACCCAAAATGCTGGAAAAGGTAATATCTCCAGGGAGGAAGCCCTTAACCAGTGATGGATGGGAGTTGATGTTTAAGCACCAGAGCTTCCTCTCATCCTTTGCTCGGGACAACTCTATGCTCTCTTCCAGATTTTCCAGCAGAACTGAGCCCACGTGGCCCACAGCAGCCACCTGCTTGGTAAAGCACTCTTTACCGTCTTCTTTCTGTTCCCTGACTCACTTCCCCACTCCTCTACAGTTGCTTCCTGGGATCATCTCCGAAATAAACTACTTGCACTCAACTCCTCATGTCAGGGACTGTTTCAGGAGAAACCCGACCTAACACACTGTGCACCTGAAAAGCTTGACATCTCATCTGCTTTTGCTGCTTGATATATAAAGAAGCTCTGTGCATGATCCTAACTTGCAGCTTTGTCCAGGCAGTTCCACTAGTGTCAAAACAGTCTGCCAACAGTGCTGATAGGTGCCTAGTCCTCTGCAGGGAAGAGTCTCTATGTCAGAGCCAGGGTCCTGAGTCACCACTGTTCCAGAGGTCTTGTCAGAAAGCAAAAACTGACTGCGAAGACTTTCCCTAATATTTTTAAGTTCCCTCGTTTCTAGGGGCAAGTCTTAATCTGCTTGATTGACCTTGGCGCAGAAGATAAGTGTCTATTCTCAGAATGATGAGGGTGAATTTGTTTATCTCTTGGCATTCTTATATTTTTACCAAATGAATGAAATAAATCTAATTCAACACCGTGCCACCCCCATTATAGAAGCTGTTGCCAAAAGAAAACAAAAACAAAAAACAAAAAACTTTAAGCCCTTTGGGTTTTATATTTTTATTCTGGATGAGGGGCCCAGTGGTGAAGCCACATTTCCTTGGTTTTAAGATACAATTCATTGTAAGATATACCATTACTTTAACAACATTTCTAATTAGGGAGGGGATGCTGCCCACATCAAATGGACTCTAAGAGGCCACCCTTTCTTTGCCCAGAAATGCTAACATGTGCCTTTGGGAACAGAGGAATTATGGGGTGGAACCCGGTCAGTGCTGGTGCAATGACCTCACCGGTACAGTGGACAGTGGCAAATCCTTGTCAGTTCGGGGGCAGGTAGAAGTCATTGTTGGAAATGTACTTTGGAGCAGAGTTAAAGTTTAGTTTTTGCATTATTTGTGCAATCTGTGTCTGTTTCCTTTTGAGGGCAGGGAAAAGGTCATTCACTTCTGTCTGGGAAAAAAGGAGTGAAAGACACAAAATGTTTTATGAAAATTGATCTTTTATGACTATATGAAGGGAATGTCTTTCCAATGAAATAAGTGACTTACTTGCACAATTTTGCATATACTTGCATTTTTCTGAAGTTCATAGATTCCTTTAGATTTTCAAATGGGTTCACGGCCTTCAAAATGTTTTTAAATTTGTAATTAGTAATTGAGTCAAATTTCTTTAAAATGTTTTTAAATTTTTAATTACTAATTCAGTCAAATTTCTTTATAAACCAAGGCTTGTAGGGGGGTTAAGTAATTTTAGCCCACTGCAGAACATATAGTAAAGTATCTTTGAAGTTATTTATTTATTTATTTTTTGAGGCGGAGTTTCACTCTTGTTGCCCAGGGTGGAATGCAATGGTGTGATCTCAGTTCACCACAACCTCCGCCTCCTGGGTTCAAGCGTTTCTCCTGCTTCAGCCTCCCAAGTAGCCGGGATTACAGGCATGTGCCACCATGCCAGCTAATTTTGTATTTTTCTTTTTTTCAGTAGAGACAGGGTTTTTCCATGTTGGTCAGGCTGGTCTTGATCTCCCAACGTCAGGTGATCTGCCTGCCTCAGCCTCCCAAAATGCTGGGATTACAGGCATGAGCCACCATGCCCAGCCTGAAGTTATTTTTAAAAGTTTGTTTTGTCATCTGGAAAATGACCAAGTTTCCCTTGTGGTCCAGTCAGCTCTCCGTATCCATGGGCTCTACATCCATGGATTCAACCAACTGAAACTCAAAAATATTTGGGAAAAAAGTTACTTCTGTACTGAACATATAGACATTTTTTCCTGTTATTGTTACCTAAGCAATACAGTTTAATGGCCAATTACACAGCATTTACTTTGTAGTAAGTGTTACAAGCAATCTAGGGATAATGAAAGTAGACAGAAGGATGCACATAGTTTATATGCAAATGCTACTCCATTTTATACCAGGGACTTGGGCATCCATGGATTTTGGTATTCCGAGGAAGGTCCTGGACCCAATTCCCCACGAATATCAAGGAACAACTGTACTGACTTTAGTATTCACTATCCTAAGAATCCTCACAACCCTTATTATATAGTGAGGGGGGAAAAGTCCACAATTTGGTTCAATCATTTGCACACTTAGTAAATTAGTAAATTAAGCCTAAAAGGTTCCCCTGTACATGTCTTCTTTGTTCCTTTTGCGTAAATCTCAGTTACAGTCTACTTCTTTGTAAACAGTGGATAATCTTGCAGGAATGTTCCCTCCCCGGCTTAGATTTGCCTCTTCTGTTCAGCGTCCTCCTCACCCCCACCCCCACTCCAAAAGTCTTAACCTATCTCCCCTCCTTCAGAACCTATATAATTGTGTGCTCCTTTGTGATGCTAAAAACTAAGCTTTGTTTCTTCAGGCTTTTAGGAGGGACACTTACCTTAATCCTCTTAGGTCTCCCGGTCTTGAAGTGATAGCGCTTGGGATGGTTCAGGTTTCAAGGAGCAGGCTCTCCTGGGACCTGGTTAGATTGACCTTTCCTGGGTGGGATTTCTGCCCTGTCACCCTTGTGGGGAGCACTTTCAAAAGAGTTTTGGCTTCCATAAGAGTTACCTGCTTGGATATATACCAAAGGTGCATTTAAAAAGAAGAGAAGGGGAGGGGCAGAGAAGAGAGACGATTCAAATTACAATACCATGTTTCTACTTTTCTACATTTTTAATACAATTATTTTCCTAATGATGGAGATTGGAGATGTTTTCCTTCCTTTTTCTTTCCTTCTTTCTTCTTTTCTTTGGGACAGAGTCTTACTCTGTCACCCAGGCTGGAGTGGAGTGGTGCCATCTTGGCTCACTGCAGGCTCAAGCTCCTGGGCTCAAGAGATCCTCCCACCTCATCCTCTCAACTAGCTGGGGCCACAGGCAGGTGCCACCATGCCTGGCTAGCTTTTTGTATTTTTTGTAGAGACGAGGTCTCACTATATTGCCCCAGCTGGTCTTAAACTCCTGGGCTCAAGCAATTCAGCTGCCTCAGCCTCCTGAAGTGCTGGGATTACAGGAATGAGCCAACAAGCCCAGCCTCTTTTCCTTTCTTTTAAGGTGTTAGATTCCTGTTTCTTTCACTGAAATATGATATTCCCATTATCAGGCTGTGCATTTGCTACCAAGCTACACAGAGTTTCTGAGCTGGCATTCAAGGCTGTTTATAAGTCCCATATATCTTTCTGTTATTTGGTCAACAAACCAGTCCTCAGCAAGGTGCCTTGATGAAGATCTTCTTCTCCCAGAAGTGTTTATTAAGCACCTGCACTAGCCAAGAGGTAGTAAGAGGTGCAGTTACTGAGCAAGAGAAATTCAGAAAAGCCAATGCCAAAATTCACTGTGTGTGATTTAGACTCCCTCTGGCTATTATTTGGAATTTAGTGAAACTCATTTAATACTCAGTAACTGGCCTATCTTCCTAAGAACTAAACCAATGTTTCTTGAAATAGAGTGCTCAGGTATCCACTGGCATCACAATCATTTAGAGGAACTCATTGAAAATGCAAATTCTCATATCCCAGATCTGCTGAATTAAAATATCTGGGAATGGAGACCAGGAACCTGCATTTCTATCAAAGCTCCCCAGGTGATTCTGTTGCAGCTGAAGTTTGAGAACCACGCTGCCTCTACTTTCCCAAACCCCTTCCCTTTTCAGCTTCTTTGTACCCATTCTAGATACACTCTAGTCCCTTATTCCTGTCCTAGACGGCAGTGTCCCAGAGATAGGAGGTGCTGCGAACGTCCGTTGATTTCGTCTGTTTGAGGGATGTTGGTTCCTCCCACTTCTGGCAATAGGTCCCAGATTTTCCTACTCTTAATCATGTGATCAGACAGGGACTCACAGCCTCATACCTTAGAGGTGGATACATGACCAGGCCTGGCCAACCAGCATGTCCCCCCAATCTCAGACCCCCAGGATTGGTTCATTGGTAGGCACGTGAAGAAGATAATCCTAAGAAACACAACCTAGGGCTTTTGTTGGAAAGATTGAGAAAGAGAAAATCTCTTTGTGATGGAAATGCTGGCAACAAGAGTGATGTGAGCCCAGAACTGCTGGGGAGCAGGTGAGGTCACCTGGCTTCCACGTGGACAGGTTCCACTCAAGAGTGCCACCAACAAAAGAGACAAACAGAACTGAGAAATGAAAAGGGCTGGGATAAAGTCCTGTTGATGATCCTATTTTAGTCCTTGAATTAAGATGTAGTTGAAAGCAAACCTGCCTAGAGGTTTCAATTCACTGAGACGGTATTTCCCCTTTTCTGCTTCTGCCAGGTTGACTTGGGTTTCTGACACTCCCTGTAGAAAGAGCCCTGTTATGGCTGGGCGCGGTGGCTCGCATCTGTAATCCCAGCACTTTGGGAAGCCGAGGTGGGTGGATTATCTGAGATCAGGAGTTCAGGACCAGCCTGGGCCAACATGGTGAAACCCCTTCTCCACTAAAAATACAAAAATAAGCTGGGCATGGTGGCAGGCGCCTGTAATCCCAGCTACTTGGGAGGCTGAGACAGGAGAATTGCTTGAATCTGGGAGGCAGAGGTTGCAGTGAGCCAAGATCATGCCATTGTATTCCAGCCTGGGTGACAAGAGCAAAACTCCATCTCAGAAAGAAAAAAAAAAAAAAAAAAAAAGCCCTGTTTTGAAGAAAAAAATGAAATAACTGACCTCTTCCATGTTCAGCTTTGGTCTGGCTGAAGTCTAAGGGAGGTAGGACTTAGACTCAAAGGTATTCAATAAAAATATATAGGGTGAATGGTCTGGCAGCCCAGGGGTATGGGTAATTCTTGGTTGGCTCCAAGAGTCTTAGATTGAGTCAAGGACTGATACATTCTATAAATTAGTTTTGAGCACATGCTCTATCAAGCATGAGGGTTCTTATGGGGACAATGCGACAGAATATTTTATTTAGAATTTCATGGAAAATTTCAGACCATGGTCATTATACCCTTAGCTTGGATAACATATTTTCCCCAGACTTAATAGCTTAGGTGTGACCCGCGGCTGATCGGGAAACTCCAAATCATTATCATCACCCCACATTTCTCCAGCTATTGTGGTGCCTACTTGGATTTAAGGAAAAGAAATAAGTTGGAGTCGTAAGCGTTGGAAGGGGAGTTAATGATTAAGAACAAGGACTTTGAAGTCAGACAGAACCAATTCCAAGTCTTGACTTTATCAATTGCTAGCTACCTAACTGGGACAAGTTGCTTAGAGATTTTGTTTATATATGGGAATAATAATGGCACCTTAGTGCATAAGTAACTGCAGGAATTAAATGAGATCATGCACATAATCCAACACAATGCCTGGCCCATCATGATTATCCAATTAACATTAGTTCTTATTTTCAATCTCACTCTACGTCTTTCACATTTATGCTGCGTTTTTACCATCTGTTGATGTGTTCTGTGTCTCCACCACACCCTCCTTTCAGCCCAAACTTAAGCTCTTTGTGGTAGGCACATCTGTTAACCAACGATCACTGGTTTTGGATCTCTGGGCCTCAACTTACCCATCTGAAAATGGAGGCAGTGCAGGGAGAAAGGATATTGTTGGACTAGATGCTCTCTAATGTTTTTACTTCTTCTATTATTTCTTCTGTGATTCCATGAACTATAAGGACTTGGTAACCAACTAACTCGACGTTCCTAGGGAAACACTCAGTTTTGTATTACTTAATCCCTATTTTCATCAAACTACTTTAAAATGCTCTTCTTTCTGCATAAGGAACTATAGGTGTGACTCTACAGGTATGAATTTGGCCAAGAATCAGAATAATTTCCAGTGTATACTTTATCATTTTACCACAAAGTCTATCAACTGGTAAGAATGTTCTTTTGAAGCTTCCAACTTAGAGGATAAATTGCATTTTTAAAAAAAACAAAGATTCCCACCATTTTTTTCATTTCTTTGATGCATATAATTCTTTTGACTTCAGCCCATTTCTCATCTTTTGGCAAATGACCAACTCAGAGATTCCAAGCAATATTCAGAATGTATTCAGCTAAAACAAATCAAGTCCGACAGTTGTCACAGAAGCATTTAACCAAAATTACTTCAACATTTTAACAATGCTTGACGTTTTCAGGGATGTCTTTGAAGTACAGAGCTCCCAAAATATTTAGTGTTAACAGTTTTAGACAGGTGTTTTGCCAAAGACATGTAAAGATGTGTTGAGTGAAGATTATTATTTTGCAGTGAGTTTAGCCTCTGGAAAAATATTTATGTCTTAATTGGATGGAATTCCACCTGTCATTTTATCAAACACTTTGCTTATGGTCCATTTTGCTTGGAGTCCAAGAAAAATGAAAGTATTTTCGTTGCGAGAATTAATGTGACACATGTTTGGGCTTTGTGAAATCACTGCATTTGTTTGGTGATAATTACAAGAAAGTGTTTCAGGAACTTGAACTACAGTTTGCAATTAGAATATACAAAATTGTTTCTGAAAGGAAAGCTTAAGAAAGAAGAGGATGATTATAAAATGTGGCAAAGGCCCTTTTATAGCATACCAAAGCATGCTATAAAACTGAAAAATCACTTAATTAAAACTCAAGTGGAAAAAGACCACCAATCCATTTTCTAAGGGCTTCTATCAATTTTAAGAATTACTTTTTTTAGTGTCTGGCACATAGTAGGTTCTCAAAAAAGGGTAGCTTCCTGCCTTTCTCTCCTCTCTTTTCCCTTCTTTCACTTCATCACCTTTCCCTCTCCAAGCTTTTGGTTATTTACAACTCAATTTCAACAGGAATTACTGAGGATAGAAAACAACTTAGCTGCTTTTCAATCAATCTTTCGATAAGAGCAAGGACACGTTCCTTACTCAGAGAAGTTCTTCATGTGAGAGCGGCTGATGAAGGGGTAAGGCACTAACTCCATTGTCCAAGAGAAATGAATTTGGTCAACACTTGAGTGGGCTAAGGAGATCTCTTATGTACCTGATATGTTCTATTTAAGGACCAGTATGCATCAAATGTGTCAACTCTGGGCAGATCTCAGTCCTATGGTCACCTTAAAGATGGGCTTCTGAAGGGAGAAGTGGTCACAGGTAAGATGTTTGAAGTGGGGGACAACAGATTGCTTGTTGGGGTACTTTCTGAACCTCTCACTTTGGGTGTTGTTTTTAAAAATCCTCAACAGTAAGAGGCCCAACTCAAGTTAAAAAGCAAAATCTGGCCAGGTGCAGTGGCTTGTGCCTATAACTGCAGCATTTTGGGAGGCCAAGGCAGGGGGATCCCTTGAGCCCAGGAGTTTGAGAACAGCCTGGGCAACATAGGGAGACCCCATTGCCAAAATTAAAAAATATCTATTAGCTGGGCATGGTGGCATGTGCCTGTAGTCTCAGCTACATGGGAGGCTGAGTTGGAAAGATTGCTTGAGCCCAGGAGGTTGAGGCTGCAGTGAGCCATGATCCTATCACTATACTCTAGCCTGGACAACAGAGCAAGACCCTATCTACAAAAAAAAAAAAAAAAAAAAGCAAAATCTCACTTTGGGGAGGTGGAAATCTAAGGAAACAGAAAACAGAAGAACTGATTCAGAGACTCATTTGGCCTCATAACAGTACCCCATCACATCCTGTACTGCTCCCTATAGCCCGGTCATTCTTAGATTGTGCCCAGGTCATGAAATGGAGAAATCATTATTCACCAGGTCTCGTCTTGGGCCAGAAGACTTTCCTTGGAGTGAAAATACTGGAAGTGTGCTTGGGTTAGAAACAGAGACTCCAGAGGGCCCTAGGAAGAGGTAGAAGGTTCTGAGTGAGGCGGAGAAGGTGTTTGTCATGGGGGGAGCCAGGGAGAAGTCAAACCATGGATCTAATGAGAAACTGTGGGTGATAACATAATGGTCCTGCACACCCCCACCCCCAAAATTTTCAGTAAAACTCCTGGACTCATGATGCTTGGTGAAGGTGCTGGTGGAGCCTCCAGTTCCTATTGATGTGGGGATAGCTTGTGTGATCACAGGAATGTGAAGGAAGAGAAATTAAGGGAAGGGGGACACTCATAGACTACATGGCATATTTGCCACAGGCCGTGGGATTGGAGTTCAAGATCAGCTGAACCTAAAGGCCTGGGTTCCCACCTGACTGCAGTTGACACACAGTTATTGTAAGGGTGGAAGCAGGGAAGCTGCTCCCGTACTCTTTTATTAGAGAGCTTCTCAACCTGGGTCACATTTTTCTCAATGTTCTTTCTTATTCTCTGGTCTCTGGTATTCTCGGGTCCTGTACTGGCCCATACTCGTGGATTTTTCCAGCACCATCCCTGGCGTTTGTACTGATCGAGGTAACAGTCCAGGGTTTGTTTTATCCAGTATTTGTGCCCCAATCAGGCCTTGGTGCCCACTGTTAGAATCGTTCACAATTGCCCCTTTGAATTGACTCCCTTGGGTCTGTAATCAATGACTCTTTATTTCCTCAAATAACAAAATATTCATTAGGTAAACCAAAGTTATAACATTGTGTGTTATTCAATTTTGTAATGTACATGCTATAAATATATACTGAAACAAACTTTTACTCAATATCTATAGGTCTGTAATTTTTAGAAACAGGGTTTCCCATTATTATCCAGGCTCACTGGCACCTTGAGCTCCTGGGCTCAAGTGATCCTCCTGCCTCAGCCTCCTGAGTAGCTGGGATTACAGACACATGCCACCATCCCCAGCTAAGCTTTGCATTGCTTTGGTAGAGATGGGGTCTTACTATGTTGCCCAGGCTGGTCTTGGATTCCTGGTTTCTTGCAATCTTCCCACCTTGGCCTCCCCAAATGCTGGGATTACAGACATTATCTGCTATGCACAGCCTCAATGCCTGTAGTTTTAACTCACCAGTATCTCTTTATCATTGATCTTACCAAAGCATGAGGGAGGAAAGGGGAGGAGCAGGGGGTGAGTGCACTAGGGTGAGGCAGGGATATTAAAGTCGATCCTGGTCTGCTTCTTCGTTTGGTTGACTATGACAGGTGGAAACATGTTTGAATAGAAGTCCAGAGGCACTGGACATGGACCTGGTTTAGCCACACTGTGTTTCGCTCATGCTAGCAGCACAGTAATGTGTCAGACTATAGTTAAAAATATGGACCATGGTGAAAAACTCAAGCTCTAGATCTGATCCTATCTGTCTCTTCTTAGCTAGGGGACCTGGACCTTGGGAAGACACTTCATCTCACTAATTTCATTGTCTTCATGTGTAAGACTAGGGGAATAACAGTACTAAGCTTATAAGATCATTATGCATTAATATAATTAATTAAAAATGGTATTAGTTATTGTCACTAGGGAGAAGCAAAAGGTAATAGAACTGGTTCTTTAGTCACAAATAAAGTATATTAACAGATAGGGTAAACAAATTGGGACACAGTGACACTATAAACGTTGTTATTAAATGGTGTGGTATACCAAGTGTCTTACAAATACTCTTTGGATCTCTATTTAATAGAAGGTGAACTTGAAGGACTCTAAAAATCTGTCGGGGAAATATTCCCAATGCAACCTCTGTCTGTGGCCCCAGCCAGCAGCAGTTAATGTTGGATACTGTAAGTTGTTCTGAGCAATGTTTAGTAATATTCTGAGGATGCTGTCATTCTCCCCCTTGTCACCAGCAGTTCTGAAGAGCAAGGCATTTCTGACAATTGGGTTTCCTGGTAATTGGTAGCATTCCCCTTGTTCTTGCAGGCAACCAAGCATCCAACACTCTCAGAATGCTGAATAATACAAACAAAGTAAGGCCAAGCCCAGAGATCATCTTGGTGATATTTCAACATTGGAGTTTCATTCACTAAACAAATTATTTTGCTGTACAAGTCATACTATGAAGTACATTTATTTAGGGTATTTAGGGGGAAAATGTACTGAGAGGCTTATTTTCTTAAAATGATGTTCTCAAAACTAAAGTGTTAGCCAATTAGTATTTAAATGTTTGTGAAGAAACTGGATCGGAAAGTTCGTGTTAGAGAAGACCAGAAGGACCGCCTCCTCTTACTGTGGCATTTGACTTTGACCCAGATGTCGGCTGATGTTTTCTGTCTCTTAAGTACCAACATAAATTGGCATGATCGCGGTCCCAAGCATGGGGAGATCCTCCATGGCCCTCCTAATCTTTCAGGGGATTCTGGAAGGTAGGGAGTGGCTAAAGGGTTTGTTTTGTTTTGTTTGCTTGTTTGCTTTTCATTCATGTGTCTGGTTTCTACTTAGTTAGTTCTACTCTGTGGATTCTCTCCTCATACTTCTGTGCTGAACGTATCCCAAAATACTTCAGCTATAGGCTTTAGACTTCTTTTTCTTTTTCATTTTTATTTATTTTTTATTTTTAGTAGAGAAAATGTCTCACAATGTTGCCCAGGCTAATCTTGAACTCCTGGGCTTCAGTGATCTTCCCACCTTGGCCTCCCAAAGCACTGGGATTACAGGCGTAAGCCACTATGCCTGGCCTAGAACTTAGACTTCATGATTTCCACATTAATATCCACTCACATAAACTCACATAGAAGACTTTGCTAAAGTTTGAGAAAAGAGATAGAGAGTGTTTGCATCACAAAAGAGCAGCCACCTTCAAATGGAACATTAGATATTTCTATGCTCAACACCATTGGCCATAAGACGTGCTGACCCCTTCTACTGTTGTCTAGGAGTCAACTCCCCCTCCAATTCTTTTAGTAGTTTTATGTAAAGAAATAGAAACTAGAACCAGACCACCTTGACATTGCCATGTAAACTCAGATAAGACACTAGTCTCCTCTCAATCTTTGGATGGGGTGAGGCACTGCATTCATCTAGGTATATTTCAAATAGGTAAACAGGTTCTAGAGACATGAACTCATTTGTGCAGATAAATGTTCTATTCAGGACCCAATATACAGTCTGTTCTACAATACACAGCCTTATTACTGGCCCCCATTATCACTACACATATTTCCATAAATGTAACCTAGTGCACTATCACCAATTCTCAAGTAGTTCAGTGTTTATACACTCAACACTGAAACCTGAGTGGAGTAAGCTAAGGCATTCTTGATAGATCAGAAGGCACTTGAGAATCTTGCTCTGCTTCAAGAACATTATTGCAAACTCCAATAAAATAAACCTTGGAGGACTGGCTAAGTAAGAATGAGAAGCCATGCTGGGCTCATGGGGGAGGCAGAAATGGGTGAAGCGTGAACACTGCTGTCTTTGTTCCTAGGGAATGTCAATGCAAGGCAGCCAACTCCACTTCACAAACATGCAATGGGTTCCTGCAGGCTCTAGGGGGTTGACAGAGACCAGGAAGATATGGTCCCCGCTCTCATGGAGTAATATTAGTTTAGTTATGGGGGCCACAGTATCACAAAGAAAAATTAGCATGAATATTCTGATAAGCTCAAAGGTAGTTATGGTTTCAGGGTAACAAAATGCATAAGCTGGCACCTCCCAGGGATGGGGTGGCCATCATCATCTGGGCAGTGGACAGGGCTGTCCCAACCTCCAACAAGGCCCTGCCTGCCTCTCCAGTGTCATCTCTTACCAGGCTCCCTTTTACTCAGCTGTTCCCAAGTCCTTGGTCTTCCCATTCTTCTTTTTGACCTCAGGCCTTTTTCAAATCCTAGTCCCAGAGTCTAGACAATACACTGCGTGCTTCAGCCAACCCTGTCCTCTGTTCCCCTCCACTCCTTCTGGCTTATTCCTGCTCATTGCTCACAGAGAAACTCATCCTTCCCCATGACACCCTTCCCTGAGCATTTCTCCCTCCACCTGCTGCAGCCAGCTATCTCTGTCTCCTTTTCATTTTGCTCCCATTGTACTTAACTCTCCTTCAATTGTCATTATAGTAACTTAATATTGGGGTTTTAATTTTTTCATATATCCCAGAAAAATATCATGTACATTTTTTGGCTCGCTTCTGATTCCTAGCACTAAATACAAGTACGTGTATTGACAGATGCCCAATAAATAGCTGTCAAGTGAAAGGACAAAGTTTGGGTGAGCAGAGAGCAATGAGAGATGCATTATAAATGGATACACCTAATAAAACCATATGGATATGGCAATAGGAAAACTGTGCCTTAAAAAAGGGTGTATTAGCTGGTACCCATGGTTGCAAGCAACAGAAATGGGCAGTAGCTAACTTTAGAAGAAAAGAAATGTATTAGAAACAATATATTGACTCAAGAATCCATGGAGAGTTGAAAACTGGGACCAAACCAAGGGAAATCTATTAAATAACAGTGAAGTACACAGCCAAGGTCATCCCAGGGAACAACCCGGTTGGGGCAGCCCACCTGCCGGACTCTCCCAAGTGGCGTTGCTGGATCTCACCCCTCCTGCTGGACACTCAATGTGGTTCTCAGCTGTTGTGCATCTTTGATTCGCTCCTGCAAAACTCCAGATCCAGATGCAGTCCCATTGCCAAGAACTGGAAGAGGGCCTATCTTTCTCTTTTACCTTTCACAGTGGGTTGAATGCCCTTCTTCCACCAATGTTTATAAAGTGTGGAATTCTTTCCAAACAGGCAGACTATGGATACTGAGAAGATAACTTTAAAACAAATCAAGACAAATGGCAGTGTAGACAGCTAGGGGTTAGAAAGAAAGATACGCTGAGGAAGGGAATTCTAGTAGCATTATCAGCTCGAGTAAAAGCATGGAGGTAGAAAAGTGAAAAACATGTTTGGGATTGGAAGGTGGAAGGGAATGAATAGCAATAAGACTGGAAAGATGAGTTGGTTTCATACAGTCAAGGACATCAAGTTCTAGTTAAGGAGTCTGGCCTTCCCAGCCATTCTCTAGAACCTTAGTATATAGAGGGAACCGGGGCATAGAATGCTGGATGTAAATTTAGAGCATGTGGAAAAAAGCCCAGCATTTTTTTCTTAGCTCTTTCTTTCCCATACAAAGCTATTATTTCAAAAGTTGAAAGACATGCTGGCGTGTAAAAGATGTCTATAAGATGATGACAAGAATTGAAAGGTTTCTTTGCTTCAGGGGTTTGGGCAGGAGTTTCTGTTGGCTTGAAACTTTTATGGACACAAAGGTATTCCAATGCCCATTTATTCTAGCAAATTTTGGAGAAATTCTCCAAGATGTGATACATTTATTGGCAGGGAAGGTAGGAAGCTTCTAGACTGGGCCCCTTCGGTGGATGCGATGAAATGACTTTGAGTCTTTTTCGCACAGTGCATCAGATTTGGGTGGGTCACTTTCTGCTGCTGCGACCTACAGGGAAGCGGGGTGGGTGCTGCTGATGGCTATCAGAGAGGGGATTTCTCATCCTCTCCCTACATGGCAGTCTTTTGTGTGCTCGGAGGAGAAGGAGCTTCAAGCACAGGGACAAGGTGTGGCTGATGGGGCCCGATAAACCCCACACAAAAAGCCCACTGTAGTGCTGAAAGGGTCTCCAATGTAGCTCTTTAATTTCCTCGCTTGGAAATGTTTCTCCTCTTTTCATCCCCAGCCTTTATCTTAACTTCTAATCGGAGCAAAGCGGCAGCCTTTCAAATTGAACAAATAGGCTCCTCTGCTTGTGACAAGATGTACCTCATTTTCTCGGCAAGCCTTCAGCAAGGTCACACCTTTTTAATTTATTTTCTGTAAGAAAAATCTAGTTGCTGGATAGAACAAGGGCCAGATCTCGCTAGAGGTCATTTCTCAAGCTAGTCATAAAGTAGAATGGGATTAGAGCCGTTTAATATCCTGGCCCTCACCTTCCTGCCTATCATCAGCACTTAGGGAACAAACAGAAGCTTGTCTTGGCAGCAGAGATACTCAACGTAGGTTGGTCTGCCCTCTTATTTTGCTAGGGTATTTTTTCCCTTGTGTTTATTTGTATTGCAAACATTGCTTTTACTCTCTAAACGTACATACTTAAAAATTTTAATGAAAGATCATCAATTGGTGTGTGGTTCACATTTTCTAATACAAAGGAAGGGCCAGAAGAGAGTTTCCTTTTCATTTATTTCAGCTCTTTATTAATTTATCTTGCCCACCACCCCAAATTTAGAATTTTTCCCTTAAGATTTTTTTCAAGTCATTAAAAGGTGAGGTAAATGATTTTGAAATAAAGGCAACAACTTCACTGCATATGTTTCAGTTATTGGATAATTTGCTAAAATAGCTGGCCAACTTTCTTTTTATTCCCTTAATTCTTTTTGCTTTATATTAAATAGATTTCTTTTTCTGATAATAAAAATAGTTACTATGTACATTCATATATGTAAATATATAGAAAAATGTCTAGAAGAATATATACTAACCTTGAGCTGTAATTACTTCTGTGGAGGTGAATAGGAGAAGAGGGGCTCCATAAATTAACCCATTACTGAATTACTTTACAATGATAATGCATTTATGTTGCAAATCTTAAAGAAAAAATAAACAAAAATACTCTATTTTTGGTAGATAATTGACAGCATGCTAGGAAAAATATCAAATAAATAAAACACATCTCTAAGCTAACCTTTCAGGAAAAATTAGTGATGACATTGTGTATTTCTTTCCACACTGTAACCCTGTGTATTTATCTGTCCCTCTCTTCCTTTCACTATATTATATTGTGTGCATTTCTCCATTTTATTAACTAAAAGCATATTCAAGGGCTGCTAGCATTCCATCACGTATGCTTACCAAATGCATTTAGACATGTCAAAACCTGCTTGTTGTTTTCAATTTGTGGCTATTATTACAGGAAACATTGTAATAAAGATCCTTACATATACACATTTGTGCACATCTCAGACCATTTTATTAGGCTGAAGAAAATTCCTAGAAATAAAGTGACTAGTTCAAAGCAGAGAATATATTCAAGACTATTGATTGAAATATTTTTTTAAATTACACTATAGGAAGAATACATCCATTTAATTTACTACTAGCAGTATTTCAATATGTCTATTATATTTTTTTTCTTTCTTGCTGACCCTTTGAATATGATAAGAGGAAAATAGTGATTAATTGTTTTAATTTGTCTTTTTCAATTATTAGTGATGTTAAACGTTTATCATTAGCTAATTGGTTGTTGGTATTCTCTTGTGAATTGGCTGTTTGGATTTTTTGACTGTTTGTTTAGAAGGGTTTCATTTTTCTTACTGATTTGTAAACACTGTTTATAGTTTAAAGTTATTAACCTTTTGTATATAAGATATTTTGCATTCTACCTAGTTTGACAGCTATCTTTTGATTTTAATTATTTTAAAAATATCATAGGCCGGGCACAGTGGCTCACACCTGTAATCCCAGCACTTTGGGAGGCCTAGGTGGGCAGATCACAAGGTCAGGAGATAGAGACCATGCTGGCTGACACGGTGAAACCCCGTCTCTACTAAAAATACAAAAAAATTAGCCTGGCATGGTGGCGGGCGCCTGTAGTCCCAGCTACTCAGGAGGCTGAGGCAGGAGAATGGCATGAACCCGGGAGGCGGAGCTTGCAGTGAGCCGAGATCGGGCCACTGCACTCCAGCCTGGGCGACAGAGCGAGACTCTGTCTCAAAAAAAAATCATAACGTTTCTTTCATTTTTATGCCCACACATTTACCTCTCAAGTCCTTCATGGTATTTTCATTTTCATTAAGGCTTGGAAATTCTTTTCCACCGTGGAAACTGGTATCTATTTAATATTCTACTCAAGTATTCATTTTTTCATTTTTTTATGTAATCTGTATTTATTTAGAATTATTTTTATGTGTTATAAGATAAAAATAAAATTTGATTTTTCCAAATAGCCAACTGATTGTCCTAAAACTGCTTGTTGTATTCATTTTCCCAAGGATTTGAAATTCTGTAATCTATATTCTGTTCCACTGATCTGTCTGTTCTTGTGTCAGTAACACAGTGGTTTCATAATTTTAGTTTTATGTTTTTGTATCTGTCATCTCATTATTCTTTATTCTTCTTTTTCACAATGTTTTCAATAGTCTTGCCCATTTGATTTTCAGATGAATTTTAAACCTTCCCTGTCATTTAATACTTACCAATAAACACTTAGTACTTAACCAATAATTTTTTGATTATGCAAATTAATAAATTAATTTGATCAGAATTGAATTCAACTTATATTTGGGAAGCAGTAACATCTTTGCAATATTAACTTTCTCATCCATGGACATGGTATGTCACCTCATTTATTTTTAAAAATTGTGATCCTCAACGTTTATGACTGTTTTCATATAGTCATTAAATTTTCCTATTACGTTTAGCTGTATTTCTTTCTTTCTTTTTTTTTTTTTTTTTTTTTTTTGAGACAGAGGCTCATTCTGTTACATAGGCTCTGGAGTGCAGTGATGTGATCTTGGCTCACTGCAACCTCTGTCTCCCAGGTTCAAGTGATTGTCCTGTCTCAGCCTCCCAAGTAGCTGGGATTACAGGTGCCCACCACCACGCCCAGCTAGTTTTTGTATTTTTAGTAGAGATGGGGTTTCACCATGTTGGCCAGGCTGGTCTCAAACTCCTAAGCTCAGGCAATCTGCCTGCCTCAGGCAATCCCAAAGTGCTAGGATTACAGGTGTGAGCCACCAAGCCCAGCTTATCTGTATGTATTTCAAACTTCTATTGTTATAGTAAATTGAATGGTAGCTCACTTTTAAGAGGACATATATCAAATGATATTTAGGAAAATTTATTTTAAAACATTTGATATTAGTACATAGAAATACAGTTGACCCTTAAACAACAGGGTTTAAATTTTACAGTTCCACCTATACATGGATTTTCTTCTGCCTCTACTACTCCTAAAACAAGATCAACCCCTCCTCTTCTTTCTCCCCCTCAGCCTACCTGGCATGAAGATGATGAAGATGAAGTCTTGTAATGATCCACTTTCACTTAATGAGCATAAGTATTTTTTCTTTTCATTATGATTTTCTTAATATTGTTCTTTCTGCAGCTTATTGTTGACTATGTTATAGGTAAGGTTCGGGTCAGCAGTAGGTTGTTAGTCAAGTTTTAGAAGAGTTAAAAAGTTATACGGATTTTTGACTGCATGAGGGATCAGCACCCTGACCCCCACTTTGCTCAAGGATCAGTTGTACAAGGTGCTTCGTGATGACTCTCATAATTGCCTCTAGGAGTATACTTTGGAATAAACTTTATGGAACATACCTCCTTTGTTCCCGTGTTCACTTATTCTTTAATAGATATTTCATTCAATATGTCAATCAGCAAATATTTGTTGAGTAACTACTATGTGCCAGACTGATGATACAATGATGAACAAAAGCAAGCACGGTTTCTTCCCTAATGGAGTTTGCCCTCTAGTAGAGAGACTTCCACAAATAAAAGTGTTATTGTGATAAGGCCTATGAGAATTGACTTTGCTAGAGAGATCAGACAAACCTTCCCTAGGGAAGTGAGGGTGGACTGAAGGAGAAATAAGTGTTAACTAAGGGACTGCGGGAATGGGATGAAAAAGGTGTTTCAGGCAGAAAGAACAGCATGTTTAAAAGCCTCGTGACTGGAGGTAGCACTGTGCATTTGAGTTACTGGAAGAAGGACAATGTGGCTAAAGTGTAGAGAGCAAAAGGAGGACTGGAGGGAGGAGGCCAGTGAGGAGATTAAGGCCAAATCATCAGGGTCTACTAGGCCATGCTAATCACTTCCATCTTTAGTCTAAGAAGAATGGGAAGAGTTTTAAGAACTCTTTGGAGAACAGTTGATATATTTGTTTTTCAAAAGGGTTACTCTGGTTACAATTATGGAGAAGAGTTTGAAAGAGGCAAGAAGGGATGAGAGTAGGCAAAAGAGAAGGTTACTTCAGGAGGTCATGGGAGAAATAAAGGTAGCTTAGAGGAGAGAGGTGCTGGTGGAGAGAGAGACATAGATGGATTTGAGAGATAGCTAATATATACAATCACAGCACTTTCTGGGAGATTAGTCATCAGAGGTTAGGAAAAAAGACTGAATCCCAGGTTATTGGCTTGGATAACAGAACTGATGGTATAATTCATTAATAAAAACACATCAGAAGAGGGCCAAGTTTTGGGGGAAGATCCATAGTTTGGCTTTAGACATGGGAATTTTGAGACGCCTTTGTGATATCCAAGTGGACACATGCAGGTAGGCAGCTGAATATTCAGATTTGAAGGTCTGGGGAGAAGACTGACCTAGAAATCTGCACTTATGACTCATCTGCAAATAGATGGTAATTAAAGGTAGACATTGTGTAGAGAGCAAGAATGAAATGACAAAGGTAATATATGCAAGACTGAGCCTTAATGGCTGGGTAGAAGGTGTTGAGCCTACAAAGGGAATAGAGAGAGTGGCCAGAGTGAGTGGTAAGTCACCAAAGCCAACGTAAGAAAGTATCTCAATGACATTTATGGCCAACTGATTTTTGACAAGGGTGCCAAGACCATTCAATTGGGGAAATAATTGTCTCTTTAACAAATGATGCTGGGGCAATTTGATATTTACCCAAAAAAACAATTAAGTTTAAACTCCACTTCACATGATATAGACAAATTAACTCAAAAGTGATCAACAACCTAAATATAAGAACTAAAACCCTAAAAGTCTTAGAAGAGAGCATAGGAGTAAAACTTTATGAGCTTGGATTTAACATTGAATTCTTAGATATGACACCAAAAGCAGAGGCAGCAACATAATTGGACTTCAACAAAGTTAAAAATTTTAGTGTATCAAAAAACATAATCAGGAAAGGGAAAAGAGAACGGGAGAAAATGTTTACAGATCCTATATCTAATAAGGGTCTAGTATCCAGAATATATAAAGAACTCATAACAGCCAAAAGACAGATGATGCAGTTAAAAATGAACAAAGAACATGATAGGTATATCTCTCGAGAAGATATTCAAATGGCCAATAAGCCTATATAATGATGCTCAGCATCATCAATCATTAGGGAAATTAGGGAATGACTAATTAGTCATTATAGAAATGCAAATCAGAACCACAATGAGGTACAACTTCACACCCACTAGAATGGTGATACTTTTTTAAAAATAAGTAATAAGTGTTGATGAGAATGTGGAGAAACTGGAACTCTTATGCACTGTCAGCAAGAATGTGAAAGTTTTTCAACCCCTGTGAAAAACAGGTAGTCTCTCAAAAAGTTAAACAGAAAATTCTTAAATGACCCCACAATCTACTTTTAGGTAACTCAACAAAAAAAAAAAAAAAAAAAAAAACTGGAAATGGGTATCTAAACAGGTACATGTACATGTATGTTCACAGAAACACTATTCATAATAACTAGAAGAAAAGGAAATAGCCCAAATATCTATCAAAAGATACATGGATAAACAAATTGTAATCTATCCATGAGTGATATATTATTTAGCCATAAAAAGGAATGAAGTACGAATGCATACCACAACATAAATGAACGTCTAAACCTTCTGCTAAGTGAAAGAAGCCTGACATAAAAGTTACCTATTATATGATTCCACTTATATTAAATATTCAGAAAAGATAGGGTCTCAAGTTGGAGGAACATGGCTCTGGAGCGGTCAAGAGAGAAGAGTACTGGATAGGCTCTGCACTATATAATAACACAGAGGTCATTGGTGATGTCGACCAAAGTTACTTTGGTGGAGATAGAGATGGTAGTTGCATGAAATCTGTTAATGCAGTAAATGTAATTGAGATCAGTGTCAATGGTAAGTTTTATGAAATGTAAGACATTAAGTCCAGACAAATCTTTTGAGTTTGACATGAAGGGGAAGCAAGAGAGCAAGATGGGAAGTAGTGTGGCAGGAGGAGGGATTGTGAAGATGGACGAGACTTGAGTCTGTTCAAAGCAGTCAGGAGGGATAGATATGGCAGTTGGGTATGTGAGGGGAAGGCTGGATGCTTGTGGGGGATGTTTTCTGGAACAGTGTTGGGGCAGGAGTGGGATCTACAGCCTTGGAGACAGAGATGGATGTAGCAGAGTGGAGAAACTCTCCTACTAGACTGGATGAACCATTTTGCTCATAGGTTTTGCAGTGATTTTTCAAAACCGGGTCCATTATCAGAGGAATGCTATAGGTTGTTTACAATACTGTGTGATGATTAGAATAATGGCCTTGGTGTAAGGCCAATCTGAGTAAGAGTTTCAGCAGTCTGCTGATTAATGGTTGCATGACCCTGAGAGCATTGCCATCCATGATGGATTTTAGTTTTATTTTACTTACATATGAAAATCATTTCTATCTCATTGAGTGGATGGGAAATAAATGTCATCATAACCTGCTAGATGAGTACATATCCATTTTTGCTGCTAGAAATATGAACTCCTTGAGGTCAGGGAATATGTCTTCCTCATTCCCACCATAGGGACCATAGTAGGTGCTCAGAGAAATGTGATTCAATGGAAAATACCAATATGTGATACATATATATGGTTGTATCATTTTAAGAAACTATGCACAAATCACTGACTATTCCTCAAATTCCCAAAGATTATTTAATGGTTTATTACTTAAAGGTAGTTAAGTTTTGGTTGCAAATTACAGAAATGGACTCCAGCTAGATTATGTGAAGCAGAGAGACTTAGAGGAACCCTAAAGACTCATCCAAAAAGCTTCTAGATCTGATGAATAAATTCAGTAAAGTTTCAGGATACAAAATCAATGTAGACAAATCAGTAGCTCTGCTATACACCAACAACCCCCAAGCTGAGAATCAAATCAAGAACTCAATCCCCTTTATAACAGCTGCAAAAAATAAAATAAAATACTTAGTAATATACCTAACCAAGGAGGTGAAAGATCTTCACAAGGAAAACTATAAAACACTACTGAAAGAAATAGCCCATGACACAAACAAATGGAAACACATCCCATACTCATGGATGGGTAGGGTTAATATTGTGAAAATGACCATATTGCCAAAAGCAATCTACAAATTCAGTGCAATTCCCATCAAAATATCATCATCATTCTTCACAGAAGTAGAAAAAAAAATCCTAACATTTTTATGGAATCAAAAAAGAGCCCACATAGCCAAAGCAAGACTAAGCAAAAAAAAAAAAAAAAAATCTGGAGGCATCACATTACCTGACTTCAAATTTTACAAGGCTGTAATTACCAAAACAACTTGGTACTGGTATAAAAATAGGCACATAAACTAATGGAACAGAATGGAGGACCCAGAAATAAAGTCAAATACTTTTGTTTGCTTGACAAAGCAAACAAAACATAAAGTGGGGAAAGGACACCCTATTCAATAAATGGTGCTGGGAAAACTGGCAAGCCACACGCAGAAGGATGAAACTGGATCCTCACTTCTCATCTTATATAAAAATCAACTCAAGATGGATCAAAGACTTAAATCTAAGACCTGAAACCATAAAAACTCTAGAAGATAACATCGGAAGAACTCTTCTAGACATTGGCTTAAGCAAAGAATTCATGACCAAGAACCCACAAGCAAATGCAACAAAAACAAACAAACAAAAAGGGACCTACTTAAGCTAAAAAGCATCTGCACAGCAAAAAAAAGTTATCAGCAGAGTAAAACGACAACCCATAGAATGGGAGAAACTATTCACAAACTAGGCATTTAACAAAGGACTAATATCCAGAACGTACAAGGAATTCAAACAAATCAGCAAGAAAAATACAGACAATCCCACCAAAAAGTGGGTAAAGGATATGAAAAGACAATTCTCAAAGGAAGATATACAAAAGACCAACAAACATATGAAAAAATGCTCAACATCACTAATTACCGGAGGAAATGCAAATTAAAACCATAGTGAGATACTATCTTACTCCTGCAAAAATGTCCATAATTTAAAAATAAAACAAAATAGATGTTTGTGTGGATGTGGTGAAAAGAGAACTAACCATTCAACCCAGCAATCCCACTACTGGGTATCTACCCAAGGGAAAATAAGTGATTATATGAAAAAGACACTTGCACACGCATGTCTATAGCAGTGCAATTTACAATTGAAAAACTATGGCACTAGCCTAAATGCCCATCAACCAACGAGTGGATAAAGAAAATGTGGTATATATACACCATAGAATACTACTCAGCCAAAAAACAGAATTAAATAATGGTCTGTGCAGCAACCGGGATAGAGTTGGAGTCCATTATTCTAAGTGAAGTAACTCAGGAATACAAAACAAAATATTGTATGTTCTCACTTATGAATGGGAGCTAAGCTATGAGGATGAAAGGCATAAGAATGATGTAATAAACTCTGGGTACTTGGGGGGATGAGGGATAAAAAGAATACATGTTTGGTAGAGTGTATATTGCTCGGGTGATGGGTGGACCAAAATCTCAGAAATCACCACTAAAGAACTTATAAATGTAACTGAACACCACCTGTTCCCCAAAAATTATCGAAATAATATTTTTTAAAATAAAAAATAAAGAAAAATAAAGAAATATAGTAAAAGACAAGAGCTGGGAATGGACTGGAGCCAGGCACTTGAACTACTCTAGGGGGAGCCAAGGAGGTCTGTTGACTCATTGGCTTCTCCTCACTGCCTTCTTTTCTCTGTCCCTCAATATCTATTTATCTCTATATTTATCTCTATATCTATCTATCTATCTATCTATCTATCTATCTATCTATCTATCTATCTGTCATCTATTATTCTTCCCCTCTGTCTCTCTTCCTTTCACCAACACACACATGTTTTAGGTCTTTCTGCTGCAACATCTTTTTTTCCTCTGCATTCTGGATTTTGGTTTCTCAGTCTCAGTGGCAAGGTATCACCAGTAAAAGCTCCAAAATTTATATATGTTCAGTTTCTACCATCCTGAGAGAGACCACAGTTCCATTTCTAAAATCCTAGGACAGGGCTCTGATTGGCCCACATTGGGTCAGCTGCTTCAGCTTGGACCAATCTGTTACATTTGTAAATCTACATTTGTAGATTTACAAATTGTAATTTGCATTTCTTCCGGTAATTAGTGATGTTGAGCATTTTTTTCATATGTTTGTTGGTCTTTTGTATATCTTCCTTTGAGAATTGTCTTTTCATATCCTTTACCCACTTTTTGGTGGGATTGTCTGTATTTTTCTTGCTGATTTGTTTGAATTCCTTGTACGTTCTGGATATTAGTCCTTTGTTAAATGCGTAGTTTGTGAATACTTTCTCCCATTCTATGGGCTGTCGTTTTACTCTGCTGATTTACAATTTACAATTGTAAATTGTACATTTTGTACATGTGTAAATTTGTAAATTTACAAATCTATTACATTTGTAAATTTATAGCTTGTAAATCTGTTACATTTACTAAGACCATGATATCCACCTAACAATGTAGATAGAGGTGGTGGGAGGCAGGGAACAGGTCCCAGAAATACATGTGATTGTGGGTGCTAGACAAATGTTTAGTTTCCTCTGAAACATGTAGTCCAAGCTGTCGTCTTTTTTTTTTTTTGTGAGATGGTGTCATCCAAGCTGGAGTGCACTGTCATGATCACTGCTCACTGCAACCTCAATCTCCTGGGCTCAGGCAATCCTCCTGCTTCAGCCTCCTGAGTAGCTGGGACTACAGGCACATGCCACCATGCCCGGCTAATTTTTGTATTTTTTTTTTGTAGAGACAGGGTTTCATTCTGTTGCCCCCGCTGGTCTCAAACTCCTGAGCTCAGGCACTGTGCCCACCTTCATTCACCAAAGTGCTGGGATTACAGGTGTGAGCCAATGTGCCCAGCCCAAAACCTCTGAATTTAGAGTAAAGCAGCTGATTTGCAAATATTCAAATGACTTAAGTTACTATTAGTGTGATTTGCTTCAAGCACCCTTTGATTAGGCCATGTCTTGGGAAATGAGAGCTACTTTAGAGTCATCACTGATGATTATGAGATTCTGTCCTTTCAACACAAGCCCAGGTTTGTGTAATGACTCTGTTTTCTGACATTTGGGTGGGTCTGAGGTAGCTCCATTGTAGTAGGAGGGCCATGAAACAAAGACATTGTAATACTGGAGCACTGAGTGGAAAATGCTTCACAATCAGGGAACAGCATAGTTTTTTGAGGCATGGCCCATGTCGAGCACATCCCAGGATGACCACTGAGTGCTCAAAGAAAGCAAAGCAGTTGCCTCGATGCTGTCCAACAATTTGAGTTAGTAACTGTTAGTAACTGCATTCAACTATTAGTACTGCAACTCCAAATAACAACTTAGACCAGCAAAAAGTTCATTTTTCTCTCATAAAATGAAGTCTTGAGGAAGGTAGCCCATTGGTGATGCAATGGCCATGCCCCATCCCCAGACTCCTCCACCCTTCTCTTTTACCATCTCTGGCTACCATGTCTATCTTCAAGGTTACCTCAGAATCACAAGATGACTCTTGCTGCACCAACCATCACATCTGTGTTTCAGGAAAGAAAGAAACAAGAGGAAGGGGAGAGGTCAAAAAGGCCCCCATCAGCTGAGTCAGTAAACTTTTTAAGGCACTTTCTTAGAAACCTCAGTCAACAATGTCCTCTTATTTCTAGAACTTAGTTATGAGACCACTCCTATAGGCAAGGGAGGCTGGGAAATGGAGTTTTTGATTGGCTGCCATATTGGCTGTCCCCTCAATCAGGGTTCTATGGAAAAGAAGAAGAGACGATGGAATAATGAGTTGGCAACTATCAGAGTTTGTCTTAGCAACTTTGCTTTCTTTGATGTTTCTCAGTTTCTACATTTACATTAACAGTTCTTCCACAGGTATGTGCTACACTGTTTCCCTGCTTTGAGAATTATCCATTTTTGTGATTTTACTTGTTTATTCATTTAACTCATGTCTTTTGAGAACCAGCTGTATGCCAGCACTGGAAATATGGCACTCAGCAAAACAAAAGAAAAACCCCTTCTCTCACGGAGCTTCATTTCAGTAGAAGGCAAATGATAAGAAGAAAATAAATTAAATTAGATAGCATACTTGATGGCCACAAGTGCTCAGGCCAAGAAAATAAAGTGGAGAAGTAGAATGTTCGTGATGCTTTGGAGAGGTGGTTTTTGAAATTTTAGATAAAGGGCCAAAGAAGATCTCATTGAGAAGGTGACTTTTGGAATCCAGGCAGAAGGAATTAGGGGAGCTAAGTTCAGGAAAAGCATTCCCAGGAGAGGAAAGTTCAAGTGCAAAGGCCCAGTGGTAGCAACACCCATGGTGTGTCTGAAGAACAGTGGGGAGGCTGGTGTGCTTAAAGCAGAGGGCCGGAAGGAGCAGTGGGAGATGAGGCCGGAGGGAAAGCCAGAGCTGATCACGCAGGCCTTGGAGACCACAGGAGAAATATCTGCTTTCTTTCTTTTGCTTGTCTTCCCAGCTGGATTTTGTATCAAGCTTTTGATAAAGCTTTTGCATTAAGTTTTATTTCACTGTTATGAAATAGCAGGTTTCTCTTCTGATGGCCAGCACTGGATAAATCTTTCTTGCTTCTATATTGTCAGTGTTAGGCTTATCTTAATAGCATTATAATCATGACTTTAGCTATTATACCCAATTACACACACACACACAATTTACAAATGCTTATTTTTAATTTTTTTTTTAAAAATAGCATCACTACCCACCAGCTGGCTGTACTGTGCAGGTTTTTTCATTCTCAACTCTTTGTAGAAAGTTGAGTGATATGGCCTGCTGTCATTAACATGAATGAGTGAGATGATGGTGATGTGTTAGAAACATATTAAATATGAAGACATCTTCAACAAAATCCTGAAGGTGATCCTTATACAAAGGGATTCCTACCGGTGGGTTTAGAGATAGGAACCAACCCAGAGTCAGATGGAATTACTTAGAGGTAGTTAGGGAAAGAATTCAAAGTGCAAGCTGGAACACAAACCTGGATTAAACCTCACAAATGTGAAGGAACTTTCATTATGAAGTTTGTTTCTGACTTTTTTTCTTCTCTCCAAATCCCAGCCCTAAACTGTATGTCTCAGATGAATAGGGAGCAAGTGTAATTAACTGAATAGAGCAGTAAAAGGAGAATTATGGGATATGGAAAGCATTTAAATATGATTCATGGATTTGGAGAGATTGTAAGCTTGTGATAGATGCTCGGAAGAGGCCGTTCGAGAGATTGTACTGAAGGCTCAATTGGGAAATGACTAAAGCATGCACCAGAATCTTGGCAGTTCACATAATTAAAAGACTAAATATTTTATAAAGATAATGCAAGTAAGATTTTACCAGCACCAGACTCTGTGCCATAAGTGATTAAACGCAAACCAAAAATGCACACACGCTTTCTCTCTGGGAGGCAGGATGTCTGCTTCTTCCTTCTGGAAGCCTGGAAGGTTGAGCAATGTCCTTACCTGATTACTGAACAGTTCACTAGTGTCAGCAATTAGAAAGCAAGTGTTAATCAGGTCCTTGACTATGTGGTAGATGGAGGCAGGACAAGAGCTGGCATTCAAAAAGAGAAATAAACGCCCAAATCTTTCCAATCACTTACGTCCTGGCACCCCAGAATGTCAACAAGGACTGTATCAACAATATAAAAATAAACCATAAGGCTTCTTCAAGAAGCCAGAAAGAAGATAATATTTTTATTATCTTGGGGGAGGTCAAGATTTGTGAGACAGGAGGCAAAAAGAACTAATAAGAAAAGAGAAGATATTGATAAAATGAACTTCATGAAGATTAAAAAATCTTCTCATTGAAAGAAACTGTTGTGAAAATTAAAAAGCTAAACACAGATGGGGAGAAAATGTTTACAAAGTGTACATTTATATCCACAATATATAAAGAACACCTGTAAATCAATAATAAAAATACAAACAACCCTATTTTTTTTTTAATGGGCAAAATAATACAAAAAAATAGCCAAAAGATTTGAGCTGGAACTTCATAGAAGGCATATGAATGCCCAATAAGAATATGGAAAGGTGCTTGATACTATTATTCATCAGTGAAATACAAATTAAAACCACAATAAGATTGCACGAACACCCACCAGAATGGCTAAACTGAAAAAGTGTTGGAGAGCTGTTGTTATTGCCATCCTCATCCTCCACCTCCAGCTAGTGGCCGTGTCTCGGCTGCTGTGCCCTCTTTATGTCTCTTTATTTTGTGCCCCACCCTTAGCTTTTTGACAACTCTTCCACCTTGCAACAACTTCCTCACCCATCTCCCTGATTCCAGTTCTTCTCTTTCCGTTCTTCTTCACTCTGTTGCATAGCCGCCCAAATCCTTCCCTGCTTCACCTTACCTGGGAGTTACCCAAGCCTGCCAGGCAGAGAATCCCTGACTCTCCAAAATCTCCACCCTTCTGGCCTCACTTTAGGAACCCACTCTGTCCCAGCCTTGACAAATTACAGACTCCCAAACACAGGGATTCTGCATCTGTTAGTTAATTTGTTTGTTTTACTGGAGCTCCTCCCAGCCCATCCCTACTGCCCTCAGGATAAACACCAAACTCTTTGCTAAAATCTTCAAGATTGTGCCTGGCTCCACCTCTTCATGTGTCCACTCATTCATTCCTCCTCTGTAGCCACAGGAGGGGCCATGCTCCCTCCTGCCATGGGGACTTTGCACATGCTATTCCCTTCACTTACAACACTCTATTCCTTTCTTCATCTAATGAACTCCTACTCAGGCTTCTGATCTCTGCCCAGTTATCAATCAGGGAAGCTGTCCTTGCTCTTCTGACCCCTGCCCTCGTCTGGACTGATCAGAGCCTATTATCCTCATAGCACCATGAACTTTGCCTTTGCAGTGTTTATCACAGCAGTAATGTTACATTTGCTTATTTTGTAAACCTCTCTACTATAGGCAGGGGCAGCATCTGTTTCCCACCATTCTACCCAGAGCTTCCAGCAGGGCCCAGTTCCCAGTGGGAGCTACATAAGCATTTGTGAAGGAGCAGGAGGGATTGGTTATGTGTTCTGACTCTGGAGCCAGAGTGCCTTGCTCCAGATCCCAGCTCTGCCACTTACTAGCTGTGTGACCTTCAGCAAGTTACTTGACCTCTCAGTGCTGGCTAGGACTCGAGTGTGGGAATACGACAAGGGTGCAGAATATGAGGAGGCACTCACTCTAGGGCTGTACCCTTATCCTGGCCTTGTCTCTGTGCCTCAGTTTCCTCATCTAGGACAATAGCTGTGCATGCCTCACGGACTTGTAAAGATGAAAGGATGTCATGGATGTTGTATTTGTCCATTTCACATTGCTCATAAAGACATACTCAAGACTGGGCAATTTACAAAAGAAAGAGGTTGAATGGACTCACAGTTCCACATGGCTGGGGAGGCCTCACAATCATGGCGGAAGGTGAAAGGCACGTCTCACATGGCAGCAGACAAGAGAAGAGAACTTTATGGAGGGAAACTCCCATTTATAGAACCATCAGATCTCATAAGACTTATTCACCATCAAGAGAATAGCATGGGAAAGACCCGCCCCCCCCCCCCCCCCCATGATTCAATTACCTCCCACAAGATTCCTCCTCTAGCACATGGACCAGCTCCTGGCAGAGGGAAATGCTGTGTGAGCCTGTCCCATCCTCATTTGTCAAGTGTCCCAAGGACCAGTGCATACCTTTTCTGCCACCACTTCCTTCCTCCCAACTCGGGCCTATCTCTCTCTCTCTCAGGACCCCACTGTCACTGTCCTCTTCTGAACAATAGCACTATTATTAGTACCTTAGTGAATTGTTCTCATAGTTTACACATCTGTCATCCTCTAGACGAGACAAGAGCTCTTTGAGGACATCCGAATCTAAATAGCTCCTCCAGGGTAGAGGGTGTCTTCCCAGACAACTGGTTGAAGGAATATCTACTTGTTTCTCTTATTGAAGGCCAGGTCCAAAAGCCCCTCTATGAAGCTGCCGGAGTGCGTGTAATGCTGTCTCCTTGTTTAAACTTCAGGATGTGAAGCCGGTGTCAGGGAGAGGTGGGAGAGGAGGTGCAGATCCAAGCAGCACTCAGACCTGCATTCAGGAAACCCCGGTTCACTGGCAAAAGAGAAGGACAAAAATGCCTGGGAAATTCACATCTTTAGAAGAGGCATTTCTTCTTCAATTGTACCCCTGGGAAGTTTATACATGTAAGTGGTGAATAAGTCCATCTAGATAACTAACTTTTATTTTTGGGGTAGATTTGACGATCTAGAAAATGTTGTACATGATCATCCCCCTGCTGTCTCATTGGTAAACAACCTCTTTTCCTTTGTCTTTTTCTGTTTGTCACTCCTGGTCTGTGTCCTGTTCCCTGCGATCCATGCCTGTACATGGGGAGCACTGAAGGGTCCCCGTCTCCCTTTCCTTGGCCACTCCTGGGGAGGAACCAGAATCATGGGTTCTGTCCCTTCCTCACCTAGTCACTCTCACACTCAAGCTCCAGACTTCTCACAGACCCATGTGGTTGGTCATGAGGGGCCCACAGTCAGGGAAAACAGATTTTCCAAGCCTGGGGATACATGCCCAGAATCCTGTCCCACGAACGGCCCATCGTCTTTAGAACCAGAGAACAGTGTGTGTCTTTGTTAGGGGGAGAATAAATCCATCAGAAGACCCAGTGCTGGGGACTGATGGCAGGGTGACTCATGCCCAAATGCTGTTGATTTCAAGCCTTGTGGGAAACTGTGAAACTGAAACATGCTCTCACACAGTTGGACTCTGGTTTTTCTCCTACTGCCACTCCTCCACCTCTTTTCTCTACAATAGGAGGAACTGAGGATAAGGGACACCCCAGTCTTCTCCCTGCGTATATGAAAGAAATGGCTGCAAAAGGGCTATAATTCTACAAGCAAACCTGGGCCTGATGTAGTGTGTGTTCCCACCCTACTCTCTGTTCAGCTGTAAACACTGATCACTCCCGACCTCTTAATCTGTGTCATTCCATCTGGCATCGGCAAGGGGAGAAAGTAAAGCAATCTAGAACATTATCAGTCACCTGGAGTCTACTTCAGAACAGTCTAGAATGACATCAAATGGTACGTTGAATACTGTAGAGTGTATTGCTTCTAGTTAAGTCACAAAGGCTTCTGTTGCAATTATGATTTTATTCAAATCAATACTTAGGACTCCTGGAAATAGAGACGGAGAGGCAGTAAGCCAACACCTAGCATGCCATGCGGAGCACCTTTCCAATAAATATGCAAGAGTGTCTCCGCCGTGGAATCTATTGCTCCCGTGAAGTCAGCATAAATATGTGAGGGGCTTAACAACGCCCGCTGCATGTATATTGGCAATTTGTCAGCGTGCTAGCAATAGGAAGCAAATTTGAAAGTGCCTGGTGTTTGGCTGGCATCGTTTTTCAGAATACACATTCAGGAAATTGCTAAATCTGGTTAATTCTTTGGAACTAAAATTGCACACGTTTCCCTGAATGAACCACAAGAGGTTTTGGAAACTTCCTCTCCACCTTTCTCCAGTTCTACCACCAATCTTGGGGTTCCCCACACTCTCAGCTTTCTCTCCAAGGTCTAGCGTAGTTTGGTGGTTAGTTTTTGTTTCTTTCATTTAATCACCCATCTGACAATCCTCTCAATTTTCCTTCAGGGTTAACTAACTCTCATATCAAAGTCAAAGTAGTTTGGGTGATGTTGGCTCCATTCCCACCTGCATTTTGATTGGGCCAATCAGATAATCATATCCTTCTGGCCACAATGATTGGTTCAGAGATAAACACGTGACTCAATTTGGGCCAATGAGAGTCAAGCATAGGGATTTTGTTTAGGCTCATGAGGAAGAGAAGCACTCTATTTCTGTGGCACATGGAGCTAGGCAGAGTGAGTCTAGAGCTACCAGGGGTGACTACAGAGAAAGTCTGTCTGAGAATAAAGCCAACATAGTGAAGCAGAATCCAGAGATGGTGAGAAACCAAGTCCTGATGATGATGTTAAAGCCCTTGGATCAAGCCATGCCTGAAGGCAGATACCTTAATTTTTTTGTTTATAAGAATACATTTTAAGATAACTATTTTTGCTAAGAAGTTAGAGTTGTGTTTTCTGTCACTCACAATCAATAAACTCCTGACTGCTATGCCCTAAATCCCAAGAACCTATACACACTCTGTATTTTCTCCAGTGTCCATGTTAGAGAGATTAGTGAATCTAAAGGCTCTTCAAGTAACAATAAGTCATTATTTTAAAAGGAGAATGGGATTCTGGTGCAGGCAGGGAGTACTGGACCTGTGATCAGAGTCCTAGAGTTGGTGTCACTCAGCTGTGGCTTCCCTAGCACCTTACCCATTGCTCTGATCCATGTAGTAGCGAAGTGCCATGCTTCCTCCCTAGATCCTGGACTCAGTCATCTGTGAGTTCCACTACTTAGGGCACTGCCTGGCACCGAGGAGATGCTTGATGTGTGGCTTTGAGGAAAGCTCTTAGCTTTCCTGGGCCTCTGTCCACTCATCGGTAAAATGAGCCTCTCCGCGGAGATGTTTACTAAGCTTCTTCTCACTGCAAGGGCTCCCGCAGTATTCTGCAGACAGAATAACACATGGGCAGCCCTGTGGCAACTCAGGAAGAAACCAATGTGGCGCAACTAATAAAACTACCTTCTGTTAATGCAGCTTAGTTTGAGCTGAAACTGAAATCCAGAATTTTAATTCTACTCCAGCACCATATCCACTTACCTATGTGAGAAAGGAAGCCTTGCTTTTACCAACACTTTATTGAATTCCTTTTAGTAAGGACACTGCTCCTTGGCTTCCTGTCCCTGATCTATTGTATGTGTCCATGAGTTTGTGTTATTTCTGCAAGGATGGGCGCTGGGGTGAGGGGAAGGCTCACTCTGAAATGCTATATGTTGTTGAAATGTCTTAGTTCTCTCAGCCACAGAGCAGCACAGAAACTCCTGTGCCGCCTATGCACATGTCTGGAGCGAAATGAGTGTTTGAGTCTGATGTTAGGGTTATGATCATAATCACAGCAAATAACCACTTTGTATCTTGTGTTTCAGCTCTGAGCTATCAGGTTTCCTGTTACCCTCTAATGGCACCTTGCCAGCACGCCAGGTTCAAAATGGCACCATGCAATGCTGTAAGGTTGCATCTCCGCTTTTGTAACAGATGTGGCACTTGTCAAATAACATGCACGGCCCTTCAGTGTCTCCCAGTGACTTCAGCCTGAGAGGACAGGTTAAGAGATGATCACTCTTGGAAGGGAGATATTTTGTCTGCTAAATGGTTTTCGCTGAAACAATCAAAGCTGGCAGGGATGAAGCAAGAAAAGTGCTGGAGTTTATATTCAATCTAGCTTGGGTTATAACTACATGTAGGCGAAAATGCAGTTCTAAAGATGACTATGAGGGCATCGATTTTAATGCATAAAAGAACAGCGTGCTGTGCAGCTGGCAGAGTCGGGCCACATTGAGCTTAGGACCAAAGGACATCAGTTCTTTCCATGTGTCTGTATTCAGTACTTACCCTTGAATCTTTGTATCCCAAGTGTGGTGGATGTCATCTTCCCAATTAAGAGGTGAGTTCCATGAAGGCTGAGAATTTCAGCCTTTTTGTTAATTGTCATTTCTCCGGTGTCTAGCGCAGTGGCTGGTACAGAGTAGATGCCTATAGATTTTTGTCACCCAATGGACAGGCACAAGATGCCATTGGGTGCTTACAACATTGGAAAGGGAAAAGATGTAATGCACAAGAACTGATTATGAACACCTCGATAAAAAGTATAATCTCCCTGCAATTACAGCCTTGGTTTTAAGTGTCGTTTCCAAAACTTTAAACTGCCATCATTCATACAGGACAAGCTCATGCTCTTAAGCAACACAACAATGAAATGATTATCCTGACCCTTCTGATCACACTCCACAATCTGGTGGCCCACAGCTGGGTTTTTGCAGCTCACACGTGTTAATTTGGACATTTAAAATATAATTAAATTAGTTACCAACATTTAAAAACTGGGAGATTTTATAAAATATGAATTTCTGGCTTTCCCTCAATAATTGAAAGGCATCCATTTTCCTGTAGGGCAACAGTTGACTGGAGCTGAGAAGCTGATGTCCCCATGAGACGAGGCTTGTGTGCCCCAATTTGCTCCAGTCCTTAATTGACTCATTTTACTTACTCTTACGACCCACCCGCCCCTGAAGACTTTCAAGCTTTCTGCTGGGAGATCTAGGGTGGCATGTAAGGAGAAGAGGTCTGTTAAGTTCTGTCCATGTGAGTTTTGGGTCTACAACAGTGTAGAAAAATGTATCCTTAAGGACTTTGATCATTTTTTTTTTAGGATAAAGAAAACCAGCATGATTTCAGGTATGTGTGACATTAAATGTTCACATCAGTAAGAGCAAGCTTGAAAACTTTCATAAGGATCTATGACACAAAAATCAGAGGGCAAACATTCCTCAGAGCATCTTGAGGTCACAGCCAATATTAACTTCCAGAAAGTTTTTGTAATGGCAAAGAAGTTGATTTGTTTCAGAAACAGATGCCTTCTAAAATTTTGATTTGAGTGTATTTTTTAAAATATGTTTAATGCCATTTTTATTATTTTGGGATGAGAATTTGACCTTGCCAGCTGTGGTTGTACCTGTCATGTTTTTTCCCCCACTCTCAACACTGTAACCACTCTCAGTGACAGATGATCCACCATGTGGGACTCAGTGTCAGGTTGCAGAGTTCAAATGTGTTGCAGAATTCACCAGAACTTTGAGACTGGAGTGGGTCAGAGTTTTAGGAAGAGGCTTCAAGGAGCAAGAAAGCTAGATTCTGAATTGCCAGAATTGCATGAGCGGGGAGGACAATAGGGACAAGAGAGAGGAGTTGGCATTGGCACTGAACCTGACAGGCATTTGGAAAACCTGCTTTCTAAGCGTTAGAGGCTGAAACCCTGGAATCAGACTGTCTGCATTCAAATCCCACGTTGCCTCTTACTGTGTTACCTTGGACAGGTTACTTACCTTTGCTGAGCATCAATTTCCTTATGTGAAAGACTGTTCCTACCCTGTAGGTTATTGTGAAAATTTGATGAATCTAAATGCATGCACTACACAAAAAAGAGTTCATGGAACACCATAGTGCTCTATAAGTGCTTGCTGCCATCACAGGGCAGGACTGTGGGTAGACGTGGAGGGCAGATTTGTCCTGGGAGCAGCTGGAGAATGAAGCTTCATACAGTGATCTAGAACTCTGGGATCCGGTCCTCCCTCTGAGCTGCAGGTGAAACCTTGATACAGTTTTGTTGCCACAGAGGGTCTGTCACTTTCTGGAAGAAAAGGACCTAATCTTAGGGTCTTTTGTACCTACTACAAGGTAAATAAAATACTTGGCACATACACCTTACCAAATATTTGCTAGTTGGTTTGATTTAAAGACTCCATTCCTACCTCAGATTGGTTAGGTCGAGTTTCTCAAGAGGATGCAGAAATCCCAATTCTTAGGCAAAACTTTCCAATTTTTTAAAAGTAAACTTTGCGTGGGTTAAATAAAACACACCTACATGCTGCATTCAGGCAGTGAGCTGCTAGTTTGGAACATCTAGGCTAGATTTTTGTAGCAGACTATGTTGGTGCCCCTCAGGCCCTGTCACTTCAGGGCCTTCAGGAAGTCTAAGCTCCTGCATCCCTTTGCCTGGGGTCTTTCTCAGGCTGCAGCACTGACTGGGCTCACATGCAGGGAAATGATGCTCTTTGGAAGCAGCCCACATTCATGAATGATGAAAGTTGGTGGACAAATACCCCAGCTCCCTCCCCTCTTGGACAGGACAGTTCCAAGAAGTGTGTGCATTCTATACTTGCTCCCAGTGTTCCCCAGCAGTGTTGAGCCCCAGTTTGATTTGCTTGATAACACTCTCTTCATTGGCTCCTTTCCTTTCCCTGTTTTACTCCTCCATTTACCATCCTGTTTTCTGGGGCCACTTCCCTACAATCTGCACGTGAATCCTCATCTTGGTGCCTACTTCTAGGGGAACCCAAAACAAAATAATTCTCTTGAACACCTGTCACTTGGAAAAACAGGGTCTTCCAGAGTTATCTAGCAGGTGGCATTGGCCAGGTGTTGCAAAATGGAATACATTTAGGCCCCAAGGATTTCTTTGGCGCCAAAATAAAGTTTCATGATTGGTCTAAGGTTTTAGACAATCCCTTGTAATTTTGGAGTGGAGGTTGGGGCGGGGGATCTTTTTGATTCTGGTGCATTCATTTGCATTTAAATTTGAAGTTAAGGCTTTTAGAAACTTTTAATTTCTATTTAATTATAAGAATTTCACTGCAGGGTATCTATCTGATTTAAAAGAATAATTAAAATTAAGTATAGCTGCGGTGATTTGCCACAGTGTATGGCTGTCCTTCAGGACGTTAAGCAATAGCAAATTATTTGTGGCTGGAGGTGCTCTATATGTAAATTCCCACAAGAACAGAATTTGGTGATAGAGAAATTTAGATTATGGAAATCACATTGCAAGTTTAAACATCAGTGCCTAATAAATGCTTTCGTCGTTACCATTACTTCTCTTAATATCCTCAATTAAATGATTTAAAATAGAACAATAGATAAGCAAGATCAATTAATTTTATAAGATGATCAAAGGAATGTGGTTCGGCATTGTAAAAGCTGTAAACGTGATAATAGTTTTATCAGACAGGAAAAATAACTTGAAGTGGCTCAAACCTTATTCGTCTATGCTCAGAGGGGCTTTATTTGTGATTAATCAAATTGTCTTTTGTAACAGGGAGAGTTTTAGGATGTAGCCCATTAATTTTAGAAAAAATAATTCAGACATTAAAATAGATGCTATTCTCAGATGGTTATATGTCAACCGTAATAAGTGATAACAACCATCAAAATATCTTGATCCTGTAACCTGTTGGAAGGAGGCTTCAGGAGGGGCCGGGGAGCTGCCAGTGGCAATAACATTGATCCTCCTGAGCACTTAGGGAGGGGGCCCTAACTCAGCTTCTGTGTCTGCGGTCTAGGCTGCAGGCCAAATGGAAGGTACAGAAACAGCCAGAGCTTCTCTGCGCAGATGAAGGATGCGCCGGTGGGAATTTGAGAGTGGCAGAGTGAAGAGAAGGATCATTTTTGAAAGGCTACATTTATCTGCAGGGTGTATTGAGGTTAAGAATGATTCAATTATTTATACCCCTCTGCCTTTCAAAAAAGGAATGAAGGTAACTTACCCCCACCTCTGCCCCACCCCTGCCCAAAAGGACGGAAACAGTAAAAGAACATAAAAAAAAACCCCAAAGTTGAGACATACAAGGGTGATGGGTAATGATTATGGTGGTTTGAGCTAATCCAAGGGAAAATGTTTGCAATTCAAAACAAATTTTGGCTCTGAGCTTCCTGGCAATCCAAGCAAAAAGGGAAGCATGGTGAGTTATTGCCTCTTATTATCTTATTTAAAATAAAAAAGAGAAGATCTTTAATTCCTAGGAGAATTATTTTTTGCAAGAGTCAGAAAGTGAATACAATCCTAGGGGTTAAAAAAAAAAAATCAAGGTTGCAGAGTATGAAACACAAAAAGAGTTACTCTGTATGTTACCCTGGTTCATTTGGACCAGAAGTTTTAGGTCTGATAGGAGCAAATTATCAAGTGCGAGAAAACATCTGTCTTAGGATGTCAGTCTCAAACGCCAGAAATATCACCACAAATCTAGTTTCTTCATAGGCAATGTTATGTTGGTGTTGTGGCTAATGATTGATAAGTACCTACTTAGCAAGAATGGGGCTGAATGATCAAACATTGGCTTCATGACTTTCAGGGGCAGTCTGTGATTTTGAGAAGAGAGAATAAGATAGGCTGGGAAGTAGGGGGCGTCACTGCAACCAACAAGTGGCTTTCTGGCAGGGAGCTCTCCACAGAAGCCCATGGCTGGCTTTCCCCAGCACTGAAAGACTGAAGCTCAATTTGCTAAGTGGCTCATGAGCTGTGGCCTGCCCTGCATTAGCACAGCTCTTTGGAGCTTATTGAAAGTACTTTGGCAAGCTCTCTGCTTATCCAAGCCACCATGTTCTCTTCCTTTGCTGAAATTCCTGAGACTAATCTCTTGTGGCTTTCAGGTCTAATAGCAGAAAGGTAGGGCCGTGGGCCAACTCCCATGGGAAAATCAGCAGGGGAGAAAGCTCTTGGGCTCAGCTGTTATTTAAGATCCTTGAAAGGTAGCTGTGACAAGGCATTTTCCTGACCAGTGTTGACCCCTTCTCCAAATCTCAAATATGATTCCTGCAAGAGCTTACCATTCTCTCCACCTTACATTACATTATTTCTGGATGTGATACAGAGAGGTTGGGTTTTGGAAACAAACTTGGATCCACATCCCCTTTTGCCACTTATTGATGATGAGATCCTGGACAAATAACCTAATTCTGTTGAATCTCTATTTTCTCATCTGAGAAACAAGTCTCTCTGAGCTAATATTCATAAATCTTCAAGATCCTCGATGTCCGTGTATAGAAACTGTTCTCACGTTATAGTTTCATTTATAAATGGGTGATAGGCCCCATTCTAGGTGTTGAGAGTATAGAGGGAATAAAATACAATTCCTTGAAGAATTCCAAGTCTACTGTGGCATGTGCCATGATGGAAGCATGTGCTGACTGTGCCCTAGAAGGAGGGGGTCCAGCTGGACCATCTGCACAGTGGCAGGTGCTATTGATCCAATGATGGGGACTGGAATCAAAAGAGGCAGGCTCCGGCTCCCTTTTCCTAGCTTCCCAGGTCAAAGGTATTCATCTATATTTTTAGTTGCTTCATCTATAAAAGGAAGGAGGCCTGATCTAAAGGTCCTTTGGGTTCCTGCAGATGATTAGCCACGTGGAAGCTGCAAGATAGATTTGAGAAAATTACAGCACTCAGGAAAACTTGAATGTTAGGAAGGTTACCTAGTCTCCATCCACCCTGGATCTCTTCTACAAGATCCAAAGTATTTCCATGAGCTGATCCCTGTTACCCAAAACAATGTGAAGAAGAGAGACAGAGGACATAATGTATTCCTGTAAAACAGTTACTAACCTTGCACTGATGATCCATCAATATGGAGGAGACCATCCAAACCAGCCATTGTGATTTAGTTCAAGGAAGGTGAGCAGGGGAGGCATCTTGGGCTGCTTTGATGGCCGAGTGAGCTGAGTCACAGTCACTCTGTCAGCCCAGTGGGTGTGTGCTTGAGCTGAAGCACTAAACTTCATCAGCAGTGTAATTCCATTTACGCTATTACATAATTAAATTGAGACTTGAATTGTGCTTTTTAAAAGATTATGTGACCATATGTAGCTTGAACAAGCGCCAACTTTGAGAAAAGTGGTCTTTCTACAATTCCTTTCTACTGGGTTAGGACTCTGTTATTTCTTGTTTCATTCCCCCCTCTACTCCCAAATTTGACTCAAACCCAGTCAGTAGTTAATAAACTGATATAATTGCAGCTTAAATATTTTTTATTTTAAAATATGCTTTCAGTAGGCTTTCAAACAGAAATAAAACCTTGCAGAATCCAGATCATGTATCAAGCATGGCATAGCTGCACACCCACACTCTGAGAGAACAATGTACACTAACATTTCAAATGAAATTTTTTTCAAGTCAGGTTTTAAACAGAAAGTTTTAGCATCAGTACTGAGTAATTTAATTAGCAAATGGTACACTTAATTCTCAAAATAAGTCAGGTTAAAGAAAATGAGATCTTATGTCTAGCATAAAGCTACTCCTTTTTGAGAAATTATTTAACATTTGAAAGAATGCATCTCTTGTACTCAGTAATATTAGGGAACTCAATTCCGATATGGAAATCAAAACAGGAGAGAATTTTTATGGCAATGAATTTAATAAACAAAAAGATACTAATGGCTTTAAGTGAAATCCAGACATTATTTTGAAAAGTTAATAAGAAAAATAAGCGTACTTGTAAACCTAAGAAGAATGTGACTAGTTTTTTTTTTTTTTTAATCAAAGTAAACTGTTCGACATAAAATCCAGGCTAGTCTATGCATATGCAACAACCCTTATTAAAATGCGTTAGAAAACCCAAACGCCATTAGATAATGAAACTGATCAGAGATATTTTCTAGTGCTTCAATTAATACCCTGGTGGTTAAACTGTAATGACTAAAGTCGATTGGAGTCAAATCCAGATGTGAATTGTACTTACAGACCTCAGGGTCACTGCTTAGTGGATTGGTTTTGAAATACTACCGCACTAAATTATAATAATTGTTTTGTTTGAAAGTTCTTTTCTTTTTCATTGATAACCAAAATAAGTGTTCCCCTAAGCTCAAACATGAGCATAGAGCACAGCAGGGCATTAGCACCTTCCAGTCTTACTGTGTGCCTAGCACATAGTAGGTGCTCAGTCAATATGTGCTGGGTGAACACATAAAGAGTATGTTCAGAGAATTTATCTGATCTCACCCAAAACATTATGCTCTTTCTTTGGAGATCTTAAAGTCAGCTGGCTTGCCTTGACTGGTGTCTGCCATAAGTCAATCTTGGTTTTAATTAAAGAATCTTGAAGTACGAGTGGGCACACAATACTTTTTATTTGTGAATTTCTAAAAAATATATATATATTCAGTTATTTAATTCTCACAACAACCCTATAATCTATTACCCCAATTTTACATAGTGACGTTAAATAACTTGAAGTTTGCAAGTCCACTATGTGGTAGAACATTTAAATGCAGTTGGCCTAGATCCTAAAGCCATTCTTTCAGCCTTGACATCAGGGGTCCACAAACGATGCTTCAAGGGCCAAATCCAACCTGGGGACTACTCAGATAAAGTTTGTGTTCAAAAAAAACCTTCCATGGAAGTCAACCAGAATCCACTGACAGAAAGAACAATGTTCATAACCCAATTCAAGGCAGTGTGGGATGGTGGAAAGAGGAAAAAGCTTTGAGGCCAGGCCAGGTGTAAATATTAACTCCACCAGTTAATGGTTGTACAGATGTGAGTAAGTTTTATCTCTGTTTCTAAGTCCCAATTTTCCATCTGTAAAAGTGGGCTATTTATACCTCCCATGCTGCATTGTTTTAGGGGATTAAATAAGATAATTTATGTTAAAGGCTTAATGGAGTGTCTGGCACATAGTAGCTGGTCAATAAATAGACAGTAATGAATAAACAAGGATTTTTCATTGCACCTCTTTTTGTCTATATCTGTCTACATCCATATATCTGTTATCTAATGTAGGATGTGAGAATCACTGAACTGCAGTTGTTCCAGAGCGTTCATGAGAACTGAAACATTTAGAGGAGCTGTCAACTACATCATAAAACTCTTCTTTCTAAGGGTACTGCAAAAGATTGGTAGCCTGGCCTTCTAGTCCTTGCTCTGGAGAGGGGTCTACCAGGGGACTGTGTCTTCAGCTAAGGTCAGGCAAAATAGAGCTCATTCCACGCCCCTAGATGTGACCACCTCATGTGAATATTGTCCCCATGTACTTCTGATAAAGCTCACCCTGAAATAATGTGATTTCCCCCCAACAGTGTGCTGAGGGGAACCACAGAAGGCATCTGAGAGGCTTGCATTCCTCCAACTTCTGTGCTTCTTGGGAAGCGTATACCTTGGACGTTTCCAGTTGTGCTCCTGTGCCACATCCCTGGTCTCCAAGCACCAGCATCTATTAGTGGATGTAGTGCAATAGCTTCCACCAAAGCCCCTGAACAGTTCGCACACAATTCAGCAGCCAGAGGGATCCTTTAACCACATGTGTTAGATCTTGTCACTCTTGTTCAAAACCCTTCTGTAGCTCCCTATTGCTCTCTAAGCAAAAGCCAGTTCCTTACAAGGATGCATAAGACCCAACACCAACGGGGCTCCACCCCATTACTTCTCTGACCGCTTCTCTTTCTCTGCCCTTGTGCTCACTTTATTTTAGCTGCAATGGCCCTCTTGATGTCTCTTGAATGAGCTAAGCACACTCTTACTTCAGACACTGTGCACATGCTGTTACCTCTTTGCAAAACTCTGTTCCCCTAGCTATCAACATGGCCACTCTCGGCCAGCTGCCTCCCTCTGTCCTAAGCCACTGTCACCTCACGTTTACTGCTTTTCCTTTTTCCTGCTTTGTTTTTCTCCTAAGCATTTATCTCTGTGTAACACACTATGTATTTTTAGTTAATTGTCTTGTGTATGTCTGCTTCCTCTAACAAGAATCTAAGCTCCTTGAGGTCAAGGCCTTTCTGTCAGTTTTGTTTACTGCTGTATCTCTAACATTTAGAGCCCTGACTGGCACATAGCAAATGCTCAATAAATATTTATGAAGTGGATAGATAAAATTACAGTCCTAATAACTTAGTGAAATACTCCAGGTTTCATCCTTGGAAAAGTATTTCCATGTGGAAAAACATGTGGAGTACCAAATGTCACAAACACAGAAATCATGGGACAGTCTGAATTCCCAAGAAAATAGAAATGTCATGCTTGCTCTATGTGTGTGGCTTCATTCCAAAGAGACCCCTGTTCTCAGTTCAAACTCAAATGGTGTCTTTTTGTCTCCTGACATTACCTTGTCAGGTGAGGCATCCTTTGTGAGTAAGAAACTGTCATTTGTAAGGGACTCACAGAGCCTTGGAAGTCAACAACTGCTAGATGTTTCCAGTAAATAAATGTCTTTGTGCTGGCAAAGCAACGTCATGGGACACTTCTTTCCAGTAGCTGGTGAAATGGTAATTACATTTCCCAAGTTGCATTTTTACAGAAGAAAATCACAGCAGAGGCCGGGCGCAGTGGCTCACGTCTGTAATCACAGCACTTTGGGAGGCCGAGGAGGGCGGATCACGAGGTCAGGAGATCGAGACCATCCTGGCTAACATGGTGAAACCCCGTCTCTACTAAAAATACAAAAAATTAGCCTGGCATGGTGGCGGGCGCCTGTAGTTCCAGCTACTCAGGAGGCTGAGGCAGGAGAATGGCGTGAAATGAACCCGGGAGGCGGAGCTTGCAGTGAGCTGAGATCATACCACTGCACTCTAGCCTGGGTGACAGAGCCAGATTCCATCTCAAAAAAAAAAATCACAACAGAAATTGAGTATCACTAGTCACTAGAGAGATGTGAAGTTCTTTGTCAAAATGATGATGATGATGATGATGATGTTGATAGTGGTGGTGACAGAAATGATGACAGTACTTAAAAGTTTATTGAGTGCTCACTTGAATGTTTTTCAACCCTTGTTATACCATATAAACTTTAGGATCAGCTTGTCACCTTCTGAGAAAGAGTTGTTAGAATTCTTATTGGAATTGTATTGAATTTATAGATTTATTTAAGAGTGATTGCTACATTTACGATATTGAACCTTCCTTCCAAAAACATTTTGAATTTATTTAGACATTATTTTATGACCTTCTATAAAATTTTATAATTTTCATTGTAAAGGACTTAGACATGTTGGAATGTATTTAATTCTGGGTACTTAGAAATTTATGTTGCTGTTATAAATGAGGGTTCTTTAAAATTACATTTTTGATACTCATATAGACATCTCACTGCTTTTATATTGCTCTTTTTGCACTTTCTTATAGTTTATTATAAGAGTTCTTTTGGATTTTCTATGTAGACAATTATATTAATAATGCACATGAGTAATGTGATGTTATTTCTGCTTTAAAATTCTTTCACTTTCCTATTTTATTTATTTTATTACACTTTCTAGAACCACCAGAACAATGATGAATAAAAATAGAAATAGAAATCATTTGTGTCTTATTACTGACTTTGAATGTAATATCTCTGAAGTTTTACCATAATATATGGTATTTGCTATGAATTTTTGGTAGATACGGTTTATCAAGGTGAGAAAATGCGTTCTACTTGCTGTATGCAATGGCTTTTGTCATGAATAAGAATTGAGTTGAACTGGAATTTTCTTTCTGCATTTATTAATTTCTTTCTGCATTTCTTTCTGCACTTATTATTCTGAATGCATTAATGCAATTCACCACACTAACAGATTAAAGAAACAAGCATAATCATAATAAATGCAGAAATAAAATTCCACTGAAAATTCAACCTAAATTCACGAGTAAGATATTTCCGTGGTTTTACTTTTGCATAGCGTCCTTGTCTTGTTTTGATGTCAGTTGGAAAACTGTCTTTTTCTGTTCTGGAATACAGATTGTATATAATTGGGGTTATCAGTTCTTTTATGATAACACTCACCTAACAAGTCATCTGGGCCTTGTGTTTCTGCAAAATGGTTTGTGACTACTGATTATACTTATTTAATGTACTACATATGTTTTCTATTTCTTCTTGAGTCAATTTTGATTATTATATGTTTCTAGAAATTTTCCATTCTGTCTGAGTTTTTACGTTTATTCATATAAAGCTGTTCATGCCTTTCTCTTATGATTTTTAAAAGTTCTGTTGCATTCATGGCTATGTTCCCTTTCTGATAATATTGCTCATTGGACCTTCTCTCTTATTTTCTTAACGAATCTTGCTAGAGTTTTGTCTATTCATTTGTTCAAAGAGACAGCTTTTAATTTTGCTGATCAAACTATATTGTTTTCTATTTTATTAATTTCTGCTATTATATCTTTCCTCCTATCATCTTTAGACTTGCTCATTTCCTAAATTCTCAAGTTGGATAATTAGCTTGATAATTCTTCTATAATATGTGACTTCAGTGCTACAGTTATTTCACTTACTATCATTTTGCCTTTGTAGTACAAGTTTCAAAAACTAATCTTTTGCATTCAGTTCTAAATATTTCATTATTTTTACTATATTTTATTTCCTAACCCACTGCTGTGTAGAAGGTTTTGGTTGTTTTTATTGTTGTTTAATCTCCAAATACATGCAAAGATTGGCTTTTTATAACTTAGTTGTATTATGGTCATAGAATGTGGTCTCTATGTAGTTTACCAATTTTGCTCCCCAAACTTCTTGAAATCCACTTTTGGATTTTCTTACCTCAAGCTATCCCTTAGTAGCAAGGTTCTTCGAGTAGCAAACTCTACCTTTATTGAACAACTTTTATTTGATCCTCTTTTAAGTAATTAACTGTGTATATTTTGAATATTAGTTTCCTTCAAAACTTGAAGATAGTATTCTATTGTTTACTGGCCTTGATTGCTTCAGGCAAGCCTATTTTCATTTTAATTGCAGTTCTTTTTTCTAGGATTTTGCTTTCAGGATTTTTCCTGTCTTTGGTATTCTGTACTTTCATTACCAAATGTAGGAATATGGATTTCTTCAATTTATTCTCAATATTTAACCTGTTTCTTTTATTTGAGGACTCATGACTCTTCAGTTCTAGGAAATTCTCAGCCTCCATCTACACTTTACATATGATGTTCTCCCCCATTCTTCCTATGTTTATCTGTGAAAAACACTAGCGAACCATAAGAGAGAGCTGAGAAAATTACTCAGAATGGAGTGTGGAGGCATAGAAACATGGATTCCATGAAAGACAGATTCAGAGACAAGGAGGATAGAGTCAGAATCACTCTATTCTGAGCAACTTTCTCAGATCTCTCTTATGGCTCACTAGTGCTCTCCTCAATGGTATTTAATTTGTAATTTAACTTGTCTTTTAAATTTTATATGTCAATGAGTGTATTTTTCAAAAATATGAAGTCATTAATCAGATCATTATTTATAATTCAAAAATTTAGGCCAAGCACAGTGGCTCACGCCTATAATCCCAGCACTTTGGGAGGCAGAGGGAGGCGGATCATCTGAAGTCAGGAGTTCGAGACCAGCCTGGCCAACATGATGAAATCCCTTCTCTATTAAAAATATAAATATTAGCCGGGCATGGTGGCAGGTGCCTGTAATCCCAGCTACTCGGGAGGCTGAGACAAGAGAATCACTTGAACCCAGGAAGTGGAGGTTGCAGTGAACTGAGACCATGCCACTGCCCTCCAGCCTGGGCAATAGAGCGAGACTCCGTCTCAAAAAAAATAAAATAAAAAAAGAAAAGAAAAGAAAAGAAAATTTGGAAGATGCCTAAATGTTCAAAAATTATAGTGTATCTATGTGATAGACAATTATATAGTCATTAAAATTAAAATTAGCATGAAAAAACAGTAAAACATGAAATAAAAATATATAAAATTATATATGTGCTCTTCTTGTGTAAAAGTAAAAGTGAACACATAAAAATAGTTGCATTACGGTGACTTTACTGCAGATGATCTTTTTCTTCTTCCAACTTTTCTATAATGATGTGGTATTATTTTTTATTATTTAAAATAGTTCCTTAAAACACATTTATCTTCCCAAAAGAGCATCTGGGTAAAAACTTTGAATATGAGATCAGAATTAGCCTTTGCTTAAATATGTCTCTACTGTTGAGGATTTCTGAAAGCAGAAATTCATTTCTGGATACTGGCTGATATTTGAAATCATGTCAGCATTTTGAGTCCTTAGGTATTCTTTCTGCCCCAGAGTTGAGTTCAGAAAATTGAAATCTACATGCTTGCATGTGTCATGGCTAAGATGCCACTAAATTTGTTTCTTGTTTCTTTTTCAAACATAATTAATCATTGTGTTTTGCTTTGAATATCGTCAATTAGGAAGTGCAAACTGCTTTTCCATTCTAAGAACTGTATGTTATCTATTTATTTATTTATTTATTTATTTATTTAGAGATGGAGTCTTGCTCTGTCACCCAGGCTGGAGTGCAATGGCGTGATCCTGGCTCACTACAAACTTGATCTCCCAGGTTCAAGCGATTCTCTTGCCTCAGCCTCCCAAGTAGCTGGGACTACAGGTGCACATCACCATGCCAGGCTAATTTTTGTATTTTTAGTAGAGACGGGGTTTCACCATGTTGGCCAGGCTTGTCTCAAACTCCTGACCTCAAGTGATCCACCTGCCTCAGCCTCCCAAAGTGCTGGTATTATAGGCATGATCCACTGCACTTGGCTGCACCTTACAAAAAAAAAATTACAAAAAACTTGTTGCAAAGCATAGGCCACACTTAAGTTAATGAAGTCATTTTTTAAATAAAAGATAGTTTTACATTTTTAAGAAAACTTTTCATGGCTGTGAATTTGTTAGTTATAGTTATTTCTTGCACTGGCTAAAGTAAGGGTTTTCCTTACCTTATTTGGGGCTAGAACTTGACATTCACAAAAACTGTACATGGGCGGCTCTGAGAACATCTGCAGCATAAGCATGACCTTTGATTCGGTAAACTTCATTTCCTCCTTCCTCCTAGTGTTTCAATGGTGTTTTCTCTGCAGACTCAAAGGTGCCCCTTCCCAGTTATATGTCCTACACCAGCACTCACTCACCTTATTAAACAACAGGATCATAGGGGCATTAAAAATGGATAAAGAGAAAATCCCTCCGAAATTTCAGGAGTTTTGACCCGGTTACCCGGTCTGGGTTCTTCTTTTCAAGGTGTTCCTTTGGCTTTGTGTAATTCTCTGGTCAGACCATAATCCTTAAACACTGTGATCATCATAAATGCTCTTCTGTTTCCATTTACTCTGCAGAGGTCAAAAGATGCGGCTGGTTTATGAGTTTATTCTGCCATGTATCACTACAGGCAGGTCAGCGGGCCAGCCGGATGGATGGGCAGCGCTAACCTCCTCATTTATTACTCTTGTCAACTCGGAAGGGATTTTTTTTTTTTTTTTTTTTTTTTTTTTACCTTGTGAAAGGCCCATCAGCAGTGAATCAGTGAAGTGAAGACGACAGTTGATTTGTGAATTTAGATTCTATAAAGTGACTCCGCTTTGGTGGGCTGTGTAGATAAAGCAACCCTCACGATAAGGTGACGAGTGCAATTCCACAAAACCAAATTTATTGCACATTTGAGGAAATCATCCTATTTTAAAATGCCATAAATTCTAAATTGAATATTACTTATTCCCATGAATTTTGATTTATATTTTGAATATTTTTTAATGGGATGCTAAATAGCCTGGCCTGGAAGTTATGAGTTTATGCATTACTTCTCGTGGGCTATTGTGACTTTCTGCAGAATATATTGGCCATTCTTAGGATTTCATTTGTGTGGACTGTGGTGGGGGTGGGGGAGTGCATTCGTGCACCTGCTGAGGGTGCCCTGTGGGTAATGCTGTGGATGCTGGTTATAAGAAAAGGAGCTGGCTGCAACCTTCCTCCCTCCAAGCAAGCTGTCTCACAAGGAGTCTTTTGCACCCACTCAAGCAAGGGTGAAATAGCAATGGAAGGGAACATGGAATCCCCACTCCCATCAGACATCCTCAGAATCCCCTTTACTTCTCTGTAACATTTATTGCTACAGTAATTAACGATTTCAGTGGCTACTTATTTACAACCCATCTCTGCTACTGGACACAGCTGTAGCTCCACAGAGCCTGGAGGCAGGAGACCCACCCACCACCCCAATTAAAACAACAACAAACAACTCAGAATGCTTTAGGCCACCACCCTTTTCCAGTTAACTCCATTTTTTCTTTAACTGATAGTCAAAAAGAAAACCTTTTAATTTTCAACCCTGGCTGTTGAAGCACTGAAGAATGGGTACACCCAATTGCCTTTTACCAACGAGAAAAATCAGGAAAGAGTCTTCCGACCTGTGATTAAAAACTGACAGCTTTGCAGTGCACCTCACAGGCAGAGGCCTTCAGGCAGCATTTACCCCATAGTGGGCGGGAAGATGGCCTGGTTGGAAGTTCATTAAGTGCAGGGTGAATGGCTTCCCTCTTCCCCTTCCAAGTCCAGATCTCACCTAGCACCTGGCATGGTGTGCAGCAGCCTCTGAGCTGTCAGATGAAATCTTTGGAGTTTCTCCAGCACAGACTAGAGCTACCTTTTCATTATTCCTTGAGGGAAGTGGCTGGTCTTGAGTAAATAGAAGCTTCTTACTCATTTTGAAGGTTGAACAGAGCAGGTGAGTGCCTGGTAGAGCCATGGAAATCTTCAAGTCTCTTGAATACTCTTAATATTACTGTGTTTTGAGCATGGGTACTTTATAGACAGTGGAGTTCACATGGTACCTGCTAAAAAGGTTTTTAAATCTAAAAAGGTTTTTATAACCTCCAGGACCTGAGCCCTCTGAAGCCCTAAAGCCCCCAAATAAATTGTGCTGTTCTTCTCTGCATTTTTACTGTGGTTCCTCTTTCCGTGGAGTATACAGAAAAAGAGAAAGACACAAATAGGATTTTTTTTTTTAAGGTAGGGGGATGATTCCCTTCTTTCTGACCACCATACCTACCAAGGATGTCTAGCTAAATCTGGATAAGTTAAGTGTACAAATAATGAACTCCACATGTGACTTCATTGACTGAGACCTCAGCTGCGGCCATCTGCTGAAATATTTCCAAGTGGTTTCTCCAGGGAGCCTGAGCTTCCTCACAACATGGTGGCTGGGTTCCAAAAGTTAGTGTCCAGAGAGAGGTGGGGATGAGGATAATGGAGAGGAAGAAAGAGAAACAGAAACAGATAGCACTGAATGCTAGGCAGAAGCTGTATTCTTTTTATGACTCAACCTCGGAAGTCAGAGAATCACTTTTGTCAAATTCCATTCATTAAAAGTAAGTCATGGCCCAGTGCCGTGGCTTATGCTGTAATCCCAACACTTTGGGAGACTGAGGTGGGAGGATTGCTTGAGCCCAAGAGTTAGACATCAGCCTGGGCAACATAGTGAGACCCTGTCTCTGCAAAAATAAAAATAAAAATTTAGCCAGGCATGCTGGTGCACACCTATAGTCCCAGATACTTGACAAGCTGTGGTGGGAGAATTGCTTAAGCCTGGGAGTTGAGGCTGCAGTGAGCCATAATCGTGCCACTACATTCCAACCTAGGCAACAGAGCAAGACGCTGTCTCAAAAAAAGAAAAGTAATATAAGTCACTAAGTCTGACCTACATTCAAGGAGAGAGAAATTAGACTCCACCTTTTGGAAGGAGGAAGGCCAAATAATTTGCAAACCTTTTTAAAAACTGCCACGTAGGGTCATTTTGGGTATTTACCCTGTTGGTTGTGAGATCTGCTTCTACGTGGTGTCCAAGACCCTGCAAGACTACATCAGCATCTTTTGAAAGCATCCAAGGACAGTATGTTTTTGGCAAAGCTTCCTTCCCACAAAGACAGGTGTTCATAGCATCTCCTGTAATGCCATCTTCTTAGTTATAAGGACTTTGAGAGCAGAGTTCACAAGTAAATCTGTGGCCACCTCATGCCATTTAATTATTTTTGAAACATTACTTCTGGGGGGAGGTATAGGTAACCATGCTGCCGCCTCTGCTTGCAATATCTCTGCCCCTTTTTTGTGTGTGATTGGCAGGCTGTATTCATCCTTTGAGGCCCACACTTCAAACCTATCCTTTTTAGAGAGAGAGAGAGAGATAGGATCTCACTCTGTTGCCCAGGCTGAAGTGCCGTAGTACGATCATGGCTCACTGCAGCCTCAACCTCCTGGGCTCAAACAATCCTCCCACCTCGGCTTCCCTAGTAGCTGGGACTACAGGTGTTCACTAGAAGAGCTAGCTCGTTTTTTAATTTGGGGTAGAGATAGGGTCTTGCTATGTTGCCCCAGCTGATCTCAAACTCCTGGGTTCAAGTGATCCCCCTACACTGGCTTCCCAGAGTGCTGGGATTACAGTTGTGGAGCCGCTGCACCTGGCTGCATGTCCTGTTGGAGATATTCCAGGGTGCCCCCAAGTGGAATTGGTTTGTCCACAGTCCATTATTTGTATGTCCATCACAGTACCAAAGAGTCTATCATCTTGTCTTCTAGACAATGAGTTTCCCTAAGGGAGGAATCTTGTCCTATCCTCACCCTCAAATATAGCACCTAGAATGTGCCAGTTCTTTATATTCCATACATATTAATTCAGAGGAGCTTGGAAAAATGGACAATTTTTTTAGGCTAGCATCTTCCAACGTGGGATGTGTGCAAGCTGAAATTCATGAGATCCTGCAAAAGAAGGGTTTTGTGTTAAATAAGTTGAAAAAAATCTGCTTGTTTTCATTTCAGTCTCGGAGGCTCATATCAACACTTGAATGGAGTCAGTGTGGTGTAGAGCTTTAAAAATGTGAGCTCTGGGGTTATCATTGATTTGAATTCTGGCCACACCCTTGTTCAAGTCACTAAGCACATGTGCCTCATTTTTCTTAACTGTAAGATAGCAATCACATTCTGAATCCTTCCCTCATAGAGATGTTAATGTTGAGAGAAAAAACTAAAATAACTCATGAAGGGCACTTAGATGTGTTAGGAATTCAGTAACTACTGGGTAATAAAACTGTCATTAAAGGCTCTGAGAAGTCCTGCAACAATAATCACAGTATTTTTCCAACTTATTTGATGGTGAAATTATTTTTTTTCATATCACACTTAATAATTTACATCCACATTTTGGGAAATGTGGCTGCAGAAGACTTGATAATATTGGAACACATCCTCTGCAAATTAGAAAAACCTAGAGAAATCTAAAGCTAGCATAATTCTTGAGGGGTTGTTGAAGGGATGAAAGTAGAATTGATGGTCAATGAATGAGTAGCTGGCGATTTTTCTCATTGATATCTCTTCAACTGATGGCTGCTGTCCTTTCTGAGAATTCTTAACCTTGATGAAAGTGCTTCAGATGTATTTGACTGCACTTTTTTAGTAGCCAGCAACATGAAAGAGGAAATACAAGCACATTGGGTGATCTTGCTGAGTTTAGCAGACACCTTCTACCATTCTTAAATGTGCATTCAGGAAGAGGTGCAATGCTCCTTACAGAAAGAGCCCTCTGACTTCTGTGCAGAGATGTGGCTTCCGCTTCCAGAAACTTTGTTATTTGCTTATAGCTTGCCAGGCTGCTTCTGAGTTTCCTTAGCTCCTTGTAGAGACTTGAGGGTGTCAGGGGATTCCTGAATCCCTGAGTTGGTCTGGGCCCAAGGCAGCTGCTGAAATAACTGTGGCTGTCTGAGAACTGAGTCGAGTAACATGGTTTTAACTGCCCCACAGTCATTTCTCCTTTTAGGTAATCCATCACCTTGATCTTTCTTCGGGAAACCTCTCCTTCCCCACTCCCAGGCCATGTAGCTTAGGTGGACCAACTCTACCCAGAGGAGGGCATATGATCCAGATCTGGCCACAACACATCCAACATCCTGCTTCAGAAATGAACCTGTGGCCTAAGCCAGGTCAAGGGGGATGCCTAGCTGGAACTATCGGAGGCCCCAGGTAATGAGACCCAGGAGAAGTGTAAGGCCTTGGCAAGAGCTGCCTTTTACCAGGGAAACCCAGATGTCAAAATGTATTGAAACTCCATTTGATATAAAGTGGAGCAAGAGAAAATTTACAATTACACACATTACAATTCCTTTCAGGAATGATAATTAATACTATAATGACTATCTTTTATTGAGTATTTACTATGTCCCAAGCTGGCATGTTTCCTCAATTCTAATGTACACCTCTTCCCCTTTGAACATTTCTGAAATCAGAGATACTAGTGCCTTTCAATTGAGGGCTTCTTACAACTGTCTCTAGCTAAGCAGTGGTCATGGCCTTAACCAATACATCTCACTTCATTTTTGATGAATGCCAAGGGTGATATGTGATTAAAATCTATGTCTAAAGAAATCTTTAAAAAGATGTTTTCAACAAATATTCTGAACAACAGGCCAAGGGTGATAGACAACTAAAATCTATGCTTATATACATCTTCTTAAAAAACTTTCAACAAAGCATACGATAAGAAAACTTTGGGATATGGTTTAATTGTCAGTGTTTTTTCCTTTTGGAGGGACAAAATAATATAGCATCCTGCAATGGATGGCATCTCAGCTTCTGCAAAATACGGGATTACCTTATTCATTCTTGGAGTCAGTACTATTTCACATAAGGGCAACCATGGCTTGGGGAAGTTAGCTAATTGCTCAAATCCACCATCAAGCTCCAGGTGCTAAACCAGATGAAGCAAATGAAACGGAGACAAATAAGACCAGTCCAAGACCCAAGTCACAAACGGACTTTGCTATTTGGCAAAGATTTCTAATTTGCAATAATAGGCACAGCTCATCTTATTCTTTTATTGAAACAAAACATACAATAAAAACTCCAACGTTTCTATCTGTTCCCAAATCCAAGCCTCCCCTAGCGTTGCTGCCTTAGATAATGCTGTCACAGTGCAGTAGCATTATGAAAAAGTTACTTGTAATCTACAGGATTAGATGAAAGCCGAGTTCCCAAGTCTGCTGTTTCTCTACCAGAAAATTGATACCAGGGACTTTCAGAGCTGAAAGAGACCACTGAGCTTGTTTAAAATAACCAAGGACCCAGTTGCAATGATGTGGCAACAATTAGGATATTATTTCCTTTGGGGAAAAGTCACTCAGCTTATTTCAGCCAAATGTCCAAGTTGTTCCGGACAATTTTTCTGCACAACGCAACCCCCGCTGGGTCCCCCACCAATTTCTGCAAATTAGAACCATCCAATTTGGCTTCAGAGTCTGCTTTGGGGGCACGAATTGGATTCTGGGATAAATTTTACCGTGGAAAGAAGGGTCCTGGTGCGCCTGGACTTTACTGATGGAGTGTAGGCAAATGGCACAGGGATGCTTTTCTTCACGGCCTGCTTTGAAAACTGGCTTTCATGTGAATATCAGATGTTTTATGTCTTTGACTCAAGTGACCTCATCTACCAGAATGAAGTCATCTATCCCGCCAGGGAAGACAAACCTTCTTTCCAGAGAATCAATCAGCCCATCCAGGGTCCTCCTTACCTCCTTATCTCCAACCAGTGAGCAGTTAAAAACCTGGCAGGCCCCAGAGAGCCCCCGTACTTCACGTTCCCTTAAATCAAAAGGGAACCCAAAGACTCTCGGGGAAGCACCAACTTGCTGCTGGGTGACCACAGCTTGACATCAGTTCAGACTTGGGGGATTGTTTCCAAGCAACATATTTTTTGAGCACGAAAACCATGGCATTCCAGTGAACTTTAGGGGTTTCTCCTTCATGTTGTTAAACTATTAACTCCTGCCAGATAGAAATGCTAGGCACCTAATTGTTCTCCCAGCCTTTTCATCCCGAGCTATTGCACAACCCATAAACAGGCCAATTAGGAAACCAATTAAAATGAGAAAGAGGCTTCCTGAATTATCCAGCAGTTGGAGCAGCACTGCCTTTTCGTTGTCAGCCAGCGAAAGGTTTTTACTGCATCTGCTGAAGAGGTGAGCAAATTAAGGGAAGCAGCACTGCCATGGGGCCCGTGCCATGCAGAACAGCAGACAGAGCACTTGGCCAACTCTGACACGCCTTGCGAGCCCCCAAGGTGGGTGTTCTAGAAGGAAGAAGTTTTGGCTTGCTTACTGGAACCAAGACAAAAATCCCAAATAAAATTCCAAATAAAAATGTAAATCGAGTTTATTCCTCGATTGTCGCAGAGACTCTGGTGAACATGTTGTTTTCAGAAAGTGATTCTTTTCCTAGCAATGGGCTGCTTGCCTTGCATTCCTCAAGGCCTGTCCTGAGCCTTTCCTCCTGTGTCCTTCCACAAGGCTCTGAGTGGCTGTAGAACCCTCATATGACAGGAGGAGGAGGCTGACCTTGGCCAAGGTCACATATCCCTTCTTTTATCCATTTGAAAGACTCTTGCTGTTGACTGACTATGCAGCAGACATAGCTGGGCCCTGGGGAGATGTGCAAGGCAAACACAACCGAGAGATTCCTGCCTTCACTGAGCATGCACCGCAGAGACCCACTCAGTCACTTCTCCCTGAGCTCTCGCAGCACCTCAAACATGCCTCTAGTTTAAACCTCTACTTTTAAATGTAATCCCTGTGCACGGCACACCATAGGTGCTCAAACAGGGAGATGGTGGAACTGTTGAAGGAGAGGGAGTGCTGCTGACTGCTCGTCCTGAGATGGAGGTGTGCATGCATCCATACATATGTGTGTGCCTGTGTGTGTTTGGGGGAAGACACAGTAAATAAGTTGAGTGTTTCTTGTTCTCCATGGTCTCAAAGCCTCTATGCATTATTGTGGCCACTCAGAGCTCAACTGGTAGAGTTCACTTTTGACCTTGTTCCTTGCTACTTGCAAAGTTAGAAAAAGAAAAGTGCAAACGACTGACAGTGGATCTCTGAAATGCCAAGTGGTTGTACTCTAGAAAAGCCCCATTGAATTCTTTAATGGTGCCAACTACATTCTCCCTTCTCCCTGAGAGATTTTGCCATGTCTCCTTTCTTCCTTCCTGGATTTTTGACTCCTTGAAAGCAGGCACAGAGCCTCCTTCTTGCTGCAGCCCCCATGACCCTGGTGCAGAGCCTGGCTCAAGGTGGCCTCTCACTGCCTCACTGACAGGTGGACACACTTATCTTGAATGTCTCTGACTTTCTCCACCAGAATAAGTCGCTCTTTTGAACCCATAACCTTCTGGTCTGTGTTGTATTTTAAACTACAAGGGTGGTTGCAGAAGTAGGAGTCGAGTCTGTAGCTGCAGCATCATTTTATAACAAATTGGATCTAATTCCTGATCCTCCAGTGAAGAAACTTGGGCACACTGCATAATTTTCTTAGCCTCTGTTTTCTCATCTGTGAACCACAATTGATCATAGTACCTGAGCCATATGCTGTTGAAAGATTTGATGGGTTAATGTGAGCAACATGCTCAGAACAAGGACAGGTGCGTGCCAGGTGCTGCCTGAAGTAAGCTGTTCTCTTTGCTGCGCTGTGGTGCGTGTTCAAGCTGTTGGCTTTCTCCTGGTGAGATGAGACCTTGGGCATGCAAACCTGCACTTGCCCCTTTTTGGGGGTGCTGATGGCAAAACCAGTTGGAAGGGATCTTGGGAGATTTCAGGAGCCTCTTATGTGTCCATGCTGGACTCCCCTGGAGGGTTGGTCACCGTGTTTTGAGCATTTGGTCTTATATATAGCAAGCTTGTGCTTTGTGTTTCCGTATGTCCTGTCTCATCTAGCAAAATTGCCAGTATTCACCTGACTCTGGTGGCTGGAAGCCCAATGCATCACAAGACAAGCTGTATCTACTAAGAGGTAGCATGGTAGGGTGATTCAGAGTCTGAGTCAATCATGTTTGGATCTCAGCTCTGCAGCTTACAAACTGCATGACCTTGAGTGAATTACTTAAACTCTTTCTGTCTCATTTTATTTATCCAAAAAATGGGTATAATAGCTACCCGGCACAGTAGCTCACGCTTGTAATCTCAGCACTTTGGGAGACCGAGGTAAGTGGATCACTTGAGCCCAGGAGTTCAAGACCAACCTGGTCAACATGGTGCAACACCGTCTCTATTAAAAATACAAAAATTAGTTGGGCATGGTGATGCATGCCTGTGGTCATAACTACTTGGGAGACTGAGGTGAGAGGATTGCTTGGGCCTGGGAGGCCAAGGTTACCGTGAGCCAAGATAGCACCACTGCCCTCCAGCCTGGGCACACAGAATGAGACCCTGTCTCAAAAAAAATTTTTTTAATAAAAGGACATAATAGTCCCTGCCAAACATGGTTTTATGAGGATTAGATGAGTGAATATTTAGAAAGCTCCTTGAAAAGTGTCTACTGTGTGTAAACTTATGTAAAACTGTGATAAATACATCATTTCTGATGACTCAATGTTAGAAAGTTCTTTCTTCTCTTAATCTAAAATTCATTTTTTTCTCCTCACTGGAGGCTGCTATAGGCCCTGGGTTTGAAAAGTTTTGGGTTTTGTACCCATTACCACATAGACTGTTTCCCAACCATGCTGTGTTGAGAAGTTACTTTTGTTCTCTGAGCCTTTATGTCTTCATCTGTTAAATGGGTGCAGTCACCACAGTCCAGATTAGCATCCAAAACCTTGTCTTCAAGCCAGCAGTGATAGATCTTCTCTGGAGCAGACTCAAGTTAGCTTACATTAACTAGGACTGTGTGTCAGGCAGAATCCCGACATGTCACTTCCTGAAGCTCAGGGCCACTGTCAAGAGGCCTGGAAACTTCAGAAAAATCCTAGAACAGCCAGGATGATCTTTCCAAAGCACACATTTGACAATATCTGACCCCAGACTAAATAACTGGCCATGAGTTACTCTCTCCCTTTCCTCCTGCCCCATCTGCCTTCATCCCCGGCTCTCCATGCCCTACCCTGACTCAGTTGCATTTGCTCAGCTTGCCATGTTTTGTCAAGAGCAGCGTTTCACAACTGGGGGTGATTTTGCCCCCTGAAGACACTAGGCAATGTCTAGAGACATTTTTGGTTGTCATAACATGGGGAGGGGGTGCTACTGGATCTAATGATTAGAGACTAGGGATGCTACCAAAAGTCCCACAATGTATAGGACAGAGCCCCATGACAAAGAATTATGGGCCCCAAAATATCAATAGTGCCAAGGTTGAGGAACTCTGTGGCCCTTTCCAGAGAATTCTTCCCATCACCAATCCACTCACCTGTGTCTACCTGTATCAGTCAGGATAAACTAGTTTATCGTGCAGTAAAACACATTCCCAAATCTTAATGGCTTAACTCCACAAATGTTAATTAATTTCTTTCTAATGTTCTGTGTCCAGTGCAGGTTGGGTGGGGGACTCTAGTCCACATGCTCCCTGAGGACTAGGCTCCTTTGGGACACTGCAAATTGCCGTGGTGGAGGGAGAGAGCATGGGAGATTGCTCACTAGTGTTACTTTTGCTCATATTTTATTGGCCAATGGAAGTCACATGGCCATATCTAACCTCAAAGAGGGTGGAGAAGTGCAGTCTTCTTTTGGACCTGGGAGGAGAGAAATAGATTCTTGGCAAACAGCCCTGATGACCACATCACACCCAGTTCAGTCTCATCCTTGGAGACTCACCTTGGATGCCATGGAGAAGCCTATCCCAATTGTCCTCCCTGGGTGTTGGGGGTACCCTTGCTCTGGGCTCCCACCTTGGCTCATCCCATCACATCCTGTGACAATCCGAGGCTTCCGTGTTGGGTGGATGGTGGGATTCTTGTTTACTATGGTGCCTCTGACACCTAACCCAGTGCTCAGCAAGAAGTAAAGCCCAGGAATGACTTTCAGAAGTAACGGGCAACTGGTGGATGGATTTTCATCCTAGAGGAGATCATGAGGAAGAGGAGGACTCTGAGATATGCGGCTGTGTGTCTGGTCCCAAAAGCTGATGTCATCAGATAGTGAAAATCCAGCAACTCCGTCTCCACCACTGTCTGAATCTGCAAGGGCATCAGAATTCTAGAACTGATATGGCCCATTGACTCCTTTCCTGGGCCTGCCACGTGCTGCCTCCTTGTCTCTGTGTTTCCCAAGTTCCAAGCCTACCTCCTTCCTTTGGTGGATGAGCTCTTTGGCTAGATATGTTTGTGTTGTTGACCTGACTGGATCAAGGTTCTCTCTGCCCCTACTCCCACCCTGGTGAGAATGGCTGTCTAAGGCAGCATTTCCAAACCTGTCACTTACCTCAGACTGTCCCAAGTTTGGACACATCTTAGTCCCGCTCTCTCTATTATTTAATTAATATTTTCTTTTTAACTCAGTGCATATTTTTACCTAAAGAAATGTGTTTACAAACAAGTTCACACCAGTCTAAGATAGACAGAAAGATAGATAGATGATTGATTGATAGATAGATAGATAGATAGATAGATAGATAGATAGATAGATATCATTAGGCCAGGCACAGTGGCTCATGCCCACATGTAATCCCAATATCCCAATGCTTTGGGAGGCTGAGGTAGGAGAATCCCTTGAGCCCAGGAGTTCAAGACCAGACTGGGCTGTGTAGCAAGACCTCCATCTATATAAAAAAAAATTTAAAAATTAGCCAGGCATGGTGGTACATGCCTGTAGCCTCACCTACTCTGGAGACTGAGACAGGAGGATCACTTAAGCCCAAGAGCTCAAGGTTGGAGTGAGCTATGATTGTGCTACCGCACTTCAGCTTGGGTGACAGAGCAAGACCTTGTCTCTAAATAAATAAATTAAAATAGACATTATTGACCCCTTTGGGGAATTCTAGGGAACGCCTTTAGTATTTTGAAAACTGGCTACCCTTCCTGTATGACCTGTGCCTCAGAGTACCCTAATAGTTGATGAAGGAAAGTTTCTTTTTTCTTTCTAGAAGTGTTCTGGCTAAGAAATTAGAAAGAAATGTTGGAATTGGAGCATCGCTATCTTGCAACCACAAATGAATCAATGGATGTGGGCAATAATCATCAATGACTAGTATCATGAAAAGAGAGACAACAGACATTACATATACCTCCCAATGGAAGAACAGAATGCTATCGATGAAATAACCTCGTAAAACATATTGAACTTGAATCTGATCAAGCCTCTAGACCTAACTATGAATTTACAGGCTATACAATGGACAGAGGGGCATGTTAAATGACCCATGGGACGCAGTCAGTAAATCCAGATTGTGGGAGACGCTACAAAACAGATGACCTGGCTTCCTTAATGCAACCTTTTCCCAAGAAATTACTATTTACAAGAAAGAGCCAGTGAGAGACAATGCACCCAAATGTTGAAAGAGACATGTGACATAGAAAATTGCAAAGTATGGGCCTCATTTTGATCCCAACTCAAACAAGTTGAGTAAATGTGAACAGTTTACTGGGTATGAGATGATATTGGTAGTAATTGTTAATTTTTTCATTGTGATAATGGTTATGGTTAGATTTTTTTTTAAGTCCTTATATTTTAGGGAAACATGTTGAAATATTTTCAGATGCAATAACAGGATGACCAGCGGTGGGTAGGGAAGATTAGAACAATGGCCAAATGTTCCTAGGTGTTGAAGCTGAGGACCTCAGAATAACATTGTGTTATTCTGTTCATTTTTTAAAAAATGCTTGAACATTTCTCTAATTAAAAATTTTTTAAAAACCACAGTGATGTAATAGAAAGATGAGCAGGGTTAGTGATAGTGAATCAGGGAAGACCCAGGGAGGAATGACATCTGAATGACAAAGATGAGCCCGCCATGTGAGGACATGGGGAGTAGTCTGGGCAGAGGGAACAGCAAGTACAAAGTCACCAAGATTACTCAACAGTATCTAAGAAATAACCTTGTAAAGCCTTGTAAAATGCCACGTATCCCATTTTCTAAATTATATGATTAGCCAAGAGAGGATGTGAAATTAGCCACTGAAAATATTGCTGCTTTGAAAATGAGGCTAATTTTCAGTAGGATTTCTCTTCTCAAAATGGAGGTGCGTGTACGAACTTTATGCTTTGGATTAAAATTTCAAGTGTTTTTAAGATTTTGATTAAAATTAGTTTAATTTTAAAAATGTTGATTGCCTTACTGTTTTTGCTGCTTGCTGTCTGATTTCACCACTGGGATAAATCCCAGCACCTGCTGGAGTTTCACAAGCTGCCAGTTCAAACCGCCACATGTCAGTAAATAAAGGGAAAATAAAGTTTTTTTATATTTGTGAAATACTGCACCAATGCATGTAGTGTAAAATAGCCCAGTATGGTCCCAGCTGAATAGTAAGAGGGTGATTTATTCCCAAGGTTCTGTTTCCATTTTGGCTGTTTATGATAGCATATCAAGCGAGCTTTTTGATTGAATTACCACCTTGTATTCAGGCTGGCACCATGCATTATTACATATGTAAGTATAAATGTTGATGCAAATGAGTTTTCCTAATGAAAGGAGAGACAGTTTATTTCCCCTTGCATAATGGGTGGTTCTGAGGACCAGATTTATTTTCTCAAAGTGAGCACACGCTTATTTTTCAATTTGTCATCCATTCTTAGCATGAGCACCCCAATAATTCAGATCTGCAAATCTTTTAGCTTTCACATTTTAATATACTTTTTTTCATTTTTAAACCGAAATCAATTTCAATGTGATTTATCATCAGAGAATTACCTTATGTAAAATGCTTAAGTGAATGAAGCAATAACTTTAGGCCTATTGGTTTGAGAGAGCAATTTTCAGTTTTTCAGTTCTAAATAAACGGTGAGATCCCGGGTCACATTTTCATTTTATTCATTACACTGTGTGCTTTAGTTATTACAGAGTTTTTGGAAAGTCTAAGAGCTTCAAAATGAGCTGAATTACGTTTAAATATTGCTGCATTTCGTTTTCTACAATTTGAGCTACTTTGCTTGGTGTTTTTTGGTATTCTATTATCCTCTTACCTAAACCAGCTGGCCAAGTCTGCAGTTCATTTCTCTCTTCATAAATTAGGATACTAATGTTGAGCCCTAGGCTCTCTCTTTGCATATGAAATTAACTGCAGCTTCCTTGCTTCCTCAACTGAGGATTTGCTTAGTAAGTACTTGGCCAATGATTGCAATGGGAGAACCAGGCTGAAGGGAGACCCATGTGGGAATGTTTTTCTCCTACCTTGGAGGACCTGAAGACTCTGGGTAAGCAGATCCCCTTGATAGAGTTTAGGCCTTCTGCGAGAACTGCGAGTTTAAGGATTATTTGGGCAGGGGTCCTCCAAGAACATGGTGTGAGGTTAGAGGTAATGGTAGCTTTCTTTCCACACAATAATAATAGTAATAATAATTTTTCTTATTTATTTATTATTATGTATATAATTTATTATACATATAAATATAATTTAAATATTTTAATACTTTTAATATTTGTTATATTTATATGTATAATATAAAACAAATAAGTATGTGTATTATACTAATATATAATATATATAATAGAAATCCTAATAATAATAATACTCAGGGCAGGCGCAGTGGCTCATGCCTGTAATCCCAGCACTTTGGGAGGCCTAGGCAGGCAGATCACCTGAGGTCATGAGTTTGAGACCAACCATGGCCAACATGGTGAAACCCTGTCTGTACTAAAAATATATAAAAATTAGCTAGGCATTGCAGGTGCCTGTAGTCCCAGCTACTCAGGAGGCTGAGGCAGGAGAATTGCTTGAACCCAAGAGGCAGAGGTTGCAGTGAGCCAAGACTGGACCACTGCACTCCTGCCTGGGCAACAGAGCGAGACTCCATCTCAAATAATAATAGTAATAATAATACTCAGACATTTATTGAGCATTTACTGTGTCCAGGCACTATGCTAAGCATTTCATTAATTATCACCTCATGTTGCATGTATCTATAGATATGTTTCTATGTAATATGTATAATATCTATATATTTATGTAATTCTCAGTATAATTAATTAGGTGAGCATTATCTCAGTCAATCTCTACTATACCTTCCAAGATAAGAACCACTGTAATTCCCATTGTACAGATAAAGAAGCAGAGGTTCTGGGAAGTTAAGTACTTTGTCCAGGGTCAGCCCGCTAATAAGTGGAAGGAGGAGCCAAGACCCGAAACCAGAGTCTGGCCTTAAAGCATTCTTCACTTTGTAAGCATTCCACCTGAGCAAGATTTCCACTTACAAGGGAATGCTTCTTTACACAGTATTTGTTAAAATCCCACAATCTTCTGTCTACAGGAGGGAGAAAAAATTGTGTGCTTTAGAGTCTGGACCTTAAAAGACAAACAGACGTGGTTGAGTTCTGTATTAGTCTGTTTTCATGCTGCCAATAAAGACATACCTGAAACTGGGCAATTTACAAAAGGAAGAGGTTTGATGGACTCACAGTTCCACATGGCGTGGGGAGGCCTCACAATCATGGTGGAAGGTGAAAGGCACGTCTTACATGGTGGTGGCAAGAGAGAATGAGAGGGAAGCAAAAGCAGAAACCCCTTATAAAACCAGCAGATCTTGTGAGACTTATTCACTACCATGAGAACAGTATGGGGGAAATCACCTCCATGATTCAATTATCTCCCACCAGGTCCCTTTCACAACACGTGGGAATTGTGGGAGTACAATTGAAAATGAGATTTGGGTGGGGACACAGAGCCAAAAGTTCCAACTCAAGGGTTGTCACTTAACAAGTTGAGTGCTGCCCCCCACCCCCATATGTTTTTTTAACCTCTTTCTACCTTGGTTTCCCCATCTGCAATATGGAGATGATAATGATGATACTGTTATTGCAAGGAATTCATGAACCCATGCAGTGCCCAGTGGGTCAGAACCTATTGAACCTATCCAGCTATCCTGAAACTAAAATCTTACACCAGGTGGACTCAGGTGAGAGCCACCTCTGGGAGCTGTTTTAAAGGGACTTATAATTTGCATTTCTAATTTCCCTCTAACTACTTCCCTAGCCAGTCCTCTGAGGACTTGCTCAGTGATTGATGTGATACCACTTAGAAATTTCTTTGAGTTCCCCAGAAGAAAGGTTTTCTGTACAATCCAGCTGGTGGTGTTACCGTTTAGAGAAATCTGAAAACCTAACTGTGCCGCTGATATGCTCATAGGGAGTTGAAAGGGGGATTATCTTTTAAGACTTGAGAATGTTGATGTTTGCAAATATTTTCTTGCTGCCTCTCCTAATACTGCAAATTGACTGCAGAGATAATGGGCAAAGGATGACATCATACAAAACACTAGCCTTTTAAGTGCAAAGGCTGGAGGAACCACTTAGAGTAATTAGGAAATCCTTAAACAAGTGTTTGCAAAGTACTGGCTAACCTTTAATGGTTGCTTTTTTTTTTTTTTTCTTTTTTCCTGGCAACTAACGCTAAAAGTCTGACCTTGAATAATTATCTACCCACTGGCTTTCAGCACCAGGAACAGAAAAGCTCCCCCAGGCTGTCTGGTGGTGTGTGGACAGTACCATCAACGTGAACGCCCTTAGCAAGTGAGTGGCTGTTTGCAGGAAGTGCTCTCGTGTGAATTGTGCAAAGTGGAGCTGCACAAGGCCCTGGAGAAGGCTTCAGGGTAAAGTGCTAACATTCTTTCCTTTTACTCCCATTTTCAAAATGGCTATTCGGTTTTTTTGAAAAGCTTGGTGAAATATCTCCTGTTTAAACTGGACTGGATCCCACTAGTCACTATGGCTACTCAGAGAAAATCTGGCCTTCTCAGGAGTATCCTTCTGACTATTTAGGATGGTGGGTAAAATGTTTGAAAATCCTGTCTTTCGGGGCACAGGGCTGTGATGAGATGGGGGAAGTAGCAGGGGAGATAGGCCTGGGGCTGACGTTGTCTTTTAAATATAGTGCAATGTGTGGTGTTATCTGTAAAACAATTTTCTTGCCTAAAGAACATGGATACATAAATAGGTTAGGTAGGTAGGTAAGTAGGTAGGTAGATAATAGATGGATGGTAAATAGATGGATGATAGAAAGATGATGGATAGATAATAACTAGATGATAGATGGATAGATAATAGATACATAATAGATGGATGATGGATAGATGGATAGATTGGTAGATGGATAAATGATAGATAATCAATAGATGGATAATAGATAGATCAATGATAGATAAACAGATAGACAGACAGACAGATAGGAACCTCTTTTCTGTTTACCAAAGCAATATATTTCTCCTTGTAAAAAATCTAGAGAATATGAAACTGTAAATAAAAAAAAAAGTCAGGGTGGCAGGGTGCAGTGGCTCACAGCTGTAATCCCATCATTTTGGGAGGCCAAGATGGGAGGATTGCTTGAGCCCAGGAGTTTGAAACCAGCCTGGGCAACACAGCAGAACCTCCTATTTACAAAAAATGCAAAAATTAGCCAGGTGTGGTGTCTCATGCCTATAGTCTCAGCTACTCAGAAGACTGAGGTGGGAGGATCACTTGAGACCAGGAGGTCGAAGCTGCGGTGAGCTGTAATTGTGCCACTGCACTCCAGCCTGGGGAACAGAGTGAGACCCTTTCTCAAAAAAGAAAAGAAAGAAAGAAAAGGGAAGGAAGGCAGGAAGGAAGGAAGGAGAAGAGAAAGAAGAAAAAGAACGAAGAAGAGGAGGAGAAGGAGAGGGAGGAGGAGAAAAAAGGAAGAGGAAAAGGGAGAAGGAGAAGAAGGAGAAGAGGAAGAAGAAGAAGAGGCAGAAGAAGAAGAGGAGGAAGGAGCAGGAAGGGGAGGGGAGGAGGAGGGAGGAGGAAGGAGGAGCAAGAGGAAGAGGAAGGAGGAGGAGGGGGAAGAGGAAGAGGGAGAAGGAGAAGAAGAGGAAGAAGAAGAAGGGGGAGGGGAAGGGGAGAGGGAAGGGGAAGGGGAAGGGGAAGGGGAAGAAGGAGAAGGAGAAGGAGAAGACAGCAATGGTGCAGGGATTGGGGGAAGTTCATGATCCTGCCTCCCAGTTAAAGAAAACTTGGATCTTATTTTCAATAATGGATGTAAATTGTCAGTCCCTTGCCATCCCCAAATGGAGATATTTATCTGTTTTTATCCCAAGCAGAGCCCTGTTGTCCACATTGTTCTCCTGGTAACCAGGAGGTACACAATTCTTAAGAGATATTTTAACAAGGTTTCTTATGCATCATTTCAGTAAGTTCTTTAAAATAAACAGTGTATATTTTCTTTTTTTCAGGAAGTAAACGATGGCATTCATGCTATTATAAATCATGATGGATTTCCATATTCTCTACCATAAAGAATCTTTTTTTTTCTCTTAGAAAAGAAAATTAAGGTTGCTGTACCATGGGATCACTTTCATTATCTTTAGCATACAAATGATCTTTTAAAAAGATTTTTTTCCCTCTACGTATGTACAGTATCAATGATATAATTTACATTGCATCCTTCATATTAACACTCTGATCCATCATCGCTAACAATGCAGGGTCTTTGTGTGAAGGGCTGTCGGACAAATGTTTTAGCTTGTGAGAAGAAAATTGTTAGCATTTGAATAGAGAATGGTACAGGAAGGATTAATAGCCTACTTTGATGGATTAGAATGTAGGGAAATTGCTCAATATTAATATGAAAATGTTTGTGAATTGGTTGCACGGTGCTGTCAATGGAAAATGATTATGTCTCCAAGCCCTTATCAGTTGAGACTTGACTTTTAGCAAAGACTTACACACAAAAGACTGAGAAGGGGTGTGGAAGATGGCTGGCTCCTGGAACCGGGACAAAAACTCACCATTCAACCATTGGAGGCCTCGTGTCACTTTGGGTGCCCTTTCTGTAATATTGTACATCTTTATATTAACATATCTGAATATGGATTTATAATAAAAGAGAAGAGAAAATGTGGTCCGTAAGTTATTATTTCTATAATTTAGCCTTTCCATCTTTTAAAGCCCAATCAGAAACCAGCAGGGTGTTGTTGCATACCCAATTAAGCTCCCTTTAACTGATCCCTTTTTCGAGGGGGGTGGTCTGTGCACAATGGCTTCCAAAACGGTAATTTGCAAGGATGGTCCACAGTTTATAAACCATAACATGAAAATAGTTATTACTGATGTCCACAAGCTCCATCAAAGCAAGCCTAATTTTAGAATGATGCCTGAAAGATTCTTTGAATATTAAAAAGTAAGACTTGGGAAACTTCACTCTTGCACTTTCAACATAACCTTAAGCATTACCTAATTAATGTCAGAATCAAGCTTAAGGGTTTTTCTAGGCCCCATTTTTTTCTTCTATGAAAAACTCAAACACTGAAGTATTGTCCTGAATATATGCATTGATGTATTGTACATAAAGAGGAAATTGAACATTTAATTTACCTCCTAAAAAACAAACTTGCTCAATACAATAAAACACACACAAAAAGTGCAATAAAGCAATTTCTCTGAGGGCATTTCCTTCAGTAGGAACTACAGCCTATTTAGGATGACTTCAGGAGCCTCCAAAATATGTACATTTATGTGTGTGTACATATATGTGTGTATATGTACACATATATGTACATACATACATGTCAACATATGTATACACATATATATTGATATTGTTTGGGTGTTTGTCCTCTCCAAATCTCATGGTGAAATGTGATTCCCGATGCTGAAGGTGGGGCCTAGTGGGAGATATTCGGGTCATGGGGTTGGATCCTTTGTGAATGGCTTGGTGCCCTCCCTGAAATAAAGAGTGAGTTTGGGCTCTCCTAGTTCACAGGAAAGCTGGTTGTTTAAGAGACCCTGGGGTCTCTCTTGCTCCCTCTCTCACCGTGTGACATGCCTGCTCTTCACTTCCTTCCACCATGAGTAAAAGCTTCCTGAGGCCTCGCCAGAAGATGAGCAGATACTGGTGGTGTCCTTGTACAGCCTGCAGAACTGTCGTATCTATTTAAGACCTCTGGGTAGAGTGCAATGGCTCATACCTGTAATCCTAGTAATGTGGGAGGCTGAGACAGGAGAATTGCTTGGGTCCAGGAGTTCGAGACCAGCCTGGGCAACATAGTGAGACCCTATGTCTTCAAATAAACCTCTTTTCTTTATAAATTACTGAGTCTCAGATATCTCTCTATAGCAACACAAAGTGGACTAATATGTAAATATATATATTTCTCAGTGAAAGTTCAAATTCATGACAAAATCGTAGCTAATAAAACTCTGTTGTTTCTTCAAAAATCTTAGACAGTAGTGGCTCACTCTCCGCCTTTGTTGGGGGACTCAGCGACATGGGACTACCTCCTCTTCACAGTCATGGCAATGTTCCATTCACCTTCACTGACTGTCATTGTGATAGAAATGACAGGCTGGGCAGCGGGAAATGCTGCTCCTAAAATCAAGCCACCGTCTTTTCCAAGAACCAAAGAATCCTAAATAGGGTCCTTAGAATATATTTTTCCTATGCAAGTTTCATATTTAGCAGCATGCTTTAGCAGGCTTTCTGTACCTCGGAATTATTGGCATTTGGAGTGGAACAATTCTGTCTTGTGGGGAACCGTCCTGTGCATTGCAGGCGGCTTAGCAGCATCACTGGCCTCTGCCTGCTATGTGATAGTAGAGCTCCCTTCCAGTTGTGAGAACCAGAAATGCCTCCAGACACTGCCAAATGTTCCCTGGGGGATAAAATTCCAGCTCCTCCCAGAATTGAAAACAACTGGGCTAAAGAAACTTAAAGGTAATCATCATGAGTTATGTAGGATTACTGTTGGAGTGAAAAACGTAAATATGATGTTAAATTACATTCTCCATAAACTAGAAAGTGAGATTTTGTGATGTTTATTTACACATTTTTTAAAAGTAAGAATACTAGTTACCATCTATTGAATAACTATTTACTCAGCATCAAATGTTTTAACATCATTATATAGTCATCAGAGAAAAAAAATCAATTAGGTAAAATGATTCCCATTTAACAGTTGAGGAAACTGAGGCTTAGATATGTTAAGTCACTTGCCTGAGTCAATCTGCTAATATGGTATGAATGGGACCCAAGTCCAGTGGCTCTGATAGCAATGCTCTTAACCATCACTCTACTTAGCTGTGAAGCTTTCACTACAAATATCTGCATTGTGCCCCTACTGGCCTCCTGTGTTTGATGAATCCCAGGCTCCCCATAACCCCTAAAATAGAGCTCTGAGCCTCTGCCTTTTTCCCGGCTGACCATGACACCTTGCACCTTTCCTGCTACATTAAGTTTACATTCCTGCCTCCACATGTCTACTTGCTTCCATGCTAGGATTCATCTAGAAGCCTATGGGATCCCCAAAATGCTTCCCCTTTCCCCATAGTCTCTATACATGGGATGCCCTAAAAAGGTGACATCACTTTATCCTTGCCTGGTAGACAGTAGTTTTAGTCCAGTGCTTCAAGTCACAAACCCCTTTGCACAGCCAAGTGGTGAGCCCTGGCAACATAAATGCATGTCTGCATACATAGACAATTTTGCATCAATTTTCAGGGGCTTCATAGAACTCCCAAGATCTTCCTCCCTAGATCCTGAATTAAGAACGTATTTCCAGACTAAGAAGTGAGCTCTCCCAGGATTTTGGCATAACTCAGAGTAGCACCTTCTCCATTATAAAAGAAAAAAAAAAAAAAAAAAGAAGGAGAAGAAAAAAGAAAAGAAAACCAATCTGGGATCTAATTCGTGAAAATGAGCAGCCACAGTAAGCAGCAAGCAGATGCCAGGAGAGCAAGTGACAGCTTCCTGGGGCCCAGCAACCTGCATTTGGGAAAGTTGACGGTCCACAAGGCTGGCCTGTGGCAGATGTGTTCCCTGTGTGCCCCTGGGATTGGCAGCTTCATTATTGCTGCTGTCAGTGTTTGTGGAGTGCTGACCTGCACGCAAGCCAGGCCTTTCCCAGGTAGAGATGTTCATTGTAACCTATTAATTCCCAGGCAAAGACGGAGTCAAGACAGAGAGCTGGCAGCCCTCAATCCCACTGTTGCTCTCTCTCCCTTAATTCCTCCTTGTTTGTGGTTGAAGACTGCTCACCACTGTCTTCTCTGGTTGTTATCTTGGTCTAGATTCTCCCTCTTTTAGTTTTGAATTTAAAAACTCCCCCCAAAGTTATACATATGCCTAGTTCTAAACAAATTCAATAACGTTTCCACTTGTCTCTCAGCTTCCCATCAACCCACCCCAATCTTGCTCTCTCTCTTTCTCTTTTTTTTTTTTGAGACAATGTCTCACTCTGTCCCCCAGGCTGGAGTGCAGTGGCATGATCTCAGCTCACTGCAACCTCCGTTTCCCAGGTTCAAGCAATTCTCCTACCTCAGCCTCCCAAGTAGCTGGGATTACAGGACCACAACACTATGCCTGGCTAATTTTTGTATTTTCAGTAGAGACAAGGTTTCACTATGTTGCCTAGGCTGGTGTCAAACTCCTGATCTCAAGTGAACTGCCTGCCTTGGCCTCTCAAAGTGCTGGGATTACAGGCATGAGCCACCACGTCCGGCCCCTGCTTTCCAGAAGTGACTCATTTCTTTCTGATATCCCTTTGGGCACTTATTTCTTTGTTTCTAAACAAGACGCTTGTATAGCATTTCCTAGATTTTTAAATCTAGCTATTGTCTGTGAACTTCTACTGTAGATATGAGGCCCTGGCTCTTAAAGCATTTTCCCCAATACTGCCTCTAACACACACATGCCGTGCAACACACGGGCCCACTTCTTGCCACCTTCCTCCCAACAGTGTTATGTCACAGTTGGTATTGAGTTCAATATTCAGTGTTTAAATCATGTAAATATTACCCACAGCTGAGCCATTGATTACAGCATGATTACATTTTCTTCTTGTACAACTTTTTGTTTTCCCTGGAGTTGCTAATAGCCTTGTTTTCTGTGTATCACTCAGTAATTCACCTGAAGGCTCCCTATCAAAACTGTGACTTTCCTCTCAGCATTTTTAAGCATGTCTTATCCATTTTGGATTCTTCTAGGAGTTATCCTCTGAACATCAATACCACCTCATTCTCCTGCTCAATCCAGACTGACTGTCCTCTAGATTGCCTTCCTGGGAGTCACCTAGACTCTGTATTAGGTTGGATTCCTGTTTCCTGAAGCTATGTCTTTCTCTAACTTTTGGTGGATATCACCTACCAACTTCTGGCTGTAGGTTCATATACCTGCTATTTTGATACTGAAAATGACTTTTTTTCCAACCTTACTCACAAATGTCAAGGCTGCAATTGACCCCTCTTCAAAACATCATAAAAATCCCCTGTAGTTTCCCCCACTTATTGTTCCATGGGCATTACCATATTTTGGAGTCATTAATTTTTCAAGCTCTCAGGAACATTGAGTACACCCCTGCAATCTACTTCTCACCAGCCTCTCAGATTTAATAGCAACCCACATTGTAAAGCCATTTGCCGTTTGGCCAGCACTGCCACAGTCCTATCTTATTGTGGGAGGCACATAGACATGGTGAATCCTTTGTTCAAGAAAGTTGAGGCTAACTCAGGAAACAGGGTTCTGACTTCTGGTGAGTGCCAGAGAGCTCAAGAAACCAACTCAACATCTGGCTATGGCACCAGGAAAACAGAAATGCCATAAAAATTTCAGTTTTGATGAGCTGAGCTAGAATTTTGGATTAAGAAATTATTCCAATGAACTACTTTTATGTCAACATACATGTAAGTCTTGTGTGTTACAGTTTTTTAATTTTGTGAACTCTATATGGTAGGTCAAAGGAACATCATAATATTTTCACGGCTTGGGATCTCTGTAGGTCTTAATCTGGTTTACTTCAAGTTAGGTGATTTGCTTCCCCTCCTCCTCCCTCTCTCACTCCACCTTGATCAAATGATGTTAATTTTCTTTTCTTTCTTTCTTTCTTTCTTTCTTTCTTTCTTTCTTTCTTTCTTTCTTTCTTTCTTTCTTTCTTTCTTTCTTTTCTTTCCTTCTTTCTTTCTTTCTTTCTCCTTTCTTCTTTCTTTCTCTTTTTCTCTCTTTCTTTCTTTCTTTCTCTCTTTCTTTCTCTTTTTCTCTCCCTTTCTTTCTTTCCCTCCTTCCTTCCTTCCTTCCTTCCTTCCTTCCTTCCTTCCTTCCTTTCTTTCTTTCTTTCTTTTCTTTCTTTTCTTCTTTCCTTTCTTTCTTCTTTCTTTCTTTCTTTCTTTCTTTCTTTCCTTCGGCTGGTCGTTCCTTCCTTCCTTCTTTCCTTCCTTCCTTCCTTCTTTTTTTGACACAGGGCCTGACTCTGTCACCTAGGCTGGAGTGCAGTGGTGTGATCTCGGCTCACTGCAACCTCTGCCTCCAGGGTTCAAGCAATTCTCTCACCTCAACCTCTTGAGTAGCTGGAAATACAGGCGTGTGCCACGTCCAGCTAATTTTTTATATTTTTAGTAGAGATGGGGTTTCGCTGTGTTGGTCAGGCTGGTCTCAAACTCCTGACCTCAAGTGATTCACCTACCTTGGCCTCCCAGAGTGCTGGAATTCCAGGCATGAGCCACCATACCCGGCCAAAATGAAATTAATTTCTATAACTGTCGTTAATTTTGGCTCACTCAAGGAGACTAACTTTTAGACATTGCCCATTTCTGCAAGTATATTCTACTGATCGAACAGTTAACAGTTTCTCAGTTGGAAAGGAAGGAAAGGATTCTCTATCCAAATCATCAGGGGAGACTTTTCAAACTATACCTTGTCTCTGATTCTTAAACCACTTTTTTCCACCATGTTCGGGAGCCAGTGTTACTGATGGTGGTAGGTGGGGAAAGAAAATTAAAACAATAGAATTTCACTGACCTGAATCAGAGTTTATGAACCAATTTTGGTTTCCATGCAGAGAAATAAGAAGTGCAAAAGCCCTGTGGCCCCCACGCCCTTAATGTTCTGCTTTCTCGGGTAAGAGCTAGCTAATTTTTACAGGTAATCCCTGAAGAAATATTTCAGACTCATGTTGTCTAAACATAGCTTGAAAAACATGTTCTGGAGAGTACACCTTAATCCAAAGAGAGAAGAGAAGTGATGGGATTTCTCATTTTGGCAGGCAGGGGACTTCTGTATTTTTCAACCATAGAAAACAGTTCACCAGTAAAAGCAACAAAGTAGAGAGGAAACAGGGGAGGAGTAGACATCAGGAGACCCAGCTGGCAACCTCTGCTCTGTCCCATCATGGCTGTGAGATTGGCGTCACTCAGCATTGCTGAATCTGTCTTCTCACTGTAAATTGAGCTAATATAAAGTACATTATACAGTCACCTGTAACTCATATACAGCATGTATAAGAAAGTTTTTTGTAATGAGAATACAGTATGTAAAAGACCTTTGCATACCATAAAGCATTAAATACATGTTAGGCTTTAGCAAGTTAATTCCATTTCTTAACATTTTAATGCCAACATGTGGTGCTCTCACCTAATGCATCCGTCCCAGAGATGCCTTTCTGTAATTCATTTTTCTGTACCTGTCAAAGAAAAAAAGATTTTCCTTCCTTAAATGCAGCCTGCATAAAATTATATGTGTCTAAGCGGATGTATCCATCAGAGCTTTCGGTTGCAAACATAGAAGTGGACTCTAGAAAGGGGGATTTATTTAAGGTATATGAGAGTGGATAGAATTGATACTCAACATGGTTACTAACTCATAGGACCTGGTGATGTCCAGTTAGAAGGGAGCTGGAGTAGGTTCTTGGTGGCCCCTGCTATTCTGGGAGTTATGTTTTAGGTTTCTGGAAGATGGGGAAAGCTGAGCAGGTTCTAAGGGAGGGACTCAAGCTAGGGCAGTGGTGGATGCAGTTGAGAACCAGGGACAGTGACTATTTGCTGATGGGAACAGATGTACTTAAACATTTTAGTCACTGGCATGGGCTCACTAGGCAGACCTGCTGAATAGCAGCACTGGCTCGGGGAGAGGACAGAGTACCCAGCTGGAGAAACATTCAGAAACCCAGGCAGTGGGGATGACACCTCCACCATCTTTCATGACACCTTCCGTGAAGGACATTGTTGCAGAGTTCGAACATCACTACTGTGAATGATTTCCCACTGTGCCCTCATCTTTGTGACGTTTATTTGGGATGCAAAGTCCCAGGTGGGAACATTAGGCTGTCCAAGGCTCAGCCTCCACTCTGCCTTCTGTGGATTGAGGAGAGGACGGTATGAGGCCAGCCCTGTTTCCAACTATGACAGAGTCAATGGGGATTTCTTCCAAGAAGAAAAAGACTTTGGATGCTGGGTACCCAATGTCCACTAGCTGAGGGTTTAATGTTGAGAAAAAGATGCTTTCTATAAGATTCTCTCAGAATCTGTTTCTCTTCCTCTCCCTCACCTGGAGAGTAACTCTGTAAAGAAATTATCATCATTGTCATCATCATCATCACACAAAAAATCTTTAAAAACTACAAGGTGATCTATAATGTGTGGCGTAGCTAAAGGTCACCTTGGATTTTCATCTTGACTGCCATGCTTTTCTTCTCATTAAAATATTTGACAAGAATTCTTTGCATGAATGAACAGCTCCAAGCACCCTAGGCCCACAGTGTTCTCACAAAAGATGTTACAATGTCATGGTAAATAATTGTGCTGCCAGTTGAAAATCAATATTTGTGTTACACACACATTAACACAGAAATCTGGTGTTTTTACAGTTACAATGCTTCTGAGAAGGTATCACATGATCTCTTGATGAAATAACATGTATTTCCTTCCCTTTAGGTTGCTTATGAGTGGACTTAAGCGTAGGGTTTACATTTTTATTTGTTGCTGTATTTCTACTGCACCTGGCATTGGCCTTTGATCATAACTGCTGGTTGAAAATGCTTATCAAATTGGACAGTGAGGTTAGTACTTGAGGTTGCAAGGACATGAATATGTATTACGTCTAAGAAGTTGTTTACAGGAGGAGGTCAAGTATAGTGGTTAGTATCACAGGTAGGATGACTAACTGTCCTGGTTTGCCTGTGTGGGTGCCCAGGACACAGGACTTCCAGGGCCAAAACCCAGAAAGTCACAGGCTTGGACACCAGAGAGTCTAGATTTGAATCCTGGTTCCACCACTTATTAACTGCATGACTCAGTTTTCTATTTGTAAAGGGTGAATAATAACACATTTATTTTTAGGCTTTGGAAATAAATATGTTCATATATATATAAAGTACTCAGGACAGTCTTGGATCATAGTACGCGCTTGGTGGATGTCAACAAATAGTAAATTCTTACAGTAATGCTTGACTATAGTGTCTCCTACTAGAGCCTAAAAGATGCTTCTGTGAATCTTCTTCTTAGCATTTGTAAGTCTTTAAAAAATACTGTATATTGTAAATTTTAAACAGCAGAGAATTTGTTCCAAAACAATGTTATTTTGAAATAGAACAAACCCGCCTTTGCAAACAATGGCAAATAATGAGTCAAATTCAAAATCCCTTTGTAGAATCACAACATATCATAATGTGACACAGACTGAGATTTGTAGATGTGGGGAAAAGTGTCTTGAGACGATTGATGTGATTCCACTTTTAAGATGGCTACCAGACTGTGGGATTCTCCCCCTCCACACACACATACACACGTGCTCACTTCCCAATACAATGCTGGTTGATTTTGGACAGGGCACTTGAGATTTCCCAAAATTATCCAAAGCAAAAGAAAAAAAAGAAGGGGATAGCAAGCAGGAAAAGCCTCTTCTACCCAAATAAATACTGCTGAAATGTCACCATAGCTCTGATCTCTTTGATTTTTTTCCCCTCTCTGATGGAAATGTTCTTGATCCCCCATTTCACGGACAAGCTGAAATCAATGTGTAAATATTTTGCCATCACTAGGACCTGATTTCTTCATCTAAGTATTCAGACTTCTTTAGTCCACATGTGAAAGAACATACAGGCCTTATCATCTTACATGGAAACCAGGGCATGTGCTGAAAAGCTAAACCATGGTGGAATCATTGTGGTCTGCAAAGCAAAGATTTGCTGGCTCTCTGAGTGAGTGTTCCCCTGAGCCAGTGCGGCCCACTTGCTGTTAGCCTAACCTTGCTTTTAATTGGGTTTCAGCTAAGTGAGCTTAGATCGTTAGGATGAAAAGAAGAAATGGTCAATAATCTGGGTGTTTTGTCTGTGCTGTCAAGTATCTGGGTGTTGGGGAACGTCTGTATGGCTGAGTTCTAACTTTCTGTTACATAGGCTCACATCTTTTTTCTTTCTCCTTAAACTCTAAGATCCACTCAGGGCGTGTTAAACTCTTGGAATTGTGAGATAGCTGCAGTGTTTTATTTTTTATCTTGCTTTTTAGAATAAAGAATCAAAGCAACAACATGAAGCAAGTAAATATAAAACTTTAATAAAAAGAGGTTCAAACACTAGGATATAACCTGGGGTCAGTAGGAATTACCTGTGTTGTTGCTTCTGAGTGCAGAACGCATGCCCCTGGGGGTAGGTAAAATGATTTGCAGTGGGGCATTAAATAATAGAGACTGCTGTAGTAATAACGTGACTCCCTTTTTTAGTCTCATCAACCCTTCTGCTTACATCTGAGAAAGTCTCATCTGGGTGCTGGTATGTCCTCAACCTCCCTCCAACACGTGCAAACCTGCCTGATTAGCGAGGATCAGTGGCCAAAGATTGGGAGTCTTCCTTAGGCAACAGAATCTAGCCTGAATTTAATAATATTGTTTTGTTTGCTTTTTATTTATTTATTTAGAGACAGAGTCTCACGCTACTATTTAGGCTGGAGTAAAGTGGTGCAACCATGGCTCACTGCAGCCTCAACTTCCCAGGCTCAAGTGATCCTCCTGCCTCAGCCTCCCAAATAGTTGGGACCACAGGTGTGCACCACCAAGCCTGGTTAATTTTTTTTTAAATATTTTGTAAGGATTGGGTCTCACTTTGTTGTCCAGGCTGGTCTGAAACTCCTGGACTCAAGCAATCCTTGTACCTTTGCCTCCCAAATTGCTGGGATTACAGTCATGAGCCACCATTTTTTATTTATTTATTTTTAAAATTTTATTTATTTAATTTTTTGAGATGGAGTTTCACTCTTGTCACTCAGGCTGGAGTGCAATGCCGCAGTCTCGGCTCACTGCAACCTCTACCTCCCAGGTTCAGGCGATTCTCCTGCCTCAGCCCCGAATGGCTGGCACTACAGTTGTGCACCACCATGCTCAGCTAATTTTGTATTTTTAGTAGAGACAGGGTTTCACCATGGTGGCCAGGCTGCTCTTGAACTCCTGACCTCAGGTGATCCATTTGCCTCGGCCTCCCAAAGTGCTGGGATTACAGGTGTGCCTGGCTTTTTGTTTACTTTTAACCATTACCTTCTTTTCCGTTTATTGCCATGTGTAAGTTTGTTATTGCTGTTGTTGTTTTTAAATAAAAATGTGCCTATTTAAAGAAAGCAATTAAGTAACTGTAGCACAGGTGAGTGTATGGATACAGCAGAAATCACAAAGGCAGTACATGAACAGCCCAACTTTAGTAACCACTGATCTATTTCTTCATTATGAAGGGGCAGTGTGATCTAGCCATCCACCAAATATTTATTGAGTATCTACTATGTTGTGCTGAACCCTGTGGGTCGGGGGCAAAGTCTTTGGCCTCAGGACTGGTAAAGGAGATAGATACCAAACAAATAAATATATAAAACGATGTCAAAGGTAAAATGAAGAAAAATAAAACAACGGACTGGAGAGTCATGGTTCAATTTTTGACAGAGTGGTCTGGGCAGGGCCCTCTGAAAAGTTGCTGTCTGAGCAAAGGCCAGTATGAAGAGAAGCATGAACTATTGTCTATCTGGAGGGAAAGCATTTCAAGAAGATGGAACAGCCAGTGCAAAGTCCTGAGGCAGGGGCATGCCTGGTATGGTTGAGGAATAATAAGGAGGCCCATGTGGACTGCAGTGAAATTGATAGTGACAGGAGGCAGCCAAATGCGTAGGCAGATGGGGCGAGTCCCCAGTGAAACCCCACCTCCCAGCTGAAGACAGTTTAAAGCCTGAAAGCCAAGCTACAAGTTAAATCCTCAGACCGAATTGAGAACTTGTCTTCCTGTTTGGCACACTTTCCTCTGATGGATCCCCACCAGTTACCTATTTTACATATACCTGCCCTTTCCTAATTGGTTTTCTATGCTGTTGTGCTCACCTTTGAATGGTGTCTTTGCTTTAACCTTCTTTGCATACTCACAAACCAATCAGCACCCACTCCCCATCTTGTGCTTACAAAGACCCCAGACTCAGTCACTAGAAGGGAAGATGGCCTGACTTTGGGTAAGATGACCTGCCCTTCCTGTCCCGTTTCCAGCTCCTGTCTCTGCTGAGAGCTGTTTCCATCTCTCAGTAACATTCTCTGCCTTCACCATCCTTCAGTCATCCACATGACCTCATTCTTCTTGGATGTTGGACAAGAGCTCGGGACCCACTGAGTACAGGTAACCAGAAAAGGAAGCCACCTGATGTGACCAGACAAGATGCCAACTGAACTGCTAACACACTCCCGTCCATCATTCTGTGAACAGTGGAACTAAAAAGGCACTCTAACAAGAGCACTGGGACTTCAGGGCCCTGAGCACCCTCACCTGGGCACTGGTGCATTCCCCTCAAGGCGACATGCCTGGTGTGCCAGCAGACCCTGCATGGAGCTTGTTCCTGGGTCAGCACATGGAGCAGCCAGCCAGATTCTGCACTTGCTCATTCACGTGCTCCCTTCCGCAAGGGACTGAGTGTGGTGAGCCGAGTACATGGAATGTCCCTGCTGTGAGTCCAGCGAAAGGGCTGAGAAAAATCCTGCATTAAAATGAGTAAGAAGCATGGCATACATGGGATTGGAGAGCTAGGCAGGAGATGGATTATATAAGGCTTTATTCATGGTAAAAGTTTTATTCTTAGTGAGATGGGAGCCATTGAAAGGCTTTGAGCAGGGAAGTACATCATCTGATTTATGTTCACTCTGAGGTCACTCTGTCCACTCTGCAGAGAAGAGACTGGGGAAGGGTACACTAGAGTGTACATGGGGAGACCTGGGGAGACTCCTGCAGGCCGTCCCTGTGGCTTTTATCCAGGTGGTGGTATTGAGAACCTTCAGCCTCAGGAAGCAGCAGGACCTTTACTGGCAATTTCTAAAGGATGAGTGAAACCTGTATAAAACTGGTTTGGAAGAACTTATATATTAGCAACAGACAAGATGATCATTTTTGTGTGAAAGGTTCTAGAATATGCCATTGTTTCTATGTAGGACCCTTTCTGTATCATCTCAAGAAAGATACAATGGCATCAGAGAAGGTTGATTTTAAAGGGCACAAGCGTGAGGAGAGAGCAAAGACCAGTGCTGGATGCTTCAGGCTGGGAGAGTGTTGTCTAAAGAGAACATCATCTATCTAAATATGTTTTAATACTTTAAGTTCTGGGATACATGTGCACAACATGCAGGTTTGTTACATAGGTATACATGTGCCATGGTGGTTTGCTACATCCATCAACCCGTCATCTACATTAGGCATTTCTCCTAATGCTATCCCACCCCTTGCCCCCCACCCCCCAATAGGCCCTGGTATGTGATGTTCTCCTCCCTGTGTCCACATGTTCTCATTGTTCGACTCCCACTTATGAGTGAGAACATGCAGTGTTTGGTTTTTGTTTCTGTGCTACTTTGCTGAGAATAATGCCTTTCAGCTTTATCCACGTCCCTGCAAAGGACATGAACTCATCATTTTATGGCTGCATAGTATTCCATGATGTATATGTGCCACACTTTCTTTATCCAGTTTATCATTGATGGGCATTTGGGTTGGTTCCAAGTCTTTGCTATTGTGAATAGTGCTACAATAAACATATGTGTGCATGTGTCTTTATAGTAGAATGATTTATAATCCTTTGGGTATATACCCAGTAATGGGATTGCTGGGTCAAATGGTATTTCTGGTTCTAGATCCTTGAGGAATTGCCACACTGTCTTTCACAATGGTTGAACTAATTTACACTCCCACTAACAGTGTAAAAGCGTTCCTATTTCTCACATCCTCTCCAGCATCTGTTGTTTCCTGACTTTTTAATGAACTCCATTCTAACTGGCTTAAGATGGTATCTCATTGTGGCTTTGATTTGTATTTCTCTAATGACCAGTGATGATGAGCTTATATTCATATGTTTGTTGGCCACATAAATGTCTTCTTCTGAGAAGTGTCTGTTCATATCCTTCACCCACTTTTTGATGGGGTCTTTTTTTTTGTAAATTTGTTTAAGTTCCCTGTAGATTCTCAATATTAGACCTTTGTCAGATGGATAGATTATAAAAATTTTCTCTCATTCTGTAGGTTGCCTGCTCACTCTGATTATAGTTTCTTTTATCTGTGCCGAGGTTCATTAGTTTAATTAGATGCCTTTTGTCAATTTTGGCTTTTGTTGTGATTGCTTTTGTTGTTTTAGTCATGAAGTCTTTGTCCATGTCTATATCCTGAATGGTATCGCCTGGGTTTTTTTTCTATGGTTTTTATGGTTTTAGGCCTTACATTTAGGTCTTTAATCCATCTTGAGTTAATTTTCATATAAGGTGTAAGGAAGGGGTCCAGTTTCAGTTTTCTGCATATGGCTAGCCAGTTTTCCCTACACTATTTATTAAACAGGAAATCCTTTGCCTATTTCTTGTTTTTGTCAGGTTTGTCAAACATCATATGGTTGTAGATGTGTGATGTTATTTCTGAGGCCTCTGTTCTATTCCATGGGCCTACATATCTGTTTTGGTACCAGTACCATGCTGTTTTGGTTACTGTAGCTTGTAGTATAATTTGAAGCCAGGTAATGTGATGCCTCCAGCTTTGTTCTTTTTGCTTAAGATTGTCTTGGCTATACGGGCTCTTTTTTGGTTCCTTATGAAATTTAAAGTAATTTTTTTCTAACTCTGTGAAGAAAGTCAATGGTAGCTTGATGTGAAAAGCATTATTGAATCCATAAATTACTTTGGGCAGTATGGCAATTTTCATGGTATTGATTCTTCTTATCCATGAACATCAAAGGTTTTTCCATTTGATTGTGTCTTCTGTTATTTCCTTGAGCAGTGGTTTGTGGTTCTCCTTGAAGACGTCTTTCACATCCCTTGTAAGTTGTATTCCTAGGTATTTTATTCTTTTAGTAGCAATTGTGAATGGAATTTCACTCATGATTTGGCTGTTTGTCTATTATTGGTATACAAGAATGTTTGTGATTTTTGCAATTGATTTTTTTTTTTTTTTTTTTGAGACAGAGTCTCACTCTGTCCCCCAGGCTGGAGTGCATTGGTGCGATCTCGGCTCACAGCAAGCTCTGCCTGCTGGGTTCATGTCATTCTCCTGCTTCAGCCTCCTGAGTAGCTGAGACTACAGGTGCCCACCACCACACCTGGCTAATTTTTTGTATTTTTTGTAGAGATGGGGTTTCACCATGTTAGCCAGGATGGTCTTGATTTCCTGACCTCATGGTCCATCTGCCTCAGCCTCCCAAAGTGCTGGGATTACAGGCGCCAGCCACCGCGCCCGGCCTGCACATTGATTTTTTTTATCCTGAGACTTTGCTGAAGTTGCCTGTCAACTTAAGGGGTTTTTGGGCTCAGATAATGAGATTTCCTAAACATACAATCATGTAATCTGCAAACAGGGACAATTTGACTTCCTCTCTTCCTATTTGAATACTCTTCATTTCTTTCTCTTGCCTGATTGCCCTGGCCAAAACTTCCAACACTATGTTGAATAGGTGTGGTGAGAGAGGCCATCCTTGTCTTGTGCCAGTTTTCAAAGGGAATGCTTCTTTGTTCTTTTTGCCTATTCAGTATGATATTGGCTGTGGGTTTGTCATAAATAGCTCTTATTATTTTGAGATACTTTCCATCAATACCTAGTTTACTGAGCATTTTTAGCATGAAGGGTGTTGAATTTTTTTTTTTTTTTTTTTTTTTTTTTTTTTTTTTTTTTGTTTGTGTTTTTTTTTTTTTCCCCGTGTGGCAGAGTCTTGCTCTGTCACCCGGGCTGGAGTGCAGTGGCCGGATCTCAGCTGACTGCAAGCTCCGCCTCCCGGGTTCACGCCATTCTCCTGCCTCAGCCTCCCGAGTAGCTGGGACTACAGGCACCCGCCACCTCGCCTGGCTAGTTTTTTGTATTTTTTAGTAGAGATGGGGTTTCACCGTGTTAGCCAGGATGGTCTCGATCTCCTGACCTCGTGATCCACCCGTCTCGGCCTCCCAAAGTGCTGGTATTACAGGCTTGAGCCACCGCGCCGGCCAGGGTGTTGAATTTTATCAAAGGCCTTTTCTGCATTTATTGAGATAATCACATGGTTTTTGTCATTGGATCTGTTTATGTGATGGATTACATTTATTGATTTGCATATATTGAACCAGCCTTGAATCCCAGGGATGAAGCCAACTTGATCGTGGTAAATAAGCGTTTTGATGTGCTGCTGGATTTGGTTTGCCAGTATTTTATTGAGGATTTTTGCATTGATGTTCATCAGACATGTTGGCCTGAAATTTTCTTTTTATGTTGTGTCTCTGCCGGGTTTTGGTATCAGAATGATGCTGGCTCATAGAATGAGTTAGGGAGGAGTCCCTCTCTTTCTATTATTTGGAATCATTTCAGAAGGACTGGTACCAGCTCCTCTTTGTATCTCTGGTAGAATACGGCTGTGAATCCATCTGGTGCTGGACTTTTTTCAGTTGGTAGGTTATTCATTATTGCCTCAATTTCAGAACTTGTTATTGGTCTATTCAGGGATTCAGCTTCTTCCTGGTTTAGTCTTGGGAGGGTGTATGTGTCCAGAAATTTATCCATTTCTTCTGGATTTTCTAGTTTATTTGCACAGAGGAGTGTATAGTATTATCTGATGGTAGTTTGTATTTCTGTGGGATCAGGGGTGATATCTCTTTTATCATTTTTTATTGTGTCTATTTGATTCTTCTCTCTTGTCTTTATTAGTCTGGCTAGCGTTCTATCTATTTTGTTAATCTTTTCAAAAAACCACCCCCTGGATTCATTGATTTTTTGAGGGGTTTTTTGTTTCTCTATCTCCTTCAGTTCTGCTCTGATCTTAGTTGTTTCTTGTCTTCTGCTAGCTTTTGAATTTGTTTGCTTTTGCTTCTCTAGTTCTTTTAATTGTGATATTAGGGTGTTGATTTTAGATATTTCCCGCTTTCTCATGTGGGCACTTAGTGCTATAAAGTTCCCCCTAAACACTGCTTTAGCTGTGTCCCAGAGATTCTGGTACATTGTGTCTTTGTTCTCATTGGTTTCAAATAACTGATTTATTCCTGCCTTAATTTCGTTATTTACCCAGTAGTCATTCAGGAGCAGACTGTTGAGTTTCCATGTAGTTGTGCAGGTTTGAGTGAGTTTCTTAATCCTGAGTTCTAATTTGATTGCACTGTGGCCTGAGAGACTGTTTGTTATTATTTCCATTCTTTTGCATTTGCTGAGGAGTGTTTTATTTCAATTATGCGGTCAATTTTAGAATAAGCGTGATGTGGTGCTGAGAAGAATGTATATTCTGTTTATTTGGAGTGGAGAGTTCTGTAGACGTCTATTGGTTCACTTGGTTCAGAGCTGAATTCAAGTCCTGAATATCCTTGTTAATCTTCTGTCTCGTTGATCTGTCTAATATTGACAGTGGAGTGTGAAAGTCTCCCACTATTATTGTGTGGGAGTCTAAGTCTCTTTGTAGGTCTCTAAGAACTTGCCTTATGAATCTGGGTGCTCCTGTATTGGGTGCATATATATTTAGGATAGTTAGCGCTCCTTGTGCATTGATCCCTTTATCATTATGTAATGCCCTTCTTTGTCTTTTTTTATGTTTGTTTAAAGTCTGTTTTATCAGAGACTGGGATTGCAACCCCTGCTTTTTTTTTTTTTTTTTTTTTTAGCTTTCCATTTGCTTGGTAAATATTCCTCCATCCCTTTATTTTGAGCCTACATATGTCTTTGCACGTGAGATGGGTCTCCTGGATGTAGCACACTGATGGGTCTTGACTCTTTATCCAATTTGCCAGTGTGTGTCTTTTGATGGGGGCATTTAGCCTATTTACATCTAAGGTTAATATTGTTATCTGTGAATTTGAATCTGTCATTATGATGCCAGCTGGTTATTTTGCACATTAGTTGATGCGGTTTCTTCATAGTGTCGACGGTCTTTACATTTTGGTATTTTTTACAGTGGCTGGTATAGGTTTTTCCTTTCCATATTTATTGTGTCCTTCAGGAGCTCTTGTAAGTCAGGCCCAGTGGACCTGAGGAACAAACATCCCTCAGCATTTGCTTGTCTGTAAAGGATTTTATTTCTTCTTCTCTTATGAAGCTTAGTTTGGCTGGAAATGAAATTTTGGGTTGAAAATATTTTCTTTAAGAATGTCGAATATTGGTCCCTACTCTCCTCTGGCTTATAGGGTCTCTGCAGAGAGATCTGCTGATAGTCTGATGGGCTTCCCTTTGTGGGTAACCTGACCTTTCTTTCCAGCTGCCCTTAACATTTTTTCCATCATTTCAACCTTGGTGAATCTGATGATTATGTGTCTTGGGGTTGCTCTTCTTGAGGAGTATCTTTGTGGTGTGGTGTTCTCTGAATTTCCCAAATTTGAATGTTGGCCTGTCTTGCTAGGTTGGGGAAGTTCTCCTGGATAATATCCTGAAGTGTGTTTTCCAAATTGGTTCCATTCTCCTAGTCACTTTCAAGTAAACCAGTCAAATGTAGGTTTGGGGCCAGGCACGGTGGCTCACACCTGTAATCCCAGCACTTTGGGAGGCCGAGGCAGGTGGATCACAAGGTCAGGAGATTGAGACCATCCTGGCTAACAAAGTGAAACCCTGTCTCTACTAAAAAATACAAAAATATTAGCCAGGCATGGTGGCCGGCGCCTGTAGTCCCAGCTACTCAGGAGGCTGAGGTGGGATAATGGCATGAATCTGGGAGGTGGAGCTTGCAGTGAGCCAAGATTGCGTCACTGCACTCCAGTCTGGAGGACAGAGAAAGACTCTGTCTCAAAAAAAAAAAAAAAAAAAAATGTAGGTTTGGTTTTTTCACATAGTCCCATATTTCGTGGAGGCTTTGTTCATCTCTTTTCATTCTTTTTTCTCTAATCTTCTCTTCACACTTTTTTCATTAAGTTGATCTTCAATCTCTGATTTCTTCTGTTTGATCAATTTGGCTATTGATACTTGTGTATGCTTTACTAAATTCTCATGCTATGTTTTTCAGCTCCATCAAGTCGTTTATGTTCTTTTCTAAACTGGTTATTCTAGTTGACAGTTCCTGTAACCTTTTACCAAGGTTCTTAGCTTCCTTGCATTGGGTTAGAACATGCTCCTTTAGCTCGGAGGAGTTTGTTATTACCCCCCTTCTGAAGTCTACTTCTGTCAATTTGTCAAACTCATTCTCCATCCAGTTTTGTTCTCTTGCTCGTGAGGAGTTGTGATCCTTTTGAGGAGAAGAGACATTCTGGTTTTTGGAATTTTCAGGATTTTTGCGCTGGTATTTTCTCCTCTTTGTGGATTTATCTAACTTTGATCTTTGATATTGGTGACCTTCGGATGGGGTTTTTGCATGTGCATCCTTTTTGTTGATGTTGATGTTATTGCTTCTGTTTGTTAGTTTTCCTTCTAACAGTCAGGCTCCTCTCCTGCAGGTCTGCTGGAGATTGCTGGAGGTTCACTCCAGACCCTGTTTGCCTGGGTATCACCAGTGGAGGCTGCAGAACAGCAAAAATTGCAGCCTGCTCCTTCTTCTGGAAGCTTCGTCCCAGAGGAGCACCCACCAGATGCCAGCTGGAGCTCTCCTATATGAGGTGTCTGTCAACCCCTGCTGGAAGGTGTCTCCCAGTCAGGAGGCATGGGGGTCAGGGAGCCACTTGAGGAGGCAATCTGTCCCTTAGCAGAGCTCAAGCACTGTGCTGGGAGATCTGCTGCTCTCTTCAGAGCCAGCAGGCAGGAACATTTAAGTCTGTTGAAGCTGTGCCCACAGCCTCCCCTTCCCCCAGGTGCTCCATCCCAGGGAGATGGGAGTTTTATCTACAAGCCCCTGACTGGGGCTGCTGCCTTTCTTTCAGAAATGCCCTGCCCAGAGAGGAGGAACCTAGAGAGGCAGTCTGGCTACAGCAGCTTTGCTGAGCTGCAGAGGACTCCACCCAGATCGAACTTCCCGGAGGCTTTGTTTACAACTGTGAGGGGAAAGCTGCCTATTCAAGCCTCAGTAATGGCGGACACCCACCCCTCCACAAAGCTTGAGTATCCCAGGTCAACTTGAGACTGCTGCACTGGAAGCGAGAATTTCAAGACAGTGGATCTTAGCTTGCTGGGCTCTGTGGGGATGGGATCTGCTGAGCAAGACCACTAGGCTCCCTGGCTTCAGCCCCCTTTCCAGAGGAGTGAACGGTTCTGTCTCACTAGTGTTCCAGGCGCCACTGGGGTATGGAAAAAATATCCTGCAGCTACCTTGGTCCCTTCCTAAATGGCTGCCCAGTTTTGTGCTTGAAACTCAGGGCCCTGGTGGTATAGGCACCCAAAGGAATTTCCTGGTCTGTGGGTTGTGAAGACCGTGGGAAAAGCGTAGTATCTGGGCTGGATAGCACCATTCCTCAGAATACGGTCCCTCATGGCTTCCCTTGACTAGCGGGGGGAGTTTCCTGACCCCTTGCTCTTCCTAGGGGAGGCGACACCCCACCCTGCTTCTGCTCGCCCTCTGTGGCCTGCACCCACTGTCGAATCAATCCCAATGAGATGAACTGGGTACCTGAGTTGGAAAGGCAGAAATCGCCTGCCTTCTGTGTTGAACTCGCTGGGAGCCGCAGACCGGAGGTGTTCCTATTTGGCCATCTTTAATCTATCTAAATCTTTAAACGCTTTAAACTATGCAAATAAAGGTGAACACAAACTTGCTAATAAATCCTGAGAAGATACCATCTGAGGATGCATGACATTGACAAGAATGCTGATCCTCAAACTTGGCTGCAGGTTAAAATAACCCAGTGGGCTTTAAAAAATTGTTGCCTGGCCATTGTCCAGGCCACATCCTAAACCAATTAAGTCAGACTCTTTGGAAATAGAGTCTAGGCAACAGGAACAGTAAAGTTCCCAGGTAATTCCTAAGTGCAGCCGTTTGAGAACTGCTGGCAAAGAGTAACATTTTTCAAACTTTAATAGACACACGACACAGCAGCCGGGGGGCTTGCTAATATGCTGATTCTGAATCAGTAAGTCTGTGTGAGGCCTGAGAAGCTGTGCTTTTTTCTTTTAATTCTTTAAAATATATTAATTTACTTTTGTTAACTTTTAGGTTCAAGGGCACATGTGCAGGTTTGTTATACAGGTGAATTGCATATCATGGGGACTTCGTGTGCAGATTATTTTGTCACCCACATAACAAGCACAATACATGATAGGTAGTTTTTTTATCCTCTTCCTCCTCCCACCCTTCACCCTCATACAGGCCCCAGTGTCTGTTGTTCTTTTCTTTGTGACTATGCGTTCTTTTTTTTTGAGACAGAGTCTCACTCTGTCGCCAGGTTGGAGTGCAGTGGCACGACCTTGGCTTGCTGCAAACTCCGCCTCCTGGGTTCAAGCAATTCTCCTGCCTCAGCCTCCCAAGTAGCTAGGATTACAGGCACGTGTCACCATGCCCAGCTAATTTTTATATTTTCAGTAGAGACAGGGTTTCACTATGTTGGCCAGGATGGTCTCAATCTCTTTACCTCATGATCCACCTGCCTTGGCCTCCTGGGATTACAGGCGTGAGCCACCACACCTGGCCCATGTGTTCTTAATGTTTAGCTCACACTTATAAGTGAGAACATGCAGTATTTGGTTTTCTGTTTCTGCATTAGTTTGCTTAGGATAATAGCCTCCCACTCCATCCATGTTGCTGCAAAGAATATTATCTTGTTCTTTTTTATGACTGCGTAGTATTCCATGGTGTATATGTACCATATTTTCTTTATCCAGTCTACTATTGATGAGCATTTAGATTGATCCATGTCTTTGATATTGTGAATAGTGCTGCAATGAACATACACATGCAAGTGTCTTTTTGGTAGAATAATTTATATTCCTTTGGGTATATACCCAGGAATGGGATTACTGGCTCAAATGATAGTTCTGTTTTACGTTCTTTGAGAAACTGCCACATTGCTTTCCACAATGCCTGAACTAATTTCCATCTCCACCTGCAGTATGTAAGCCTTCCCTTTTCTCTGCAGTCTCGTCAGGAGATGCTGTACTTCCAACAAACTCCCAGTGAGGCTACTGCTGCTGATCCAGGCCCCTCACTTTGAGTAATGAGAGCATAAAGAAGGGACAATAAGCCAGGCACAGTGGATCACGCCTGTAATCCCAGCACTTTGGGAGGCTGCGGCAGGAGGATCTCTTGAGCCCAGTTCAAGGCCAGGCTGGGCAACATGGCAAGTCCCCATCTCTACAAAACAGCATTTTACAAATTAGCTGGGTGAGGTGGTGCATGCCTGTGGTCCCAGCTACTTTGGAGGCTGAGGTGGGAGGATCACTTGAGCCCAGGAAGTCGAGGCTGCAATGAACCATGATCAAGCCATTGCACTCCAGCTTAGGTGAGAGAGTGAGAAGCTGTTTCAAACAAAAAAAAAAAAAAAAAAGAGAGAGAGAGAGACAGAGAATGAGAGACTAGAACTTCTTAAAGTGAGGAAATCTTTGATTATTTGCTCTAGCATTTCCTAGCTGTGAGTTGATTAACCATCCTAGTTTTCTGAGGCTCTCCTGGTTATGGCACTGAATGTTCTGTGTCCTGGTCAAATTGGGATATTGGTCACCCTATGTGTGATCTTACTAAATCAGATAAAGCCTCAGAGCCTGCTGAAGTTTTCATAAGAATGAAATAAAGTATGTTCAGATGTCTAATGTAGTGCCTAGCACAGAGCAGGAATCCAAAAATGCTTGAGAGTTGATTTTCAAGATAATAGTTTGCAGTTAAAGTCACAGTGAGTTACCATTTCATACCCACCAGATGGCTAATGTGAAAAAGACTGAAAATGCCAAAGTTGTCAAGGATGTGAAGTAAGTGGAACTTTCATGGAAAAATTGGTAGAACCACTTACAAATACTGTTTGGCAGTAGCTTCTCACACCATGCATCTCCTATGACCCAGCAATTTCCATCCTAAGTATAAACTCAAGAGGAATAAATATTTGTTTTCCAAGCATATATATAGAAGCTTTATTTATAATGGTAAAAAATTAGAAACAACTCAAAAATCCATTAGTAAATTGGACATAGAAGTTGTAGTATATTCATAAAGTGGAATATAGAAATAAAAATAAGCTATTGCTACAGACAACTACATAGATGAATTTCGCAAACATAATAGCGAACGAAAGAAGTCAGATACAAAAGATACACAATAGAATTTCATTTATATAGAGTTTTTTGTTTTTTGTTTTGTGTGTGTGTGTGTGTGTGTGTGTGTGTTTAACAGAGTCTTGCTCTGTCGCCTAGGCTAGAGTACAATAGCATGATCTCGGCTCACTGCAACCTCTGCCTCCTGTGTTCAAGCTATTCTCCTGCCTCAGCCTCCTGAGTAGCTGGGATTACAGTCGTGCACCACCACACCTGGCTAATTTTTGTATTTTTAATACAGACAGGGTTTCACCATGTTGGTCAGGCTGGTCTCAGACTCTTGACCTTGTGATCTGCCCACTTTGGCCTCCCAAGGTGCTGGGATTGCAGGCGTAAGCCACTGCACCAGGTCTATATAGAATTTTAAAGACTTAGCCCCACCTACTCTTTGGTATTAGAAGTCCAAAAAGTGGTTTCCATTGGAGAGCATCAGACCTGCAATGTTCTCTTTGATCCAGGCATTGGTTGCACCAGGATGTTCACTTTGTGGAAATTCATCTACCTGTACAATGTTATTTGTGTACACTTCTATATAAACAGTGTACTTTAATAAAAAGCTTTTTAAAAAGATCAAAAGGTATAAAAACAAACATAGGAAATTATTAGTCTCAGAGAGAATACTAACTGAAAGCTTCAATGGATCCCAAAAGGTTTTAGACAATTCACCAATGAGATTTCTTAATGGCTTCTAAGATACTGGGGATACTAAACACTTGAATAGGCATCCTTCTCCTTTGAGTGGTCTCCAGGGATCTCCCATCCCTACAGCACACTGAACTACCTACAGGTCTAACTAGTGTTACAGTCACTGTGTCCTACGCTTGTAGGTAGGTGTTTAACAGAGGGAAACTTCTCTCTTCATCTCTGCAAAGAAAGCCCAAACCTTACCAAGGCAGCATGAAGTTTCTACACGATTGCATTAAATTACCTAAAACAACCTGTAATATAATTCACCTTCCACCTGGCCCCACCCCTCTGAAACACAGTCCATCCACCCCTGAGAATCACCATAGACGCTCATCATCTACCTGTTGGGACTTATTTTTTAGGCTCCACCTGCCAGTTCTTAGAATTTCTGATGCCATAAGGTATGCTAAACAAGCTGAATGCCAAAACTGCCAGATCACTAAGTTAAAATGGAATTACTGGGCCAAAATCAGAAGTCATTTAAATCTTCAACAAGCTCTCATTGTGGCTGTTGATTCAGAAAACCACGGTTTCCCTGAGACCAGTGGTGTTCCTGACAGATGTTTTGCTTGAACAGAGCAGACCTCTTCCAAGGAGTCATTTACAATAGCAAGTGCAAATGAAATGCCAAGAATCTGCAAATCTCTTGGTCTTGTCACTTTGGTGGAAAAGAAGATGTGCCACAGGAGCATCTCAGGTGCATCTTCTCTTCAGGGAGGAACCAAACAGCACACCGGTAGCGTTTGCTCTGGCTGTATTTCACAGTAAGCTTTACAACACACTTGCTCTTTTAACAGGTGAATGGATATGTCATCATCATCATCAGCAGCAGCAGCAGCATTATCAGGAGTTATTCTATTTTTTGACACAGCAGTGTCCTTGCGTAAAATAAGCCATGTCAGATAAACCCTCCTTCCATGTCCCTCCGAGTCAAATTCAAAGTCTTCATGGAGTTCCCAGATTCTTCCTGATCTGGCCTTGTCTTATCTTGCTGATGTAACCTCTAGCCTTCCAGCCACACTGGTCCCTTGCTGCTCCTGGGACACTGTACATGTGTCCCTTCGGACTTGGCACTGCCTAGCCCCTCTGCTTGGAACACTCTCCCCCACATATCCTATTGTCTAATTCTGCAAATCGTTGCTTTAATGTCACCAGTTTAATGAGTCCTACCCTGACTACCCTATCCTTTCTTACTGCCTCTACTTTAATCCCCTCTACACTGACTTACTTTTTTTTCCACACACTTTTCACTTAACATACCATATATTTTCTTATTTTGTTTATTTTTTTTATTTATTTTTTTTAATTTATTTATTATTATTATACTGTAAGTTGTAGGGTACATGTGCATAACGTGCAGGTTTGTTACATATGTATACTTGTGCCTTGTTGGTGTGCTGCACCCATCAACTAGTCATTTACATCAGGTATAACTCCCAATGCAATCCCTCCTCCCTCCCCCCTGCCCATGATAGGCCCCGGTGTGTGATGTTCCCCTTCCTGAGTCCAAGTGATCTCATTGTTCAGTTCCCACCTATGAGTGAGAACATGCGGTGTTTCGTTTTCTGTTCTTGTGATAGTTTGCTAAGAATGATGGATTCCAGCTGCATCCATGTCCCTACAAAGGACACAAACTCATCCTTTTTTATGGCTGCATAGTATTCCATGGTGTATATGTGCCACATTTTCTTAATCCAATCTGTCACTGATGGACATTTGGGTTGATTCCAAGTCTTTGCTATTGTGAATAGTGCTGCAATAAACATACGTGTGCATGTGTCTTTATAGCAGCATAATTTATAATCCTTTGGGTATATCCCCAGTAATGGGATGGCTGGGTCATATGGTACATCTAGTTCTAGATCCTTGAGGAATCGCCATACTGTTTTCCATAATGGTTGAACTAGTTTACAATCCCACCAACAGTGTAAAAGTGTTCCTATTTCTCCACATCCTCTCCAGCACCTGTTGTTTCCTGACTTTTTAATGATCGCCATTCTAACTGGTGTGAGATGGTATCTCATTGTGGTTTTGATTTGCATTTCTCTGATGGCCAGTGATGATGAGCATTTTTTCATGTGTTTGTTGGCTGTATGAATGTCTTCTTTTGAGAAATGTCTGTTCATACCCTTTGCCCACTTTTTGATGGGGTTGTTTGTTTTTTTCTTGTAAATTTGTTTGAGTTCTTTGTAGGTTCTGGATATTAGCCCTTTGTCAGATGAGTAGATTGCAAAAATTTTCTCCCATTCTGTAGGTTGCCTGTTCACTCTGATGGTAGTTTCTTTTGCTGTGCAGAAGCTCTTTAGTTTAATGAGATCCCATTTGTCAATTTTGGCTTTTGCTGCCGTTGCTTTTGGTGTTTTAGACATGAAGTCTTTGCCCATGCCTATGTCCTGAATGGTACTACCTAGGTTTTCCTCTAGGATTTTTATGGTATTAGGTCTAACATTTAAGTCTCTAATCCATCTTGAATTAATTTTCGTATAAGGAGTAAGGAAAGGATCCAGTTTCAGCTTTCTACTTATGGCTAGCCAATTTTCCCAGCACCATCTATTAAATAGGGAATCCTTTCCCCATTTCTTGTTTCTCTCAGGTTTGTCAAAGATCAGATGGCTGTAGATGTGTGGTATTATTTCTGAGGACTCTGTTCTGTTCCATTGGTCTATATCTCTGTTTTGGTACCAGTACCATGCTGTTTTGGTTACTGTAGCCTTGTAGTATAGTTTGAAGTCAGGTAGCGTGATGCCTCCAGCTTTGTTCTTTTGACTTAGGATTGTCTTGGAGATGCGGGCTCTTTTTTGGTTCCATATGAACTTTAAAGCAGTTTTTTCCAATTCTGTGAAGAAACTCATTGGTAGTTTGATGGGGATGGCATTGAATCTATAAATTACCTTGGGCAGTATGGCCATTTTCACGATATTGATTCTTCCTATCCATGAGCATGGTATGTTCTTCCATTTGTTTGTGTCCTCTTTGATTTCACTGAGCAGTGGTTTGTAGTTCTCCTTGAAGAGGTCCTTTACATCCCTTGTAAGTTGGATTCCTAGGTATTTGATTCTCTTTGAAGCAATTGTGAATGGAAGTTCATTCATGATTTGGCTCTGTGTTTGTCTGTTATTGGTGTATAAGAATGCTTGTGATTTTTGCACATTAATTTTGTATCCTGAGACTTTGCTGAAGTTGCTTATCAGGTTAAGGAGATTTTGGGCCGAGACAATGGGGTTTTCTAAATATACAATCATGTCATCTGCAAACAGGGACAATTTGACTTCTTCTTTTCCTAACTGAATACCCCTGATTTCTTTCTCTTGCCTAATTGCCCTAGCCAGAACTTCCAACACTATGTTGAATAGGAGTGGTGAGAGAGGGCATCCCTGTCTTGTGCCAGTTTTCAAAGGGAATTTTTCCAGTTTTTGCCCATTCAGAATGATATTGGCTGTGGGTTTGTCATAAATAGCTCTTATTATTTTGAGGTACGTTCCATCAATACCGAATTTATTGAGCGTTTTTAGCATGAAGGGCTGTTGAATTTTGTCAAAAGCCTTTTCTGCATCTATTGAGATAATCATGTGGTTCTTGTCTTTGGTTCTGTTTATATGCTGGATTATGTTTATTGATTTGCGAATGTTGAACCAGCCTTGCATCCCAGGGATGAAGCCCACTTGATCATGGTGGATAAGCTTTTTGATGTGTTGCTGAATCTGGTTTGCCAGTATTTTATTGAGGATTTTTGCATCGATGTTCATCAGGGATATTGGTCTAAAATTCTCTTTTTTTGTTGTATCTCTGCCAGGCTTTGGTATCAGGATGATGTTGGCCTCATAAAATGAGTTAGGGGGGATTCCCTCTTTTTCTATTGATTGGAATAGTTTCAGAAGGAATGGTACCAACTCCTCCTTGTACCTCTGGTAGAATTCAGCTGTGAATCCATCTGGTCCTGGACTTTTTTTGGTTGGTAGGCTATTAATTGTTGCCTCAATTTCAGAGCCTGCTATTGGTCTATTCAGGGATTCAACTTCTTCCTGGTTTAGTCTTGGAAGAGTGTAAGTGTCCAGGAAATTATCCATTTCTTCTAGATTTTCCAATTTATTTGCGTAGAGGTGTTTATAGTATTCTCTGATGGTAGTTTGTATTTCTGTGGGGTCGGTGGTGATATCCCCTTTATCATTTTTAATTGCGTCGATTTGATTCTTCTCTCTTTTCTTCTTTATTAGTCTTGCTAGTGGTCTGTCAATTTTGTTGATCTTTTCAAAAAACCAACTCCTGGATTCATTGATTTTTTGGAGGGTTTTTTGTGTCTCTATCTCCTTCAGTTCTGCTCTGATCTTAGTTATTTCTTGCCTTCTGCTAGCTTTGGAATGTGTTTGCTCTTGCTTCTCTAGTTCTTTTAATTGCGATGTTAGAGTGTCAATTTTTGATCTTTCCTGCTTTCTCTTGTGGGCATTTAGTGCTATAAATTTCCCTCTGCACACTGCTTTAAATGTGTCCCAGAGATTCTGGTATGTTGTATCTTTGTTCTCATTGGTTTCAAAGAACATCTTTATTTCTGCCTTCATTTCGTTATGTACCCAGTAGTCATTCAGGAGCAGGTTGTTCAGTTTCCATGTAGTTGAGCGGTTTTGATTGAGTTTCTTAGTCCTGAGTTCTAGTTTGATTGCACTGTGGTCTGAGAGACAGTTTGTTATAATTTCTGTTCTTGTACATTTGCTGAGGAGTGCTTTACTTCCAATTATATGGTCAATTTTGGAGTAAGTACGATGTGGTGCTGAGAAGAATGTATATTCTGTTGATTTGGGGTGGAGAGTTCTATAGATGTCTATTAGGTCTGCTTGCTGCAGAGATGAGTTCAATTCCTGGACATCCTTGTTAACTTTCTGTCTCGTTGATCTGTCTAATGTTGACAGTGGAGTGTTGAAGTCTCCCATTATTATTGTATGGGAGTCTAAGTCTCTTTGTAAGTCTCTAAGGACTTGCTTTATGAATCTGGGTGCTCCTGTATTGGGTGCATATATATTTAGGATAGTTAGCTCTTCCTGTTGAATTGATCCCTTTACCATTATGTAATGGCCTTCTTTGTCTCTTTTGATCTTTGTTGGTTTAAAGTCTGTTTTATCAGAGACTAGTATTGCAACCCCCGCTTTTTTTTGTTCTCCATTTGCTTGGTAAATCTTCCTCCATCCCTTTATTTTGAGCCTATGTATGTCTCTGCGTGTGAGATGGGTCTCCTGAATACAGCAGACTGATGGGTCTTGACTCTTTATCCAGTTTGCCAGTCTGTGTCTTTTAATTGGCGCATTTAGTCCATTTACATTTAAGGTTAAGATTGTTATGTGTGAACTTGATCCTGCCATTATGATATTAACTGGTTATTTTGCTCGTTAGTTGATGCAGTTTCTTCCTAGCCTCGATGGTCTTTACATTTTGGCATGTTTTTGCAATGGCTGGTACCGGTTGTTCCTTTCCATGTTGAGTGCTTCCTTCAGGGTCTCTTGTAAGGCAGGCCTAGTGGTGACAAAATCTCTAAGCATTTGCTTATCTGTAAAGGATTTTATTTCTCCTTCACTTATGAAACTTAGTTTGGCTGGATATGAAATTCTGGGTTTAAAATTCTTTTCTTTAAGAATGTTGAATATTGGCCCCCACTCTCTTCTGGCTTGGAGAGTTTCTGCCGAGAGATCTGCTGTTCGTCTGATGGGCTTCCCTTTGTGGGTAACCCGACCTTTCTCTCTGGCTGCCCTTAAGATTTTTTCCTTCATTTCAACTTTGGTGAATCTGGCAATTATGTGTCTTGGAGTTGCTCTTCTCGAGGAGTATCTTTGTGGCGTTCTCTGTATTTCCTGGATTTGAATGTTGGCCTGCCCTACTAGGTTGGGGAAGTTCTCCTGGATGATATCCTGAAGAGTGTTTTCCAACTTGGTTCCATTTTCCCCCTCACTTTCAGGCACCCCAATCAGACGTAGATTTGGTCTTTTTACATAATCCCATACATCTTGCAGGCTTTGTTCATTTCTTTTTCTTCTTTTTTCTTTTGGTTTCTCTTCTCGCTTCATTTCATTCATTTGATCCTCAATCGCTGATACTCTTTCTTCCAGTTGATCGAGTCGGTTACTGAAGCTTGTGCATTTGTCACGTATTTCTCGTGTCATGGTTTTCATCTCTTTCATTTCGTTTATGACCTTCTCTGCATTAATTACTCTAGCCATCAATTCTTCCACTTTTTTTTCAAGATTTTTAGTTTCTTTGCGCTGGGTACGTAATTCCTCCTTTAGCTCTGAGAAATTTGATGGACTGAAGCCTTCTTCTCTCATCTCGTCAAAGTCATTCTCCGTCCAGCTTTGATCCGTTGCTGGCGATGAGCTGCGCTCCTTTGCCGGGGGAGATGCGCTCTTATTTTTTGAATTTCCAGCTTTTCTGCCCTGCTTTTTCCCCATCTTTGTGGTTTTATCTGCCTCTGGTCTTTGATGATGGTGATGTACTGATGGGGTTTTGGTGTAGGTGTCCTTCCTGTTTGATAGTTTTCCTTCTAACAGTCAGGACCCTCAGCTGTAGGTCTGTTGGAGATTGCTTGAGGTCCACTCCAGACCCTGTTTGCCTGGGTATCAGCAGCAGAGGCTGCAGAAGATAGAATATTTCTGAACAGCGAGTGTACCTGTCTGATTCTTGCTTTGGAAGCTTCCTCTCAGGGGTGTACTCTACCCTGTGAGGTGTGGGGTGTCAGACTGCCCCTAGTGGGGGATGTCTCCCAGTTAGGCTACTCAGGGGTCAGGGACCCGCTTGAGCAGGGAGTCTGTCCCTTCTCAGATCTCAACCTCCGTGTTGGGAGATCCACTGCTCTCTTCAAAGCTGTCAGACAGAGTTGTTTGCGTCTGCAGAGGTGTCTGCTGCTTTGTTATTGTTTACTGTGCCCTGCCCCCAGAGGTGGAGTCTACAGAGACAGGCAGGTTTCCTTGAGCTGCTGTGAGCTCCACCCAGTTCCAGCTTCCCAGCAGCTTTGTTTACCTACTTAAGCCTCAGCAATGGCGGGCACCCCTCCCCCAGCCTCGCTGCTGCCTTGCCGGTAGATCACAGACTGCTGTGATAGCAATGAGGGAGGCTCCGTGGGTGTGGGACCCTCCCGGCCAGGTGTGGGATATGATCTCCTGGTGTGCCTGTTTGCTCAAAGCGCAGTATTGGGGTGGGAGTTACCCGATTCTCCAGGTGTTGTGTGTCTCAGTTCCCCTGGCTAGGAAAAGGGATTCCCTTCCCCCTTGCGCTTCCCAGGTGAGGCAATGCCTCGCCCTGCTTCAGCTCTCGCTGGTCGGGCTGCAGCAGCTGACCAGTACCGATCGTCCGGCACTCCCCAGTGAGATGAACCCAGTACCTCAGTTGAAAATGCCGAAATCACTGGTCTTCTGTGTCGCTGGCGCTGGGAGTTGGAGACTGGAGCTGCTCCTATTTGGCCATCTTGCTCCGCCCGTCCTATTTGGTTTATTTTTTATTATTTGTCTTTCTGCACTAGAATGTTAACTCCACAAAGTCAAGAGATTTTATTGTTATCGTTCTGTTTGGTTCACCAATGTATTCCAAGTACTTAACACATAATTGGCATGTAGTAGGTGCTCAATAAATATCTGTTGAATGTTAAATGCCTAAAATTTGGGGGCTTAGCATGTACTGTTAGCATGTTATGTGCTTTATATGTATACATATAATACTTAGCAAACCATGAGAAGAGTAATATTATTAACCACATTTATACATGAAGAAACTGAAGCAGAGAGAGTTGGGTTAACTAGCCAACGGTCATACAGCTAGTAAACAATGGAGCCGGGAGTCAAACCGAAGTCATCAGATCTTAGAACACTAGATCTTGACCACAGCAACTCAACTGACAGAAGCAATGCCAAGAAGAGGTTATGCACTCAGCAGGCAAGTTTTTGCTTGTGGTAGACATCAACTTGTCATTTCTGCATTTATTCTTTTCCTGGTAATTGCACCCCCATTTCCCTCTACGAAGTGATTTCCTCTTCCATTTTCCATCTCTGGGCTTCTGGTACACTGGACTCTATTTCCTGAGCGGGAAGAGAAGCATGTGATGGGAGAAAGCCAATCAGCATGTGGCATTCCACAAGCCTTGGAGATTGGCTGAGAAGTAAGCATGTGACCTGATCAGAGTTGAGAATGCTGGGGCAAGAAGGTTTCTCTTCTCCTGCAGGTTTCACTTCCTGGGAAGCTGGGAAACTGTATGCATCATCTTGGGAGCCTGCTGGGGTGAGTCAGCTTTTGAATAGAGCCAACACCAAGGAAGTAGAACCAATAAATGGTATGATTGGCCCCGGGTCCTGCCCACTGGGCTTGTCTGAAGCCTCGAGGTGCTGTCTGCATTCCAGCATCCTCTGTTGGTAATGGCTTCCCTCTGTGGTTGTGAGAACGTGCCCCCTTCCTTTGGTTTACTTCATTTGTTTTGTCTTCCTTCTTCTTTCCTTTCTTTTTTTTCTCCTCTCACTTCCTTTCTTTTTCTCTTCCTTCTTTTTTTCTCCTCTTTCTACTCTTTTCCTTTCTCCTTTCTCCTTCCTTGCTTTCTTCCTTTTTCTTTCTTTCTTTTCTTCTCTCCTAACACTAAGTGAGTAATTAGTATGTGCCAGAAATTATGCTACACTTAAGTACATTGTCCCATTTTATTTTTACAACAAACAACCAAATTATATAAGAACGTTTAATATTCCCATTTTAGAGGTAAAGACACAGGCTGGCAAATTTGCACAAGATCACCCAAATGGTAAGTGATACAGTCAGGTTTCGGAGCCAGGCAGTCTAACTCCTGTCCATGCACTCTTAATCACTAGATTACACAGCCTCCTTTGTGAAGCACAGGGTTATATGGAGGCCAGACCAGAGTTTATAAGGAGGAAAGGGTGGCTACAAAGTCAGCCATATGTGCGCGCAGGTAACTGTGGAAAGAAGAGACTAGTATAGTGATTCAAAAGAAAGCTTTGTATTTAGGCCAGTCCTGGTCTGAATTCTGCTTCTTCCATCTACTCACTGTGTGAACATGGCACATTAATTAACTTCTCTGAGCTCCTGAATTCCCATCTTTACAGTGAAGCCAATACTACCAGTCTTGAAATGATGTTGCCTGATTTAACTGAGAAAATGAATACAAAGTATTCCCCAACTATTTGGTACATAGGTGAAAGCTACTGTGATAATAACATTATGTATGGTTACTATTAATATTCTTCTTATTATAGTCACCCTTAGAATTCTCAGTCCCAACAGCAGGAGTCCTGAAGACAGCAAGGTATGTTTTCTCCCTTGTGATTTTAGCCAACAGTTGGCACCTATCTTCACCCTTGGAACTGAAGACGATTTATATGCAGCTAAAAAAAAAAAAAAATCCATTTAATCTGTGCTGAATTTTATCACCCTTAGGAGTTAAAACATATGATGTGCAGCCTTCAGGGTGTGACTGTGTTTAAAGAGATGTTCTCAGAAACACGCACGTGTCCCAGTGAGGGGTGAATTAGTCTGAGTTCCTCCCTAGGTGATGTCAAGCGAACAGTTCTTTGAGAATTAGGCAATCTGGCTACTAAACCATTGGTATTGTGCCACGAGGCATAAACCTTCCCAAGCAGGAGGGTATTGTACCAATAGGAATCATCTCTCAGATCTCAGATTAATGCAGCTGTGGAAAATAGCATTTTAATAAATGTATTCTCCAAATGGAGGCACTTTTATTGCAAAACGTTCCTTTTGTATCCTGAGAGAAATGGAACGTTTTGGTTAGGCATAAACAACAGTGAGAGCATTTTCTAAATACACATGTTTTCTGCATGTCAGTTTAATTACATGTTGTAGATCATTTTTGAGACTCCTTGGGGATAATAGCTTCAAAAGCAATGCTTCTCTCTGTCTTGAGCGACCAGAAGTCACGATACCTGTTTTACATTTGGCGGTTTACAGTCCCTCTCCTTCCTTTTCCATTCCTATAACTGTTCAGTTATATTTACGTTTACGAAAGCGCATTACGTTTGGGTGTCAGCGCTGACCGGAAGATTATTTGAAGTTAAACCACTTTGCCAGCTTCCATTTTCTTCACAACATTCCTTTCCACTTCTGCTTTTTCTTTAAAAGAAAAAATTCTGACTTAAGAAAACTTGATCCTTTTGGAACAGACCAGCCACAGCTACTCCTTCCTGTGCTCCTAGACAGGAGGAGTGAGGCGAGAGGGCCGAGAAGTTTGGGGGATGAGGAGGAATGCTAAGGGAGGGCAGGGGCAAATGGGGCCTTCTCCGCAGGGGACATTCAATAACTCTCTTAGCCTTTATGCTGTAGGACAGGGGCTCATTTGCTCGATTTGGGGTGACAGCAGCCGGTTTTGTTACAGCATAGCTGGAGTTTTAAATAAGTGCAGCTCTCAGAGGCCGAAAGCGGCATTCGTTATCTTAGCCATGGGAAGGCATGGAAATCAGCGGTGTTTTTGGCAAGGGCAGCATAAATCCACTGTTTGCAAGGCCCCGACCCAGCCAGAGAGGAAGGAATGCACAGTTTCCCTTTGACGGTGAGATTTCCTGCTTCTTGTTGGAAAGAGTGTCTGGACTCCGATGCACAAGCAAAGTCTGCATCAATTACTTGAAAGGAAACCAACCCTATTCCTGAAGATTTGGCAGCAGAAACATTCATTGTTGAGAAAGGGGGGAAAAAAAAGACTAATGAACTCCCCTCTCTTCGGTATTTTCAAAGGCCTCTTGTGTTAGTGACTGCTATTTTTTTCTTTCTTTCTTTCTTTTTTTTTCCAGAGTTCTTAGGAACTCTCATTAGCCCCTCAATAAATGCTACTTTAAGGGCTTGTAACTTTGTCATTAAATCTTCACTCCAAGATGAATTAAGGTTGCAGCCAAGAAATGCCCTCCCCACCGCCAGTGAGCTTCTTTACAATCACCAAAAAGGCAGGAAAATAGATTTGTGGGGGATTTTTAGTACTCGTTTACGTGCCTTCCTGTCAAATAGTGATTAATTCAGGGCCACTTAAGTTTTTCTAACTTTCATCCATAATGGGCACGTTGACATTTTTATTTGAATCTCTTTACGCCATCCAAAATAATCTCCTTCAGCAACAGAAACTGCTGGTTAATTGCCACAGAGCAGCTGTTACCTTTTCTCAGTCGACAGCCTCTTTCAGGATGGTTTTGAGCTCCGTGCCTGTGGAACGCGCGGGCCGGCGACAGCGTGTCAGGTGGATTGATTGAATGGCCCCCTTGTTCCCGACTAGCTGTGTCTACGATGGTATCAGGGCCAAACAAAGCCCTGCACATCTAAATATAGCATTTTCTTTGGCCCCCGGCCCTCACTGTCTTGTTTTCCCATTCTTCCATGCTCTAAAGCAAATACCAGAGAGCCCCATTTTAACACGTCTTACTTTTACACGTCTTGCTTGCATATTCCATGGGTCAAACTGGTCCCAGAAATAGAAGTTCATGCACAATTAATCTGATTTTCTGGGTAATTGAAGGCTTACCAGAAAACTGCTTTGAAAAATTCACTGCTGTTACAAAGTCTTCTGGAAAACGTGTTCAGACACTCTCAGGATGGCAGAGTCTTGCAACTAAAAGAGAATTTGAGGTCTAGGTGCACAAAGGGCAGTGTCTGTGGATCTAGCCAAGATACCTGAACTTTCTGCCTTCTGCACAACCCATTTCATTTTTGAACCATTTTTGTTCCAGGGTCTTACTTTATATTTCCTGCCTTGATTATTAATGAAGTGAACGGTTTTGTTATTGTTGTTTCTTAACTTGTTTTCTTTTTTTTTTTTTTTTTCTTTTTTTTTTCTTTTTTTTTTTGAGACGGAGTCTCGCTCTGCCGCCCAGGCTGGAGTGCAGTGGCCGGCTCTTGGCTCACTGCAAGCTCCGCCTCCCGGGCTTAGGCCATTCTCCTGCCTCAGCCTCCCGAGTAGCTGGGACTACAGGCGCCCGCCACGTCGCCCGGCTAGTTTTTTGTATTTTTTAGTAGAGACGGGGTTTCACCGGGTTAGCCAGGATGGTCTCGATCTCCTGACCTCGTGATCCGCCCGTCTCGGCCTCCCAAAGTGCTGGGATTACAGGCTTGAGCCACCGCGCCCGGCCTAACTTGTTTTCTTGATGACAGGGCTTCGGGAAACCCTGTTGACTATTGTCCTGTCCAAGTAGAGACCCTGAAGATGGGGTAAGATGGAGTGAATTTTCAGGGTCTGTGAAACATCTGTGGCCACCATAGACTCTGAGCCTCTTTTCTTATTATCTGTTCCTTACCAAGGTGAGTGAATGAAACCATTAGATGAGTTCCTAGTAATCCAATTTTTGCTTTATTGCTCTCTACAGGTAGTCCTTACAGGTTGTTGGCATACTTGTAGTGAAAGAAAGAAAGAAAGGAAGGAAGAAAGAAAGAGAAAGAGAGAGGGGGGAGGGAGGGAGGGAAGGAAGGAAGGAAGGAAGGAAGGAAGGAAGGAAGGAAGGAAGGAAGGAAGGAAGGAAGGAAGGAAGGAAGGAGGGAGGGAAGGAAGGAAGGAAGGAAGGAGAGAGACAGAGAGAGAGAAAGAGAAAGAAAGAAAGAGAGAAAGAGAAAGAAAGAAAGAAAGAGAAAGAAAGAAAGAAAGAAAGAAAAAGAAAAAGAAAGAAAGAAAGAAAAGGAAGGAAAAAAGAAAGAAAAGAAAAAGGAAGACTAATTTAAAATAATGTATTATACTTTTCTCTAATTTGTGTTATAAGTTCAAATAATAAAGAAACGTGAAATATAGAAAGAGGAAATTACCTAAAGTGTATCCTATAGGAAAAAATATTTTACAAATTACGAAAAAAGAGTATCTGGTCCATGCCTGTGTGGAGGTGGTACAGCCCTGAATCGGGTGTGGTTGCAGCTCAGGCTTCTACAGTTTTGGCTGTCAAGTCCACCATCTGCTTACTTTGCCTTCAAAGCGTTGATAGGAACTCCAATCAGCCTTCTAGCTCCTCTTAAAATCCCAGCTGAGAAAAGTGTTATTCAGGGACGTCTAAGAATCCTGATTGCCATCCACTCTACTAGGCCCCTAGAGCTCTACCTTTGGATCAAGTTGGAGACCAGAAACCTGCTCATTTGTGCTGTATTTAGGCCAAGGTTAGGAGTTATTCAGCACACATGTGGTCCATCATCTGCCCTCTGCCTATGGCAGGCATCTCTAAAATAGTGTAGCCTCTTTTTTGCCCAGCTTAGATGCGGTCTTGAATCCTTCTCAAGACAAGACTCTGTGAGCCCACCACCAGAAAACTGGAGTGGGCACTGGACAGGTGCCCCTTTGCTTCACTTTTTTGCTCTGCCCCTGGCAATGTTGCAACTCTGTTTGCTCTCACAGTTGACAATGAACTTCTGTTCTCATTGTCCCCTTATAAAGAGCCCTGAGTGCAGAATTTATTTGAAAATAAAGCATCTGGAAAATTCTTCTCTCCTTTGAAGAACTGTATACTCTGGTGAAGTGAGGCTTTGTCATTAGTCATCATCCCGTTTTCACTCTTGCTGCCAGGAAGCTGTGAGTCAGATTTCAAAGCTCAATGGTAGCAAACAAAATGAGCCTTATAATTGCCCTATTTGCAACTTCCTTTTCTCTTGTCCAGAGTTTTTGTTTTTATCATTTGTGGCTTGGGTGGTGAACTGCCTTCTATCAATGAGGCAAAGGTATAAATAAATAAATAAACCAGTTTTAAAACCATGCACCCAATTGTAGTGTCTTATCAACGCAAGCCTCAGTCTGAGAGCACGTTTTGTTTTCCTTCATGCTTACAAACAAATCCATGCCTTTGCATGCTACCTAAGAAGAAGGACTGGCTGCCAGAACAACGTAACTAGAGCTGGAAAGGGGAAATAAAACTGGGTTGCTGGACCTGGATACATGAGATCTTTATTTTCTGCCCTGTGAGAATGTTGTTGTGGCTCCATTTTACAGGTAAGTGAGGGCAGACGCAGCTTCCTGGGGCCACCAGAGTGTGACTGGGTGATGTGTCACTCCTGAGCCCTGCCTCCAGTCCGCTTTGGCGTGTAATCTTGTGCAACCTTTTTTATTTCAAAAGTGCTTCTGCACTCCCCGGTCATTCCAATGCTGCTGGTGAGCACACTTCATTTCTACTTTGTTTAGCAATCAGAACCGCCACGACTTTCGAAAAGCATGAAATCTCTAAATGAAGGAACGTAAAGTACTTGGCTTCCAACCCCCCAATATGGAGAAACAATCTGAATACACAAAATTAGAAAAACATACACAGAATGGTTGTTTAAAATTCACAGCTGTCAACATCAAGTATTTTGTGCGAGAGAAAGAATGTAAGAAACATCAGGTTAACAAAATAGCTGCAGATGGATCGCTTCGCGCAGAGGACTAGGCTGGCATTGTCTGCGCCCTGTTTTGCAGAGGCTCATTTGCATTGCAGGACAAAGGTTCGCTGTTGGAGACCCTTTCTCTCCATCCTCCTCCTCCAAAAGGCACCTCGCCATCCGCAGTGAAGATAGACCGCCTCCCTCCTCCCATCAGAAACCTACAGGAACGAACACAAATCTGTTATTTTAACACAACGTGGGCACAAAGTGGTGTTTTCATTCTGAATAAAGCTGGGGGAAGCTGAAGAATAGGGCCTTTTATTTGCAGAAGATACTCAAAGGAAGCAAGATTGAACCGTAGGCCAGCGTATGAGAATAAAGTTGTTAGAGATTTTGCAGCCTGTGGCCTGGGAGCTCCACTATAAGTTCCCTGTCAGCTTGGAGCACTTTGCATCGGAATGCATAATTGCATCTGTTAATTACATTTTTAGCCTAGTCCTCCAACATAGAATAAATTCATTTTCCTCCCATTTTTCAGACTGCCTGGGAGAGAAGACTTTTTTTTTTTTCAATTTAATAAACATGATTGACAACAGAAAATGCAGATTTACTTTCTTTCTCTCATGACTGTGTATTGGTATCCAGAACGCAGACATGTATTTTGCTGAAGATTATACGGCAACCCCTTAACAATTGCATTCATTCCGCAAATTCTAAGAGCCCTGTTTTATGATTCTTGTAAGAAGTAGCTTGAAAGTGGCATAAAGAAATGTTTAAAAATACGCAGAGGCTAAGGACATTTTAAGCACCGTATCTAAAGTGGCAGAGATGGCATTTCAATGGTAAAGGCCAGCCACTGAGACCAGTACTGTTGAACTCTGGGCCTCCAGTCCCTGGACCGTATTAAGGGGGTTGAGCTGGAAGTGGCTCAATCTTTTGCCAGTACCTTTGAACCAGGAACCCTTGAGTTTCCAATCTGCTATTGCCCCACCAGACAGTTGTCTCTGACTCTGCCCAACGTCATGGATTGTCAGTGAGACAACTGGGAAGGACACCCTGACTTACCTGGAGAAGAGGTTAGAATAGTGAGAGGGAGCCTGGGGAATCTAGCCCCTCTCTTCCTTCCCTCTCCCTCTCTTTTGCCGGCCCCAGAAAAACATGGGTGAAAGTCCACCTTCCCCATCTGGGTGGGGGCATAGCACAGGAAAGATGACTTTAACTAAAGCTGAGAGACCAGGAGGACAATGTGATTTCTGAGGCCATGGCATGAGGCGCCATGAGTCTGGGGGTGGTGGCTGTCCAGTCCTGCTCCGGACAGTGGTCCCATGATGTAACTGAGGGCTTTGACACCAGCTCTTTAAATCAGGGGCTGCTTTAGGAGCTTCCTGCTACCATGGTTTCTAATGGCCTTAATCCCAGGCCTGAGGGGCACGTTAAATAATTTTTCTTTTTTAACCACCTAAGAAACTCTCATGTTTGAGTAGAAAAGAGAGAAAAAAAAGGCAAATCTTCCAGAGCATACATAATCTCCTCTTGATCTGGTCTCCTCGGGGCCTCTGACTGGCAAAACTAAGCCAGCAGGATGGTTCTCAGAAGACGAGTGTGAGAATCTCCCCACCTCCGTCTGGGAGAGCACGCTAAGGAGCCCCGTGGCATCTTCAGAGCCCTAAGCTCAGACTCTTCTCTAGCAGCTGTAGACACACATACGAGCCTTGATGTCGTACGGTCATATATCTTCCTCCAAATGAGAGGTCAGATGAGATCATCAGGGTGAAAGAGCTTTGTAAACTAGAGAGCACTGGACAAATGTCAGTCTGTTTTCATTATTAACCGGGAGCACGGGCTCTCTCCTGCCAAGGAGCCTATTAAAATATTGTTTTTATCTGAGTTCTTTTTCTTTTTTCAAATTGTTAACAAATATTTACTGAGAGCCTAGCACTGGCCAGGCATTTTACAAACATAAATCAGATCATGTCACTCTCTGGGTTGAAACACTCCGAGGTGCCCCGTCACACCTAGAATAACATGAACAGTCTTCACTGTGGCCTGGAAGGCGGCATGTGATGGGGGCCAGCAGCCTCTCCCTCCTCAGTTCCTTCCATCTGCCCCCTCTTTCCTCTGCTGTGGCTGAGATGCCCCCCTTGCTGCTCCTCAAACATGTCAAGTTCATTTTCACCTTAGGCCTTTGTCCACGCTGTGGAGTCTTCCTGGAAAACGCTCCACTGCACCCAGGTCTCTGTCAAACGTCACTTCTTCAAAGAAATCATCTTTGACCACATCTTTAAAATGTCCTCCTTCCACACTAATACTCTTTGTCCCCATACCCTGCCTTAAGGCTCTTCATAGCCCACATCCTAGTCTGAAATGATTAAAGATGTTTGTGTGTGTGTGCCTCTGTGTGTGTGTGCATGTGTGTGTGTGTGTATTGCTGTCTCATCCACTAGAACACATGCTCTGTAAGGCATGTTTTGCCTGTTGCTGCGTGCCCAGACTCTAGAATAGCACCTGGCACATAGTAGGTGGTCAGTTAATACTAATGGTACAAATACAAAGCGCTGGGAATGCAGAGATGATAAGAAATCAAGGGGCTTATAGTTCTGTCCTTGATCTGATGGGATTTGGCTCAAAAGGAAAGCAAGAATAATTAATAACTCAATGCTTATGCTTCAGTGGAAAAGACTCAGACACTCAAGTTATTTCATTTTCATAAGAAGGCTTGCCCAAGCTTGAGGATCTGGTTCCTGAGGTCTTCTTTGAGCCAAGACTCTTGGCGTGAGACGTATGAGGACGAGGGTCCACAGATGAGTCAGGTTAAGAGACTGCTGGGGACACACTGGGAGAGCCTCCCAGCTCCTAGCAACTCCCTCCGTTCTAGATTGGTTCTACCCAGCTCTTTTTCCTGCCTGTGTGTGGATAAAATGAGAGCCACATCATTCCTGCTCCCTGCTGTGTTGATTAGTGAGGAGTCATCGCCTCACTCACGCTGAGCTAATGACGCTGTCTCAACCCTAGTTTATAGGTAGGCAACAGCCAGGTCAGTGGGGGACCACTCCTGGGGATTTTCAGTGGGGGACCACTCCTGGGGATTTTCCAACTGGAACTAGAGGAAAAAACTGTTTTCCAGTCACAAAGCTGTGAGGATGTGAGGCCAGGAACACCCATTAACGGAGGTTCTAGTTCATGGCAACAGCGACGGGATGAACGATGCAGAGACAAGAGTGAGTGACCAAGATGGAGACACAGAGAATGTCCAGGCTCTGGTTTCACCTCCACTCCCTCCCTGCCTACATCCTAAGCCACTAAATTCCCTCTTTTGCTTACACTAGCTCAAGCTGGTTTTTTATTTCATTAAAAACACTCTAATGAATATATTTTTCTTTAGTTATTTAATTATTATACAATAAATACATAAATTCAGTTTAAAAATCCACACACTTTAAGAAATTATAAAATGGGAAGTTGCCTTCCTCCTTACCCACCGACTGCTACTCCCTCCCCCGTCTCAGTCCCACTCCTTGGTTTCATTCCCTGGAGGTAACCCGCAACCACTTGTTAAACTTATTATCCTTCCAACTGTCATTTGACAGACTTCTGGCAAGCATTTTGAAAAGCAGCAGAAAATCCTTTGTAATTTTGATTTATCTGATTGTAATATATATTACTCTTGTAGATTTTCAAACAATGGGTTATTCAACCATTTATTTCAGTCAGCTTTGTCTGCATTAGTAAATGTTTTGACATTAGCCATTTATTTCAGAGATGAATGATTCATTTGGGTATTTCTCAACAACATAAAATAATACCCTGGGTGAGGGCATGGCTGACTTTTTGGCAGGGACTGAGTTATTCATTTTTACATTCCTCATGCTGCTCAATGTGCTTCGCACAGAGTAGGCACACAGTATGTGTTGGAATGGATGAAGAATTTGGTGAAAGGGAGCTTGAGACCGAAGGGGGAAGAATGAATGTTTATTGAGTGCTTTCACAACACCGTGGACTTGGCATGCTTTGTCTCTTTCTGTCTTTGCTGCAGCTCCCAGCAGCTCTCATTCTTGTCCCTTCTCCAGCTCGTTCTGGGGTTTTCCATTTCATGATGTGGCTTCCAGGTCTCTCCAATGAATTCATATTCCTTGGGTTTGCCAGACTTGGTTTCTGTTGCTTACAGTTCAAGAACTCTAACTGACAGAGAAATCAGAGCATTAAAAGTAGGGCAAATGGACTACACAGAAAAAAAAATAGATACAACCCTACTTACAATGTGGAAAATGAGGGCAAAAACCCACTAAGTACTTGCTTTAGGGCACATGGTTAAGGAGTGGCCAAACAGGAATTAACTCAGGTCTATCAGGGTACAAAAGTCTGGCCCTCTCCACCACCCTGCAACCAGGTGCCAAGACTCTGGCCCAGGAACAAATTATGTCTAGAGGCCAAAAAAAGCATGACCCAACTTGCATGGTTCTCACTAAGAACTCAGGCTGCATGTGGTTGGCAGAAGATGGCCTCTTCCAGAAGTCTGTAGGTTTTATCCTTGGAGAATTTTCTAGATCCTTGCTGATGCCAAAGCATGTTTTAGACACTTAGAAAAAGAAATATTTGCATGAGAACCCATGAAGCAGAACCTCAAGCACTATTCTCTTATTTGTCTTTCTTATTTTTAAATATTTCACATTAGTCTAATTTCTCTTCTGTTGCCCTCAGCACATAGAAGAAAAAAATCCTTACCATGCATAGTGAATACTGATAATGTATTTGTTTTTGGTAAGATTTTTTATTTTACATAATATTATAGCATGGGCAAAAACAGGGGCTTGGCCTGGGCAACAACACAGTGAGACTCCATCTCTACACAAAATGTTTTTAAAATTAGCTGGGCATGATAGCATACATCTGTGGTCCCCGGTACTTGGGAAGCTGAGGTGGGAGGATTGCTTGAGCCCAGGAGTTCGAGGCTGCAGTAAGCTGTGATTGTACCACTGCACTCCAGCCTGGGTGACAGAGTGAGACCCAGTCTCTAAGTAATACATAAATAAAATAATAATACTAGTATTAGTAAAAGGAGGGACTTTAGAGCCAGATTTCTGAGATTTGAACTCCAGCTCTGTCACTTGCTGTGTGACCTTGTTGTATGTGATAAGTTCCTTCCCGACTCTGCCCCGTTTCCTTGTCTGTAAAATGAGTAAAATAAAACCTGCCTCCTGGGATAGTTGCAAGGATTAAAAAGTTGCCATAGGTAACACACTTAAAATAGGGTCTGGCACATAATGGGTGCTGAACATATTTGCTATTAGTATTATTCCTGCACTTACTATTTTAGTTGTTTTAAAAGTACTCTTTGGGAACCCTGAGCAGATGAAATGAGTTTTGAATTCTGCAGGTACAAGTGTGTGAATTTTGCAGTTCAGAGCAGTGGCTCAGAGACTGGGATTAAGGCATAGGTCTTAAAGTAACAAATGGCTGGTAGCAATAGGAGTATAAATAAAACCCCGCTTCATAGATATTCTAATTATTCTTTCCTCTTTGACATGATTCTGTGTTTAGCTGCATAGCATTAAGCAATACTTACGCAGTTCGGGAAAGGGCAATTGAGAAAGATCAGACCCAATGATCTTAAAGCCCTGATGTATGGTTCAGTGAAAGTATAAGTAGGTCAAATACCTCTAACATTGAATTAGCTGAAATTATGCAAGCTATTATATTGGATATTACTATTTGAACATTTTGTATAAACTGCAGTAATACACACTCGTCTTTATGGGATGAATCAAGACTTAAAACTAATTCTGGCGAATTAAGAATTGTATTTTCCAGGAATTAACTACCACAATTTGACTGCAGCTGTAAAAATTTTATTAGGCGATACATCTGACCTCAAATTGGAAATTTGTGTTGGAACCAGTTTAGGAAATAATTATTGCTGTGTTGTTAATTTTATATTTGCCTAATAAAACACAGCAGGAACAACAGGGCTGGGTGAATGTAACAAAAGAAAGGCCCTGGACATGCTTTAAAGAAGCATTTTCAACCAAGCTGGGACTAGCAACGTGTATCTCTGATGAACACTGTTGCTGCTGACATTGTGGAATTAATATTAGTTCCTGGTTATCAGACTGTGAAAGAGGAACGTGTTGATGTTGTTGGTATCATTCTCACCAGCCAATAAGAAGTATCATTATGTGCATATCTTAAACTGTTTGCTTTGGTAAAGTTTAACTTCCTCCCATACTTAGAGCCTCATGGGAACATGCCCCTCTGCACACATGCATATTGACACTGCACTCTCTGAGGCTGAACTACTTGTTCCTGTTCATTCAGTTTGCCTTGTGAAGAGTATTAGCAAAGACCAACTTCTCTTGGAAGCAAAAAGCGTATGTCTTTGTTGTTGTTAGTGTTGTTGTTAAGAAAGGACTAATTGTTTCATGCAAGTACATGAGTGGATATTATGCTTCCTTACGCTAGAGTCGTCTTCCAGTCTCTTCTAGAATTATCTAATATCTTCTATGATCCTTGAGATTCACCTCAAAGACATAATTGGGGGCTATTAATTGAGTCCATAGCTACTTGCTAGTGGTTGCTGTGGGGCAGTGTTACCCAAAAGTTGAGACACAAATTACCTTCCAGATGGGTATCAAATAACATAGATTCATACCAGGCGAAAGTTATTTCTGTTACAATCCTCTCCCGATCCTTCTGGTTGTACCAGCCGGGAAGTCTCCGTTTGGTGGTAGGATGTCTCTAACAACTTTTTTACTCTTGTTCATCTCCATTTTTACCAGAGAGGGCAGAACTCAGGCTCAGAGCCTGGGGAGGCAGGCAATAACAGCTAGCTAGAGTTGACTAATACTGACTTGTTTGCCCTGCTTTTTTTTTTTTTTTTTTTTAATGGTTATAATTCAATTTATGGTAAATGAACATGATGTTCCATTTATAACAGGGATTGAATGTCTGTAAATAATTAAATATAAAATAATTTAATTGATGGAAAAATATTTGGTAAATAATAATGTAAGTAGACATTGGATAAAGCAAAACAGCATGCTTGAAGAGTTTGAACTGGAAAGAGGTTAAAATGATGGCGAATTACGCAGATGTTGGTGGAGTTAGGAAAACCAGCAGGAATGGCAGCACCCAGGGACTAGCAACAGTGAGAAGTCATTAGTCTCCTGTGGCCGAGTAGTGAGGGAAGGGATGGTTTTCCCAGAACCAAGTGGGAACTAGGACTTTGGAGGCAGGAGATAGCTGCTCTACTGGGAAGCCGGGAGGGAGAGGAAAATAATACCATGACTTCTCTTTCCTTCCACCTTCCACCATCCTGCTGGTGCCTTCTATCAGTCCAAACCAACCAGAAGCCAGGGTCAAGGGAGTGCTGAATGATGCAGTCCTCAGAGGTCAGAGAAGAGTTGGGAGTGCATAGGGAGTCAGGGCTGGTACATGGAAAATAACAGAACACTGGGGCTGAAGTCACTGAAGTTTGAGAGATCCTGCCAAAGTATATATAGAAGGGTGAAATGGAGATTTAGGTAAAGGGATTGACTTTTGAGAGCCTACCCCACGTGTGCCATGAGTCAAATATCCTCCACCTGCTCTATTTCATGATTTATTTCACTAGTGAACAGATAAGATGAAGGAAATTCACTTTTGAAATTCCTACATTGCAAGAATACAAAGCCAAATGAATAGTTATTAGCAGATGAAGGTTTAAATTAAAATCCCTCCTGCAGGCAACCCTGATCCCCTATGTACTCTGTAGAGTAGAGCGCAACAGTTGACCGTAACAGCTTAGTGGCCCAGCCAGCTGTGGTTCAACCCTCAGTTCCATCATATACCAACTCTCTGGTATTGGACAAGTCACTTATCTTTCTGTGCCTCCTTTTACTTGTCTACAAAATGGAGACATGATTGTTCCTGCTTCTCAGGGATTCTAGCTCTTTGAACAACACCTGGCACAGAGTAGGTGTTCAATAAGTGTTTTATGGTAACATATTATGGTAGTTCTGGCTTTTTTATTTTTTTATTTTGAGAGACGGGGGTCTCATTATGTTCCCCAGACTGGCCTTGAACTCCTGGGCTCAAGTGATCTTCCTGCCTCAGCCTCCCAAGTAGCTGGGACTATAAGCATGCACCACCATACCCAGCCTGTTTTGTTTTATTTTGTTTTGCAGAGATGATGCCCATTCTGTCTCTGAGGCATAAGTAGCAGTAAGTACTAATGCTTAGACATAAAAAAGCTGAGCAGGGAAAAAATCTTTTCTCTCCAGTTTTTCCTTAACTTCCATAAAACTTCAATAGATCAGCAGGCACCATACTTCAGTAATCAAGATCCTGATTAGTTAAGTAAATCAAAACACCTTTTTTGGTCTGATAGCTGCTGAAGTATTTTCTAGGACAGATCAGTTCACTTAGTCACACCTAGTATGACCACAGTTGAAACTTCTCATGGAGGCTGAAAAACTGAGTGATCTAAGATATATCATTTGTAAACTGTGGCCTTTATCCTTCTAGCGTGTGGATGAAGAACAGGTGTGAGGAAGAACATCCAAGGCATTAATTTGGGAGTTTTTTTCCGTAACCCACAATATGTTATTTTTTACCACTTGCTTCTGTCTGATAAGATGAAAATACCCTGGAAGATTAAGGTTTTTCTAGCCCAAAGATACTTTAAGTGGTAAAATCCTTTATTTAATAGGGGAGTGGGGAAGGTAGGTGTGCCCTGGACAAGGCAGGGCTCCTGGCCTAGAGGAGATTATAATTTTAATGAGGGGCATGGGACAGGATCCAGGTCAGACCGTTCTGACTTTTTTAAGACTGGTGGCATACAGTGCCAAGGGGGTCCTGCAAAGGCAATTCTCCTCTCTGCTGGAGACAGGAGGCGATTAAGCAGACCAGCGATGACCTTGAGAAGGAGCTTGCTCCTACGCTGGGTTCTGAGGGAGACGCAGGATTTTGAGAATTGGAGATGGATGAAGAGAGACATTTATCGTAGAAATAATTCTGCAAGCAAAGGCTTGAAGTGAGGAAACTACTGTATAAGATTCAAGAACAGCAGAGATCTAGACTGGCAACCATGTGTTTTGCACATCGTATAAGTAGGCTCTTTTTCAAATTTTTAACTTTCAATTTTTGTGAGTACATAGTAGATGCATATATTTATGGGGTATATAGGTTATTCTGATACAGGCATACAATGCGTAATAATCACATCAGGGTAAATGGAGTATCCATCACCCCAAGCATTTATACTTTGTGTTATAAACAATCCAATTATACTCCTCGAGTTATTTTAAATGCACAATTAAATTATTATTGAGTATAGCCATTCTGTTTTGCTACCAAATACTAGATCTTTAATTCTTTCTATTTTTTTTTTTTTTTGTACCTGCAAATAGGCTCTTGAGATCTTTGTTTTATTGAATGGAATAGAATATGGGGTTCAGTAGTGAGAAATAGGTGAGAAGGAGTTTTGAATGCGAGGTCAAAGAACGTATCTGCAAGGCTATCTGTTGATTTTTAAACTTTCCATCTTACAACAAAAAAGGTGTCTTGTTTTCTTAGATTAGAGAATGGAAAGTTATGGTCTTTCCATTTGCTTTGCTGAGCTCAAAGTCGGACATATAAGACGTTGATTACTGCACAGTGGTGAAGACCACAGCAGAGAGACTGTGGGAACAGAACAGCGCCCAACTTGTGGAGGGTTGCAAAGTCTTCTGGGGAGGTGAGGGGGTCTCTGCATGAGACATAAGGGAAAGACAATTGTTGATTCAGCAAGGGAAAGCAGAAGAAAGATGCTCCAGACAGAGACAGTGTAAAAGATGTGTAAAAGATTCAGAGGTGAGAGGAGGTGGCTATCGAGAAGCAGCCCATGTGCTTCCTCAAAGGATATGCTGGTCATGGCAATTTTGCTTGCAAGGCACAGAAAACCACTCAAACTACTGCAAATAAAAAGAGTGTATTATTGCAAGGATGCTAAGATCTAGAATCCAAAAACAATAGAGCCAGGTATGATCAGGAGCTAAAGAATCAACACTTCATCTTTCTTTCAAGATCTACCCCCATTTATTATATCTGCTTTTTCTTGTTCTATCTGTTTATGTCTGTCTCCTCTTGATTCGGATCTGACTCAACATGGCCACCAGTCTATAACACAACACAGCCTGTCTATACAACCCTAACTAACTCAGCCTCTCAGCGCATATTCCCAGGAGAGGACTCTGATTGACCGTCTCACCTTGATTTAGGCAGAGCTCTTGGTAACAGACTTGTCCTCAGCTATCTAGAGAATTGTTACCTTTGGGTCAGGACCTCTGGGCCAGTCAGCCTTGGCTGTGGAGGGAAGGGAGCAGAGTCACATGGCCCTTGGCCACTCATTCAAAACTGTGGGCCGAAATACTCAAATTCCCCAAATTTCCAGGTGCCACTGAAGTGAAAGCTGTGGAGAAATCGGGGATAAGTTGGTTGGTAGCTTGAATGAAGAACCATTAATAAGATGGTGGCCAAGAAATGCCCCATTGATTAGATGGTCTCTCCCACCATCCAATCTAAGTGTAATATATTAATTCATTCTTACACTTCTATAAAGAACTGCTTGAGACTGGGGAATTTATGAAGAAAAGAGGTTTAATTGGCTCATAGTTCCACAGGCTGTACAGGAAGCACGGTTGGGGAAGCCTCAGGAAACTTACAGTCACGGTAGATGGGTGAAGCGGAAGCAAGCGCCTTCTTTACGTGGTGGAGCAGGAGGAAGAAAGAGAGAAAGGTAGGTGCTACACACTTTCAGACAACCAGATCTTGTGAGAACTCTTATCACAAGACAACACCCCCATGGTGCTAAACCATTAGAAACTACCCCCATGATCCAATCAACTTGCCCCAGCCTCCACCTCCAGCACTTGGGATCACAATTTAACATGAGATTTGGGTGGGACACAGAGCCAAACCATATCATGTAATGCCCTAAGGGTCACCTGCTTGATTGGCATTCTTAGCAAGATCTATATTTTAAATTTCATTTGGAACAGCAAAAGAAACAAATAACTCAGGCATTTTCCTGTTGCATCTATAGGGAGAACTAAGTGGTAGGAATCTTTCCATGAGGTTTTCGGGTTTATCTTAAGTGCTCAGGGAGAGAAAATGGTGGCAAATAACGATTTGTGGTTCAGAGAAAGTATAAAGTGCAACCCTCTAGCCAGAATGTTAATTCTTAAAATTTTGTGTTTATCTTGATGATTTTGCTTCCCTTATTTTATTAAAAGTTTAAGAATTTTTCTGATAAAAAATGTACTCGTATGCTAGGGAAAAATCCTCCCCCTGCCAAAAAAAAAAAAAAAAAATTAAAATTTATTTCCCAGGAGAGAAAATAAATTTTCATGAAATAAAAGAAAGAACTAATACACATTCATTTTCTGAACAAACATTTTTTTTTCTGCAAAGAATGTGCTTTCAGGCAAATACATTTGTGTGCCTCTTGAGGTATGTGATGTCTGCTGCTGCAAGACAATAGTAATTAAAAAATTAAACAATTAAAAAAGAAAAAAGTTTGTCATCAATTTTAATTTTATGTTATGTGAATTAATATTTCTTTTTATAATGCAATATTCTGCAATTTATCATGCAGGCACAGGCTTTGCTTCCGCATTGTAGATAATTAGTTTACATTATTCTACAGAAATGAATTGTCACTGGTGATCTCAAGTGCCTGCTAACAAATCACTTCTGTTGGGGATTCATTGAGATTCGACTCAGGCCTTAACTATAGCAGTATATGGCATTGTCTTTACATGTTAAATATCAGGCTACTTTTTTTAAAAAAGATTCCTAGTCCAAGAAGGCTAGAAACCTACCCTTGGAACAGATCAACATGCTCTTCTTTTGCTTCACAAAAAGGATTTATGTTCTCAAGTATAATTTTCAATACCAATTTTTCTTTCTTCCTCCCCCACTCCCACCCGTCCATCCAAGCCACTAAACAAACCAGGAAGGACAGTGAAGAGAAGCTTGAGATTTCTCCAGGCTATTAATGAGACAAAATTACTCACGAGTCTTTGTGCACCTTCTCCTCTGAAAGTTGATCTCACTATAAAATACTCATGGAAAAGAAAATTGAGCTCAAGATCTAATTCAGAATTTCAGTATTTGTCATCATGAGTGTGAGAGCCATTTTATGGATCAATTTCATCACAGGAAAAAAATTGGATTGTCTGATCATGTCTTGTGAAGACAGTATCACAGAGCTGATCAGTCTCCCTGAACTGTTAAAGAGAAAGAAATAGTACAGTCTGAGCACCCTGGAAACTGAGTGGAAACTGAGATGCTACCTTCAAAAGCATCTTCTCTGGGATTCTTAGAAAGAAGTTGATAATTCTGACAGTTTGATTCAGGGTCATCCAGAGATTCTTAAGAGCATGATAATACTACAGAAAACTCCAGAAATATATTAGCACAGCCTGCCAACAGTTCTAAACCTAAGATGCAGCTAGATTTGACCAGGGCAACAAGCATTTATTGAGCGCCTACTATGAGCTCTAAAATTGCTAGTTCTTGGGTGGAACTATTAAGAAATGCAAGTCTATTCTTTGCATTTGAGGGACTTTCGGTCTAGAGAAAAAGAAATGAGCAAATTAATATAAGGGCATAACTATTGATTATTGGTTATTTTAGCATTTCCCAAAGTTCCAGTGGCACTCGAATGATTTTTAGGTGATACATGGGCACAACACTAATTCATGAGTTAATGAGGGAATGAAGTCTTTTGATCTTTCTCATTATCATAACGACAAGAGAAAGTCTAAGTTCGGGGCTCATACGCCTTTAATACTTTGCTAATTCTTGCCAGCTTTCCTTTAAACAAGAAAAGAGCAAGTTTTAGGGAAGCATCTTAGTTAATTCTATGAATAATACTATTTTTGTGTGTCTATTTATATTCTATTTATGTCAGGTTTCCTATTTACAATCATAATAAAAAGTTTTCTTATAAAAGAAACTGTTTAAGTAGTGAGTCAATTTGAAGAAACATATTAAGTAATCAGTAGCATAGATGGTAACTGGTTATAGCAAAAGAACAAAAAATGTGAGGTGATGTATGTGTGATTGAAGTTTTGGAAATTCAGGATTACTGGAATCAGGCATTGTGGATACTGGAATCAGGTCATCACAGATGACTACCAGGAAAAGATTGGGGAAAGTGCATGGAAGGATGGCACAATGAGAAAAGGAGTTGAGGAATCCAGTCTGGGAGAGAAAGTAGGAGCCCTAGACATCACGGCCCCCTTGGTTTATGTGGCTTGTGGCAGTGAGAGCAGAATTCTTGGGTAGTAAGTCTGAAAGTGTGTAAATACCCCAGCTGAGTCACTTGGATGCCCCACCACATACACACATACTCATACTGTGGAGACACCTGCCCATTCTCCACAGGTAGAAACAAGGCCTAAGATATTTATATCTTTTTAGCTAGAGCTCAAAGACGAAGACACACCCCTTTCCCAAGCTCTAGCAGAAGACTGGCAATGCCTCATGGGCAATTACTGTGGCGAGGAGCTAGAGTATCTGATTGTCCAGCTGACTTACACGTCCAGCACCATAGCCTGGGAGTTGGGGCCGTGTGATTGGCAGCCTCAGTAAGTGAGTGTGAGTGTTCCTGAAATAAAAGATGCTGGGCAGAAAATAACAGATATCCACCACAAATGAGTAAGTTTCAAGAGACAGGAGCAGAGAGAAGTGCCAACAAATTTTTTTTTTAGCTGTTACCCTTGGCTTACGTCACAGACTGGTGCCCACTTCCCGCCTCCCTCTAGATGCTCAGAACCTCATTCTTCCCTGGGACCCTGGGAGGCTTCCCCCTAGGCTTGCTTCAATGGCATTTCAAGCTTAATGGAACAGCTGAGAAGCATCTTATTGGTAGTTCTGGTACCATGTGGGGCTTCATGGAGAAATAAGAAATTGTCCTGCCATGTATTCGTTGATTTCAGCTCCCAAATTATGGGACACATTGTTCTGTATCTGAAATGGAGGCTTGCTTTCCAAGAAGAGTGAGTCTAATTAAACAAATACGATTTTTGACTTCTGCTGAACACCTTGATAGATTTGGGACTGTAATGGTAGACTTCTGAGATATCAGAATGAGAGTGGGAGTTGGGGAGAAATTCCCTGAGACAACATGGCAGTGGGGAGAAGAGGACAGAAGAATTGCTGGATGTAGCTATGTGGAGTGACTCAGCCACTGAAAAATCCCTTATGGCTGGGTATGAAGAAGCCATGAGTAGGGGTGGCGATTGAAAAATCATCTACACAACTGTGATCCAAATCTCTAGCCATTCTTCCTCTTCTATCATTCCAAACCTTCAGCAAAGTCTACTAGGTACAGACAGGTGTGAGTGTGTGTGTGTGTGTGTGTGTGTGTACACGTGCATGTGCTGGGAGTAGGGTGGGACTGAGAATCATGGTGGAGCTGGTTCCACTTCTGAGTCTGGAAACCATGGGCATGGGGACCACACGTGCCAGGTGGTGAGATGATGCTCTGGCAACAGGTGCTCAGTGCCAGAAACCATCATGAGGAGTCAACCCCTGGAAGGACAGTGTTCTTGGTAAAGTGTGTGGGCTGAGAGATAGAACAATGTGATCTAGTTCTTAAAGTGTGCAAGACCTGAGCCAACACCTGTTTGAATTTCCAGAGAGAAATAGGAATAATCAAAAAGGTCAAGTTGCAAGCTGTCCTCAGACAAGGAATGGGGGTATCAGACAAAGTCTGAAGCTTACCTGGTATTCAGATGCCAAGAAACCAAGAGATGTCAGGGTTCTGGACCTGGAAATTACAGACGCCAGTTGCATGCTGGATACCAAACTAATTGTCATGCACTCTTGGTAATGACTGTCACATCTTTTGGATCCAGCATGTGTGTGTGTGCGCGTGCACATGTGTGTGTTATCCTAGCATTGCTTTTTGATGTCACAAATCTCCTCCTGGTTAATGTATAAGCCTGTGGAGCAAAAACTCGGTGTCTAAAAGCAGCTGTTTGAATCCCTAGAACAGGGACAGTAGCCATTGGTGACCCAGAGCCTCATTCCTTCGATTTTATATGTATAAGGTCCCCCCAAAATAGTGGCCCTGGGAATCACCCTCCTATCTCCAGCTCTGCCTTTTGGAATTTCTCCACCACTTGGAATAATCCCCTCCCCACCCCAAGCCCCAAGTCTCACCATCTCACCAAGCCAATAGGGTCTGCAGAGGCCTGGCAGAGGTAGTGGAGCAAGGACAGACCCCACCTCCAACCTCATGGACATTCCTCCAAGCCCGCGGCTCTTCCCACTCATCCATCTCCATCCCCACCCACTGCCCAACCTCTCCCTCAGGCAAAGTACTTGGAATTGAAGACTCACTGGTTGGAGTCTCTACAATGCAGATTGGTCTGGATTTAGTGTTTTAGAGATGGGCACCCAAGTCCCATCTTTAATATATCAGTGGACCTTTGGGAAGACAGGAGAAAACCTATTTTTGTTTTTGTTGCTTTTATCTTACAAGTTCTTCCTGTTTGCTAGAAGTAGAACCTCTTAGGAAACCAGGTGGATGGGGGCTCACTGCAAGGAGAGGAAGGGTAAGAGAGAAGCTGTCTTCCCAGATGTTCCCCCAGGCTCCTAACTCACCTCCCTCAGGGCCTGCTCACATATCACCTCCTCAGGGCCCCTCTCTGGGCCTCCTTCCTAAAACATTCCTTTTCTCACTTCCCTGGTTTAGTTTTCTTAATCCTCATCACCATTAAAAATTCCATATATTTAACTTATTGATCTGACTTGATTGGCCTGCTGCTCATTAGAATATCTGCTCCATGAGAGAGGAGCTATTTGTCTGTTTTGTTTACATCCGTATTCCTAGCATCTAGGACAGTACCTGGCTCCCTCTAGGTGATCAATAGCTATTTATTAATGAAAGACTTGTCCCCCCATGGGCTGAGGGAACAAAACCCCAATTGAAAAATATAGGTACTAACCCTAAGATTGGAAGGAGACAAGTGCCCTGGATGACCAGAGATTCAAGCCCGGACAAAGGATCTTAGTTAGGACTTGATTCCCTTTAGCTCATCACCACATCACCCCCTGGAACTTCATCCCTGTTGTTAACTCTTCCATCACAAACTGCCTTTTGGAAGGCCCATTTCCCACCATCAGTGCTGCAAAAGTGGGTGGTTCTAGGGGAGCCCCACTTCTTTCTGAGGGCAAGTGTCTGAGCTCAGGTTGTACATATTAGAGCGTTATGGGTTAAATGGGCATTTGGGGACTGCCTGGGGGCACTCACCGCTAGATTTTCTGTAGGAAACGGGTCTGGCTTCCCTCAGCTCCCCTGCTGCAGTCCATTTGTGGGGAGGGATGTGGGAGCTAATAGTCGCCAGGATGCACACGTTGGAAAGTGTTTCTCCCCAACTCCAGCTGTTTAAAGGCTAATCTTTTTGCCTCACAAGGGTTAAGAGTGCAAGGTTGAATCCAAAAAGGGCTCAATTCAATCTTATTTCCTCCTCCCTTTGATCTCTTCATTTCCTATTTCACTTCCTCTGACAATTTCCTGCTTCCATTCCCAGAACAAACAACTCTCACTGTGGCACTTGGCCATTTTCAATCATTTTCCCAGGACACTGAGCTTCTCATTTGGCTGCCGTTCACCATTGCCTTGTGGACATTCCGATAAATATCAGGCATGGGCTGTAAAAAGGGAGGGTTGGGGACACCTCACTTTGTGCCCTGTGGATCCTCATGCCTGGAAACTTGGATGTAGCCGGGGATATTAGCCTGTGAAATCCTGGGGTCCCCCCAAAGGAAGGTAGCACAATGAGAAACTGTGAAGCAGGGCGTTTCGTAGTGAACAAAGGTGGATTCCTACCCATGGATCTCTCAGAGCTGCTAAAGTCCCGCTTTCAGCTATTTGTGTTTTTCTTTCCTTATTGAGCTTGTCGGTGAGATCCAAATATTCCATTCTAAAACACAAAACAAAAATCAAGAAAGAAAACATTCTAGAAACTTCTGTGTTCTGTTTTGACACCTAAGTCTCAATGTGAAATGGTCCCCGAACTAATCATATTAGTAAAACTGGCAAGATTAAAAGAGCCATAAACACACAGGCTCGGTGTTTCAACATCCATTAAAATGTATACAGCAGCCTCCCAGAATATTTAATAGGCTTATATGATGACTGAATGTGAATTCATTCATCTCAGTCAAGTTGGGTTATTAAGATACACGTGCTAAGTGATTTGTCCTGTGTTTACCCTGTGCTGGGAAAATAGTATCTGATTTTGAAAAAAAAAATGCAGAGCCATTCTTTGTTGGAAGAAATGGGAGTCAGGACCCCACCCCACCCCCAGTTTCCATGCCAGCTTTATCACAAGCAAATTGCTTAGTCCCTATGGGACTCAGTTATCCATCTGAGAAATTAGGAGGGTTGTCCAAATGATCTCTAATGTTTCTTCCAGCCCTGACCTCTAAATGTGGTAGGTGGGATAAGGTAGTGGTTGAGAGTGTAGACTGACATTAGATTACTTAGGGCTCAAACCTTGCCTCTACCACTAAGTAGCCACATTAACAACTGAGCCTCAGTTGCTATGTCTGTAAAACGGGGATAATAACAGAAGACGAAAGTGAGGTAACCCATTTGAATCCTGGTATCTAGGGAATGCCAAATCAATGTTGGTTAACTTTAGAACTTAATGTAAAATGTCTTGGCCATTTTAGGGTATGGATTTCATTCCTGAAACTACAAATACCACTTAGATACACCATTAATCTTAATCCTCACCACAGTCTTGCAAGCAGGTGAGTGATTTGCAGATGAGACACTGAGACCCAGAGAAGTTAACTAACTTGGCCAAATGACAGAACAAATTGGACTTACTAAGTTCTGGGCTCCTGTCTCCCTCAATCCACTTACCTACCACCTCTGCTTAATTCCAGTATATTCAGCATCCCTTAGGGATTCTAAATACAGCTGCAAGTATTCAGTCTCTAACCATTGGCTTTCTGCACTTTGGGAAGATATCACATGATGGACAATTTTCTGATCCTGCTGATTTCTCTCAAGTTTAGGGCTAGGAAATTGAAGTTGGGTTCTCAGAATCTGTTTTCTCTACTTACTAATTGAAGCTTAGTCAGCCAAGAGCCACTTTTGTTCATTATTATTATCAGTAGTAGTAGTAGTAGTAGTAGTAGTGGTAGTATTTTAAATTTGCTGAGACTTCAACTCAACAGCATCACTTCTTTAGAATTAATGTGTACCCCAGCCAAGCTGAGTCAAGTGGAAAATCAGTATTGTGCCTCTGTCTAAATCAGGGTTTACCAACCATGTCATTACTGACATTTTGGGCAGGGTAGTTTTTTTGTTGTGGGAGCTGTCTTAAACATCTTCCCATCCTATTGAATGTTTAGCAGTATCCCTGGCCTCTACCTACCGAATACCAGTAGAAACCACCACTCACCACCCCTACCCCTAGTTGTGACAATCAAAAATGTCTCCAGACATTGCCAAATGTCCCCTGAGGATTAAAATTCCCCTTGGTAGAGAACCACTGGCCAGCTGAAGGATGAAAGTCTGAGGTGAAATATTCTTTTCATTCTTTTTAATTCATATATTTAGAGACAGGGTTTCGCTCTGACACCCAGGCTGAAGCGCAGTAGTGCAATCATAGCTCACTGCAGCCTTGAACTCCTGGACTCAAGCCACCCTCTGGCCTCAGCCTCTCAAAGTGTTGGAATTATAGGTGTGAGCCACCATGCCTGACCTCTTTTCATTCTTCATTGCCTTCTTCAGTGCATAGCTTTTGGGGTTATTTTGACTCCAGTAAGTAATTGTTTTATCTGGCAACATCCTAGCAGGCAGAACATTTGCCATCTTGAGAAGCTTTTGGTCTGAAGGCAAATTTGCCCAGACAAAAATAAATGTTTTTGTCCTCGTGGCTAGCATGAGTGTTTTCTTTGGGACAGCGAAGGCAGCCATTTTCAAAATGGTCTCCCTATCTTTCAATGGGGCCAGTGCCCTCTGCTGGAAGGTTTGTCAGCATTGCCTCAGAGTAGGCTGGGTCAAATGGTTTGAAAATTTAGAAAACGCCAGAAGTCTGGATTGTTTCAACAATCCAAAGGGTAGGAAAATTTTGCGATGGCTTCCTTTGTATTAAGTCATTGTTTTTACATGTATTCTGATTTCTCAGCAGAGCTTATTATTATTATTTGTAGATTAACCCAAACTTCCTTTCCATCTTTCCATCTATAAACTCATCCAGTCTTCGGTTGATAATTATAATAACCACATCAACAGAACCATACTTAATGTTTACTGAACACTTAATTAACAATGTACTAATCACTGTGCCTATGCATACAACCTCTGTTTCCTTCTCAATAGCTGTAAGACACAGAGGCTATTACTATCATTAACACATGAGGAAACTGAGACTTGAAGAGGCTAAGTGAAGTAACTGATCACACGACTTGTGATGAGGGAGAACACCTTCGAACTCATAGACCATATTTCTAATCCTATGCTATCCTGTTACATTCATTAATTCCTCTTTTCTTTCATTCAGTCATGAAGTTTCCTTTCTAAATGTGACGCATTATTGATCTAAGGAAGCATGATTGATCTAAGACACCAGACTATATGGATGTCTGGTGTCATTTTGAATTTGCTCCTATTTATTTAAATAATTTTATTTAGCTAATTATCGTTTTCAGTTTCTGAAACCCTAGATAGATGATAAGTTGTTTTTCCCCAAATGTGGACTCTGACTGGAGATGCAGAATTGTCAAAGGGGACTGGATTCTTAAGCATTCAATTGCTCATGAATCTCTCTAAAAACATTACATATGAATAACATTCACGTGCATCAGAATATACCCAAGACATTGTAATTTATAGCCTTTCTTATTACTTTAAAAGCCTGGGATTCTTGTAGAATATGGTTTAGTGGGTCAAACATTCCCTTTCCTCTCATTTATCAGGCTTTTGATCTCATGTCAGCCCTGAACGTTGGCACACCCGACCCACAGCCATGTGCTGGGAGGATCACACATGCACCGGGCCCCTTCCGTTTTGAAAACTTGCGGGGATGTGGGTGCTACAGTCCCGCCTGGGTAAGCAGAGGAGGTATTGAGTTCCCCAGTCCTCACTGCCCCTTTGTCTATTATTATTTTATAGTTTTGTTCTGCATTCCTTCCACTCAACCTCCAGTCCATAGAAGCCTGTTTCTTTATTAGTTGCATATGTCTGCACCCTTTTACCTCAGCAGGGAAGACAAAATATTCTGGAGGGTTTGGAGGCCTGGGATGGACAGCTAATCCATCCCCAGCTTGAACTAATCGTCGGGCCAATGTGCTATTGTACTGGGCCCTGTTCTGTGCAGCTGAGCTGTGGGGTTTCAATTTGTAGGAGCATAAACAGATACTAAAGTTGGAAGAACGGCTCGGTCATTTGTTAGCAGAGTTCAGATCAAATTATCACAGCGGTCCCCTGCTGACAGGCTGAACAATTACCTCCTTTTTTCTTGATCTTTAAATGTTTTCTGTTTCACTTAAGCCTCAGTAAATAGTTTACTTCTCATGGGCTTCATTTATTGACACAGAGAGGCTTGATTTATTTAATTTTGTTTCTCTGCCGCCTTCCAAGAAAGGAGTCTTCATAATGTTGTGTTGAAATCTCTCCCCCAAATGATAAGTTTATCATGGTAGGCTGAGGAAGCGGTTTAATGATGTGACTATAAATTATCTGGTTTTTTAATGAGAAGTTTAGATGCCCAAACTCTAAAGCCGATTTTTAAAGCTTTAAACCAGAACCCAGGCTCTGTCTCTTGAAAAGGTTAAAATCTAGAGTCAGAAACTGGTATAAAGAGAGATCCCTGAGATTTGGGGATCTGAATCCATAATTGGATTATTCAAAACCCAGGAATTTGATGATTCTTTTCAGGAAAATGGACCATATTGTGTCCATTCTGTCTGCCCTATCTCAGCATAGATTCATTGATGTTCTGCGTGAGTTCACCGGAATTAACTTCAACATTTGTTTTCACTCTTTCTTCCCTTCCCCCAGTTTCAACCCTTGACTTTCACTCTCCCATAGTTACATTTGTCTGCTTCTTACAGTCCTACTGGGACGGATTTATCATCATTTGCTAACATATCTGTCTCAAAATCTCAGCTTTGATCAGCTTGTATTTTATAACTTACATCTGTTCTACATTTAACCTTTTGTAATGCTGTTTTTCAAAAATATTACCTGATCTAACAAAAGAATTGTACCAGAGTGAGAGCTCCAGAGTGTAGATTTAAAAAAAAAAAAAAAAAAAAAAAGCACCAAACATACCTGCCTACTTGACCACATTTTTATTATTCTTCCAGAGTTACCTTTTCATTAAATATATAAATCCATCATTTCTCCCACCTCATGATGGGACCTCAGTTGATCCAGGGGCTTTGTGCTCCCCGTCTGCTCTTGTCCCATCATCTTGACCCTTCCTTCGCCTGGAATTCATGCCACAGCGCGAGGCTGTGTGCAGGGTACTTCGCAGAGGCCCACGGCTGGAACTGGAGCTGGTGGACTTCCTGTCCCACTGGCCTGTCCCGGGGGGACCAGAGATCTTTTCTAGTGGGTTCTGAATTCCACAAGGTTTGGATTCAATTTCTTTTGCTTATTTTATTTTAATAAAGTTGATTTATTTTTACCAATGAATTAGGAAATATTTACAATACCCAGAGAGGTCTAAAAAGTCATATAATAAACACCCACGTAGCCACCACCCATCTTAAGAAATACAATATTATGAATATAGTAGGAGGCCCGGCCCCTTCTATGTATGCTTCTATCTCAAATTCCATCCCCCAACCCCTTCCTCAGAGAGTAAGACTGCCTTGCCATTCCCAGGTATTTCTTCTTGGAAGGTAAACTTTCACTATTTAGTATATTTCCCTTCACAAGGTTTTCTGTACTCTTCTGTCCCTTCCTTCCTTTTTTATTCTCTTTTTCTTTTTTTTCCCTTTTTCATAAAGAGGAGATCTTGCTATATTGCCCAAGCTGGCCTCAAACTCCTGGCCTCAAGCTATCCTCCCACCTCGGCCTCCCAAATTGCTGGGATTACAGGTGGGAGCCACCACACCTGGCCCTGCCTTTCTTTATCCATGTTGGTATGTGTAGTGCTAAGTAGTTAGTTTCATTGCCACAGAATATTCTATTTCAGGATGAACACTTATGTTTTTTTTCAACTTTCTTGCTGTCACAATTAATGCTTTATGAAAATTCTAGTATGTGTCTCCTGGGGCACATACATGAGAAGTTTCTTAGGGTGCATAATGGAGAAAGAGTAGCTGATTCACTTAGACACTTCTCTATTTGATTAGATATTGCCAAACTCTTTTCCAGAAATGGTTGTGCAATTTCACACTCTCCCAAATGTTGATGGGAATGTCATGGTGTCTCCTAGCAGTTTTAATTTGCATTGATTTGCTTATTAACAAAGTTGAAATGAGATCATACAAAGTAATACTGCTTATCGCAGTGTCTGGCACATAGAAAGGATTCCATTCATGTTAGTTATGATTATGACTATTTCATGAAGCAATCTTGTAAGGTAGTTAAAACAGTAATTACTTTTATTTCATAGGCGAGAGATCAGGATCTGGAAACATACTGGCTAACATGTTAGATCCGAAGAAATGTAACCTGTGCAGATGCCAGGGGTGGCCAGCAGCCTGTGACTCAGAACTGAGTTGCTGGCGTCATCACACATGGGAAGACTGTGGCAGGCTCAATGGGGCTGCCATCTTGAGCAAGCCTCCCCATCTTTCTGGATTACTTTTATACTCACTCTGGGTCTAGACCCAACACGGGAATGTGAAATCAAAGTTGGGCTCCCTTTTGTGGCTTGGGGAGATGACAGTTGGCCATTGGTTACTCCGACCTCAGTTCATCCCTCTAGTAGGGGAATTACACCCAGGCAGATGAGGTCTCCACAGAACCAACTGTAGATGGATCTCAGGTGCTCCCTTCCCTGCCTCCAGCCTGCCCCTGACACCTGAAGGCTGTAGATTATTTTACCGATCTTTTAAGGCAAGAATTGAGTCCACCTTCCCACGATCAAGCTGGAAGAAGATATTTTTGGAGGCACATATGAGTCATTCTGATGATGGATGATAATGGTGTTGATGAAGATGACACTGAGGATGAGGAGGAGAAAGAGTAGGAAGCCTACCACACATTTTGCTTTCGTATGCCAAACACCATGTGGACATCTTATGTACGTTCTCTGTCCTCTTTAGAGCTCCTGATAACTCTGTTAAGGGGACAGTATTATCTCCATCTTACAGTCCCAGTAGGGTTAGAAAAACCATAAATAAGTGGGCTCAGGGAAAGCCTGGTTGGGGGAAAAAGTAGGACTCAGGATATTCCATTTTTATGTAAGTATTTCTGAGTCCCAAACCCTCGTCCTTGTTTATGTTACAAAATGAATTTTCTTCGACAGAATCAACCATGGACTGTGCAAATTAGTCCTACGTGGCTTCAAACACCCAGGGCTCCAGGACACAAACAAGTTACCGATTAACTTAAAGCTCCGTTTCTGGAGTCCCCATCCCCTCTAAGGAGATCTTCAAGCACAGTGCTGGCCACAGGGCCAGTGCCTGGGGAGTCAGGTGATAGCTTCAGCTCCACGTCTTAGTGCTTTGGATTGAGGGAAGGAGATACACTGCTTCCCTTCCAAGGTTGAGATCGGACCATGCACTTTTTTCTCTTGATTTCCAGAATGTATGGGAATGGCTAAGGTTACCAAACATACCTCTCTTGATGGCGCAGAAATCTCTTTCTCTCTCTCTCTCTTTTTTTTTTTTTTGTTTTTTTTTTATGCCAAATTCTACCCTTTGAAAAATGCAGAAGCCTATGAAAGATTAAGACTACAAACAAGCTTAAAACACATCTTAACTGCACTCACAAAGGTCGCAGGTGTAGGCAGGTCAAAGCGATATCTTGTTCTCCTAAATATTTCAACAGATAAACAAACTTTTGATTGCGTTATCTGCTCGAAAAAATGACTTTGAACTTTCCACCAGCACCGCCTACTTGGGTTTACTCAAACCCACAGAGGCCCAGCCCACCGATAAAGAACCTTGAGTGGTCGCCTGATGGCTGGGGCCTTTCATCTCACCTGGGCTGTGTACACGAGCCGTTTGCTTAGCTTGGCTCTGCTATCCTGAGGACCTTTTAAAAATCCTCCCATTTATTAGGATCTAACACCCAATCTGTAAATAAACCAGGAGAAAATATAGATTTCAGCAGCAGCCTGGACTGTGGTTCACTTTCAGGCACGCCAGTTCCTCCCTCTCGCCTCATTATTTCTCTCTCGCTCTCTGCATCTCCTCTTTCTTCCTCTACCCTCCCTCCATTTCTCCTCCCCTTCATCCTGCTTTCCTTACCTGCTTCACTTCTTTCCTTCAGCCACTTGCACATAATAAAAAGAAGATCGATGGGCTGTATTTTTTATGTAGACGTCTTAAGTTCATGAATCAAAGAAGAGTACAGCATGGTGCCAAAGAACACAGATACAGAGCCAGATGCCGGGGTTTGGATTCTGGTGGTGCGGCTCCTAGCTGTGTGACCCTAGGCCATCTAAATAGCCTCTCTGTGTCTCAGTTTTCTCATCGGTAAAAAGGGAAATAATAATAGCACCCACCCCACAAATTTGTTGTGAGGATTAAGTCAATTATGTATGTAAAAGACTTAGAGCAGAGCTTGCCACATGGTACCCACTAAGTCCTGGCCAGCACTATTATTATTATATGATTATTAACATGCAGGAAGCTTTGTGGGCTGTTTGGCTGGAATACCAGTGGTCTCTGAAAGAGCCATTCTCCACTGTGTGGCCTTGGACAAATGCCTCCATGATCAGGACATGGCCCTCTGAAGTCTGGATCTCCTACCGTTGTGCCTGGCACCCCTCATTCCCTTGAGGACAAAGAAGAGAAGACGGTGGATGTGACTACCTTCCACTCCCAGGTGCCAGCTGATAGTGCTGTCTGACACAGTGTCTCCTTCGCGCTTCCATCCCCCAGCATTCAAAGGATGGCAGAGCCTATCTGGTGGCAATATTTCAAATGTGGAGAGATGCTGTGATTAGGCTGGTCAAATCAAGCCCCGTGGAGAGGCTTGCAGATAGGAACCTTTTGTGCTCAGGGACACCTCACTGAAAGTGAATGCAGCCACCGCCTGGCCATGCCATATCCCTGGGGAAACAGCACCTGAACCCATGCAACTACTCAACCACTTAGCTGTGGCCAGCAGGAAATAGGACCTGAGGCCTTGCTCCCTTCCTGTTCTGAGCCCACCATGGGGCGTCAGATTCTCCAGCAGGCCCAGGGCAGAGTTTTGGGACTCTGCCTCCTCTCATTGTCTGTTGTGCCAGAGGAAAGCCCCCTCCCTGTTTCTCAGAGAGCCAGTGTCACCAGAGGTGGCTTCCCCAGGATGCCAGGGGACATAACACAGAGCACCTTCTCCAGACTCTTTGGAGCCTCTCTTCTCTAGGATTGCCTCAAATGGAACGGAAGCACTGGCCACCATCTTTCCTTCTCTCAGGCCCCACAGTCACTGTTGCTGGAAACAACCTTGAGAAACCTAAGGAGGCATCTGGCTCATAGTAGGCACTCCGTAAGTATTTGTTGAATGAATGAGTCAATGAATGAGCAAGAGAGTCAAAGAAAAACATCAAGAGAGAGGAGAAAAGGAAACCAGGGTGAGCTTTGCAATGTTGAATAGCAAACGTAACCTGAGTCTTCAACACAAAACCCAGTTCTGCTGCATTCTGGCTGCATGGCCATCAGCAAGGTATTCTACCGCTCTGACTCTTCATTTCTTCACCTGTGAAAAGGAGATGACAGTACTTAACCACGCAGTGTTTGTTGTCAGGATTAAAGGTAACGAAAGTAGAAGACATTGCATAGAAGACATGGCTGTGGTTGTCTGCCAGCACAGGTGTCACTGCTGTGGTTGTTTCTCTGCTATCGGATATGAAGGAAGTAAAAAAATAAAATAAAACAAAAATAAAAGAGTAGGAATCCCTGAGACCTTTTGCATACAAGGCCCATGGAGAAATACCACTTATAAGAGATTATCTTCCTTTAAGCCTCAGATTGTCCCCTCACTTATTTTTTTTATTTATTTCATTGAGAGAGAGTCTCACTCTGTAGTCCAGGCTGGAGTGCAGTGGAGCGAACATGGCTTACTGCAGCCTTGACCTCCTGAGCTTAGGTGATCCTCCTGCCTCAGCCTCCCAAGTAGCTGGGACCACAGGCTTATGCCACCATGCCTGGCTAATTTTTTAAATTATTTGTAGAGACAAAGTCTCGATTTGTTTCCCAGGCTGGTCTCAAACTTTTGGGCTCAAGCTACCTACCTGCCTTGGCCTCCCAAAGTGCTGGGACTATAGGTGTGAGCCACCACACCCAGCCTGTACCCTAACTTCGTTTGTACCCACATCCATCAAATAATAAGCAGGACCAGGCAACTAAGTGGGCAGCCATATTAGCTTGAGGGAGGTGACAATTTCGTTTCCTATGTGAGAATGTGTTTGCTTTGAGCAGCATAATTGCAGTCTGAAGTTCTATAATTCTTACAACTTGATGAGATTCTAGTTTGTCTCTCTCATGGAAGGAAGTTGCTAGGTGTCTTTTTTTTTTTTTTTTTTTTTTTTTCTTGAGACGGAATTTTGTTCTTGCCGCCCAGGCTGGACTGCCATAGTGCAATCTCGGCTCACTGCAACCTCTGCCTCCCAGGTTCAAGTGATTCTCCTGCCTCAGCCTCCCAAGTAGCTGGGATTACTGGCTCCTGCCACCACACCTGGCTAATTTTGTATTTTTAATAGAGATGGGGTTTCACCCTGTTGGTCAGGCTGGTCTCGAACTCCTGACCTCAGGTGATCCACCTGCCTTGGCCTCCCAAAGTGCTGGTATTACAGGCGTGAGCCACTGCGCCCAGTGCTAGGTGTCTTAATAATAAGTTCCCAGTAAGGAGCTGAGAAAGACAGATGTGTGAGGTCTAAAAAGTGAGGGCATGCAGGCAGGATTGTCTAAATAGATGAACTTTGATTGGTGCAGTGTGATGATTCAATTCACCGGTGCCTCTTGTTGAATACTTACTGTATGCCAGGTACTGCAGTGAGTACTCTGCATTTTTAACCAGCTTATAAGGTAGATGCTCAATATTACCTACCTGCTACAGAGGAGGAAACTGAGATGCCAAGGAGTTAAGTCCCTTGCTTTGGATTACACAACTAGCTAGGGCAGAGCCAGGGTTCAAACACTGGTCTTTAGAACCCAATGGCTTGTTTGAAATACACTGTCTGCTAAGGGTCCACACCTCTCTAGGGACCAGTCACAAATGGTAGGCGATGATGGATATACCCACATACTTTTAAATATTTCTTTAGGGCTGGACACAGTGACTCATGCCTGTCATTCCAGCTACATGGGAGGCTGAGGCAGAAGGATCACTTGAGCCCGGGAATTAGGAGGCTGCAGTGAGCCATGATCACATCACTACACTTTAGTCTGGGTGACAGAGTAAGAACCTGTGTCAAAAAAAAAAAAAAAAAAAAAATAGTTGCCTACATTTAAACGTTATGAGATTTGGCCAGGTGCAGTGGCTCATGCCTATAATCCCAGCACTTTGGGAAGCAGAGGCAAGTGGATCATCTGATGTCAGGAGTTTGAGACCAGCCTGGCCAACATGGTGAAACCCTGTCTCTACTAAAAATTAGCTGGGCATGGTGGTATGTGCCTATGATCCCAGCTACTAGGGTGACTGAGGAAGGAGAATCGCTTGAACCCGGGAGGCAGAGGTTGCAGTGAGCCAAGATTGTGCTACTGCCTTCCAACCTGGTTGACAGAGCAAGACTCCATCTCAATAAATAAATAAATAATAAATAAACGTTAGGAGATTTTACATTGAATTCTGGCCTTGAGGCTTTTCATGGCACATCAGAAGACCTGGAAATGTACCTTATGAATTGCCCTCCAGCAATGACTGCTAAGAATGGACTAGAAGCTGCCCCCCTTAGGAAAGACATGCAAGCTCCAAGTAGCCCAGACCCCACCATTCCCTATTGCCCATTGTCTGCCAGCTTCCTTCATTTTCTTTCCTTTCTGCTCCCTGTGCATGTCTGAGTTCAAGATCCCTGCCCTAGCCTGTATGAGGCCCTCCCTTCAAGGGTACCTGGAGGAATCAATAGCAATATTAACTTGGCCTTTACAGCATGGCAAGACTCAAATTGGAGGTCATGGTGAGTGGGGGTGGGGAGGCACTGGAATATGCTATCAGCAACATAGGCTGTTCCAACAAGCAGATGTCTTTCCTTGAGGGGGCGCCATCTTCCTCTCCTCCCTGCACCCTGGTGCTTGCCCCAAGACTCAAAAATCTGACAGCAGCTTGTTATCCTACTTCCCTCTGCCAAAAGCCCTCTGTGGCTCCTATTGAACCCATTTTATTTATTTCACTTGATCTCCAAAGAGTCCAGACTCATTACAGGCCTTGTTAAATGCTGCCCTCCCACAGCTCTGTGGGGAAAGCAGCTAACCTGATCAATAGAACCAAACTTTAATTTTTCTTATGCAGCCATGGCTATTCGTGCGGGTAAAGCGGAGAAGAAAGGGCGGCGGTGGTTGGAGGGGGAGTCTTAAAACAGCATAGTGATGATTTCCCATTGCCTCGAGGAGTAAATGATGTTGCTTCAATTTTGGCTTGAGTTAAACTTGATGCAAACATCACTGTAAATGGGTCAGGCAGTCAAGAAAACCAACAGTTGGCCGCATTTGTGCTAACTCTTGTCTTTTTGTTTTTGCCAGAGGAAAAAAAGAATTCTAATTTCTATCAGTCTAAATTGAGTTGGGGAGCATTATCAGCTGGAAGGACCCTTCTGATTTGACAGGCTCCACTGTATGATGATTAATTACTTCTCAGCTTCATTGGACTTTTCTAATTTCCTTTTGCCACTGGCTGGAGGCACCGCGCGATAAGTACTGCTCTTATTATTTTGTGCAAAGGAAAATGTCTATTACGCTCTGTCGTACAAGCGAGCAGAATGAAAAGACAGCTGATCAGGAAACTCGCAAGCTCCTCTATCTTTATTTGGTCTCCCCTGGCCTCCCTTCATCGCTTGTTCTAAGACAGAGGTGGCCACACATGGTTTCCTGTCAAAATAAGAAGATAAAATCATAATCTCTATCAGAGTACTTGACATTTTGAAATTTGTATAATGATTTCATGGGATTTAATCCTCTAGCTCACTACAAATCCTCCTCCAAATGCAAATGCAACAAAATATTATACTGAAAACTGCAGGGCCATTCCTCTCCATCGGCCCATTTATTTGGTCATAAATTAAATTTGGGGGGTTGCCTTATAATATGTAATAACTCAAATGAGAACAGCAACAACTATTATTGTTATTAATTATTATAAGGACCATAATTGAATTTGGAAAGAGAACATTTCTTTTTCTGACTGGATCTGAGACCTAAATTATAGGTGTAGGTTTGTAAGAGCATCTCCTAGAAGCACATGGCCAAGGGGCTGGCTGGCTTCTTATGATGATCACAGACTTTACCATAATGGACAATTGAGAGTCTGCAGAAGCTGTTTGTTTTCCTGGAGAGGAGAGATATGAAAACGTATAAGGGATCCCACTCCTGCAGCCCCTTCTGCCTGCTAATCCTCAGGCCGGCATTGATATTGCGTGTTGGTTCAGGTACTCTCAGGGACGTGTTTACTGAGGCAGGAAAAGCTCCATTGAGCAAACCATGGCTGCATTTCTCTATGTCCCCACCTGCCGAGGAAGCTGCTGATTTTACAGAGTCTTACTTCAAAGCAAGGGAGTAGGCAGGAGAAAGACAAGACGGCAGAAGGCTGGGCTGGAAGCCCAAAACACTGGGTTCCCATCACAGTCCCGCGCTAGCTTCTGAATTCTACCTGTCTGCTGTTGCTGTTTTGTTTGTTTATCTTTGGGGGGATGAAAAGGAGGCTGGGAGCTACCAAAGGAGAAAAGAGCCATTTAATTTGTCTTTCTAATAATGATAATATTAACTAGCATTTAGTGAATACCTACTGTCTGCCAGGCACTGTGCTAAGTGACTTATGTGCATTATCTCATCTGATCCTTGCAGCCCATTTGATGTTGGTGCTGTTATGAACCCATTTTACAGACAAGAATTCTTGGGCTTCAATGTTAAATATGTCATCAGGCAGGGATCATGCAGTCAGTAAATGACAGTCAGTGTTTGACACCAGGACTGTTGTTTTCCCAGCTTCTCTGCTCTACCTTCTCATATTTTCTTTTCCTTCCTTCCTTCCTTCCTTCCTTCCTTCCTTCCTTCCTTCCTTCCTTCCTTCCTTCCTTCCTTCCTTCCTTCCTCTCTTCTTTTCTTCCTTGTTTCCTTCTTTCTTTTTTGAGAGAGGGTCTTACTCTATTCCCTCCAAGCAGGAGTATAGTGGCACTGTCGCTTCTCACAGCAGCCTCAGAATCCCAAGCCCAGGCAATCCTCCCACCTCAGCCCCCTGAGTAGCTGGGACTACAGGCACACACTCCCATGCCTGGCTAATCCTTTTTATTATCTGTAGAGACAGGATCTCCCTATGTTTCCCATACTGGTCTCAAACTCCGGGGCTCAAGCAATTCTCCCATCTCGGCCTCCCAAAGTGCTGGGATTACAGGTGTGAGCCACTGTGCCTGGCTTCATATTTCATTTTTTTTTTCTTTTGCAAAAAATCCTGATGATAATGTATGTGGTGAAGAATACAGGCTGGGTGAACAAAGTCTGGTTTTTTCATTCACATACTCTGTTCATTATCCTCTCGCTTATGTCTCTATTTGTTACACAAGCATTTATTGAGTACCTTTTATCTGTCAGATACTGAACTAGGCTCTAGGATTCCCCAGATAAAATTCCCAGGGTCCTTGCTTTCCAGAAGCTCAGACTAGGATCAACAAAAAAATGACTAAAACATTAAAACCTAGAGCAAGAAATGTTATCATCCCAATACATGAGAGAGACTAATTTCACCTGAAGAAATGAGGGAGGTCTCCAAGAGCGGTTGACATTTGACCTGAGCCTGGGAGGACATTTCAGCAGAGAGAACAGTCTGACCAAAAACTGAGAAGTCAGTCTGGTGAGGCCAGTTTGTGGGATACCTGGGTGACTGAGGAGATAGAGCCACCAGAAACCGAGGCTAGGAGAGTAGTTGTGGTCAGATCCTGAGGCATAGGAATGAGTTTGACTCTAATTACATCTCTGAAATGGACCGTTTGTGACCTCAAGCAAGTCTGTTTCCATGTATGGGCTTCAGTTTCCCCATCTGTGCAATGCAGTCATTAGCCTTGACCAAAGATTGAAAACCAATGGCCCATAGGCTGGATCTGGTCCACAGATGTGCTTCCTCTCATCTGCATATTAGTTTCTTAAGCAGAGAGCCACTATGTAAGAGCTTAGATAAAAAATCCAGATTTCTATCTTATTTTCAAAATAAAGTTGTGACTTTGGCACCTACATTCCCACCCAGCCAGAGGTGGCTGGAGCTAAGAAGCAGACACGTGGTTTATATGCCCTGAGTGCTTTTCAGTTCTCCACAATCTTCACCACTCCTTACCACATGTCCCACACCAGGGCCAACTAAAAATGGTCATTTATCCTTATGTTTGCATTGCCGATTAGTGTTTTTTCTAAGCATAGAGAAAATATGCCTCTGTGATCACAATGCAATAAAAGTGAGAAAAAAAACTAGATGAAGAGAGCACCACCTTTTAAGAAAAATAGTAGAGCATATTTCTGTGTCGAATTAAAGAATATTTCTGTGTATTTTGTATAAATAAAAGGGTACCTGTGTTGAAAGAATTCAGCTTCATTTATCCAGTGCTCCTGCTGGCATCTGGCATCTGAGTTTTTGCCCTGGGCTTTGTGTGTCAATAAAACTTCACTCTGGCTTCTGAGCAGGCCTATTATGGAACCTCAGATTCAGGGCTGTGCCAGTGACACAGAAGACCAGGGAAAAAGCAGGTTTCTAGAGGCCGAGACCACCTCCAAAGGTGCCCCTTTGTGCATGAACCCTCCTCTCTGGCTTTCTCTGAGAGGAGTGTGTACTAAGTATCCTTGGATGAGGAAACTCCAGCTGCTGGCTAGTCTTTCTGGAAGACGGAGTCTATCACCCGTTAGTATATGATGACCTACCTCACAGTTGTCCGGGAAGAAGGACAGGGCTAGGTCGTTGGTATGGCATCAATGAGCCATCCTGTGTCACGAGTGGTCTGATGAGGTGAGTCTGGGTAAACTGTGGCTTACATTTACTAATCAGAACACTTTCCACTGTGATAGATTCTTCACCTTCATGCCCTTTGCTATGTAACTTGGCAGTGCCCACCCTTTGATTCTGGGCTTGCTCGTGTGACTTGCTTTGGTCAACAAGATGTTGGCAAACATCCAGCAAGTGAAAGTGAAATATGCTTGTACATTTCCACTTCCTTTCTTGCCCCTCTGCCTTTTCCATGAGAAGACACTAAGGCCAACCAGATGGAAGATGAGTTTTTATGGCACAGAGCTGAGTTGCCCCAGGTGTCTAAGCCAAGGCCATCCTAGACCAACAGCCATGATCCTGAAGCATGGGAGAGTGCCAGCCAAGATAAGCAGAGTTCCCTAGCCAAACCTGCCAACCAAGATCAGCAGAGCCCCCCAGACAACCCACACTTGACCACAGACTCATGAGTTAGGCCAACCACGACCAGAATCCCATAGTCAAACTGCAGATTCAGGAGCTAAAGAAATGCTTATTGCTTAAGCCACTGAGTTTTGGAGTGGGTCATAACATAGAATTATTGTGGCAACAGACAAGTCATATACCTGCCCCCAATGCTTATTTCTTCCACAACAGCACAATCCATCTCCCCCATGTCAGCAGCTCCTACCTCTTGTCTTGTCTTATTCTTAGAAGAAATGGTTCAAAGTTCAAAGTGTTTGTTGTCTTTCAGACATGGGTGTGGGGCTTAACTCTCCCAATTCCCAACTCTGTGACCTTTCATAATCACTTCACTGCTTGAAGCCTCAGTTTTCTCATCTGTTTAATGGGGATGATGATAATACTACAAACAGTACCTGCTCCCTAGCATAATTATGATGGTTAAAAGAAAAAGGCAGGTAGAACATTCAGCACAGTGCCTGCCACATAGTAAATGTTCAATAAATGTCAACTAGTATCACTGTCATCCCTTCTACTTTCCTCTTTCTATTCATGCCTCAAACTGTTGGTAGAGTTTTGTCCTTCCACACAGCAGGGAGTACCCATGAAACTCTTTCAACCTGCATCATACTCTTTGATGACAGAACACATACTTGCAGAATTTCCCTCTGGCAAGAACCATAAACAACACCTAGTTACTACAAGCCCAGAATCCCCACTGCCATCCTAATATCCCGTAGGTCAGGGGTCCCCTATCCCCAGGCCGGAAACCACTACTGGTCTGTGGTCTGTTAGGAACTGGGCTGTGCAGTAGGAGGTGAACAGAAGGTAAGCGAGGATTACTACCTGAGCTCCACCACCTGTCTGATCAGCAACTGCATTAGATTCTCATAGGAGTCCAAACCCTATTGGGAACTGCACATGCAAGGGATCTAGGTTACATGCTCCTTATGAGAATCTAATGCCTGATGATCTGAGGTAGAACAGTTTCATCCTGAAACTATCCTTCCCTGCCTCCTGCCCACCCCAGTCTATGGAAAAATTGTCTTCCATAAAACCAGTCCTTTGTGCCAAAAAGTTTGGGGACCACTGCTCTAGGTCATAGGCAACCCACATAAGCATACTCAGACATACTAGGCATGACTTTACGCTTAGAAAGCATAATCAATGACACATTCTAGAAGACAAGGTTTGTGTCCCAGAGGGGCCAATAGTGCAGAAAAATGAGATTCCTGTATAGTGTGACTATCGGTGTTTCCCCAAGTGTGTACTAAGAGAATAGTTCTACATGGTGCCCCCAAATAAATCAATGAACAAACAAATAAATCAATAAATAGGATAATCTATGGACAAATACATTTGATAAATTCTGAGCCAAACAGACTTCACTGTGGCAGAGCTTTTCCAAAACTTGCTAGGATAATGTTTATCATTTCTCTCTAGGAAGGAGGTAGAGAATGTTACATTTTTGAAAGTACTTCGACCACAAAGACTTTATCTCTGGAGCAGTGTTTTATATGACTAGTAGGTCACGGCATATCATTTTGGGAAAAACAATTTTGGACATCAAGTTGGTAGCAAGGCTGAAACTGCAGTTGAAGTATCCCCCTAGCAGAGAACTTCTCTGCCTCATGGAGAGCAGCAGGTGGAATCATTGCTCTCTTTCTTATTGTCCGTGGCTTTTTTGTTTGGGTCTGTCCTTACTCCCCGGTTTGTTTTGCCACCAATAAGACCCAAAGGTTTGACTTTCCTTGGTCAACCCTTTTTTCCCTATTTTTAGAGTGAACTGTGCAGTCAGATGTGGACGATTCCCTATTTCTCCCTTGTAATGTGAATGCACAAGAAGACAGATGTATCTTCTTTGTGCCAGAATAAAGGAGGGATGCTAGAAACATTATTACCTCTTCATCATCACCCCAATCTGCTGAGGTTTAAATAGAATTCTGTCAGGGTCACTGACAGGTTTTTTTTTTTATTAAAAAAATAAACAGACATACAAGATACCATTACATTTCATCTTGGGACAATTGCTCTCTAAGCAAAGTGTGTTATTTTCCTGTAGGTAATCCCTTACTAGATTGTGGATTTTCCATGTTCAACATCAGTCACTACAACCAAAAAGCAACGAGCTGTGTTATTGACAATGTTTTAATTACAATACATAAAAGACACAAGGCAGCAAAGACAAGGAAATTATCTGACTGTAGTGGCATTCATATGTGTAAGAAAACTCAGTGGTTGTGGTTCCAGCATGAAGCATTACAGATTTTCTACTAATACTAAAAAATTCTAGTAGCATGTGTAGGATTGTTTTAAAGGAAATAATATCATTCATAGAAACGATTATCTTTGGCAGTACGATAAATGAAATTAGGAGCTCTTAGAATGGTGGGCTTGCAACAATGTTGGTGTGAAATATAATCGTTGAATTGCTTTGTTCTTTTTTCCAATAAAAGGTGGAAGCTATTGAGTGTTGTTATTAGGCAAGCTAAGCTGGGCTTCTGTACAGCATAGTTTTGTGTGTCTGAACCAGCAGAAGCTTTTGAAGTCCCTCGATTCCTTCTGCTTGCTAATTCTTCCATTTGTTTGATTTTTGGTACAAAGAAAATGAAAGAATATGATGAGATTATGGCATTTTAAGTCAATATTTATTAAAAAATCAATCTAGATGAAAATCTGCCCATCCCTCTAATTAGATGAGGCAACTTGAGGTTGATTTTTAATTGCAAAAGTAATTACACGGAGCAGATAGCCAGTGACATTTGATTATGTAGGTGATTGATTAAAAAGCCGAGCTCACCGAGCAGATTGTCAGCCAGGGAATCCAGACAAAAGAGCAAATTAAAAAAGTTGTCCTGTTAGTAATCACAAAATTCAAGGATGAAATTACAGAGCCAAACACCTCCATTGCCCCCTCATCCTCATCACTCACTCCGCACGCATTCACTCCAACGCCTGATAAAGAAATGGATTAGTGTGAAATTAATTGAAGGGGAAAAAAAACGGGAACTGAATTCATGGCTGAGAATAGGGCTTTTAACAAGTTGAAACACATTTCTCTAGCTTTATAACACAACTTTTTTTTTGGCAAGTGAGATGTTTTCATAAAATATCTTTTCAGAATGTTTGATGATATTAATTTATCTATTAAGAGAGAGGGAGGAGAAAAATCTCCCTTTCTAGCAGAATAGGATATTAAGATGTCTTGCTTGTTACTCATTTCATTATAACATGAAAGCCTGGAGAACAGACTGTACATTTGGCAAGAGAATCCTTGGATTTGTAAACAGCCCTAGCTGACATCTTGGGCAGAATAATGAAGAGGCATCTCAGTCATTCAGGGGAACCCCAGTGGTGTCCACTCGAGGATATTGTGGATAAAGGCGGAAGAGGTGTGTACCGGAGCAGTCCCCAAGAGAACACTGGATCTGGCAGGGAGACTTAATCTCCCCATGCTTCTGTTGCCTTGTCTGTAAAAATAGTCGTAACAGCAACTATTCCAGGTCCCCAAAGGTCCCAGAAAAGCAAAAAGGAAACTGAGGCAGGACCACCCAGTACAGCTCTGGCTGCATAGAGAGTTCTATGCCGCCTCCCAGTGACCGCTCCTCAGTGCTGGTATGGGCAGGATATAATTAACTAGTCAGGAGATAAAGTCCAAAGCACTGCTCACATCTATCCCTCTGCTTTGTCAGCAGATGCCATCCAGGCAGAGCATTGGACGGGCAGGATATGTTCCTTACGATCCTCCAGGGCAGCTGATTTCAGCTGTTTCCAGGTTCAGAACCTATGTGTGCCACCAGGAGGTGCATATTTCAGTAGACAGATGTTTGGATTCCCAGTCTCTGATACTAGTTAATGCAGTCTCCTCCTTGTATTTGATATTTCACTTTTTAAAACATCCATTTATTCCTCCAACACATACTTTTGGTAAGGTCATTTGATAATGTAGTTGAGAGTTCCCGCTCTTAGAAAGCAATTTAATGTTATCCATTGCAAGTGGAGTTACATATACCTTCTGCCCTAGCAATTCTTCTAGGTGTGAATCTTAGAAAAACATCTGCAGCGTACACTAAGACACATATGCAAGAAGGCTCATGGCAACATTTTTTTATAATTGCCCCCAGTTGGAAACAAACTAAATGGCCTGAAGAATGGGTAAATAAATAAAGGTATATCAGTCAATGGCAAACTAAATATGCAACAACATATCACAATCCAACATTAAGCCAAAGCAGCAAGGCACAAAATAATATGTGCTAAATGATTTCATGCATATAGTTCAAAATCAAATAAAGAAAATTATATTGTTTAAGAATCTGTAGGTGGTACAAGGAGAGGATTATAATCAAGGAGGAAGTACAGAGGGTCTCTGGGGTATTTGCAATGCCGTATTTTTTTGTCTTCAGTGGTGGTTATCAAGTTTTTGTCCAACTGTACAGTTATGCTTTATGTTCTTCTCTGAATGTAGGTTGTATTTCACATACATGTGCACGGGCACAGGAGGCTTTGGGACTGGACTGCCTTAGTTTAAATAATGTTTCCATATTTCCTATTTTAACTTCTCTTTGCCTCCGTTTTTTTTAATTTATAAACTAGGCTTGATAATAGCATCTTCCCCATACAATCACTGAGAAAGTTATGTTAGTTAGTACACACACACAATAGCTTTGAACTGGATCTGGAACATGATAAAGGTTTAGAAAATATTAGCCATCATCATTGTATTAGGTCATTCTTGCATTGCTATGAAGAAATACCTGAGACTGGGTAATGTATAAAGAAAAGAGGTTTAATCGACTCAAGGTTCTGCAGGATTTACAGGAAGCATAGTGCGGGCATCTGCCCAGCTTCTGGGGAGACCTCAGGAAGCTTACAATCATGGCAGACAGCAAAGTGGGAGCAGGCACGTCACATGGTGAAAACAGGAGCAAGAGGAGGAGGTGTGACAACCACCAGATCTCAGAGCAAGAGCTCATTTATCACCTAGGAGATGGCCCAAGCCGTTCATGAGACATCCACTCCCATGATCCAAACACCTCCCACTAGGCCTCACTTCCAACACTGGGGATTACATTGTAACATGAGATTTGAGTGGAAACAAATATCCAAAACATATCAATCATCATCATCATCTTCATCATCGTTATTACCTAAGTGCCAGGTGTTTTGCTACATTTGAGTTCCAGATAGATGAATAAAATGCAGTCCTTGCCTTACACATGTATACACACACACACAAACACACATTTCTAAATAGATACATATGAATTTTAAAATGTATCAGAAGAATGCTCAACAAATTCCTGACAGTGGCAGGGAGAAGTGAACTGCAGATACGATACTTCAACTTCATCTGCAATGTTTTATTTCTTGTTCTGTTAAAAAAAGCATATCTTAGGCCGGGCGCGGTGGCTCACGCCTGTAATCCCAGCACTTTGGGAGGCCGAGGCGGGCGGATCACAAGGTCAGGAGATCGAGACCACGGTGAAACCCCGTCTCTACTAAAAATACAAAAAAAAAAAAAAAAAAAAATTAGCTTGGTGTGATTTGAAATATAGTCCCAGCTACTCGGGAGGCTGAGGCGGGAGAATGGCCAGGAACCCAGGAATGCGGAGCTTGCAGTGAGCTGAGATCCGGCCACTGCACTCAACCTGAGCGACAAAATGAGACTCCGTCTCAAAAAAAAGCATATCTTAATTTCATTTGTTACATTTTAGTTTTTTAGTTTAGACAAGGACTTGTAGTCTATATAGCAAAATGTTAACAAACATAAATTCTAGTGCTTGGGAACATGAATATTTGTGATCATTATGTAGTTATCTTTTTTAAAAAATTCTGGAAATAAAACAGAAAATATTGTATATAAAAAACATTCTATTAAGGATACATGCTGGGTTTTCTGGAAGCCAAAGAAGGAAGAACCTGGTTTTCCTGAGGTGAGCATGGAAGGTTCTCGGGTGACATCTGAGTGGAATTTTAGAGATTAGTAGGAGTTCACCAGGTGTACAGAGAGGATGAGGCACTCTAATGGAATAGAATATAGCACAGTAAGTGGATTGCAAACACTTGCAAATGCAATTCACGGAAGCCCCCTTCTGGGCCTCAGTATTCCCATTTGTAAAATGAGTCCTTTTTCCTTCATTCACCTAACAGGCTCCAGAAAATATGGAGATTCCGCATGGCAAAAGCAGCTAAAGTCCTGGGCTTTTGACACAGCCTGCCCGTGCTGAAGTCCGGTTCTCTTACTTATTGGCTTGAGACACAATCTTCCTGTGCTTCTCTTGCCTTGCCTGTAAAAATAGTGCTAATGGTAGTTCAGTATCTAACTCATAAGACTTTTGTGAGGATTCAGGGAGTTGACAAACTTAAAATAGGTAGATCAGTGTCTGGCAAATGTTAAAAGCTCAAATAATAATAACAATAAATTAATAAATCCAAAAAATTATATAAATATCATTATTTAACATCTATAAATATAAATAGCTATTTAAATAATTATTTAAATTATATAGATATAAATAATTATAAAAATGTAATTATATAAATATTAGAAACAGTTATATAAATTACATAATTATAAAAATGTCATATATATATAATAATTTTATAAATGTATAAATAAATCCTAATGATTATTCAATAAATCCCCAATTTATTTATTAAATAAATAATTATACATAAATAAATCCTCCCATTATTATTATTATTATGGGAGGATGTATTATTTATTTATTTCCAGGTAGCTGTGACATCGATTCATTCCTCTTTTCAGAAGTTGTGGCTCCTTTGTCTCCTGCATCCATAGTGTCACAGGATCATGGGTCCCGCCATGTTGGTTGAGGGAGTCCTCACAGCCTGCGGCCTGGCCAATTCAGGTCACCTGGTTAATATGCTTCCAGATTTACCAGGTAGCCCCCCTTCACAGCAGCTTCCCCCTGCTTTAATAGATTTTTTCTTTTTTTTTTTTTGCTGGGATTTCATTAATTTTTACCCATCTATGTTTTCCCTTCTTATCTTTACTGTCAGCCAAATTCTCTACAGGCCTCAGGCAAAGCTCCCCCAAATCCATGCTCATTAACTTGCCCTCTCGAGGGGTCGTCCGTGAGACTACACAAAGGATACAATTGCTGCCTTTTCTTTTAAGCAGAGCTTTTGTGCAGAGCTGTTCTCTCTTTGCCAGGCACTATAAGGTAAACCTGCCCTAGCAGGTGGCCTCTGTCCTTAGACGGGGAGCAGTTATTGGTGAGGCTGCGGGCTGAAGTCCTAGGATGTGCCCAGGGCCAAGCAGAAGAGTGTCTTCTCCTGACTCACTGTGGAATTAGACGTTGTCGGAGAGGTTGGGAGGAGCTCAGCTTGGGATTTGATCCTAGGCTGTCAGAGCTGGGAGGAAACACAGCAAGACCTGGTCCTGAACTCTCATGGCACAGATGAGGAAACTGAGACCCAGAGAAGGCAGAGTTAGGAGTCCAGCCAACCTTCCTGATTTCCAACCCATTCCTATCCCTGCCACGTGAGTTAGCTCCTCTCTGCATCAGCCTCTCTAGGCATGGCAAATTGACGGCAAAAAATGGCCCCAATGTTTTCTACCTCCTTGTAAACACATGGTTCCCAATGGGACTGCAGCTTTTTACATAAAGAGATAGAGTCTGTTTCCTCATCCAAATGGGTATTATTTTCCTCAGGCTGCCATAACAAAGTTCCACAGGCTGGGTTCTTTTCTTGCAGATCTGGAGGCTGGAAGTCTAGCAGTTCTGGGGGCTAGAAGTTCAAGGCGTTGGTGGGGTGGGTTTTTTTCTGAGGCCTCTGTCCTTGGATCTTAGATGGCTGTCTTCTCCCTGTGTCTTCACGTGTTCTTCCTTCTGTACCAGTCTGTGTCGTAATTTCTAAGGACACCAGTCGGATTGGATTAGGGCCCACCCTCATGACCTCATTTTACATTAATCACACCTTTAAAGAGTCTATCCCCAAAGACAGTCACATTCTGAGGTTCTAGGGGTTAGGACTTTAACACCAGAAGCCTGGGCTAAACTTGTAACTGGCTTTGGCCAATAGACTGCGGCAGAAATGAGGGTGCCAACTCCCAGCCTAGGCCTCACAAACTTGACATGCTTCTGTTCTCAGACCCTGCCAGTGGCACCAACAGTGAACCAGCCTGGGCTAGCCCCCAAGAAGCAGAGGAGATGTCATCCTAGATGGGCCAATAGCCAGCCAACCTCCAAAAGGTGAGGAACACAGCCGAGATCCATGAAACAGACCCTCAGGTGACTTGATTGCTGACCACAGACACTTGAGTGAGTCCAGCCCAGCCCAGAAGAACCACCCATCCTAACAGCAGACCCACAAGCTAAATAAGTGTTTTCAAGTTTAACCCACTGGATTTTGTGTGTGTTTGTTACGTGGCATACTATAGTAGATAACTGATACACTAGTTCAAATTAATTTGTAGCTGCGTAGCATCCATCTCTTTTCCTACAGTTAATAACCTTCATTCATTGCACAATTTAGTCTGGTCAGATACTACTTTAAGCACTTAGCATCTATGAGCTCATACAAATATTTTATTTTCATTTTTCAGATCAAGAACCTGAGCCAGAGAAAGTGTGTGACTTGCCCAAGGTTGCATATGTATGTTTGCAACAAGAATCAAGATCTGAACTCAGGCAGTCTAGCTCTGGAACTTACAGTCTTTGACCATCACTCTATGGTGCTTTTCTGGATTTCCTTACGGGGAATTACTTCTCTTCACTGAAGTTAGATTTAGGCAGTGAGCAATTCCCAGGTTTCACATCCCAGGATGGCCTCTTCCCGGGGAGGCTGCATGGGTCTTTTTTATTTCTAACTGCTCCCAGTGTGTGACTTAAGGTGACTGAGTTAGCTTCTCTCCCCACATCTAGAATAGCATGTATGTTTGGAGTTTGCTCTAATGAGGATAATGGTGGTGACTGAAGCAGCAGTCATGTTCAGACCAGGCTGCTATTAGAATGAGAAGTTGGTGAGTTTCTTAGACCTCCAGCACTTCCTTGGTTCCTGCTGTTCCCAAGACCTGCCCTCCATCTCCCATCAATTTTGAAATATGCATACCCTTCCAACAAATTATCTGTGTTTACTCAGCCACACTGATTAACACTATGTCAGCAAGTGTAGTTCATTCATTGAACACATTTTTATTGAGGACTTACTATATGCCAGATATTATTCTAGGTGCTGTAAATAGAGCAGTAAATAAAACACACTGGATTGTATGTTCTAGTAATCATGGGGCCCTTCCTGTTAAACGTATCTGTGGGAAATACAAGTACACATCATCCTTCAAACCAGTCATATCTGTATTTGAACCCTGTAAAAAATCTTTGAAACTTGCATTTAATCCCAAAATACATCTGAATTTTGTATGTCTTCCATCCTATCTGGTTGGTTTGTCTTTCCATAAAGACGTTTCTAGCTGTGTGACTTTAGGCAAGTCTCTCAGCTTCAGTCATAGCAGCTGTCCCTTAGGTTGCTCAGTAAGTTCCAGGCCTTTTTCTAATTGTGAACTTACGTAGTCCTTGTGCCAACTCCACGAAATGGGTAATATTACGCGTCTCCAGGCTGGTCACCTGCATGCCTGCAGATCTGAATGCCTCCCACCCGACCTCCCCTACCCTGTTCTGCTCTGCACTGCAGGAAACTCAACTCTAAACACTGTTTCCCAGGTTTCCTTATCTCCTCCAGGGTACTGGCTCCTGGCAAGTGGTCCTGACTCCTGGCCTCTGGAAATACCTTCTCCCCAGTTGTCCCTTAGCCCTAGGGGCAGTAATGACCTCTTGTAACTAACCTTGGAGTTTTCCTACTTCCCCTGTTTAGTCTTAGGTTTTCCGTACCTGTGGACATACATGTAACTTCCATAGGCATGGAACTATGTATAACTCTGTGTGTGTGCGTGTGTATTTATGTATATGTATTATATGAAAATGTATTATATAGATGTGTTATACATATAACTTTGTATATATAAGGGTATATATGTATTATATATTAATATATGTGTTATGTAGATGTATTACACATATAACTATGGATGTATATATAAGTAATTGTATGTATGTATGTGTATTGTACATAAATATGTGTGTTATATAGATGTATTATACCTACAATGTCTGGACATATGCATGCATGTGTATATATATAGCATATAAATATATGTTATATAGATATATGTATAACTATCTATGTGTATGTATATAATTGTATGTATGTATATGTATTGTATATAAATATATGTGTCATATAAACATATTATACCTATAACTGTGTCTGGATATGTGTATGTATTTGTATATATAGTATATAAATATATGTCTTATATAGATGTATTATACATATAACTATGTGTATATATGTGTAATTATATGTATGTATATGTATTATATATAAATATATGTGTTATATAGATGTATTATACCCATAACTGAGTCTGGATATATGTATGTGTATATAAACTGTATATAAATATATGTCTTATATAGATGTATTATACATATAACTATGTCTGGATATAGCAATATTATGTATACATTTCTTCTTTTTTAAGAATATAGCATATTTTAGTCTCTGCACAAGGATTTGCCGTTCCCCTGCTCTGAGCTCTGCTAGGGCCAGGAATAGGGAGGCAGGATGTCACACAGTCCCTGAGCGCATCTGCTTTGGCACATGACTATGGTGGGAACTATGGGCAGGTCCTGACGTTGTCACCGGAGGATGAGCCAAGTGGGCTTTTATAACATCACAGCTTATTGCCAAAATCACTTTTTATGTCATTGTTTACACTGTACCTCATACCTTAAAGAATTGAAGGTGTCTTACAATGATTTTGAAAATAATAATTTTCTAGTTATCTATGATGTGTAACACACCACCCTAGGCCTTAAAATGACAGTGATCATTTTATTACCAGTTCCTGGGGTTGATGGGACTCCTCCAGGTGGTCCTCACTCAGGGTATCTAATGCAGTTGCAGAGAGACATCGGAAGCTGGAATCATCTGAAGGCTGGCTCACTCCCATGACCAGCGCTGAGCTGGGAACCCTGGACCACATGGGAACTGGAACAGCTTGGAAGCCTCTCCCTAAGTGGCCTCTCTAAGTGGTATCTCTGTGTAAGTGGCCTCTACAGGTGGTTTCTCCAGCAGGGTGGCTTCAGACTAGGAAGGTTCTCACCTGGGAGCTCATAGCACCAAAGGCTCACATCCCAAGAAAGATGGACAGTTAGAAGCTGCAGCAGAAAAAAAAATCAGAATGTTATTTTTTTTTAAATCATATGGTAAAACTAATCTTTTTAGTGTGCAATTCTATGAAATTTAGCACAGGTATAGATTCATGTAAGCATCACCACAATCAGGACACAAAACCATTTCCTCATCCCAAAAACTCCCTCCTGCTATTTCCTGATAGTCACACCCTCCTCCACTCATAGCACCCAGTGTCCACTATCACTACAGCTTTGTCCTTTGAGAATGTTATATTAATAAATCATACACCATGTGAACTTGTAAGACTGACTTCTTTCACTCAGCATGATGCCTTTGAGGTTCATTCAAGTTGCTGTGTGTGTCAATAGTCTATCCCTTGATTTTGTTGAGTACTATCCCATTGTATAGCTAAACCACAGCTGGTTTATGCATTTACCCACTGATGGAAATTTGCATTGTTTTCAGCTTTTGGCAGTTATGTATAGAAGTGCTCTAAACATTTGTGGACAGGTTTTAAAGCAAAGGTAAGTTTTAATTTCCCTATGGTAAATATACAAAAATAGAAAATGTGTATGTTTAATTTCAGAAGAATCTGCCAATATGTTTTCCAGAATGTCTGGAACATTTTGCATTTAGCTAGCAATGGATCAGTGATTCCGTTACTGCTCCACATCCTTGTCAGCACTTGGTTTTGTCAATATTTTTTATTTTAACCACTTAATAGTAACATAGGAGTATTTCATCATGATTTTAAATTGCATTCCACAAATAGCTAGTAATGAACATCTTTTTATGTTCTTATTTGTCATCTGTATATCTCTTTGGTGAAGTGTGTGTTCATGTCTTTTACCCATTTACTAATTGCATTAAACGTTTTCTTACTGTGGAGTTTTAAGAGTTGTCTATATATTCTGAATACAAGTCCTTTGTCAGGTATGTGACTTGTGGGTATTTTCTCCCAGTCTGTAGGTTGTCTTTTTATTCTCTTAGCAGTGCTTTTAGCAGATCAAAAGTTTTTAATTTCAAAGTTCCATTTATCAATGTTTTTGTTTTATGAATTATGTTTTTGGTGTCATGTCTAAAAATTATTTGCCTTATTGTACATTATAAAAATTTCTTCTTAAAAGTTAAAAGTTTTATGGTTTTATGCTTTATATTTTAGGTCTGTGATCCATTTTGAGTTAATTTTTTAAATAAGGTGTGAGGTTTAGGTAAAAGTTCATTTTGTGCAAATGGATGTTCAATTGCACTAACACTGTTGTTGAAAGACTGTTCTTTTTCCATTAAAATACTTTTTCGTCTTTATAAAAAAAAATTAACAGACCCATATTTTTGTGAGTCTATTTCTGGACTTTCTATTGTGTTCTGTTAATCTATGTGTTTATCCTGTTGCCTATACAAACTGTCTTAACTATGAAAAGTTTATAGCAAGACTTAAAATCAAGTAGCCTGACTGCTTAAACACCATTTTTTTTATTTGAAAAGTGTTTTAGCTATTCTAGTTTTTATTTTTATTTTTTTGCTTCCTGTATACATTTTAGAATCAGCTTGTCTATATCAATAAAAATTCTGATAGGATTTTGATTGGAATCATTTTATCTCTAAAGATAAGTTTAGGGATAAATGGCATCTTTCCAATATGGAATCCTCTAATTCTTACAATTCTTTTTTATTTACTTCAGCAGCATTTTGTAGTTTTCAGCATGTGGAAATGCTACATGATTTGTCAGATTTGTACTAAGGTATTGCATCTGTGGGTGGAAGAGAGAAAGTATATTATATATTTTTTTAAAATTGAGTTTGCAATTGTCTGTTGTTAGGTCTGTTTGATAACTGGATATCAAAATACAATTATTTTTGTATTGACCTCATATTCTATAACCTTGCTAAATTTACTTAGTTCTAGGAGATTTTGTAGATTTGGTGGGTGTGGCGGTGCTTTCTATGCAGCAAATTATATAGCTTGAAAACAGAGATCGCTTTATGTCTGTATTCTCTATCTATGACTTTCATTTCTTTTTCTTGCCTTATTGCATCAGTTAAGACTTCCAGTATGATGTTGAATAGGAATAGTTAGAGTGGACATCTTGCCTTGTTCCCAATCTTGTGGTAGGGGGCATTCAGTTTTTCTCCATTAAATATTATGCTAGATGTAGGTTTTCTATGGAAGCCTGATATAGAAATTATCTGATTAAGAAAGTGTCATTCTCTTCCTAGTTTGTCAAAACTTTCATCATAAGTACATGTTAAATTTTGTCAAATGATTTTTCTACTTCAATTGATATAATGTGGTTTTTTCTTCTTTAGCCTGTCAACATGGTGAAATACACTGAATAAAACCCACTTAGCTATGGCATACTATTCTTTTAACAAGTTCATACTGATTAGTTGAGAATCTTTGTCTTTGTTCATGAGGGATACTGGTCTGTAGTTTTCTTGTAATCCGTCTGCTTTTGCTATCAGGGTAATGCTGGTTTCCACATTTAGTTAAGAAATGTTCTTTTATTTTTTGAAAGAAATTGTGGATAATTCGTGTTACACTTTCTTTAATTATTTTGTAAAAATTATCAGTGAATCTCTGGGCCTTGAGATTTTTTTTCCTGAAAGGTTTTTAGCTATGAATTCTATTTACTTCATGGTTATAGACCTACTCAGTTATATAGTACTATTTTGTGTGATTTTTGATAGTTTGTGGTTTTCAAGGAATTAGTCCATATTTACTTAAGTTGCTTAATTTATGTGCATAGATTTATGTATAGTATTCCTTCTATAAATTTAGTATCTATGGGAACTTTAGTAATATCCTCTTTTTCATTTCTTACAGTTATAATTTTTGTACTCTATTTTTGTCAGTCTTGATTTAACTTTTTTCTTATTTCAAAGACAAGATCTTAGACCCGAGCTAAAGTGCTCACTGTAACCTTGAACTCCTGGACTCAAGCAATCCTCCAGCCTCAGCCTCCTGAGTAGCTAGGTCTACAGGTGCACACCACAACACCAGGATGATTTTTTTTTTAATAGAGACAGAATCCAAAATCTCCCTATGTTGCCAAGACTGGTCACAAACTTCTAGGCTCAAGTAATACTCCTCCCTTGACCTCCCAAAATTTTGGGATTACCGGGGTAAGCCACTCTGCCCAGCCTAGTTTAATGTTTTTTGACACCTCCAAAGGATCAGCTTTTGGTTTCATTGATTTTCTCTATCATTTTTCTGTTTTCTATTTCATTGATTTCTGTTCTTTATTTTCTTTTTCTGCTTGTTTTTGTTTTGTTCTTTTTTTTTTTTCTAGTTTCTTAAGATACAATCTTAGATTCTTGATTTAAGACTTTTTTTCTTTTCTAATATAATTATTTAATGAAATAAATTTATCCCTAAACACTGCTTTTTCTGCACCCTACAAATTTTGATGTAGTGTCTTTTCACTTCTGCTCAGTTTAAAATAGTTTCTAATTTCCCTTGAGACTTCTGCTTTGACCCCTGGATTATTTAGGACTTTTTTGTTTAATTTCAGATTGTTTAGATATTTCCTATTGTCTTTCTATTACTAATTTCTAGTCTAATTTTATTAAGGTCTGAGAACATATTTTATATTTTAATTCTTTTATATTTGGTAAGACTTGTTTTATGAGCAAAAATACACTTTATCTTGATAAATGTTTCATGTGAACTTGTAATAACATATATTCTGTTATTGGTGGGTAGAATAATCTACAAATTTAGATGTTCTTTAGTTCACCTATATCCTTGATGTTTTGCTGTCTACTGTATATTCCTGAGATATTCCCGAGAGAGTAGTGTTAAAATTTCAACTGTAATTGTGGATTTGTCTTTTTCTTCTTTCAGTTCTAATAGTTTTTGTTTCATGTATTCTGAAGCTCTGTTGTCTCATGCATATACACTTAGGATCATTATGTCTACTTAGTGATGGATCCTCTGATCATTATCTAATATCTCTCTTTATTTCTAGTAGTTTTTATATCTCTGAAGTATACTTTGCTGATATTAATATAGTCATTTCAGCTTTCTTTTCACTCATGTTTGCATGACAGATCCTGTTCTACCTTTTTAATTTTAACTTTCCTATATGATTATCTTTGAAGTGAGTTTCTTGTAGACAGCATGTACTTGGGTCATACCTTTTTATCCATTCTGACATTCTCTTTTTTAACTCATTTATGTGTGAGGTTGTAATTTTTTGAATTTGAAAAATTAGACCTTGGTGATGACCTTGAGCAGTAGGATATAAATAACTCCCACATGCTTATCATTCCAATAATGAAATGCTAGACATAAATGGGTAATTTTTGATTTTAGACCATGTACACTTAATGTAATTATTGATATGTTTGAATTTCAGTGCAATATTTCATCATTTGTTTTTTGTGTTGTTATTTGGGATTTTTTCCCTTTTGTTTTCACTTTTTCTGCCCTCTTTTGGGTTAAGTATATTTAGTATCTTATTTTTTTCTATTTTTTTTTTTTACTGCATCTCTTTGTTGCTACAGAGATTACAATATTCATACTTAACTTTTACAGTCTATATAGAATCTATAGTTTAGCACTTCATGTGGAAAGTAGAAAGAAACCTTATCACTTTATAGGTCTTTTTACCTACCTTCCTTTATGTTATCATTGTTTTATATGATATATCTATATGCATTGAAAACTCCACCAATGTTACAATTTTTGCTTTCAATCCTTAAACATATTTTAAATAACTTAAGAGGAGAATAGCAGTCTATTATGTTAGCCCAGATTTACCATTTATGTTGTTCTTCGTTTTTCATGTTCCAGGTTTCCTTCTGTTATCATTTAGTTTAATAACCATGTTAGAGTAGGACTGCTGGCAATAAATTCTTCTACTTTTCCTTCATCTAAGAATCCATTTATATCATCTTTATTTCTGAAGAATATATTTACTCATTATAGAATTCTGGGTTGGTATTTCTTTTCTTTTAGCTCTTTAAAAATGCCACCTCATTTCTTCCTGGCCTCCATGGTTTCTGATAAGAAATGTGCAACCATTCAAATTGTTTCTTCCCTCTAGGTAATGTATCACTTTATCTGTCTGATTTAAAGATTTTTTTCTTTGATCTAGTTTTCATCAGTTTGATTATGATTTTGGGGGGTTTACCTGTTTCAGATTGAGAGCTTCTTGAATTTGTAGGTTCATGTCTTTCATCCTCACTGACCCTTTCCCAGGTAATCTCATTAAACTTTTGAGCCCAACTGGGGAGCTTTTTATTTCAGTTATTATATTTTTTAATTCTAAAATTTCTATTTGACTTTTTGTATTTTTTTAATGCTGAGCTTTGTTATATTTTCATTTATTTCAAGAGCATTCACAATTACTTGTTGGAGCATTTGTATTATTGTGACTTTGTCAGATCGTTTCAACATCTTTGTTATTTCAGTGTTTGCATGTGTTGATTGTCTTTTCTCATGCAAGTTAAGATTTTCCTGACTCTTCATATGCCAAATAATTTTGGATACTATCATGGACATTTTGAATACTACATTATGAAACACTAGGTTTTATGTAAGTCCTGTGGAGAAGGTTGACATTTTTGTTTTAGCAGGCAATTGATCTTTCTCTGTTCAGGCTGTAAGTTCCAAAATGTCTTTTGTGAACTAGGGTTTTAATTCCAGTTCAGTTTTTAAAGACTTCACAGTGATATTGAATCTGGTCTTCATGTACATTACCCAGTGGCCAGTCTGCCACTTGGGCATTAGTTTGTAAGTCAGTACAACTCTCAGCAACTTTAGTACATTAATTTTGATCAGACCCACACATACACAGCTTGGAGGTGAGCCCAGGAATTCACAAACAACCATATGGAGTTGCTTTCTGGAATTCTTCTCTCTTCTCTATCTCCCAGTACACTGTGGAGTATTTTCCAGTACACTGTGGAGTCCCTTTTCAGTTCTCTATCCAAAAACTGGTACTCTAGTTACCCTAATCTGCCATACCCTTCCATAACAGTATCCAGGGCCAAGTGGTGGAAGAACCAGGGGAAAAAAATAAACTCACCCTCAGTTCAGTGATATTTTACATTTTACTCTTCTTGAATCTGCCTGCTACTCTTACTTCTCAGAGTCTTCAAATAGCCATGCCCTGTATTGTGTCCAAGTTTGATAGCTGCATTTAGTGGGAGACATAAGGAAAAGTGTGCTTACTCCATCTTACCTGGAACTGGAACCAATCTGTATCATGTCTTATAACCTAGCCTTGCTAGTAACATGGCATCACTTCCACCATACTGTATTTGTCAAGGTAACTACAAAGACCCACCTTAGTTCAAGGAGAAGAGAGTAGCAAGGTTTTGAAGGTGCCTGTGGGACAAGAAATATTGTTGTCAATTTTAGAAAATATAATCTGCCACAAATATTAATAAGGAAGATAGAAAATAGATCAAATGGGAAATAAGGAGAAACTTGGAGTAAGGCTGTTGTACACAAAATGTGTGCCACAAGGTCCTAAATGCCTGCTCCCCATGCTTCCAGAGCAGCCTAGTAACTGAGGTAAGGTGGGAAGGTGAGAAGCGTGATTCTTTACAATTGTGCTTCTCAAATGTATCTGCACACTCCTGGGGAGCCTACAAACAGAGCCTGAATGACTTTTTTAAAGGACTAGTGACACTGGGAGGATGTGAAGGTACTGTTTACCTGGTGGTTTGGCAACAACTCTAAAAGGTAAAAATTTAGAATCTCCACACATACCAGCATATCCCCTCAGGGAACCTGCACCCTCTCTTAGAGAGGTTGGTTTTACAAATTTTACAATGTCCATACAGTAAAAAAAATTTGATTCCTCCAGTGATGATTTGCTTTTCCCTGGCCTTAAAACTCAAAAGCAGCTTCTTCCATGGACCCTCCTAAATGGACTCTGTGATCAGATAGTCAATGATCTAAAAAACAAAAAAAGAATCCTTGCAGTTTCTATAATGTTCCATTGCAGGGCTTTTATCACAGAGTAGCAGCCCAGTGAAGCCCAGAGCAAGCATCTTGAGTTGCTCAGCACATCACTAGCTCTGTAATTGAGCAAGTCAAGTTACTCTTTTTTGTTTTTTTAGACCTAGTTTCACTCTTGTTGCCCAGGCTGGAGTGCAGTGGCATGATCTTGGCTCACCGCAACCTCTGTCTCCCAGGTTCATGCGATTCTCTTGCCTCAGGCTCCTGAGTAGCTGGGATTACAGGCATCTGCCGCCACACCCAGCTAATTTTTTTTATTTTTAGTAGAGACAGGGTTTCACTATGTTGGCCAGGCTGGTCTTGAACTCCTGACCTCAGGTGATCCACCCACCTCGGCCTCCCAAAGTGGTAGGATTACAGGCGTGAGCCACCACGCCCTGCCCTACTTACTCTTTTGAACCTTAGTTTTTACAAGATCTACCTCATAAAGTTACTGTGAGGCTAAAATAACAGAGATCAAGTTTGTAAAACATTGTGCCTGGAACTTAGGAAGCCCCTTTTTGAGTGCCAATTATCATTAACATCAGACAAGTCATCCTGAGGCTAAAGTTAACCTGCGGACAACATCTCACCAACAGGTTACCTAACCTTTCCATGCCTCAGGTCACTCACCTGTAAACCAGAAATAATAATAATATCCATCTCTTAGTGTTATAGAAAGAGTTAAATGAGCTAATCAGGGAAAGTGCTTAAAATAGTACTTGGACAAAGCAAGTCTACACAAGCCTGAGCCAGCATTATTGGAAATCCATGAACTGTGAAACCAGGATGTGTGTATTTTAAGGTTAAATAACATTGTGCAAGGGGATACAGGAAGTCACAAGTTAAACATGGAGTGTCAGTTTGACTTTATTTAAGAAGAACAAGTTAATAATGAATATGATGGACCAATGTGTCCCAATCATGCTGTTCTTTAGTGGTCTACAATTGATAACTAAGGGCTTCAAAAATTCCATCCCCTCTCCCAAAAGTGATGTCTGGATTCCAGAGGGAGAAGAGGAGGGGTCTGTGAATGATACGGAGGCACCTGGCCACCAACAGAGTATGCAGGCACTGTGCAGTCATAGCCTTGGCATCTTTCTCTATCCCAGCTGCTTCAAGCACGGCCGTTTTCCACATTCCCCTTCATTAAACAAGAAACTCAGATGTTGGTAATTAGACCGCCATCCCCAGCTGCCAAGTCACATTCAGTTCCAAAAAGCCCTGTATACTGCTACTTGTGCGTTTGTTAACAATGTCCCCACAACAGGTCTGCAATTAGAGCCCATCTGTTCAGTTTCTCAGAGAGCATTGCCAACTGACGCTGGTGAACTTGGAGCCCTCATTGTTGTGAATTCCTGACCAGAGCCCTGAGTGGGAAGCTATTTGTCCTTGAGTGTATGTCTGGGGCTGGAAACCTCTAGGGTACCAGTCCTAATGGGAAAGTATAATAAATATGATGGAAGGAATGATCAGATGATGACAGGGGGTGCTTATGTGGACTTCATGAGGTGTCCGTGCTGGTCTCCTCAATTAAAAACAGCTCCCTCCCCGATAGACCTGCCCATCTGTCTGGCCACATCTTTTTGGTCTGTCTGCCACTACTAGTACCTAGAGGTCATTTTCCAGTCAATGCTATGTGGTTGAAATCAGGTATTGTTGTTTCCTTCAGGAGGTGAGAGGTCCCCAATCACATCCCAGTAGGAGATGCCCTGTAGTCAGTGTCACCACAAAGTCCATTCTCACAGAGGAGTCAATGGTAAACAGGCCCTCTCTCTGGGAATTGACTGGGAAGATGTGGAAAAGGTAGGTGGGGGTGGGGGAAAGCCAGGAGTATCAGGATGCAAGTGCAGCATATTTGAAAGCAAATAAGTTTAAAAATGTATTTTCTAAGAAGGAAGCTATACATGCCTACAACAGAAGAGTTACTAAGCAGTGATTCAGTGCTAGGGACCTTGCCAGACACTGAAAGGAATAGGAAAGTTAGAAAGACATAAGTTTTCCTCTACCATAGAAAACTTTGACTAAGACAGTGGTTTTCAACCTTAACTACATATTAGCATCTCTTGGGAGCTTTAAAAATCACTAATTTAAAAAATTAGAAAAGCAATTTTATTTCCATTAACACCTAAAAAAAGTACTTAGAAATAAATCTAACCAAGAAGATAAAGGACTTGTACACCAAAAACTACAAAAATTGCTGTAATAAGGTAGAGATCTAAATAAAGGAAAAGTCATCCCATGTTCATGGATAGAAAGATGTAACATTGCTGTAATGCAATCCGTATATTCAATGCAATCCCGATCAAAATTCCAATAACCATTTTTGCAGAAATGGAAAAGCCAATCTTTAAATTTATATGAGACTGCAAGGGGTCTCAAACAACTTAAATAATCTTGAAAAAGAATACAGTTGGAAGTCTCAGACTATCCAACTTTGAAACATATTACAAAGGTACAGTAATAAAAACAATATGGTACTGACATAAGGACAACCATATAGACCAGTGGAATATAATAGAGAGCCAAGGCCAGGTACAGTGGCTCGAACCTGTAATTTTAGCACTTTGGGGAGCCAAGGCAGGAGGATTGCTTGAGGCCAGGCATTTGAGACCAACCTGGGCAACATAGCAAGATTCCTCTCTACAAAAATAAAAATAAAAAAATTAGCCAGGCATGGTGGTGCATGCCTGTAGTCCTAGCTACTCAGGAGGCTGAGGTAAGAGGATTACTTGAGCGGAGGAGATTGAAGATGCAGTGAGCTATGATCATACCGCTGTACTCCAGCCTGGATGACAGAGCAAAACCCTGTCTCTAAAAAATACATAAAATAAAAATACATTGACAGCCAAGAAATAAACCCCCACAATTATGGTCAATTAATTTTTGACAAGGGTATCTAGACCATTTAATGACAAAAAAAAAAAAAAAAAACCAATCTTTTCAACAAATGATGTTGGGGAAACAATATCCACAGTGCAGAAGAATGAAGGACCCTTACACCACTTAAGGCATAAAAATTAACTCAAAACAATCAAAGGCTTCAGCTTGATTGATACAACTATACTTTTAGAGGAAAACACTGGAGAAAGTGATGTGGATTTGGAGGTGATGTAATGAATACAACACCAAAAGCACAGGCAACAAAATAAATAAAAAACAGATAAATTGGACTTCATCAAAATTAAGAACTTTTACGCATTAAAGGATTCCATCAAGGAAACAATAACATAACCTACTGCATGGGAGAAAATATTTGCAAATGATATATCTGATAAGGGATCAATATCCAGAATATACACACACAAAAAAACCTGCTACAACTCAACAAGACTGTAAACACAACCTAAAAATGGGTGAAGAATTTGAATACACTTTTCTCCAAAGAAGATACACAAATGGACAATAAACACACGGAAAATCTATCTACATCGTTAGTCATTAGGGAAATGCAAATCAAAACCACAATGAAATACCACTTCATATCTGCTAGGATGGCTACAATTTAAAAGAAATGACCTGTAGAAAATAACAAGCGTTGGCAAGGATGTGAAACAATTGGAACCCTCATGCATTATTAGTAAGAATGTAAAGTGGTGTTGCTGCAATGGAGAACAGTTTGATGATTTCTCAAAAGGTTAAATGCAGAACTACCATATGACCCAGCAGTCTTACTCTTAGGTATATACCCAAAAGAATTGAAAGCAGAAACTGGAGAAAATATTTATACACCAATGTTCATAGCAGTATTATTCACAATAACCAAAAGGTGGAAACAATCCAACTGTCTGTCCACAGATGAATGGATAAACAAAATGTGGTATATACATACAATGCAATATTATTCAGCCATAAAAAGAAAGAAATTCTTATATATACTGCAACATGGCTGTACCCTGAAATCATTACGCTTAGTGAAATAAGCCAGAAATAGAAGGACAAATATTGTATGATTCCACTTACATTCTGTGCCTAGAATAGGCAAATTCATAGAGACAGAAAGTAGAATAGAGATTACCAAGGGGCAGGTAGAGAAGGAAGAAAGAGTTATTATCTGATGGGTACAGAGTTTTTGCTGGGGATGATGAGAAAGTTTTGGGTATAGATAATGGTGATGGTTGCATAACTGTGTGTGTTTAATGCCACTGATTTTTATACTTACAAAGGATTAATATGATAAACATTATATTTTGCCATAATAAAATAAATAAATAATACTAAGGCAGGAGCCCTGACCCAGACGAATTAAATCAGAATCCCCAAGCATACATCCTGAGCTTCTAGTTTTTAAGAGCTCCCTGGGGATTCTGATGTCAAATTTGAGAGCCATTGATCTAATGGAAGAGAGAAGACAAGATATCCCGATGATAATAGTAATAGGAATAATCAATAAGTTGCCATTCATTAAGCACCCAGCATGGTGCTAAGCTCTTCAAAGCATTATCTCTCTTAAATTGCCAAGTAATTCTATGAGGATTATCTTCATTTTTCTGTTCCCAAATGTCTTCAATAACTTGACTAATGTTATAAAGCCAGGTAGGCAGAGCCAGGACTTGCACCCAGCACTCTTGGACACCAGCACCGAAGCCCTTAACTACTGAAGCACAGAAGAGGACATCAGCATGTCACAGGTCTCCAGAGAGAGAGATCAGGGAAAGCTGCCTCAAGGAGGCAGTATTTGAAGATTACAGGGTCCTTTCCTTAGGGAAGATGGGGTAGGCAGGGCAAAAATTCAAGGCGGTAGGAGTAGCTTGGCCAAGAAGGGGCAGTTTGGAGTCTCTTAAAGAAATGGCTATGAGTGGAGGCCAGGTTTGTGCAGCAGTAGAGTAAGTGAGGAGGCTGAAACAACATGTTGAAGATGGACTGCAGGTTCATGAAATGCCAGTGGGAAGGGCAAGGGTTTCATTCTGTGGGACAATGAAGACCACCAAATGGGTTTGAGCAAAGGAGTCAAACTTAGAAATGTGCTTTGGGAGAATTAATCAGGCAGCAGCACATAGAATGGAGAGACCAGGGTGCTGCATCTGTTCAATAGATAATTAGGGCACCCCTACTATGTGCCCACTACTGTCGTATGTCCTGATGATCTAATATGAATCAGGCAGGGGGCTGGTCAGCAGGTTTGTTGAAGTGAAAATAGAATGGAGACTTGTAGTCGAAGCAAATACAGGTAAAGCCACAAGGGATGACACTGTTTCCATCTGAGTCTGTGGGAAGTTCATGATGCCACTTTATATGGTTTTGCTGTATCCCCACTCAAATCTCATCTTGAACGGTAGCTCCCATAACCCCCATATATTGTGGGAGGGACCCAGTAGGAGGTAATTGAATCTTGGGGGCAAGTTTTCCTGTGCTGTTCTTGTGATAGTGAATAAGTCTCAAGAGATCTGATGATTTTCTCTTGCCTGCCACCATGTAAGATGTGCCTTTGCTCCTCCTTCACCTTCTGCCATGATTGTGTAGGCTAATTAGCTGTGTGGAACTGTGAGTCCATTAAACCTCCTTCCTTTATAAATTACCCAGTCTCAGGTATATCTTTATGAGTAGCGTGAGAATGGACTAATACACCACTCAAATAACTGTTTTATGCAGAAGAGATGCTTTGGAGAACTTTGGTGTAGGTTTTGGACACATTGTGTTTGAGCTGCCAGCATCCTCTTCACTGGTGAGAAGTAATAGTCAATCTCTTTTAAGTCACTTACCAATTGTGGGCCTTAGACACTAATACTTAACCTCCCTCAGGGATCCTCATCTGTAAGTTAGAGGGATAATGATTTGAACTTTCCTCATAAGGTTGTTGAGAATCCAATGATTGTATGTTCAGTACCCCACACAGGGCCTGACCCATTGTTAGTACTCGATATTGTAAACTTCAAGAGAGTAGTGGGACTAAAGCCTTATTGCGAAGAAGCTGAGCAGGGACAGGTAATAATAGAGTGGAAGCTTAGAGAAGTTTCCAATTCACTAAGAATGTTAAAAACTTCATTGATCATTTGTGTTGAGCATCAGATGAAGCAGTTGCTTTGCATTGACAGGAAAAGCTATAAAAGAAAATACGTGTTATATTTTTGAAAACATGCAAAAACAAAGACCCACTGGGTAAAAAATAGATTTCTGTCTTCTATCTCATACTCACTCTTGAGCATACATTCTTGGAGAGATCAGGATTGCCAGCACCATTTAAATGGCTGCCACATCTCTGTGTGCAGGCCATGGTGAGACAGGCTCATCTCCATGGAGACAGCAGGCCTGGCTGTTAATGATCCATGGCCAATGGCAGAACCCAGCATGGACAACCACTGATAAAGATGGACCAAAGAACTTTCCTGGATGCCTGACTGATAGTCCCTGACCCCTAGAACTTCAATCAACCTTGGCGAGGAGGGGAGAAGAGGAGGAAGGGGACACCCTGAATTTGCCTGGATTATTTACTCAAAAGGGAGTACAGGGGAAAAAAATCAAGACAAGAGTGATCTCTGTTTACTGAATCAAGTTTTCTGTTCTTGGATAGAATCTGTGCTGGAGAGCAAAGTTTAGTTGAGACATAGAGAATAATGGCCCATTTGCATGCATCTGAGTTTGTGGCTGTGATGGGCATACTTACTAGGTTGGCAGCTGGGAGCTTGCTATGGAGTTATGAAGAAGGTTATCCAACAACCTGATGTGGGGTCTCGATCATGCATGAAGTACTTTCCATGTACCCAGCACTTCAATGATAAGAGGAGGGAGAACCAGGAGATGCAGGTTTGAAACAAAACAGTTCCTACCATCAGGGGGCTCAGGGTAGTGGGAAGTTTATGTCTCCGATCAGAATGGGGGAAGCATGGTCAAAGAGGAGCAGCTTAAATGCTCTGGAAACAGGGATGACACAGGTTTCCCCTGGCCTGGAGGATCCCAAGACAATTTTCTAGAAGAATCACCATCTGAGTTAAGACTTACAAGAGAAGCTGCAGTGAAAACCTGAAAACAACATTGGGTTTTCTTTTTCCCCTGAGACACTGAGAACTGAAAATCTCTATGGTTAAAAGACAAAACGTTGCATTTAATTCTGAGTCTCCCAGTTCAGTCATGAGGGGTGGGCCATCGTAGCAAGACCATTTTCTAGCATGAGTATGAATACAGAGTAGTGTTAGAGGTCACAAGCTCCATCAGGAACACCGGGGTTCAAGTCCCAGTTCGGCTGTGTAACTTTGGGCAAGTCACTTAGCCTCGCTGAGTCCTTTTGGTCTGTCTATAAAAAAAAGATAATAAGACTTCTTTGTAAAGTTCTTCTGAGTATAAATGAGGGTCATCCACAGATGGAGCACACAGACCAAGGCTCAGCACACACAGGTCCCCATGGGCAGAGGTTAGTACTCACACAGCCAAAGGTTGGTGTCCTGGGTTGGATCCTAAGGCCACAGGTGTTTCTGCCACCTCCACATGAGGCCCTTTCCCCCTCCAAGAGCCCTGCTCCTCTGGAGATGTTGTGATTTCCCAGGTTCCTCTCTAGAGACCACCTGCTGTCAGCCTGCCATGATCCTTGGCACAGGTTTAGCCAAGTCCGTAGATGGTTCAGGGGCTCTGGGAAGGGAGAGAGTCACTCTTTATTTGGGAGCAGAGAAGAATCTGTTTTTATTTAACCATCAATCAGGCCTCTAACTGGGAGAAGGGGCAAGGCATGGAGGAGGAAACAGCGGGTGTGAAGACCCAGCCATAGGAGGGAGCCTGGAGGAGCAGAGAGAGACTCGAGTAGCTGAAGACTAGGAAGCTAGAGGAGGCAGCAGGAGGAGATGCCACAGGATAACCAAAGAAGATGGGCTGAGTGCTGCTCACTTACTCACTCACTTAGGTTGGCAGCCCAGGCCTCTCAACAAGCCACGTGGTCAGTTCGAGCATCTTCCTCCCAATTGATAGATGATGCAGAGGACCTGCCCACATCACACAGCCAGTCAGTGGCAAAGCTGGGGTTTGAAGCCAGCTGCCTGGCATTCACAGGTGCCCCTTCTAACCATCTGTCTACTGCCCGGGCACAGGGCATTTATTAAAGGCCCCAGGCATTCTCTTAAGAGCAAGAGGAGCTAAGTAGAAGCACACCCTCATCTGCATCTTGCAACAAGATTCCACTGGCTGCTGGTAGAGAATAGATGGAGGAGATCAAGAGTGAAATCAGGAGTGTCACCCACGGCAGAGTCCCTTGAAGGTGTTCAGATAAGAGATTAGGAGCCAAGGCTGGGCTGGCATTGGGAGAGGTAGGGAGAAGTGGTCAATTTGAGAGATGTGAGGTGTTCTCATCTTTGTGCTTACCTTAATTTTATTTGAAGAATACAAAAATTAGCTCCAACTGACTCAGCATTAAGGGGAGGGAGGTGTCAACTCACCAGAGAGCCTAGGCAGGCCCTCCAGGCCCCACTGCCTCTTCTGCCAGGGTGAAGGGCTTAGAGCCCCCTCTCCTGGAGCTGGGGATTGCAGGAGCCGGCAGGTCCCAGGGGACCACCTTTCAGATTGATTCCCCAAGAACTGAGCAAGCAGGGAGACAGCCCTCCCAGGGGGCAGGAATCCCTCTCCAGACCCAAGCAATTCTCATAGACACCCTCTCCCACCCTCCAGGCTGAGGCTTTCTCCTAAATCACTGAGAAAGCTGAGAACATGTTTCTTCTTGGAGCAGTGTTTTGACACAATTGCTTGCACCCCTATAACACCGCCTGCTGCCTTGGCAAACGGAATCAAAGGCTGTTTGAAAGGATCTGCTCTTAAAGCCTCATCAGGTGCAGCTTTGAACCACATCTTCATCTCTGGGGAGTGGGCGCTGGTCAGCAGGCAAACGGCCGTTTCTCCATTTTCACAACATTTTCCAAATTTAAAACCTGAGGCAGGGGTGGGGTTGGGGGGGGGGTGGCGGTAGCATTAGAGTGAGGGAGGGGAGATTCCTAACTCCTCCAGCACCTTGAGGTCTCTGCTATTTGCATTCTCCCTTGCCCGGTTTCCTGCAGCCACTGAGAGTTAATCTCCACAGCGAAGATTAGTTTATTCGATTAACTCTGCTCCCCGTAGACTATCCCGGGAGCTCTCCGCCACGCATCCAGAACAAGCCTTACCAGCCTTTTACCAGCCAGGAGAAGATTCGATAGAATCATCTTTCTCCCCCTTCCTTTCCTGTGATTGGAAAATAAATTGAAAGTGAATTTCAGACTTGCTTGTGTTTTAAATGTGAGATAAAGGGTGGCCCTCTCTGCAAATTCAATAGATGGAGGGAGGGGAGAGGGAGGGGCTTCCATTCTAAGCAACACAGATGCACTCTGTTGGAGAAGCCAGAGGCTCCTGAGCAGATATGTCAGGTCACCAACAGTATTTGTGTCATCAGGCTGTTAAATGTTGACGTCTTTGATTATTATGATTTTGGTTTTGGAGAACTATAATGTAGCCATCAAAATGTGAAGTTATAACATAAAAGTGTTTCTTCTAGCATCTTATGCCAAGATGTCTCTAAAACCCCTGGTACGTCAATGGGGCTGCAGGATGGGTTTGAAAAATACTCTGATGCCTGGGTCCTATTCCCAGGAATTCTGATTTAATTGGTCATGGATGTGGCTGGGCATGGAAATTATTTTTTATTTTTTAGATTAAAAAATTATTTATAAAGATTATTTTTAAAGGTTATTCCAATGTGCGGTTGGGTGTGAGAACTTTTGCCATCAACTATCCTTTGCTAATAGCAATATCAAGACAACCTGAAAGTGTCACAAACTAATTAGCGGCCCCATTAAGCAGGGTGCACTGATGCTCTTAAGCATCATGTTCGAAACCTAAATTCAACATGCCTGTCTTTTTCACCATCTTTTTCCAGGGAGGCGTGTGTTTGCCCAACAGTGGGTGTCTTGGTGGGGGTGCCCCAGGGTAGACAATGACCCCAAGTATTTGTCATGCAACAACCACAGACGTATTTATACACGGCCTGTGTTCAGCATTTGTCATAACTGTCACCAAAAATGATTTCCTGGGTCAGAAACATGACTTAAAGCTTGACCCCAAAGATTCAACTTGCCTATTTGCTTATTCTGGTTCAAGATATAATGTCGAACACTGCCCTATTCGCCGCTCCTTTTCACATGGAGTCTGCTCAAGTTGAGAACAAGTGATGATGCCAGAAAGAGTCACATTTTGATGCTGGCTGAGATAGAAGCGGGGAAAGGAGCTGACAGCCATGATGCTGATAAGAGAGATGAGGCTTAGAGAAGACGAGAAAAGATGGATGTTGCCTTCCTTGGTCATCCCCTTCCAGAAACTGGTAATTAGTAGGATTCCTAGAACCACTATCTTCTATTGGCCAAATGAGACATTTCTGCTTCTCACACACAGTGCAGTCACTGGTTTACACAGGCCTCCCCATACATATTTTAAAATGTACTGAGATCTAATTAAAATGGACTGCAACACTTCTTTTAATTATTTATTACTGCTCTAGTATACAGAGACTATTCCTAAAGTTATAATGGTCAAATAATAATTCCTCAGTCTCTCTCGCTTCCTCATTAAAGCAAGCATATGCCAGTTTACTTCTGGATTTTGTTAGTCCAACATTACTATAGGTTGCGAGAAGCATAGGGCTCAAACTCGGATATTCTCAAAGAAGAATCCTGTTTTAAAATTAGATTATTAAAACACTTGGACAAGAAGACACACCGGATACATGTAAGATCTATAGCTGGGCGCTAGAGCAGATTTTGAAAAAGATTGAGTGTGTTCACTTTCGTTAAATTATATGATTGTATACAGTAGGTGATTGTTCACCTTGAACCTTCATCTGAGTCACATTAGAGCCAAAATTAGGACAGTGGATTTATTTAAAAAAATAATAACGACAAATAAAATGTTAAAACACAACTAGAAAAAAAAAATCTGAGTATGTGATTTCGGTCCCACCCAAAGAGACAAAAGCTACCTCGACTGGAGGTTCTCAATGGGTTTAATAACCCAAATCATTAAAGATAGATTTCAGATTGTTTAAGGTTGTTCTTCTAGAAGGTCCTTGAAGCTGTTTATCTTAAGGCATTTTAAAAATATATGTATTTTCAGACCCTGTGTTGCTGAGACCTGAGAAGATGCTCTGTCCACAATTTACATTTCAACCATTTGGATTTCTGACACTCCCGCCTTTCCCCTTGGAATATTTTGTGGTAAACCAATCGTCATCCATTTGGAATCTGTGATGTTCCACCTTTGGAATGTGGGATTCCTTTTGTTGGGGTGCTTTAAAATAATCCACTCCTCTCTTCATTTCTATCGTGTTAAAAAGGAAACTGGTCTAACATTCATCACCATGCAGAAACAAGGGCTCACAACATTTTAAAATCATCTTAGCAGGCCTTTGCTGCAATGAAATCCTGAAGTTAACAGGAGAAAGAATGGCATCTTTTTCACTGGCTTCTCTGATGATGTTTTCTGACATTCTTCCCCATTGTGGGGTTTGATGCTGGGTCTTGTGTCTGAACCTTTTGAATCACTTATTTACAGTCTCTCCCAGTGGGAATGCTCCATTTAGTATATTAACTCTGCACACAGTAGGCACTCAGTAATTGCTCCTGGGATTTATTTGGCCATTAGTTTGCCATCCAGTGGAAGAAAATCATCACATGTGGGCTAACAGTCCTTCCACAGAACAGCGTGGGGGCCTCCCAGATCCTGCTTTTGGAGGTGGCCCGGAGGAGCTCTGCCTCTCCGTTTGGTGAGGCTCCTGATCTGAGAGGAGATGCCACACTGAGCTCCACCCTCCCACCGGGCACCACAGCCAGGCCCTCTGCCTTTCCCCCACCCCTGCTGCCAGCCTCCTTGCTTCTGACAAAGTACAGAATATCAATAGCATTTTCAGCCTAGAAAGTTCAAGGGTCAATCTTCAAGGTGCTTAAGGCAGGGGAAACTCCCCAGAGACTTGAAGCCAAACCTCAGCCCTCAATAGTCAGGCCAGTGTCCTTGGGGTGCGTGACAGTGACGGTATCTCCAAGTAAATAGAGGCATCCCTGTGTGAAAGCGCCAGTGCGCCTCATGCTAATTGAACAAACCAATTATGGTAATTAACTGGCGCAAATGTTTAAATGGCTGTGAATCCGAATGAAGGAGGTTACCACTTAACTTCCACACAATTATCCTGGTAAAAAAGGAATTTCCAAACAAGATCATACTACAATTTTTGATAACATTCAAAATGTATAGATATACTGAAGTTCTTAGGGAAAGGTCTGCCATCTGTTTTATCCTCAGACTTTCAAGACAAGAAATATTAGAAGGAAAAACAAAAATGAGAGAGAGGGAACGAAAACATAAGCCAGATTTTTGTTGTGGGGTGTTACTTTTCCCATGACTTCAGCTATAGTAATTAGAGAAATTCAGTTTCAACGAGGGTCACTTTGACTTTAGGAACCAAACAAGGCCTGAATAATATGCTCATTAGGACGCATCTCTTTGAAAACTGTCTAAAAGGCTGAATATATATATATTTTTAAAGCAGGCCGGCAGTTAAAATAGTTTGCACTAAGTTCTCGCTTTTTGTTTTCTTCCTAAAGAGAGTTTGTTGGTCAAGTTGATCCCTTGTTGTTGAAATTCAATCAAGGGCATTAAAGTGTAAACCAGTTGAAAAAACAAAGAGCTTTAGGGAAATTAGTTGCTTCAACAACAACAAACAAGCACGGGGTAATCTTCTTAGAGAAATTAATGAAAGGAAAACCCCCTTCAATTTGGGAGGAGAATGATCCCTGGCTCTCAAAGCACAGGCCTGGGAGGTTTAGAGAGAAGGTGCGAATGAAGAAAGCAGGATTAAATCGGACTTCAATGAGAGCACAAAGAAATTGGGGGGATCTGAGAGCACAGCGCACCCATTTTCAGATGGAGGAGTATTTTGGAGGGCCAATGAGTCTTAATCCTTTATGCAAATCTCCTTAGATTGAAGTTTGCTTAAGTGTTTTATTTCTTTGCATACAATTAACATGTGACGCTCTGAAATGCTAAACTACTTCAAAGAAGCCTCCTTGTTCAGAAGCATGTAGAGTTATCAAGCATGCTGCATTTAATAACCTTCCAAACTTTTCTGATACTTTAAGATGAAATCTCACTTTTCAGAGAGAATCTTGAGAGCCGTGCAAATACTCGAAAATAAAACAAAACAAAAACCGCCATCAAACAAACAACAAAACACCCTTGCTTGTTATAGGTGTAAATTATTCTGTTTCTGTTAGTTTTAGGTTAAGTGTATTTCCTATTTTTTTCTCCCAATTTGATCACATTCCCTTTACTCTTCTTAAATTAACACAAAAATTGTCATTCTGAACAAGAAGCAGTATTTCGGTTTTTTACACTTTCTGTTTGGAAATAACTTCAAATTTACACAAAAGTTACAAAGGTTAAGAATAGTACAAAGATCACCCTGTCCTCTTTACCTGGATTTATCTACAGTTAACATTTTATCCCACTGCTTTGCTTTATCATTTGTGCATGTCACACCCCCCCCCCCAAATTTGCCTCTTAAACCACTAGGTGGTAAGTTACATAAGTCAAATTAATTACATATCCCTGGATACTTCCATGGGGATTTCCTAATAGCAGAGATATACTCTTACACAGCCATAATACAGTCATCAACTTTAGTAAAATTAACCCTGATGCATTCCACCTAATCTATAATTTGTGTTTCCATTTTGTCAACTGACCCAATAATGTTCTTTATAGAGTTTCCCCCCATGCAGCACAAGATCTGGTCTAGCATCAGATGTACATCTGGTGGTCATGGCTCTTTTGGAGGGGGAGGAGTTGAACCATGTTTTTAAAGATCTATGAATTGTAAGCATTTGGATGTTTTTAGTTTAAAAACAAAATGATCATATTGAAATAATACCATGCTTAGTGTAGCCACCGAGAGTTTAAGTTTTTACCAACTTTTGTATTGGTGTATGTGGAACCCAAGGATCAGAGAAGAGCAACAACTGTAATGATAAAGCTTTATTGATCCCTTGCTGTGTGCCAGGCACTCTGCTAAGTGGTTTCTGTGAATTCTCCATGTGATCCGCGGTTCACCAGGACCTCCTCTTTTCTCCTCCAACAGAGAATGAAGAAGCTTCCAGGAATGTGCAGGATCCACCCGCTTCTCATCCCTAACGAGATCCACCCGCTTCTCATCCCTAACAAGAATCTCTAAGTCCAAATTCTAGTCTGGCAATTCAGGCAGCAAGGGGTCCTGGCTCTCCTGGGCCAGGATTTGTGTACAGGGCATAAAGCAGACTCCACACTCCCGGTCTTTATCTCCAATTTAAAGGGGTTATGGCCCCACCCTGCCCAGCCCCACCCCACCCCACCCCGGCAGCCTGTTGCTGCACATATGAACCTTTCGCTTTGGGTGCACAGAGGGCAGCTCATGCACACTTGTCCACCAGCCGTTTCCCAGCTCCACGAATTTGTGGTGCATTCCCAGGTTGAGGCAGTGAGCACCCTGCACAGGTGCGGAGGCTTGCAGAAGTATAAAGTGTCTTGACTTCAATGGAAGGTGGTGATCATCATTTCTCTATCACCAATGGGACGATGTGCTTTGGAAAAGGCTTTGGGAATTGCAGCTGGTTGGGGGAGGGGGAAGAGAGCAGTGTGGGAATGGAATTCAGATCCTGGCTAACTGGGATTTATTCAGCATCAACATAAGCATAGTGGAAGTTCACCAGATAGAAAGGAGTGGGCAGGAAAGGGAGGGATTCGGGAAAGGACAGAGAAGTGTGTTTTAGAACAAGAAAAATACCTGGGCAAACAGAAAGGGGAAAATCCAGACAGATTCAGAGATGACTGATAAGGCTAACATGCTAGAGGGCTAAAAGGAGAAGTAGGTTGGGAGAGGGAGACCACGACAGGAGGATCACTTGAGCCCAGGAGTTCAAGACCAGCCTGGGCAGCATAGTGAGATTCCTGTCTCTACAAAAAAATTTGAAAAAAAAAAAGAAACAGCCGGACATGATGATGCACACCTTAGTCCCAGCTACTTCAAAGGCTGAGGTGCTGAGGTGGGAGGATGGATTGGGTCTGGGAGGTGGATGCTGCAATGAGTCATGATTGCACCACTGCACTCCAGCCTGGGCAGCAGAGTAAGACCCTGCCTCAAAAAAAAAAAAAAAAAAAAAAAAAAGAATGAATGAAAGAAAAGAAAAGAAAGCGCTAAGGACTTGAAGAGCATGTGCACCTTGAATGCCTGCCATGTGAGCAGAAGAATGGCCCCATTTCAAAGAGGGCAGCATTGGGTCAGAGAAGGCCCTCAGGTGTGTGGGACCAGGAGCCATTCAAGAATGCCTTTGTGGAAAGAGGGAAAGGAAGAGGGAGGGAGGGAGAAAGTGAGAGGGCATCACAGCCATGCTGATAACTAGAGCAAGCTGTTACTGCACATTCATTCCTTCCACGTAGATTTTTGAAGCATGGGCATGGATTTAAAGTCCTAGGATACAGGAGCATATAAAACAGACGAAGTCTAGGTGATAAATGTTAAGGAGGAAAATGAAGAACAGTAGGGGAGAGAAAGTAAGGCGAAGACGGGGTTGGCGTGGCGACTGCCCTTAGGAGGTCAGGGAAGACCTCTCTGATGAGGTACCATTTGAAAAGAGATCTGAAGACGGGAAATGATGGTACGGAACCTGTGGGTACCTGAGGAAACAGCAGCGAGGAAGAGGTATCATCAGCACGTGCAAAGGAGGCTCCATGGCAGGAGTGTGCTGGGTGTGTGTCAGGCACTATGTGGAGTTCACCACGGGTGGAGCACAGTGATCCAAGAGGGAGAGGATGGGAGAGGAAATAATGGAGGCTGCCAGGGAGCAGACGGTGCGGGGGCCTTGTAGGTCATGGGGAACACACTGGCTTTTACTCCGAGCAACATAAGGCTATTGCAGCGCTCCAGGAAGTGAATTCTTTTACAGGATGTGATGTAGAAGCAGACAGAAACCAGGAAGCTAGTTATGAGGATGTTACACCAATCCAGGCGAGAAAAAGTGGCGGTTTGGACCAGTAGCAGTGGGGGTGGCTGTTTCAAAGGAAGAACTGCCATGAATTGCTGATGGATTGGAGGGACGGTGTGGGGGAAAGAGAAGAGTCAAATATAGCTCTACAGTTTTAGTCCTGAGCAACTGGGAGGATGAACTTGTCATTTACAGAGATTGAGAATGTGCCAGAGATGGTTTTGGTGAGAGGAGGAGATGAGAGTGACCACCAGAAGTTAATCTCTGAACACTGAAACCCTTATCAGACATCCGAGTGGCGATAGAGATGAGTCTTCCTCCTAGACTCTGATGTCAGAGTATTTTGAAGACAAATACTTGATTTTCCACCCTTAGCATCCTTGTCCTGTTTAAAGCAAATTTCCTACAAGGAATTTTCTTGTTGGCCTGTTGCATGTTTTGGATCATGGAGGAATCAAGTCCATGAGGTATAATCTGAGACTCTTTGATGCTTCGGCTCACATATGGGTTCATACTTTTTGACATATAGAAAGAAATCTAGTTGTATCATGTCCACATGAAATATCATAGGATAAAACGTATTGCAGGCAATAAGTTTAGCAGGAGACGTTGGAGGGTGAGGCTGCCCTGAGATGGTCCTTTGTCACTGAGAATGTGAGTAGCAATTTCTTTTCAGTGGAGGGGCCGACTAACATTCTGTTTACTTGTACTTGTTTCAGAAGTGTTCTGGTTTTGGTGTGTATGTTTGGGCCAATTGGGGAGCTGCAGGACTTTGCTGTGGGCTGTGGGGAAACCCACTGAGGGTGAGAAGAAATGCCTGGGGTTAGCTGAAACTGACCCTCCGTCAGTTGCCCTTGTAGAGTTTATCTTGCTTTGTCTGCTTATGGGATTTTCAACTCCCAGAACTCTTCCTGGGACTGTCACCATATCCTCTTGTGCTTCTAGGCCCCTGTCCCGATAAGACTTCTGGGGAAGGGGTAGCTATCCAGTTCTCCTAGTCTCACCGGCTCCTTCTTCCCACACAGTGGTTAAGAAGGTGGGCTCTGGACTCAGAAGACTCTGGAATCCTAGCTCCCCACTTCTTAGCTGTGTGACTGTAGGCAAATTGTTGACCTTCTCTGAGCCTCTGTTTTCTCATCTGTAAAATGAGGATGCTGATGATCAGATCCATCCATAGGACAGTTTCGTAGCAAGGCTGTGGTAAGTATGGGAGCACTGCTGATCTATATAATGCATTTGTGGAAAGTAGAAAAGGAACCACTTCCCCAGGGGACACTACCCTGCACAAGAGCAATGGCTTGGTGAGCAGAATGTGGATTCAACTTTAGCCCCATTTGGCCCCTCTAGGGCCATTACCTTTGGCAGGGTATTATCTGCTCAAACCATCACACGACCCCTGGAAATACAACTACAGCATTTTTAGGAACGTGGTCTGTGCCTAATAAATGTTAGCCAGGATCACTAAGGGTTGTTGCCAAGACAGTCCTGGCTCTTTCCCCATCATCATGGAAGCGAGATTGGCCGGGGTGCCACCTTTACCCGACTTTCAGTGGCCTGCGGCCCCCAGGAAGTTTCTTCTCTGAATTCAAACAAGCTAACCACAAAGGGATAGCCCCGCACATCAGAATACCCCACTAACCACCCCCGACTTCCTTCCACCGAGAGCCTGAATCCACTGAAATCTCCACGTACCTGGTAGCAGCTGGTGGTATTTCTGAACTCGTAAAGAAGGGAAACTAATTTTCCCAGTTCCAGAAAATGGCTTGAGGCCTCCTAAGTGCCCCCTTCAGACGGGCAGCTGGAGCAGGCTGGGGAGAGAGCCGCGCTGCGTGGGCTTCCTGAGGACCATATGGGCAACACGGCTCATTCCGCAGCTACACCCGCCCCGCTTGTCATCCCCAATCATACTTGCTCTAATCCGTGTTTTAATTTACTCTGCTGGTGCAACGCCCGTGCTGCCAGGGCGGTCCTTGGGGCCCCCTCATTCCTGCTGCTGATGACAAGGCGTATGCAAAAGGCACAATTACTCACCCACCAAGGTGACAGAGAAGGCCTCTGCCTGGGAATAGGTTTCCAGCTTCCAGCATTTTCATGTCAGTCGCTGAAGCACTTTGCAGTTTGCAAACAAATCTATGGAGACTTTTTTTTTTTTTTTTTTTTTTTTTACACAAAAGCATTTTGATCATAGCTAGTGATGAAACTTCAAATGGTGGCCGGCTGCTTGGCCATTGATTCTGAAAGGCCTGTCTTAAGAAGGGTTGCCGCACACACTCCTCCTATCAACTGGATTATTGGATTTTTTTTTTTTTAATCAAATAAGATTCTCCTCTCCCTTCTTCTCCTCCTCCTCCCACACCCCCAACTCCCGCCTGTTTGGCCTCAAACAAAGGGAAATATGTCAAGCCTGGCCTATTAATTCGTACAGATTTGGCATTGTTTATGTTCTCATGTGGACCACATTCCAAAGCATCAAAATAAAACAGCTCGAGTGTAGCTTTCAGCTCCCGAGCTCATGATGTATTTCATTTGCCACGGTCCGAGCCATGTTAACAATGCCTTTCACTTTCTTATGGCCTAAAATGATTTTCTTTCTGTGAGGGCCATTTTGAGAGAGAGAGAGTGGGGAGAGAATGAGAGAGAAAGAGGGAGACAGCGAGGAGAGAAGAAAAGAAAACCACTTCTCTTTCCTTTTCAGGGTATCATTTGCAATTTAAAGCTAACCTGGGGAGCGCAGGAACAATGGCACTGCCCTTAAAATGGTCTCTGCCGGGGGCCGCATGCCGAATGAGGGTGATGTCGAGCTATTTAGCTCTTTGTCCTTCCATAATATCTACTTAATGCAGTTCAATAGCAGCGGATTGTCAGCAGCATTAAGGATTCTATTAAGTTCTTCCCAAAGCCCTGCTATTCTCCTCCAGCTGTTGAGAGCCTGGAGCTTTCAGCTGGGCATGGAGTAGAACCTCCCAGAAGGCACCGCTGGAAAATGGGTCTGTTCCAGTCTCAGAAAGACCCTACTTGATTTCAGCCCTGGGACTGCAGCACCCTGCTCGGAAATGGCCTGCTGATAATTAGTGGAGTTAGGTTCAAATCCAACCAGATCACCACACTTTAAATCTGGGAACTCCTTCTCAGATTCTATCAAATATATAAAATGCTTCCATGTCTCACATTAAATATAACCTTCTTTACTCCGAAATTTTTTCTATAAGCATTTTAAGAAGGTGAGTGTGTATGTGTGTTTGTGTCTGTGTGGGTTTTTTTGTTTGTTTGTTTTTGGTTTTTTTGGAGACAGAGTCTTGTTTTATTGCCCAGACTAGAGTCCAGTGGCATGGTCATGGCTCACTGCAGCCTCTACCTCCTGTGCTCAAGTGATCCTCCCACATCCGCCTCCCAAGTAGCTGGGACTGCACGAGTATGTCACCACACCCGGCTAATTTCTTTTTTTCTTTTTGTAGAGATGGGGTCTTGCTGTGTTGCCTAGGTTGGTCTTGAACTCCTGGGCTCAAGTGATCCTCCTGCCTCAGCCTCCCAAAGTGCTGGGATTACAGGTGTGAGCCTCTGCACCTGTTCATTTTAAGAATATTTCAGTCATTTCCAGTTCTGCTTTAGTGAGAATAAATGATTCATTTTGTTCTTCTGGTTTATTCTTCATTGTTTAGATGTCATCAGCCAAGGGTTAGGGTTCAGATGTCAGAGGCATTCGAACCAGAGTGACTCCATCTTGGGTGAGGGCTTAGAAAATGAGGTTGGGACTTGCTGGGCTGCATTCCAGAAAGTTAGGTATTCCTAGCCTCTAGATGTTTACAGTTAAGAGAACAAATTGATCATGTTTACTAAACAGAGCCAGACTTGGGAATGTCCTAACATCTCCATATCTTGAGAACAAAGGCATTCCTAATTTTGCTTTAAAAATAGTAATATTGATTCTTGCAAAATATAGTAATGAAGAAAATTAATTCTTTATCACAAATGCTTGTAGCAGAACGCATCTCCCCATGATCTTTTTTATCCTGTTTATATACAAGCATTATACCTAGGGTGGAGGCGTTCCTCCTCTTACTTTAGGGAACATCCCACTGTGTCTGTAGAGTAGCTGCTCTTTCACCACTTTCCTTTCTTTTTTTTTTTTTTTTTTTTTTTTTTGAGACGGAGTCTCATCCTGTTGCCTGGGCTGGAGTGCAGTGGTGCAATCTCTGCTCACTGCAAGTTCCACCTCCCGGGTTCAAGCCATTCTTCCGCCTCAGCCTCCCAAGTAGCTGGGACCACAGGCACTCGCCACCACGCCCGGCTAATTTTTTGTAATTTTAGTAGAGACAGGGTTTCACCTTGTTAGCCAGGATGGTCTCGATCTCCTGACCTCGTGATCCACCCGCCTCGGGTTCCCAAAGTGCTGGGATTACAGGCATGAGCCACCGCGCCCGGCCCACCACTTTCCTTTCTTAATAAACTTGCTTTTACTTTGCACTGCGGACCCGCCTTGTATGCTTTCTTGCTGGAGATCCAATAACCCTCTCTTGGGGTCTGGATCGGGACCCCTTTCCTATAACACAGACACAATCCTACCTCCTTAGATATTTAATTAACCATTTCATAAATTTAATCTTGCTGTTTTTCTTTTTATGTTCTTAACCCAATACTGTTATTTGTTTTCAGATGGAGGATCATCCCATGGGCCCTCAAAAAGTGGGCCTGGGGCCAGTAGATACAATGGCTTCTACCTAGAAAGAGTTTCCCTGGTTCTTTGAGTCAGTTGGTGAGCCTCGGGGGCAACCTTTATATCTTTATTTAACACTCCAGTCTGACTTCAGAGGATTTTGCTAGCCCAAATAAAGCCAGGTGGCTAGGTTTACATTTTTAGGGCCTAGCACCAGACCAGGCACATGGGGATATCCATCCCTCCTCCCAAGCAATAATCATTTGTTAATGAGTTCTAGAAAAAGTCATCCAAGAATCAAGTCTTTTTGTCTTGCCTAGAATTCCAATTCCTTCTTGGGCCAACTCTGTCCCAGAAGACATTCCAGGGGCACCCTGCTGCCTGTTGCAGCAGGAGGACCACAGGCTGAGCAGCCCTGGACTATGTGGCATCCAAGAGGTGGCTGCTCCGGCCTCTGGGCCGCCGGCCCCAAATGGACGGAGAGGGAGGCAAGGGGGCGGGGGCTGCGGGAGGGCAAGCCGGGAGGGGAAGGGCCCACACCAGGATTTCACACAGTTGGCTTGAAGAGGCAAGCACTAAGCTGCCTTTTCAACCATGGTAAACCCCGTCCATCTGGCCACCCTAAAACTCTGTTAGCTTGTTCCCCTTGCCCAGGGCTGATTGGACCTCCTGAAGCAGAAGTAACGACTTCAATGGTATAAACCCCGGCCACTTGAGGGTATTACATTTCATTTCATGCTTGACTTAATCAAAACTGGGGAAATGAAATGTACACCTTTTTGATGTTCTTTTCCCTGCTGTTTAAAGAGAAGAATCTTAACCCATTTGATCTTCACATGCACCCGGTAAATGACCAAATATGCCAAGCTGTCAAAAGCAGAAGGCGGCCAGTTGCCAGGGGGTGGCGGGCCACTGGGAAAGCACTTAATGCAGGCAAACTTAAGTTTGGGCCCCAGGGACTCTGTTGCAAATGCAGCATTTCCCCCAACGGGGCTGCAGTTATGAACTTTTTAAAGGCAAAGGTGGGTTGGGGGAATAAACGTCATGCTTTGTAGTTGCAATCCAGAGGGAAGGAATGCAGGCTGGCCTCAGCTTGAGGACACTTGTTCCTACCAGTCTTCCAAAATTTCTCTCAGGAATCGCCTCCTTCTTGAAACTTTCTCATCCTCACCCAAGGACTGGCCAAGAGGGGGCGTTTCTGGAGTTACTCTATGTGTCCTTAGGCAATTGACCTAATCTATGGGAGCTCAGTAAACTCCTCTGTAAAATGGGGATGATTATAGTTCTGACCTCAGTTCCGATCTTGGGCAAGTAGCTTGCCCTCCCTCTCTGTGCCTCAACCTCTCCATCTGTAACACATTGGGTTGGACTGGATGATTCCTGGGGCCTCAGAGACTGTGGGTTGCTGTGCAGATTGAATGACATCTGTATACCAAGTGCTTAGCATCATGTCTAGCACATAAGAAGTTCTTATCAAATGCAAGCTATTATTATTATTACGATTTTTATCTTGCTATGGACTGAATTGCATACTCCGCAAAATATGTATGTTGAAGCCCTAACACCTAATATGATTGTATTTGGAGGTAGGGCCTCTAAGGAGCTACTTAAATGAGGTCGTAAAGGTGGGGTCCTAATTCAATAGAATTTGTGGCCTTATAAGTAAAGGAAGAGAGAGAAAAAAGTGTCCCTCTCCATGCACGTTCATGGAGAAAAGGCCACATGAGGGCAGTGAGAAGGCAGCAGTCTGTAAGAGAGTAGAGAGCCCTCACCAGAAAACCAACCAGCTGGCACATTGACCTTGGACTTGCCAGCCTCCAGAACTGTGAGAAATAAATTTCTGCTAAGTATCCAGTCTATGGTATTTGTTAGGGCAGCCCAAACTGGTTAATACATCAACGTATCAGAGTGCTCTATTCTTGTTTATTTGTGTGTCCATCTCTTTAATGAGACTGTAACTTCTTTAGAGTAGATCCCATGATTTATTGGCTTTGTATACCAGGGCTTAGCACAGTGCCTGGAATACAGTGAATGTTCAATAAGTGCTTGTTAAACCTACAAATGGGTGGACACAGTTGCACATGGCAAGAGAGCCCTGGGCCTTTTCCTATCCCAGATTTGCCACTTAATATGCTCTGTGATCTTGGGCAAGTAACTTGCCCTCCTTCTCTGTGCCTCAACCTTTCCATCTGTAACACATTGGGTTGGCCTGGATGATTCCTGGGGCCTCAGAGACGGTGGGATTCCACGTTTAGACAAAGACCGAGGTGGGGAGAGTGGGGTGGGGTAAGACTAAAATGAAACTGCTGTCACTCACCATTCCAGGCAACAGGATAGTGCTTAAATATTACATTGAACTAGCCGAAAGATGTCAAAACAGTTTCATCAGGCAGCTTGGATGGGGGCATCAGGGGGCACGGGTTCAGGATTGTGCAAGTTTAGGTCTCACCCTGGAGGCCTCACTGCTCTGGTTTCCTTCTGCTCACCCAGTGAAGCTGGGGAAGGGTGCTGGGCTGGCTGTCGACAGTTCATGGATGGTGGTAGGAGTGCCAGGCTTGGAGTCCTAAGCCCCAAGGCAACTGGAAGGGATACGGTTGTCCATCTAGTCATCTAGTCAGGTGGTGTTTCAACAGCCTCATATATCAAAACTCCAGAAAGCCGTGATTATTAAAAATCCCCATTCCCCAGCCCTAAGCCCTGCAATCTTAACCTGCTCAGTGAGGAGGCGCTCCAGCTTGGGGATTTTGCAGAGGCTTCCCGGGAAGTCCAGAATTCTTCCTGGATATGCTCTTATCAACCAGATTTGCCTGCCACTAACTCACTAGTGACCTTGGACAAGTCACATTGCCTCTCTGAGCCGCAATGTCTTCATTGCAGCTCTTTGAAAGGAGAATAGTAAACATCTGCCACTCTTAGGGTAAGTGTTTCGTATGCTTAAGGGGGCTGCTGGCTGCTTCTCTGTAAGAGCCCATCATTTGGGCCCTGGGCCAGAAGTTTTACTCAGCCTTCCCAGGCAACAGGCAACAACTTTGCCTGAGCAGAAAGCTAGGAGCAACCTAAATACACTGGATACTTTCATGCAACAGAACACTACGCAACCATGAAAATGGAAGAGAAACATAGAGACTGACATGGAAAGAGATCTGTGATGCAAAGTTAGGTTGTAACAAGAAGTCCCAAAACAATGGACAGAGCATGATGCTGGTTTGAAAATGTATGTGTATATGTACGCACACACGTGTGTTCATGTTTGAGCTCTGGGAAGGGGGCTGAGTTCTCATCTGGACTCTGTCACTTAATAGCCCACTAAAAATACAAAAATTAGCTGGGCATGGTGGTGCATGCCTGTAGTCCCAGCTACTCGGGAGGCTGAGGAGAATCTCTTGAACCCGGGCCGCAGAGGTTGTAGTGAGCTGAGATTGTGCCATTGCACTCCAGCCTGGGTAACAAGAGTGAAACTCTGTCTCAAGAAAAAGGAAAAAAAAAGAAAAGAAAAGAAAGAAAAATGTTTAGGCAGCCTAGAGACCAAAAAATAACCATGGTCACCTCTTATTTCTATATTGCATAATTGCAAAACAAAGAAACAAGGGGTAGGATGACTTCTTCTTCTTCTCCTCCTCCTCCTCCTTCTTCTTCTTTTTCTTCTTCTTCTTCTTCCTCCTCTTCTTCTTCTTCTTCTTCTTCTTCTTCTTCTTCTTCTTCCTCCTCTACTTCTTCTTCTTCTTCCTCTACTTTTTCTCTTCTTTTCTTCTTTTTTTTAAGAAAGAAAAACAACACAAAGATGGGGGCAGACCTCATATCCTTTTAGCAAGGAAACATGCCCAGAATCTGTTGGTTAAGTGAAAGGGTGAGCTCTCTAACAGTCTGCATGGTGTGAGCTCATGTTGCCAACAATAATGCAATATTGGTATATGGGATGTGAAACCTCTGTAAGCCAACAGATGAAACTTCTCCCAGTGCTTATCTCTGAAGCTGAACAGGGACTGGTTGAGGCAAGCAAGGTACCTAGGACAAAACGTTCACTTGCACAACTCTGAGAGTCAATGCCTCCTAAACTTTTGCACCCAATGTGCGTCCATTGTCCCACTCCAATTTTCTGCCTGCTCAGAAGGGTGAGATCCTATAAACTTTCATTTACTAGGCTCTACATTTCTGCATCATTTGAGTTATTTTGACAATTACCACAAATTTCTTTAATAGAGTGAAGTATCAATGAAGATGTAATGTGATAATAATAATTGTTACTGCAATTATTTACCCATTTGGATCCTGGCCATGGTGTTGCCTGCCCCGCTCCTGTGCTCATTAATGTACTCTATGAAACAACACTGGCAATCAGCCCTTGTTGAGCTCTTGCTGTGTGCCAGGCCCTGTGCTGTCACAGGGATTAGCTCAGCTAATCCTCCTAACAGGCCTTCCATGTAGGGTCCTTTATTATCCCCTTTTTAAGACCAGGAAACAGGAAGTTCAGAGACCCCAAGAGACTTGCTCGGGGTTGCACAGCGAGGAAGAGCTAGAGCTGGGATTTGCACCCTCGTAGTGAGATCCCAGAGCCTGAACTCTCGACGGGTACCCCACACTACTCCACTCAGTCTAGATCTGTCCTTTAAATCACATCTTCAGCTATCCAGCATTGGGGTCCCCTGGCACTTCTTACAAATTTCAGTTGGTGCTACGTACAATAGGTCCGGCCTGACTTGCCAAAGATCCCAAATATCCCACCAAGAAAATCACAGTCTCTGCTCCACCCCTGGGTTGCACCAAAGTTTTCCCCCCCTTTTGTTAAGAGGCCTCATTTCTGACTTGATGAAAACATTTGTAATACATAATCAAATGCTGGTATGTTGCAAAGGACAATGCCTTATTTGTTAAATATAAATGAACACGAACACGGGTCTTCAGTGCCAGAAAGGCAAAGGGTTTTGACGCCTTTTCAGTGGCACAGGCTGAGCCCCAGGAAAGAAAGCTGGGAGCCCCTAAAGGGTCTCGTCTAGGACGGTGATCGTCCCACAGCTCTTGTGTGACAAGATACATAGTTTCTTTTCAGCAACAGGCAGATTATCGGTTACTATAGTTTCCCTAATGCTCAAATACAGCTCAGGCCTAAGCTGAACAGAATAGGTTAAAAGGTGCCGAAGTTTGGCCCGGGAAACCACATGTTGCGAATCAGACACCAAACAAAGCGAAAAGCACATCTCTCTGGTCTTTGATGTCTTTTCTGAGGGATGTAGAGTGAGAAAAATACAACCGGTGCTCAGGCCAGGGGCTTGATGGGCCCCTGTGACAATGGCCAGCCAAGTGGGAGCTGAGTACAATGCGGAGACAATGTCCCCAATCCCAGGCGTCCCTGGGCACGCCGCTCACAAACACCCCGCTGGAAACCGCATTTCAGCCCGAGTTTCTTAGAAAGTTCCTGCCGGCCTCCCCAGCCCAGCTAAACCGCCCGCCTTCCAGACCCAGCCCTTTGCAAGTTCCCTCCTGAGAGAGGCGACTTTCTCGCTTAAAATGACCCCAGCAGCCTGAACACGGCCACCGTGAGCACCATTTTCTGCCTGGTTTTTGAATTGTCCTAGATCTACATAAACATCTTTTATCCACCTCTGAAAAGAGATGAGCTTTCTCCCCCTCAAATAATTCATCTCTGCTCTCGAATATTGCTTTGCATATTCCTTGGAGGTGACAGTGTGACATTTTTCATAAACGGGATTAAATTAACCACTATTTATGCCGGCGATGTGGATTTCTCCCCTTCTGCCGAGATCTGTTTATTTCATTTTGCTTTTTATTTAAATTTAGGGAGCAAGATAAATGCGCTTTCGAATTTGGAGATCTCTATCCATCACCCGCCGACTGCATCTAGGAAAATAAGTGAGTGTGGGGGAGATTATGTGACAGAGAGAGAGCGAACCAGAGTCAAGCTCATGGAGTTCTGAATGTTTTTTGGTGGTTGTTGCAGTATTGTGCTTCTAGTTGTCATTAGTTCTTTATAATGTTTCATGAAAAATATCTAATTGTAACAACTGTATTCCTCGAGCGAACATATTCCTTGAATTGAAGTCCTCACAATGGCCATAGGATAACTGTCCTTGAATTTGAGCCCTTTGTGAGCTGTCAATAGGCTTACAATGTGCTGAATTAGCAGGCATATTAATGGGCAGATGCAATAGGAGCCATTCTTCAACCTCAAATCTTCTTATGCAAATACCCCATGAATTCAGTTCAAAGCACTGCCTTCAAAATGAGCTGAGCTTCCCTCTCAGAAGGGACCCCAGGAGAAAGTGACATGAGAAAAGTTTAGACACTTGTTTTTATAACTGAACATGATCTTGTTATCATAATCTGATACTGGTCACTTGCATGGCTGGCTTGTAGGATTTTAAACCCTTAACAGAGAGAGATAATCTCAGCCTTTGTAGGAGTGTGGACAGAATCCCGGCGTGCAGGGAAGCCGACAGTGAGAAGCACAGTTCGTGCTTTCTCAAACAAAACTTTTCATGATAAAAGCTTTTATCCTATGATAATCACCGGGCAGATTTCAGTGGTATTGGTAAGGCTGGCAAAGGCCAATGAAGGTGAATTTTTTAAAAATGAAAATAACCAATTCTCAAGACTATTTCCAATCAGCCTGGATCAACTCCTGGAGTCCCCATAACAGCAGCTGCAGAGTCTTCAAAGATCCCAAAGAAAGCCGAGTCCCTGGAACCTCTGACTAGCCCCAGGCAGGGTAACAGAATGACAGCTAACATTGCTGTGGCACCAAAAGGAGCCAGGCATGTTTGCTCACTTCTCAGCCTTTTCCACATATGGGCTCACTTAATTTTCATGGCTATCCCAGGAAGGAGCTACTATTCATATCCCCATTCTACAGATGAGAAAAATGAGGAGTGGAATTAAGCAACATGTCCAGGCCCTAAGAAATTACTAAGCCCTCCAGGGGAAAATCTGCTTGCAGACACTTTAACTAACTCCACTGGGACGTGGAAATCCGCCCAAGAAGAGTTTTCTTTCTTTCTTTTTTTTTTTTTTCAAGACAGGGTTTCCCTTTGTCCACTCCCAGCCTGGAGTGCAGTGGCGAGAGCTCAGCTCACTGTAATGTCTGCCTCCTAGGCTCCTGGCAATCCTCCCACCTCAGCCTCCCGAGTAGCTGGGACTACAGGTGTGCACCACCACGCCTGGCTAATTTTTGTATTTTTTGTAGAGACGGGGTTTCACTGCATTGCCTAGGCTCTTCTGGAACTCCTGGGCTCAGGCAATCCTCCTGCCTCCACCTCCCGAAGTGCTGAGATTACAAGCAGGAATCACTGGGCCTGGCCATGAAAAGACTTCTTCTCAAAAGAATCTGCTCTAAATAAATAAATAATCTGCCCTCCTTTCTTTTTCCCCTTGAGCTGGGCAGGCTGACCTGCTTGAGAATATGTGTCCAGCCCCTATAAAGTCTTCTGTCCTCCTCAACAAAGTTATATGATAAATTTGTATTTATAAAAATATTTCAAACAAGAATACCACTTTAATAGCAGTGCTCTGTTATAGACATAGCACTATAATTGCATATAGAGCTGAATCTCATGACCACCCTTAAGTTGTAGACACTGAGACATTACATTATAAATTGAAGATCAGTTCCGTGACTTAGCAAGAGGTGACAGATTGTGTGCTATCATTATTAACAGTAATAGCTAGCATTTTCTATTTACCCATATTTACTCATTTATTTACTGAGTGTGTCAACTCATTCCTCATGCCTACGCTGTGAAGAAGGTAGGCTGATTGTTTTCATTTTATAGCTGAGGACACTGAAGTCCGGGGTCAAGACGCTGAGACTGGAACCCAAGATCTCTGAATCAACCCTCATCCACTTGGCTACAGGCAGTCCAGATGTTCCAGCAACCCTGGGATTGGGATGACTGCGTTTTCCCTTGATATGCCCTGAAATTACCACCCTCCTCAATAATTGACCTTCTTTGCACCAAAAGCCAATTTTACTCCCATTTCTTTTCTTGTATCTCTGTTCTTCATCTCTTTTTGTAACAGTGTTTTTGGTTAATTACATTATTGCCTGACATTTCCATGTGTGTGTATGTGTCTCTGTGTGTGTGTGTGTCTGTGTGTGTGTGTGTGTGTGTATGTGTCTGTGTATATGGGTGTAGATGATGGTGTAGGGGGAGGTAGAGAAGAAACAGGATGATATACCTTTAGAAAAACTGAGAAACCAAGACACAAAGAACTTGCCCAGAGTTCTGGATCTGGGTGGACCCCTCCCTCTAAGACACCCCAGACAAGAGACATTCTCCTCCTGTGACTTGGGAGCCTAAGAGTTTGTTACCAAAAATAATCAAATAACAAAAGGGTAAGACATGTTTATGTTCTCAAGAATACATAATGACAATATTATAGCAATAATAATGACAACAGGCTGGACACGGTGGCTCATGCCTGGAATCCCAGCACTTTGGGAGGCCAAGGCAGGAGAATGGCTTGAGTCCAGGCATTCAGGACCAGCCCGGGCAACAGAGTGATACCTTGTCTCTACAAAAATAAAAATAAAAATTAACCAAGTGTGGTGGCATGCACCTGTGGTCTCAGCTACTGAGAAGACTGAGGTGGGAGGATCCCTTGAGCCCAGGAGGTTGAGGCTGCAGTGAGCTGTGATCATGCCACTACACTCCAGCTCTGTCAGAGCTGTCTCACAAAAATAATAATTAAAAAATGGTAAGAATATTAATAAGTACTAATTATAGATGCCTTACCCTGCCCCAGGCATTGTGCTAAAGGCTGTACGTGAATTACCCAATAGCCATAGATAAAACAACAGAAAGGAATAATAATATTATAAATATGGAATAAAATCAAGCCATTATTGCTTAGGATAGGGGTGGGGAAAAATCAATGATGAAAGCTACGTTAGCCCACTTGTGTTGCCGTAACAAAATACCACAGATTTGCTTAAACAACAAAGATTTATTTTCTCACAGTTCTGGAGGCTGGTAGTCCAAAATCAAAGTACCACTGGGGTTGGTTTTTTGATGTGGCCTCTCTTTTTGGCTTTCAGCTATGTCCACGCATGGCTTTTCACTGTGGGCTTGCACAGAGAGAGTGTGCACTCCAGTATCTCCTCTTAGAAGGATACCAGTTGCGGCCGGACACGGCAGCTCATGCCTATAAGCCCAGCACTTTGGGCATCCAAGGTGGGAGGATCACCTTAGGTCAGGAGTTTGAGACTAGCCTGGCCAACATGGCAAACCCCGTCTCTACTAAAAATACAAAAATTAGCCAGGTGTGGTAGTGGGTGCCTGTAATCCCAGCTACTAGGGAGGCTGAGGCAGGAGAATTGCTTGAACCCGGGAGGCAGCAGTTGCAGTGAGTTGAGATTGCGCCACCACACTCTAGCTTGGGTGACAGAGCAAGACTCAGTCTCAAAAAAAAAAAAAGGACACCATTTGGATTAGGGCCCCACCCCTATGATCTCATTTAATCTTAATTACCTCCTTAAAGACCCTATCTCCAAATACAGTCACATTGGAGGTTAGGGCTGAAGCTTATGAATATTTGGGGTGGGAGGGTCACAGTCAATCCACAGCAAATGGGGAATCTGGGAACATTTTTGAAGGTGGTAGCATTTGAGTCAGGCCAAGAATGAATTATTCTGACAAAGAAACTGTAAACAGGCTGGTTTTGTGTGGTCTGCACAGTATTTTTAAAACAGGAAGAGACAGCATGTCAATATCTGCATTTTTATTGTCTTTTGGAAGGCATTAAAAGATCTGGCAACACCAGGCCCACCTTCCTGGGCACCAACACCTAGCTGCCTGGCACTTTGTAGGGATTCCATTCATTTTTCCACAGTCACCACCACTCCCTATTGTGCAGGTCCCTGATTCCGTATCCAAACTTCCGGGGTTCAATGTCTTCAAATTCACAATTTTTTATATTTTAGAGATGTAATACAGTGCACATATTCTATTATATTCTGTCCCCAAGTGGGTCTAGGGCAGTATCCCCCTAATCAATCACACTAATATCTTTATACAACAATGTATAAATACTCACATTGAGTGCAATAAATAGAGGCTTTAAGTAGACTCTCATCTGTTCTGGGCAGGTTTTGCCACCAAATAAGATAGGATCAGAACAGGTTTTGCCACAAATCATTTTCAGCAAACCTGCAGTGCCCAGAGCCTTTTGGAGTGAGGAACTTCAGGCAAGGAGTGGATCCTGTCTTACAATCCTCGTGCTTCATTCACCTGTACTCTGATTCGGCACCAGCAGACATTTGACTTGCTAACTTCTGCTTTAACAGGTCAAGTGTGGAGGATGGCGTGAGGGGTCCGCGGGGAGGATTTCTAGGCACAAAGATTTAGATTCAGGAGTGTGTTGGATCTATTTCAGGGTGATCTTTGCTGGTAAAAAGTTTAAAGAAACATACTTTCTTTAACAAAATTTTGTGGAAAGGGAAACAATTCAGAAAATTCTTCAGAGTAAAAAAAAAATGCAGGATGCACTAATAAAGAATGAGCTATCAAGTTTGCATGGAGAAACCTGAAATGCACACGACTAAGTGAAAGAAACCAATCTGAAAAGTCTACATACGGTATCAGTCCAACTCTATGACATTCTGGAAAAGATAAAACTATGGAGACAGTGAAAAGATCAGTGCTTTCCAAGGATAGGCCTTAGGAGGAGGGTGAATAGGTGGAACACAGAGGATTTTTAGGGCTGTGAAACCACTCTGTGTGATACTGTAATGGTGGAACCTTGTCATTATGCATTTGTCCAAACCCATAGAATGTATAACACCAAGAGTAAACCCTAATGTAAATAAACTACAGACTTTGGCTGATCATGCTTGTCCACGTGGGTTCATCATTGTAACAAATGTACCACTCTGGTGAACCATGTTGATGATGCGGAAGGTTACACGTGTGGGGGTAAGGACATATAGGGAGTCTCTGTACCTTCCTCTCAGTTTTGCTGTCTACCTAAAACTGCTCTAAAAAAGGAGTCTGAGCCAGGCGCAGTGACTCACGCCTGTAATCCCAGCACTTTGAACATTACAGCACTTTGGACAACTGAGGTGGGCGGATAACCTGAGGTCAGGAGTTTGAGATCAGCCTGACCAACATGCGAAACCCCGTCTCCATTAAAAAAGAAAAAAGTACAAAAATTAGCCAGGCATGGTGGTGTATGCCTGTACTTCCAGCTACTCAGAAGCCTGAGGCAGGAGAATCGCTTGAACCCAGGAGGTGGAGGTTGCAGTGAACCAGGATCGTACCATTGCACCCCAACCAAAGTGACAGAGGGAGACTCCATCTCAAAAACAAAAAAAAAGTAGTCATAAAAAGCATGCAATGTGTTCTTCCTGTGTTCCTGCCTGTACCTACTGAAGCTCATATTGGGCCACAGGTTGTAGGGCTGGCAACTCGAGATGATTCTGCAGCAGCCCATAGGCTGAGTCTTGAGCTTAGCAACCATAAGGACAGAGGTAGCGCCATGCAACCGCCACCATCCAAAGACTGAAGCCCAGGCCTCTCTTTGCTTTGCCACGTGAATTGGGACAGGTCGAGATGCCAAAGGGTGACCAGAATTATCTCAACCAGACAAGTCACTAGGACCCACAAACACAATGAAATACTCTGTTAACCATTTTCTCTGGGGCCAAAATTGGAAAGAAAAAAAAAATCCTGATTATTCCTTCATTGTTTTTTTCTAGAAGTTAAAAGCAAATTTATTTACTATTTAAACAGATCATTTAAAATTACAAATTAGGCCGGGTGTGGTGGCTCATGCCTGTAATCTCAGCACTTTAGGAGGTCAAGGCGGAAGGATTGCTTGAGGCCAGGAGTTTGAGACCAGCCTGGGCAACATAGCGAAACCCCATCTGTATAAATAGTTTAAAATTTAGCCCAGCGAGATGGCACATGCCTGTAGTCCCAGCTACACAAGAGGCTGAGGTGGGAGAATCTCTTGAACCCAGGAGTTCAAGGCTGCAGTAAGCAGTGATTGTGCCACTCCAGCCTGGAGTTTAGACCCTATCTCTAAATATATAAATACATATATATATATATAAAATCAGGTCAAATCCTATCTCTGCTCAATGGCTTCACAGCAGTGAACAAAATAGTCAGAAGTCCTTCTCCTCGGGGAGCTTTAGGCTTTAGTAGGGGGAGGCTGGTCAACCAATCCCTCTCCCAGTGCCTGTTACCATATCAGGAGAGAGAGCTTAAAGGCAACCTGTTCACTACTAGTGCCTTTAAAGAGGGGAAACTGAGGCACATCCAGTAGAAGAATTTGTCTCAGTCTTTGCAATGATTTGCCCACATTTAAGTACCTTTTAGATGCAAATCAAATGGTGCTAAATTCCATCTTCTGTTTGAAAATGTTGGAATGTTCCCCTGAAGAAAGAGAACTCACTTTGTTTGGTTGTTTTAGTTGTTGTTGTTTTTTTTTCCTTGACCATTCATGTGAAAAAGATCTTAGAAGATGACCGTGGTATAGATCACCATCTCTCTACAAGTACATTTTGTACTTTAGAGGGGTCTCAACTTTCCCCGGAGTTTTTCCTGGAGGGTAATTGGAAACGGTGGTTAACGTAGCATGGCTTTTCAAATTGAGTTGAAAAGTTCATCAAAATGTCATTAATCTGCTTTACATAGCCTTCCTTGATTAAGTCAAACTTGTGTCTGACCAATTATTTATGAAGCAGAGCTCTGGATGGGGCTGTTTTGGCATCTGTGGCCCGACATTAGGTTGGAGAAGGGAATGAGCACTTCACACTTGGGGGCTCTGAGACACACTCAAATGCCACCACTGCCCACTCCCAGCAAAGGGAGACTCTGTGGTTCACACAGGTAATTGCTAATCGATCAACAATTTTTGATTGCTAAGTTCAGTTGAGCATCTGTTGTGCGGAAAATACGATGAGAGATACCAAAAAATAAGTAACCTCTTATAATCCTGGGGTTATTATTTGGAAGAAACAGTTCTATATTTCCAACTAGCACCAACCCAGATTTCATCTTGCTTGGCAGCCCTCAGGAAGTAGGTGCCACGAGAAGGCACGGGGCTGTGTTCCGAGCTCTGCTCTGCTGTGAGGTTGGCAAATGACTGAACCCAGAACTTTGCTCTCTGGCTACAATGACAATAGTGATGATGACGGGAACTATTGTGTGTTTCTATGCCAGGCACACATTTCTCACCATACGTCGGTGAAAGGGAGATTATCAGCCACTTTTCTCTGGTAAAGAAATGGATAGCCAAGAAGCCAGTTCACTTGCTGAGGGTCTCAGAGTGAAGGAGCCTGAGTCGATGTGAAAGAAAGGTGTTCAGGCATGTAGTTGCCATGAGTGAGATGGTTTTCAGATGGTTTGGTTTCGTTTGCCCCCAAATCATTTTCCTTTGGACAAAGAGGACATTTTTCAGCCTCACTGCCCAGAGAGTCACGTGCCCCCCGGTCTGTGTGATATCATTTTAAATGATTTTGGCATAATTCACAAAATCAGTGTCAACTTAAGAGGACATGCAACCCTCGCAGGAGCCACAGGAACCGTAGAATCAGGAAGACCAAACTCCAGGAAAGACCAGCGTGTCGGAGAATGGGCCTGAGCTATGATCGTCTGGATCTGCGCACACCTCCAGGGCTTCCAAGAAGGAGCAAGGCTGCCATGCCCTGGAGCAGGTGCCACCCCAGGCCTGGCCTTGTTGTTTTTCAGTTGTCATGGTGGCGAAAATACGGCAGGTGGGAGTGCCCGGAACTTCTGCCAGCAAGCTCAACACGTGTCATCAGACAATATTTATACGGGTCAAGTTTTCCTCTGAGAGAGACAGACAGAGAGAGAGAGAGAGAACCCATATTTCTGGAGTTTCGGAGCTTTAGTGGCTCCTGACAGTGTTCTGGTTAAGCTGCCACCCCATACCTCGGGGCTCAGCCAGACTCTATTTCATGAGTTTCTGAGTCCCCCAAAGACATCTTTATTAATGTCCGGCTCCGGAGTGTGGCTTCTTAGAGTCAAGTTTCCCACATCTCTCTGATATATTCTGCGGGGCGAGGAGGGATTCACAGGCACACAGAGTCCTGGGTTTGTTTCTGTTTGTTTTATTGTTTGGATTCTTCTTTCCTCCTCCTTCTCCTCCTTCCTCTTTCTTTTCTCCTTCTCCTCCTTCTTCCTTCTCTACCTCCTCTTCCTTCTTCTTCTCCCTCCTCCTCCCCCTCCTCCTCTTCCTTCTTCTCCCTCCTCCTCCCCCTCCTCCTCTTCCTTCTTCTCCCACCTCCTCCCCTCCTCTTTTTCTTTTCCTCCTCCTCCTCTTCTTTTTCTTTAATATTTTAAGTATGTTGCTAGGTTTCATATTATAAAGTGAAATATATCATCCCAATACATCAGCACCTCCCTCCCTGTCTGGAGGGCTACTCTATAAGACAGACCACCTTCGATGAGGCCATTCTGTCTTTTAACAGCCAAGCGTGGCTTTATTTGTGAGAGTCAAAAACCCCAGAATTTATTTATTGGCTCACGCAGTAAGAAGTCCTGGGTAGCCCCAGCTTCAGGCTGAAACCAACATCTAATGACGTTTACAGGGCTGGGTCTCTCTCCTCTTGTTTCCTCTTTGTTACTCTCTTTAGGCAGGACACCTGCTTATTGGTACAATGGCTTTCAGTGACCCTAGCTTATGAGCCCTGCACCCCCATCTGTACTTCTTCCAAAAGTCAGAACTGGTCTCTGGCTCAGATTGGGTCGTATGTCTGTGAACCAAATGTTGTGGCCAGAGGCTGGGATGTGCTAACGGTCTTGGCTCTGGGTCACATCTTATACCTGGCACCTAGAGTGGGAATGGTTCCTCCCAAGTCACATGGATGGAGAATTTGAGCTAAGGAGATCCTCAAATGATGTTCAGATTTTTATATTCAAAAGAAGGAGGATCGGTGCCCAAGGATAGCCTCTTCCTCCTAAACATCTGGCGGCACTGTAAGGTAACTCCTTTACAATAACTTGCCAATAGTACACTTGGTCTTAACATTCCTGGTACTGAAGAGATGGAGCATTGCTGAAGGAAACAGGTTTTCCAGACTCTTCTCTTGCAGTCACTCTGGAACAAGCAAAGACAGCCTTGCTCCGATGTCTTTTTTTTTTTTTTTTTGTCGCCCAGGCTGGAGTGCAGTGGCGTGATCTTGGCTCACTGCAACCTCCGCCTCCCGGGTTCAAGCAATTCTCCTGTCTCAGCCTCCCAAGTAGTTGGGATTATAGGCATGTGCCACCACACTGGGCTAATTTTGTATTTTTAGTAGAGACCGGGTTTCACCATATTGGTCAGGCTGGTCTTGAACTCCTGACCTCAGATGATCCACCCACCTTGGTCTTCCAAAGTGCTGGGATTACAGGCGTGAGTCACCTCACCCAGCAGTCATTTTCAACCAGTATCTGAAATGTCTGTCTAGAACATCCCTATTAGATACCAGAGTCACCAACTCCTCTTCCCGGGAGAAATGGGTCAAGTCGAACATATTGCTGGATTTTTCGTTTGATTTCAGGAGACTTTGTTGCTTTTTCTTTACTTAGGAAGAAAACCTTAATCTGAGTTATACAATGTGTTTTTTTAAGTGTAGTTTTAACAACCAAAAAAATCTAAAGGGAAATACGATACACTTGACGAGAATGCTCTCCCTTCCCCTGGAAATCTTAACTGTTAAAGTGCGGTCATATTCATCATTACTTTAGGCCAATGGGTCTCAACCAGAGACAATTTTGTCCCCAAAGTGACATTTGGCAATGTCTGAAGACATGTTCGGTTGTCACAACTGGGGACGGGCTGCTCCCGGCATCTGGTGTATAGAGGCCAGGGCAGCTGCTAAGCATCCTACAGGGCACAGAAAGGGTCCTCCAACAAAGTACTATACGGCCTCAAATGTCAAACGTGTCAAATATGAGAAGCCCTATTTTTGACCCTCACAACATCTCTGTGGGGAAAGTAGGGGGACTGATGACATGCTGTCCTTATTGGACATTGCCCAGAGAGGTTATATTACCTAGGAAGCCATTTGGCTCCAAGAAACAGAAAATCCAACCAACAATGCCTAAAATGGACATTTCTTTTCCTCAAGTAACCAAAAATCTGAGGGCTGGCAGTTGTGTTCTCTGTAATGCCACCAGAAACCTTGGCCCTATTTTTCTTCTCTGTCATCCCTTCTGGGCTGGTTTCATCTCTATGTGTCCCATGGTTTGTAAGAGGGTTTCTGCAGCTCCCTGAATCATGTCCTCTCAAAGCAGGAAGAATGAAGAGAAGAGTTGGCCCCAGCTAACCCTTACCTTAATCAGGCAACCAAAAGCTCTCTCTGTCTACCCTCTTCCTTTCAAACTCCTGCTGACACCTCATTGGTCAGAGCTGGGCCACATGCCCACCACTGGCTGCAAAGGATGATGGGAGAGGGGATAATCTGCTTTCCAGCTGCATCATGGGAGGTGACAAAGAGGAAAGTGTAGGGCATTAATACTGAATTAGGCAACCAATAGTGCCCACCACAGTGGATAAAGGCCTTGCTCAAGATCAAATAACTAATCAGAGCCAGTCTAGGACTCAAGTGTTGTGATACCTAGCTCTGATCTAATTTTACTAAGATATGTCAAGCGTTTTGTAATGATTGCATTTCCAGAAAGGCAGAACTCTCTAAAGAATCCAGAGAAAGAGCTTTCTCTTTAGAAATTCCAGGAGTTCCATTCAGCTGACAAGAAATTGTCTTTGTATCCCCATTGACTTTGTAACCAGAAATCTCTCATGGGCCTATTTATAACTGAAACACTACTACTAGTAATAATAGCAATAACTCAATCCCAGTAGTCCAACAAAATAGCTATGTGTCTTGGATCTTAGATATAGGAGGCTCAAAATAATCAAAGTGTAAGATCCCAAACAAATTGCCTACCTGAAAACTCTCTGGATAGAAATGAAATATCAAGACAAGCAGGTACTGCTCACAGAGTTATAGACCACTATTTTTCAGTTGCAGCCCATTAGTGGGTGGCAAATTCAATTTAGTGGACCATGACCAGCATTTAAAAATATGGAATAGAATAGTATAGAAAAGAAAGTATTGGCCAGGCCCGGGGTCTCACACCTGTAATTCCAGCACTTTGGGAGGCCAAAGTGGGAGGATTGCTAGAGCCCAGGAGTTCAAGACCAGCCTGGGCAAAATGGCAAGACCCTGTCTCTACAAAAAAAAAAAAAAATTAAAAATTAGCTGGGCGTGGTGGTGCATGTCTGTAGTTCCAACCACTTGGGAGGCTAAAGCAGGAGGATTGCTTGAGTCCAGGAATCCCAGGCAGCAGTGAGCTGTAATCGTGGTACCGTACTCCAGTTCGGGTGACAAAGCGAGACCCCATCTCTAAAAAGAAAAGAAAGTATCAGAGTCCATTGCACACAGAACGGTCAGTACAAACGTGTAACTTTTGTTTCTGTGTGTGTGTGTGTGTGTACGCACGCATGCTACACTGCAATGTAAAATCTGTTTCTTACTGTGAGCCACGATCACAAAGTTTGAAAAGAACTTTATTCCCTTTGTCCAGAAATGAAAGAGCAGATACAAGTAGAGGCAAAAACTGTCAGGCGAGGCTGGTGCTACATACACTTAGGCCACTGATGAATTGTTCTTCTGCTTCCTAATTACGTTGAAAACCTGATTGAAGGGGGCTTTGCTCAATTCTAAATAACCCTCCTGCCACTCTCTGTCTCTTTGAGCTGAGTGGCCAGTCAGCCCTGGCACCTTTGCAAGCCAGCTCTGGTTAATTAGAGCTACTGCTCCCCGACACAGCCCTGCTATGGCATTCCAATTCCCTGGGGTCTGTCTTCCGTGGCACTTCTGATTTGTGGCCCGGAGTGCTTGGTGACTTGCCTCTGAGGGGTGATGAGCTGGTGGAAATGTGAAGGAGAGAGAGAACTGGTCATCTTAATATCTTCTCCTTTGAAATTGGGTTTGGCCCTCACTGTCTCTGATTTAAACGTGTTTACATTAAAAGTAAGCTCATTTAAAATAGCTCTTTCCCCAGCATCTTTCTTTCTTGCTTTTCATCCAGACATGATTTTTCTTCCCTTTGACATCCCTAATGCAAGGCACAGATAGGAGGGAGCGAGTGCACAAGAAAGATTCCTTTAAGAAAGCATTTGGGAAAATCCCTCCAGTACTCATTCCCCATGGCTCTGGGATCCCCATAAGAGGAAGAAAACCCTTTGGACCTTAATTTGGATGTTTTAAGACAAGTGACCTTATCTCATCTGATGTTTCTGTCTGCACAAAGTAGCAGCAACCATATAGTCTTCTCTGCCCAGAATACCATAGATCTTTGTTAAGTCACTATTATTACATCAGGTCAACGGGAAACTAGGAAATACACACCCGGAGCTTTGTTGAAGACCAGCAAACTGCAAGTATTTTATGCTCCTCTGTGACCTTAAACAGCATCATTAAAATGTACACACTAGAACTCAGATGTATTAACAGATGTCACTTGATATATTTTCTGTAACTGACTTCATCTTTCCCTAGGGTTTCAATTCTCACTGATTGCCGTGACTTCTGGTTTAAGATGGTCTCTTCTGGGTAAATATGAAACCTATTCGAGGCTCCTGCAGAGCTGTTTCTTCACTCTCCAACGATCTCTCCTTCCCAGTCATTTCCAATATGGCGCCTGAGAACAAGGGACAGTTAGCCTCATGGCAGCCAAGAGAAGGCACTGATGACCCTTGGGTTATTCTCTGGGATCTTGCTGAGGGGTCCTACATCCTGGTATGTGGTGATTGTGCATCTGGTATTGACATCTGGTGGAGTGGACCACTCCTTCTGGTCCGGAAGACATCAGGCTTGAGTCCACTGCTGAGGCTCTTGGTCTCTGCTATGGCCTCTTTTCATAAAGCCCACTTTCTGGAACTGTGTCGTCTTAATTCCCAGTCTCTCCTGCCTCACGGTTTCCCATGACTTCTCCATCCCTTTATGTGGGCAGGTGGGAATTTTGGGATCCCCAGTGTGCTGGCTGTGGGCAGGCAGACCTCTTCACCTTGACCATTTCCTTGGCCATAGTGCTCCAGGTTGGACATGATGTCTCACTGTGCTGGGCCAGCCCTAAGCACTGAAGGGATGTTTATGCTTCTAGCCAGGTGGGAACTTCTTTGACATCATGACTTCCATTTTCTCTAGACTTTGTGTGCATTAGAACTCCATGTTCATACTTTCAACCTAGCTCTTGACATACAAGGGGGAGTTTCTCTTTTCCCCAGCTGATCATTGTCTCTTTATGCACTCAACGTGGTCTAATCTGAACACAAAGTTAATCAGTGACTTCTTTGTTCATAATTTGCCTTCCCCTGAAACAACAAAGTCAGGGATGGGAAAACCAAGGAAAGACTAGCAAGTAGGTATCATTGATGGTCAGGTGTAGAATACAATGCTTTAGGCTGGGCGCGGTGGCTCATGCCTGTAATCCTAGCGCTTTGGGAGGCTGAGGCAAGTGGATCACTTAAGGCCAGGAGTTCGAGACCAGTCTGGCTAACATGGTGAAACCTCGTCTCTACTAAAATACAAAAATTAGCCTGGTATGGTGGTGAGTGCCTGTAGTCCCAGTTACTCGCAGGGGCTGAGTCAGGAGAATCGCTTGAACCCGGGAGGCAGAGGTTGCAGTGAGCCAAGTTCATATCACTACACTCCAGCCTGGGCAATGGAGTGAGACCCTGTCACAAAAACAATACTTTGCTTTAATTTCTACAAACATTCTTTTTTGTTGAAGCTGAGAGATGGTATGTGGAGTCATTTTACCATACTTTTGTGGATATTGGATTTTTTCCGCATGTTAAGGAATTGACTATAAATAAGTAAAACTACCTATGCCCATTACTTTCAGAGAAGTGATCCATTGTCAGGTTTACTAGAACCTCTCGGGCTGGAGGTTGGACTGCCAGAATCAAGAGCTGAGACATCTGCTCTCTCATGCTGTGGAGAGACTCACAAGTTGGAGGCTGGAAGGAGTCCACTGCTGACGTTTGGGCGTCACAGCTCTGATCCAAGCCACTGGTGGCTCCCGCTTCATTAAAATAACAGGAGAAGCCCCTAATTTAGCCAGATTTAATTTTCAACTTTTATAATTCATTTAAAATTTGATCAACGAGTTAATTTATGACAAGGGCAAGGGGTGCCTTGCTAGCTCCTCTGGTGGGCACAGGCATTATAACTTAATTTATGGTTAAAGCAGCTTGTTTTAATTGAGTGCAAAAAGGTGGTTTCTTGTCTGGATTTTGCAGTTCTAAGGTGAATGAAGAAAGGACTGGGTGTACCAGGTTTTTATTTGAGAGGCAGGGAACATGGGTGTCAGTCCACAAGAGGCAGAACATTGGAAGACGATGTTTTGATCCAATGCCATTGATCAAAAGCTTGCCAAGGGGATAAAAAGAAAAACAAGACAGCAGCCCCACACCCAGGACCTCCTGGGCTTCTCCATGGCCCTTGGGGGAACAGGAACGCATTCTGGAGCAGGGCAGGAGAATGCAGCCAGCATGCCCGCTTGTGTAGTTATGGGTGATGCCTATGACTTGAGATGTCACTCTGGAGAAAGCTCTGAGGTTCTCCAGACAAGGTTGGGAAGCACTGAGGGCTTTGAATTGGTTCAATAGCTGAGAACAGGGCAGGTGTATGCGGTGTGAATGTGAGGACCTGTGTTTATCTGTGAACATGTGTGACTGTGTGAATGAGGAGGAACGTGTGTATATCTGTGTATGTGTGTCTGGGTCTGTGTCCCAGTGGGTATATATCTGTGAATATGTATGTGTGTGAATGTAGGAGATGTGTGTTCGTCTGTGGATGTGTGTCTTGTGTGTCAATATGGGAGAATATATGTGTGTCTCTGAATGTAGATGGGGAAATTTGAATCTATCTATAAATATTAGTTATGAATAGGTGTAGACTTACAATGTGTCTATGGGGGGAATGTGTGTATATCTGTGAAGGTATATATATGTGAGATGAATGTGTGTGATTGTGTGAGTGTAAGAACATAGGTATATCTGTGAATGTGTGTCTGTGTGTGTGTGTGGATGGGGAAAATTTGAAGATACCCGTGAATGTGAGTGTGTTCGTGTAAATGTGTGTATACTTGCCAGTGTGTGGCTGGGTTTGTGAACATGGGAAATGTGTGTCCATCTATGAACGTATGCATCCACATGTGTGAATGTGGGGGAAGGTGTGTACTGGTGTGTGTGAGGGTATAGACACGTATGTTGATCTGTGAATGCATGTATGTACCTGCATATGAAGATAGGGAAAATTCGACTATATCTGAATAAGACTATGTTAATACAAATGCCTGCACACTTGTGAATGGGTGTCTGTGTGTGAATGTGTACAGATCTCTGGATGTATGTGTCTGTGTGTAAGAAGAGGAGGGAACGTATGTATACCTGTGAATGTGTGTATGTGTGTGTGTGGTGTGAGTGTGGAGGGATGTGTATATACCTGCAAATGTGTGTGCACACATGTGTGTATGTGGGGGAAACATCTTTGCACGTATGCCTGCATGTGCTGTGTGATCATGGGGATATGCATGTCTCTCTATGAGCATGTATGTGTCTGAGAGTGTATGTGCATGCACATGCATGTATTTATGAGCTCACCCATCACAGCTGTGCACCAGCACCCTGGGGCCCACACTATGGCTGCAGTCTGAATCTGTTTTGGGGGCTCTTTAAGGCAGTCTCTTGCCACATGTGTCTTTTATACTATCCTTGTATTCACTCACTCTATTAGTATGTTCTCATGCTGCTAGTAAAAACATACCCAAGACTGAGCAGTTTATAAAGAAAAAGAGGTTTAATGGACTCAATAGTTCCACATGGCTGGGGAAGCATCACGATCATGAAGGAAGGCAAAGGAGGAACAAAGTTGGCATGTTGTACATGGTGGCAGGCAAGACAGTGTGTGCACAGAACTGTCCTTTATAAAACCATCAGATCTCATGAGACTTATTCACTATCATGAGAGCAGCACAGGAAAAACCCGCTCCCATGATTCAGTTACCTCTCACCAGGTCCGTCCTAGAACATGTGGGGATTATGGGAGCTACAATTCAAGATTAGATTTGGGTGGGGACACAGCCAGACCATATCACTCACTCACAAATATTTATGGAGCACTTTGTCAACTCTGGGCCCCGGGAACCCAGTGGTAAACAAGGCAGCCAGTGTCCCTGCCTGTCCGCAGACCATGAATAGACACCTTCTCTGTGCCCTAGAGTTTGTGTCCCAGTCCCAAGGCCAGCTATGCCCTGCATCATCCTCCCTGGAGACCACAGAGCTTGGCCGACCCCGGGAGAGTGGGTTCAGCACCATCATGTCGCCTCCTGGCCACTGCACATTTCCCTCTGTGCTCCCTCACCCCATCCCATTCAGTACCCAGAGCACTCCCGCTTCTGTTTCTTGAGGTCAGTTGTCTGATTAGCATACCCGATAATGTGTAATATACCTGATCAACATATCTTAGCAGTAAGGGGGTTATTGTTATTACATCATGAAACATTAAAGATAACTTCTGAGCAGCACCTGTTCTGTGCCCAGCACCACGTCACTATGTCCAGGGCTGCCTACAAGCCCTGGATTATCTCATTTAATCCTTAAATCTCCCAAGAACCAGGAATTATATCTCATTTAGTGAATAAGTAGTCAAAGCCCGGAGAGGTGCAGTGATTTGTTCAAGGTCATGCAGCTCATGAGTGACAGGGCAGTGATTTGAACTCAGCATCATTGAAACTCTCTGAGCCTTGGTTTCTTCATCTGTAAAATGGGGATAGGAATAGTCATTCATTGAAATGGGGCCCATTTCAATGCATGAGATCCTAGACTTAACTTGAGTGCATGTCTCGAGGCCCTTCCATGTCTAACCTCAGGCAACCTTCCGAGGTCCATCCGGAGTTCCATATGGAGAAACTTCCCTGCTGTTTTTTCAGCAGGCCAGGAAGTAGATTAAAGGCTCATAGGGTGCCTCTGGGCAGCTTAGAAAAAAGTGCCCCATCTGGGCAGCTGCCAGCCTGAAAGAGCATGGTCTGTCTGGGAGCAACGTGCAGCTTGCCTCCAGCCCCTCGCACCCCTCTGTTGAACACCCTGCACCTTGAATGTGGTCATCCTGCCCTGGCCTCTGCTCACAGGGAGCCCCGATCTTGGCAGATTTTTAATCCCACACTCCTATCCTTCCAAGCCACACACATATCGTCTAAGGCTCGGTTCAAATGCAGTTTCCTCTGGGAAGGCTTTTTGGCTTCACACTGCCCCTCTGAATTGATAGCCTCTCTCTCCGCTTGATATGATTAGGCTTTGTATCCCCACCCAAATTTCATCTTGTATTGTAATCCCCAGCTGTTTAGGCAGAGACCTGGTGGGAAGTGATTGGATCATGGGGGTAGTTTCCCCCATGCTTTTCCCCTGATAGGGTGTGAATTCTCACGAGACCAGATGGTTTTATAAATGGTAGTTTTTCCTGCACTGACACACACTCACTCGCTCTCACCTGCTGCCATGTAAGATGTGCCTCTTCCCCTTCGGCCATGATTGTAAGTTTCCAGAGGCCTCCCCAGCCATGCGGAACTGTGAACAGTTAAACCTCTTTCCTTTATAAATTACCCAGTCTCGGGTGGTATCTTTACAGCAGTATGAAAATGGACTAATACTCTGCTGTTTATACATCTCCCAGATCACTGACAACTTCCTACCTTGAGTTAGAGTGAAGTTAGACCTCTGATTCGAATGTAACAAAGACTCATTCGCCTCCGTCATCACCACCATTGATTATTATGCTCAACACTCTTATTAGCACACTCATAATCCTACTGAGAGTTTCCTATGAGTTTGGCGCTGTACTTACTGTTTTCTTTGCTTTATTTGCATGTAATCCTCACAGCAACCCTGCCAGTAGGGATTATTACCATCCCCATTTTACAGATGAGAAAACCGAGGCTCAGAGAGGTTCATTCCAAGCTCACACAGCTACAGAATGACAGAGTCCAGGCTCAACCTGAGGAATCCAGCTGGCTTTAAAGTCATTGCAGTTACGGGCAGTGGCTCACACTTGTAATCCTAGCATTCTGGGAGGCTGAGGTAGGAGGATCACTTGAGGTCAGGAGTTCAAAACCAGCCTGAGCAACATAGAGAAACCCTGTCTCTACAAAAAAATTTTTAAAAAGTAATTGGTCAGGTGTGGTGGCACATGCCTGTAGTCTCAGCAACTCCCTGAGGCCAGAGGATCCCTTGAGCCCAAGCGTTTAAGGCTGCAATGAGCTATGATTGAACCACTGCACTTCAGCCTGGGCAACAGAGAGAAATCTTGTCTCTAAAATACTAATAATAATAAATAAAGTCACTGCATTTAACCACTGCTTAACACATCCTCAGGAATTTGTTGATGAGTCACATTTTTTTCTAATGATATTTACACTTTAAAAGGGGACTGAGTAGAGAGAACAATGCTTTACCCAAAAGAACAAATCTAATGGTGGGATTCCAGGCATCATGGCTTGGCTTGGTGGCAGAGATTAGGACCAGAGAGGCCTTCTCAGGGTCTTCCAATCACAGCTCACAGGAAGCGGCTGCATGGCCGACTGGCCTGGGTCACGGTCTCCATTTCTGGAGGCCCCTTTTAAATTTGATGTTGTGACAGAAGGGTTATGACACGCTTCCTCTAATGTGGGTCTGGGACAGATTTTAGCCATTTGATTACATTTAATGTAGTTGTGGTTTTTATGGCCATGTGCATTGTCCTAAGCTGCCCCTGGCCCCTCTCTCCCCTGGGGCTCAGGGTAATGGGTGTATTAAATAAATCTATTACATGAATCAATAAGACATTCTTGGGCATCCTCATTTCAGCTTTGGAAACAGTGGAAGAGAAACAGAGTTCTGGATATTTGCCCCAGGAACCTCTTAAAGCAGCATTGTGTTTCTAGCATGCAGAGAAGGAGGGAGGAGGCTGGGGAGAGAAACGTACTGGTGGCCGCCTTCCCCATCTTCATGGCTGCCATTGAGAAAGGGTCTGTGGCTCTCCCTTTCCAAGTGAGCTTAGGCTCTGGCAACAAAGCAAGACACCACCTCTATAAAAAAAATTTTTTTAAGTTATCCTCACATGGTTGCACATGCCTGTGTATCCCAGCTACTTGGGAGGCCAACATGGGAGGATCACTTGAGTTGAGGAGGTTGAGGCTACAGTGAGCCATGATCATGCCACTGCACTCAAGCCTGGATGACTGATGGAGACCCTGTCTCTAAATGTATCTAAATAAATCTGTAGAATAGGTTACTAACCTCTCCAAAGAGAAAAAGAATGGAGGAACATCAGTTTGGGTATTCCTTTCCCTGCAAGATCTGGAGCACTCATGTCTGGTAAATGCTAAGACAGCAAATTTTCGTTTGGATTATACCAAGATTATCGCATGAGTCCCTCGTCGGTGAGTGACCAGAGGTGCTCAGAGGTTGTTTGCCATGATATTATAAGCCGGGCAGTCCCATCAATTCTGCCCCACCCACCCTTCCTGAATACTTCCTGTGTTTTGGGCGGGCACAATGGTAGGTGAACAGGGGATATCCCCGTTCATCTTTCTGATTTGGGGCTTTGGAATGACAACAGGAGAGCTGTTCGTAAATGATTTATCCTCAGAATATCTGATAAAGAAAGCACAAAGAAATAATGTTAAAATAATAATAGCTGAGATGACCTGGGCTTATATTAGGGGATGAGGGTTCTTATATGCTTAATGCTCACAACCACCCCAGGAGGTTGGTGATATCAAGAAAACCAAGGACCAGATGTGTTAAGAAACTTGTCTAAGATCACACAGCAAGTGAGAGAGCTTGGCCTCAGTCCAGAAGGATGGGGCTCCAGAACCTATGGAGATTTCTTTCTTTCACACATAACAGTTGAAGGAATTATATGAGAATGTCCACCTACCTAGCACCTACATTCTGCAATTAATATTTTGTTGTACAGATGCTCCTCGACTTATGATGGCGCTATTCTGGATAAACCCATCATAAGTCAAAAAAGACTGTAAGTTGAAAGTGCATCCTAAGTCAAAACTGACATAAAGCTCTCAACTTACAACATGAAGTTACACTTTCTACTGAATGCAGACCATTTTCACACCATCATAGAGTTGAAAAATCACAAGTGGAACCACTGTAAGTCAAGGAGCATCTGTACTTGCTTTATCACACATTCATCCTCCATCATCCATTATTTCATTGTATTTATGTGTGTGTGCATTTCAAAATAAGTTGCAGACACCAGTTGACTTTAACCCTCAACATAGCGGCCTGCATATTATTCATTAGGGTTTGGTGTTTGTTTACAGCTTTTTTAAGATAACGTTTATATCCATAACATGCATAAATCTTAAACATGTGACTCCATGAGTTTTGAAAACTCCATATAACTTTGTAGGGCACACCCCTTATCAAGAGATAATTACCATCTCTCCATCAAGTTTCCTAATGCCTCTTCTTGGTCAATTCCTGCCTCCAAACCACAGGAGCAAGTACTCTTCCAATGATTTTTTTGTCCACCATGGATTAATTTAACCAGTTTAGAACTTCCAAAAATTTGCACTCATACAGTATGTCCTCTTTAGTGTAAGGCTTTTTTATTCCACATAATATTTTTGAGGTGCATCCATGTTGTCACCTGTATCAATAGTTTTTCCTTTTTATTTCCAAATTCCATTATATGACCATAACTCAGTTTGTTTATCCATTCTCCTCTTTATGAAAGTCTGGGCTATTTCCAGATTTTTGACTATTAAGAATTAAACTGCTATGAACATTCTTGCACAATTCTTTTGGAGGCCATCTGCTTGTATTTCTCTTGGGTAAATACCTAGGATGGTAATGCTGGGCCATAGGGCGGCTGTTATGTTCAGATATATTAAAAAAGAAAAGCCATGCCTCTTTCCCCAAAGTGATTGGGCCACTTTGCACTTCCACCAACAACGTGTGAGAGTTCCAGTTGCTCCACGTCCTGGCCAACATTTAAAGTCAGTTTTTTTAGTTTTAACTCTTCTGGCAGTTGTGTAGTAGTATCTCGGTGTGGTTTTAATTTACATTAAATTAAGATTTTTCTGACAACTAATGATGTTGAGCACTTTTTCATGTGTTTATGGGCATTCACATATCTTCTGTGAAATATCTGTTCAGTCCTTTTGTCCTTTAAAAAACATTAAGTTGTCTGTCTATTTGATTTTGAGTTGGAGGAGTTCTTCATATATTCCAATACCAGTCCTTTGCCAGATACAGATTTTAGTCTGTCGTTTTAACCTTTAGGAGGACAGAGGCAGTAAAGAGCCTTGGAATATTTACACTGTTCATTTTTGAAGTAGGAGACACTTCAGGGTGGTGTGAGTCAGATCTCCCTTTCCCTTGTACACCCTAACCCATGGCTATTAAGATCACCAGGCTGAACAGTGCTTTGTACACTCAGGAATAGATGGGGTGAGAGAATGAAGAGCCCAAGAAGGAGAAGGAAGGAGAGGAAACGGGGATTGGCACAGGAAAGTAGTTACATGGAGTTATGCTCACAAGGCTGAGACCCACTTCCAGCTTTCCTGGATACAGGTTGCATTTTGCCTGGAGAAATCACAGACTTTTTCTGTGTTGAGCTCTGTAGATGTGGGATTTATGATAGTCATTTTAGCTGTTCACCAAATACTTTCAGCTGTCCTCCTTCCTCACACAACAAAAGACTACATTTCTCTGCCTCCTTTGAAGTTAGCATGGCCAGGTGACTTATTTTGGCTAATAAAATGTGAACAGAAGTGATTTCTGAGCAGAAAAATTTAAGAGCCAGTGCAATTCTTGTTCCCTTCATACTACTGTGGTAATTAGTGTAGCCTAGGTCTCTAAGTAATTACAATGAGCAGAGTCTCTGACTGAAATGAATTAGATAAGTAGCATTAGTATGAAATAAACTTTTGCTCAGATTTTCTGGTTGTTACCATAGCATAACCTAGCCCACCCTGTTTGTTAGAGGACCGCTTTCTCTTTCCATAGGCTGCCTAAGATGTATAATGAGATTTATATGACTCAGCTCATTCTTCTTGCGTCTTTAGACATATGTCTTCACTGTTCTGTGAAATTGATAGCCTGATTATCTCACACCAAATGAATAAATATAACAGTTGAAACTCAATCTTGCCACTAACTTTCTTCTTTCCTCTTGGTATTTTTTTAAACAGCAGGAAAGTGGTTTTGATTTTTAATGTATGATAACCAACGAAGCAAATTAGGATCATTTTAAATCAAACAATAACAAACAAAATTTAATTCTGTTTTGAAATAGGGATGAAAAAGTATAGGAATCATGTGGATTTATGGCTCCTCGTGGGATCCTAAAAGAGTTCGCATTATCAGGCTAAGCAGAATCGTCCCTGAGAAGATAGAAGACAAGAGGAGAAGCAACAATACCAGAACGAGTCATTAGAAGATTCTTCTTTCAAAGGTACACAAGACCCTGCATTCAGATCAGTCACGAAAGAAGAAAGGAACCAGACGGCCAGAGCTATATCCAGTTTCTTCTCTTCTTCAACCAAGCCCCAAAGTCATGGCTGATATTTACCAACCAGTTCTTGCCCATTAATCATTAGCAAATCTAAAACTTTCCAAGTTGATGTGCCCAGTTTAAAACTAACAGCTCAGTAAACGTTGCAGGCTCTTTAGCATATCAAAGGGATGTTTCCGAAGGACCCAGCACTTAGCTTTGGGAATTAAAGAGTAAATAAAAGTCCATTTGATTCTACTCAATTCAACAAATATTTATTGATCACTTTACAGGGTCCAATAATCACTGTTCATATATGAGTCTGCCCAAAATAAAATAAGCGAGGGTCAGTTAAGTCCCAGGGATGAGAAGTGTCAACAGAGGACCAGTTGGCCATTTTTTTCAACAGCAGACACTCAATTTGATGCACACACCAATCTTCTCCTTTGTTCTAGAACAACAGCAGCAGCAGCGCATCAGAAATTCTGGGATCTTAATGCAAGCCATGAGGTTTTCGATGGTAATGGCAACTATCACTCTTTCCCTCAGACTGGCTTCTTTCAGGGGCTTGGACTCTGGACCTGGGCTCATTTTTGTGGCTATGTCAATATCCTTCGTGATGGCCCAGCTTGGACCAATGGATAATGATCTGCCATTGTGATTACTATTCATTTTGCAATTTTATTTCAATCAAAAGAGTAAGACTTAAGGGTTGTGGCCCTACCCAACTCCCCAGGGCTGAGATCTTAACTCCCTGGGCTGGGGGCCCCTCTTGAACACACGTGGAATTGATTTAGTAGCCAGACGGCCTAACGGCAAAAAGAATTGCACTAAAGAAACTGAATTATCTGCTGGCCTGTGTTTCTAGACTGTGTATATAGTTAACATTATGGACTCATTACTGGATACAAGACACAGCCAAAAGCTCTACCTTTATCATCTCATTTAATCCTCCTAACAACCCTATGAAGTAGGAGTCATTTTTAAGCCCCATTTTACAAATGAGGAAACTGAGGCACAGAGACTTAGAGCCATTGAACTTATAAATGACAGAGTCATGATTTGCTGTCAGTAACTCTTTCCCCATGGTAATCACTCAATTTCTTAAATATTGGACAATAGCCAGGGTACAAAGAAGCATTTAAAGGAGGGTACAGGCCTCTACACAATCTGCTATGGTATAAAATAAGCCAAGCAGCCTCTGTTGAACAAATCTAGGGTCTGTGTTCTGCTTGAGATAAAAAGGGGGCATTAAAATAAATGTAGATAACTTAAAAATTATTACACTTTATACTGAACAATCTTCAAGACCCAGTATACAACGGAAAGGGAAAATCATAAAACAGTACACGTAGTATGATCACACATATGTCAAAACAGGAGACGTATATTTATCTTTGCACAAATATGAAGAAACATGCAAAAAAAATCCTGGAAGAATGTGCACTAAACCACACTTACCTCTGGGAAGGGAAACGAGATGAAGAGAATGGTGAAAAGAGAATTTTTCTATTGAACTCTGTGGAATTATGGTTTGCTCTGACTCTTTTACAGTAAGAATGGACTCATGTAAATTATTTTTGTAAATGCATCTGAATCAAAAAGACCATAACAAGTACCAGCTAGGGTCTGAGTAAATGGGATTTGGATTGTAAGATGATGCAGCTGCTGTGGAAAACAATTTGGTGTTTCCTGAAAATGTTAAATGTAGAGTTACCACAGGACCCAGCAGTTCCGCCAAAAAACATGTTCACAGCAGCATTACTCATAACAGTGAAAAAGAGAAAACAACCCAGATGTTTATCCACTGATAAATGGATAAATAAAATGGGATATAACCATGCAATGGAATATTATGCAGCCACAAAAAGGAATGAAGCACTGAAATGTGCTACGTCATGGATGAACCTTGAAGACATTACGCTAAGTGAAATAAGCCAATCACAAAAGACCATATATTGTGCGATTCCATTTGTACGAAACATCCAGAATACACAAATCTACAGAAGGGAGAAGGAGCAGGGAACTGGGGTGACTGCTAATGAGTACCAGGTTTCTTTTTGAAGGGATGAAACTGTTCTAAAATCAAATTGCCATGATGATTGAATAACTCTCCTAAAATAGTAGCAACTACTAATTGTACACTTTAAGTAGGTTAATTTTATGATACATGAAATGTATCTCAATAGAGCTATTGTTTCTCTCTTTTGAGACAGAGTCTCATTCTGATGACCAGGCTGCAGTGCAGTGGCATGATCATGGCTCACAGCAGCCTCAACCTCCCAGGCCCAATTGATCCTCCTGCCTCAGTCTCCCGAGTAGCCGGAACTACAGGTGTGCACCACCATGCCCAGTTAATTGCTTTTTGTAGAGATGAGATCTTGCTATGTTGTCCAGGCTGGTCTGAAACTCCTGGCCTCAAGTGAACCTCCTGCCTGGGTCTCCCAAAGCATTGGGACTACAGGCATGAGCCACTGTGCCCAGCCTAGAGTTGTTATTTAAAAAAATCTGTACAAGGTACTTCTTCATTAGTTGTTACAGACTATAACATTTTAAAATACCATTTTAGAATATAAATTAGATATGTTTATTCTACAACACTTAGATAATATGGAAAGGTATAATTATGAAATAAAATTACCAGAGGCTTAAAATGGTATAATAAAATGACACCTGCTCATAGTAAAAATTTGAAAACTATTAAAGGGCATAGAGAACATTTCAGACTTTCTTCCATCTGAGACTCCCAGTCCCTCGCTCTAGTGATTGCCAGTTTCATCAGATTCTTATTAGGCCTCTAACATTTTTCTGTGTACATACCACCAAGCAAAACATACATATAGATATACACATGTGAATGCATAAATATACATGTATAATTATGTATATATTGTTTCAAAAAAATTGAGATCACACAATACACACTATCATAACTCTTGACTTTTAAAAAAGTGAGCAATTTATCTTTGAGATCTTTCCACAACAATGCCTATGGACCTAGTTGATCTTCTTGATAGCTGCATAATGTTCCGCAATGTACCAGTCTATTCTTTTCTTGCTGGTTGTCTCCCATGTTTTGCTTTTGCTGACATTGACAATGGCCATGGGATGATTTCCTAGGAGGAGTGTTTCAGGTCAGATGGGAACAGGGCATGAGAAGTCTGTCAATCTATGCCCTCCCCAAACTTCTGTTTTGTTTTGTAAATAGCCAATTTCACTGCACTCCAGCCGGGGAGACAGAGCAAGATCCTGTCTAAAAAAAAAAAAAAAAAAAACCAAAAAACAAACACCAAAAAACAAAAACCATGAATTTATACCTGTGGTACAAAATGCAAAAGCCCAACAGGGTATGCAGTGAAAAGTAAGTTCCCTTTTGCCCCTAGTTAACCAGTACTCATCCCTGGGGCCAACCATGGCTACCGAGTTTTGGTCCCGTCATTAACCATCATGAAAACAGCATTCTTACATGGGTAGGGAGGGCCTTTTAAAGTGAACCTTTCTGGTCTGGCATGGTGGCTCACGCCTGTAATCCCAGCACTTTGGGAAGCTGAGGCAGGAGGATCACTTGAGGTCAGGAGCTTGAGACCAGGCTGGACAACATGGTAAAACCCCGTCTCTACTAAAAATACAAAAATTAGCCGGGCATGGTAATCCCAGCTACTCAGGAAGGTGAGGCAGGAGACTCGCTTGAACCCAGGAGGCGGAGGTTGCAGTAAGCCAAGATCGCACCACTGCACTCCAGCCTGGGTGACAGAGCGAAACTCCATCTTAAAATAAATAAATAAATAAATAATAAAGTGAGGCTTTCCAGGTGCTAGTAAAAATGGGTGCCTCAAGTCTTGTAAGTTAAAGTAACACGTTTCCTCTTGGTAAATATCAAATAGTTTTTAAAAGTGAAATAGCCAAATGACTCACATGTCCCAGAATTAGTAAGCAAATAGCATTTTGGAACTTTATATAAAGAACCCTATCTGGCTGAGGGCTATGGCTCATGCCTGTAATCCCAGCACTTCGGGAGGCTGATGTGGGAGGATCACTTGAGGCCAAGAGTTTAAGACCTGCCTGGGCAATATAGCAAGATCCTATCTCTATTTTTTTTTTTTTTAATTATCCAGGCATGGTGCCATCCACCTGTAGTTCTAGCTACTTGAGAAGCTGAGGCAAGAGGATGGCTTGATCTAGGAGTTAGAGGACTATAGTGAGCTATGATAGCACCACTGCACTCCAGCCTGGGCAACAGAGTGAGGCCCTATCTCATATACATATATGTGTGTGTGTGTACGTGTGTGTGTGTATATATATATGCGTGTGTGTGTGTGTATATATGTGTATATATACACACACGTGCAAATATATAAACTCTATCATTGGGATGGTGATGCTGACCAGGAAAGATTTATACACACACACAAAGAGGTGGAGCGAGATTCAGAGAGAGAGAGAGAGAGAGAGAGAGAGAGAGAGAGATTGAGAGAGACAGAGCTTGGTCCAGTAGAGAGTTGCTGGGATTTTGAGTCAGACAGGCTAGATTTGAATCTCAACTTCACCATTTACAAACAGAGAACCTGAATTCTGAATCTTTCTCTCTAAACCACAGCTTCCTGGGCTGTGAATTGGGACAATCTGGCCTATCTTGCAGTATTTATAGGCAGCAGGGCAGAGGCTAGAGTGAAGTTACTGAGACACTCACCTGAGGAGCAAAATTGAAGGGCATACCCCAAACCTCAGTAATCAAGAAAAATAGTAGTGGAATACAGTTTCAAAAAATCAAATTAGCAAATGGTGGTGGGCTGGCTGCTGCTTTTGTAAATGCAATTTTGTTGGAGTTAAAGGTGATTTTGTAGTGCCTCTAGTTTAGCACCATAGAGATAGGTGTCTTTCAAGCGACTCGTGGAACTTGGGGTCTTTAATAACTTGAGAGTATTGGCTAAATCCTTGGTTCAGATACCACTTAATTTAAAACAACATTCTGGCATCCACTCCCCCAACTCCCACTACCCTCCCCTCTTCTCACAAAGGACATGGGGCTCCATCCTCAAGTCATTTATCAGCATGGCAGATTAAAATTAGACAACAGGAAATTTTCTGTTCATATTGTAATATAACTGAATCACCAGTTCTCTATTGATAATTCATGATGTGTTGCCGCTCTCACGCTGCAGCTCTGAAATGCTTTTTGCCGTAATGATTTTAAACCCCACTTCTATAATGGCCTCCTGACGGTGCCGATCATCCCTGCTTCCGTGTACAATAATATTATTCTGCAATCCGTCTTGGGAGAGTGCTTAAAAGCTTTCTCTCATTTTCTCCATTTAACTCATGTATTATCTGAGTTTTTACATTAAATGGCCATTCTTAATATCCCAAGACATGTCACCTCTTTTCTAGAGAGGACACTGATACAGTACTTACCCGATTCCAGAATCTATACTAATCGAATCACGCTTTCCCACTTCAGCCGAGAGCAGTTCGTTCAGCGCAATGGCATTTAATCTGGAAAAAGAACTTATGAAAGAGAACAAAAACAATTTAAGCTGCAGTTGGTTAAATGCGAACGTGATTGATGCAATTTGTTTTATAAAAAGGAATTAGCAGATATTGAAGTCAAGTTGTGGAATGAAGGTCAAAAATGCTCAGATTTATTGTGAGTGCAACCAACAATGATGCTGTTTTAAACGCCGAACCTGGGCAAATTGTGGATAAACATTCAAGTTTTGATACCAAAGGAGGAGAAAGGCTACAGCTCAAGCTTTAAATCTACACTATGATCTAGTAATTTAAAAACACTGAAATCCATCCTCCAAATCCTGATACTTCACCCAAGACTCACACCACTATGTTTAATCTGTGCTTCCCCGCACTGCCTTGAGCAATAAGCTAGAAAGCCTATTTAAGCACCGATTTTAAGAGAAAAAGAATATGTGATCATAGACCCACCTTCCCCATAGAATTCAAACACAAAACGGCATAGTTGAAGCCCAAATTCCTTTAAGGCATAAAGGGATATAACTGACTTTTACCCTGAGGCCCCTGGGCTGGGAATATTTTGATTTTAAGAGTCAGGGACCCCCACAAACCTGCAGGCTGATTTCTTTCTTGTGCAGATAGAAAGTTCCATCTCACTAATGGATTGGGGGCAGGACACGGGACACGTTTGGAGGCCAGTAATGGAGAAGATGCTCATTTCAATCCGAAAGTGGCTGGGGGCTGGGGAGAGGGCAATGGGTCCTCTCAGAGGACAATGAATCATCTATCCTATTGACGTGGGCACCAGCCCTGCGAGGAATGGATGAACTTGATTGACCTACCCGGAATCTAAGTGATGGTGACCCAAAGAGCAGGCAGTAGAGGATCGCCTAAGCCTTGGTGCCAAGCAGATCTAGGTTTGAATTCACTCTCTGCCACATAACAGCTGTGTGACTTTGGACAAATCACTTAACCTCTCTGAACCTCAGTTTTCTCATCTGTATGGAGATAACAATATCTACCTTATAGGGTTTCAGCGAAGAGAATAGATATAATATATGTAAAACACCTCACACAGTGTTCAGCACACAGTAGGTATCCAACAAAGTGGTATCTCTACACGTCCTATGTGATCAAGGCAACACAGATGTCCCTGTGTGGTCTACTGTAACTTGAGGAATTGCCATAGCCAAAATTGCAGACTGTTAATTGGATTGTAAATTGACTTGTTTATTCCATTTAAAAACAACAGACAAATACATTGAGAAATTAAAATTATGGGAGGATTTCATAGAATGGAATGTACTTTGCACTTTAAAAATTGATCTTCAAAATCTCCATGTTGCCATTTTGGGTTGCCAGGGTGTCATTGGCAAAGACCTCGACCGAGAGAGATGCTTTGCCATCTCCCTTATCCAAAGGTATTTATTTTATTTTATGCTTGCATTCTGGCTCCTGGAGCCTCTTTGCTGGCATCGTGTGTGATGATAAATCCATTTGTTTGGGCAACTTCAGGAGGGAAATTTGCCCAGAAAACGGGCTAGAGCTGGCTTTGGAAAAAGCCAGATTAAGTCTCCAGCAGACCGGGGTCCCTTCCAAATGCCTTCCCAGTGGGCAGGAAGTGTTCGGTTCCGTACAGTGTGCAGCCTACACAGAAAGCCCCAAACCGTGTTAAACAAAGAAGACCCAGCCATTGGCAGTTGAATCGATTGGCAGATATCAGATTGCATTCCTTTGTCTGCTTTCCCGGTTTATTTTCAAACCCCAGTCCAACCTTTGTGGAGGAACAAGCTTAAATGCTGACAAATTTCCCCCTCCATAAGAAATTACTCCTGCAATTTGTCTTTTTAGCTGAGCTTCTGTGGGCCTATGTAGCGTAAAAAAAATGTTGTCCTTGTCACCTGCCATTTTTCCAGCCAGGCTGACACCCCCGGGCTTCCCAACAGCTCTCTTCAGCAGGAGCTGTCTCCGAGCTCTTAGCACCACCAAATAATTGAGGTTGTCACATCTCTTGTTCATTGTTTTTTCCAGCCCTGGAAAAATGCAAATATTTCATTGTAGTCATTAATTTTCCCATCCTTTTCTTCAAGCATCTCATCGGTGTGATCTCATGAAAAGGGCTAAAGGCATGATTGCAAACACCGTGGCATCGGGCTTCTGCCCACGATGGGGAGAATCTCATCAGATCAAATCTCAGGGAAGTCATCAATCACGCCCGCTGACAACCATTTTGCCTTCGTTTGTTACAGATGTGAACATGCTTAATTATTTGTAGTGTAATTAGTTCATGAAATGTCAGGAAATGTCAAACTGTGTTCACAGCACAGATTTTTTTTTTTTCTGCAAAGAGCGTCGAGAGCAAGTGTCAGTGGGAAATGAGAGGGACTGATGAGAAGGGCTGTGTCTCCAGGCAAATGAAGGACTGGTTTGGGGGACAAATGAGGGTCAAAAATATTAAGATTAGGCATTCTGGAGAAGTAGACTTTCAAAACAAAACAAAACAGAAAATCCAGGTATACATCAGACAAGTGGGATGTGACAAACCAGACACTCTGCCAGGTTCCTACCAGGGGAGTGTGGGTTTGAGATTCTGTTCATCTTGAGTTTAAAAGCAGTGGATTTTGATGAAAAAGGATGTCAGGTTAAAAAAGAATATCTGCACCTAGGGAGGCAGATTCTTCCACATATTCCTTATGCTAGAAACAGTCTCCTTTTTCAACTATTTATTTTTAGATGGATAAAAGGTCAAGGTGTGGAATCAGTCTTTGGATGGAGGACACTTTCTGCCATAAAGAGAGAAATGGCTTCTTTCTGCAGCCTTGAGGAAAGAAGCGTTCTACAAGCTTTGGTGTTTATTTTCTTCTCGTCTGATGCTAGAGGCCGGTGGTGAGTTTGCCCGCTGTTAGGGTGAAAACCTGAAGATGCTCTCGAGAGACTGGTCTTTGAACCTAATGAGGCTTGATTTCTTCGCAAAGGTCCCCAAAGGAAAAATGATGCCCACGATATATTTAAATGTGATTCAGACCCTCTTGACAAGCTTGACATATTTTCTGGTGTCTAGATCTTTCTGGGGTTCTTTTGCAAAAGTATTGAATGCTGTGGATAGGTTGGCGATGC